>NW_020799116.1:18520274-18676912 GCF_003259725.1 Athene cunicularia
CCCCCCCCCCCCGCCCCGCCATGCCCGGGCATTTCCCGGTTATTCAGCCCCAGGGACCACTGTCCCGACCCGCAGGGCAGCTCCAGCCACCCAGCCCCACACTGTGAGGGCTTCTTCCCCGCCTCAGCGAGCTAGAGCTTGTCAGAGTGCCAGCATCATGAGGGGAATGGCCTCATCATCAGAGATGGAGGGAGAGCCCCGGTACAGTGAGGGGAAAGGCCCTTTAGAGGCAGAAAGCTCCAAGGCTGCGTGTGGAGTAGTTTCCCAGGAAAGCTGCTCTTTGAGGTGAGCAGGTCTTGGGCCTGTGAAGGAAAGCAGCTGCCTAGGAACCAACTGGCGTAGAGGATGGAGGGTATGGAGGTAGCTGTGAAGAAGGGGAGGGCCAGGGCTGAGGGAGCGGGGAGGGGCAGGCGGCATAGCCAGAGGGGGTGTGGAGGGTCCTGTGTCCCCACACGGCTTGGGTGTGTGGAGAAGGAGTAGGACCCCAGCTGGGAAGTTGTGGTCAGGGCCTTTGAAGGGACAAGGGGCAGTAGTCTCCTTGAGGGGAAAAATGAGACTAGCCTACCCCTCATGAGGGTTAACTGCTTCGCCCTTGAAAATGGGAGAATAATCACACTAGTGTCTGGTGAGGTTCCCCTTTATGCCTATAGACAATTCAGTTGCTCTAGGAACGCTGCCCTGTCTAAGAGTGTTCCAATAGCTCAAATGACCAAGGCCATGCTCTGTTTTGTACTGCTGGAGGATTTGTGTCCAACCTTTACTTTGTGGAGCAGGTAGGAGGTCAAGAAGCCTTACTGTGCACCTGGAGCTCAGGGCCAGTACCTATTTGTGAGCAGTGCTTGTGTTTGAAATTCAGGAGCAGTGAGAAATCCCAGCATTCTGCTCCTGAGAAAGCTGTTCTGGAGGTCAGCAGATAGGAAATGCCATCAGCAGGAGGAAAATGAATGGAGGTAGGCTGTGGTCAGCAGGATGCCCATCATTCTGAGCAAAATTATCTTTAGGATTACAGCGGTATCTCTAGGGATGCTGCACTGAGACCATAAAGTAGTTCTGGGTTTGTTCCAGTGTGACTAAGATCAAAGTTTCATAAAAACATTGGGTTTGTGGTTAAGGCATTGGACAGTGGCTCAGTGACTGTGGCTACAATCCCTTCTCCCTGATTGGCACTCTAGACAAACTGGAGCAAGGCTGTTAATTTCTCTGTCTCACTTGCATATCTGCAAAATTTTGACTATGCCAGTTAAATCAGGAATGTCTCTTTCCATGTAAATGTACAGCATCCAGAGCGGTGATGATCTGCCGTTCTGAGTGAGTTTCCAAGGGCCTAAAAATTTTTGAAGAAAGTCATTCAATCAAACAAGGCTTTATAATTAATGATGTTATTTAACTGTAAATGTTTATTATATAAGAGATTAAGGGGGAAAAATGGAAAAAATTCCAATTCTTCAAAGTGAAAGATTCCTAAAACCTTATACTAGGGAGCACAAGATATTTAAAGGGCACTGTTGAGTAATATTAAAAATAGTTTCAGTACTCATTGCTTGTAGAAGTCTCTCACGACCCTGCAAATGATTACTCTCTGTACTGATTTTGTCCTTTTCCCATTCACTGAGCAATGATTATTTCCCATGCTTTTAAATGATGCTGAAATTAGCTTGGTTATTTTTGTTTAACAACAACAACCTCAATGCATGTTTTGCTTTTTATCCTGCAAAAAGAGCTTTGTTTGTTCCCTGGCATTGGAGATGATGTCAGCAAAGCTCCCGGAAGAGCAACTGCTGTTAGCTAATTGCTGGCTGCTTCACAACCAGCAAAGGCAGGAATGAAACCAAGGTACATTTGTAGGCCCTACAGAATGTAATCTGTGCTTACATTCAGTGGTGTTATTTCTTCATCACAATACAGTAGCATGAAGTAGGTATGAAGTAGTTAATTATAACTCTTATGTTAGGATAGTTTTCAGAATTTAAGTTATTCTGTTCAGTGACAATAATTGTAATATGTAGTTGAAATGCTGGGGTTTCAACCCCAAGCCCCAAGTTAAGGTTGACATGTGGGTGATTCCCACAGCCCTTCACAAAGGGGGGTGACTTTACCTTTAGGCTTCCCTCCAGGGTGCGCCGGCCTGGCAGACAGAGCCATTGGGTAAAGGAGCCCCAGGGGTCCCGCAGTCAGTAACAAAGGTCAGGTGTCCCACTGAGGGATAAAGCTGGGACCATTGCAGGAGGGGCAGTGTCTGTCTGTGAGGTGGGTGCCCTGTGCAGAGTTCCCTGTTGGGGAAGGACCTCCCGCCTCCCTGGGACTGGGCTCCAGTCAGGTCTGGCTTTTGTAAACGTGGGCTGTGTAGAGATTCAGTGTGTGGCTTCCTTGGTCTTATGTGTTTGGGTTATTGACTCGGTTGTCTCCCATCCCTTCTATGGGAAACTGCATTTCACCATTTATTCCACCCATTGTTGGTTGTGCGGTGTTGTTCTTGGGGTCAGTGGGATTGATGTTGATTATGTATAATCTGACTTGTTTGTACCCCTGGTGCTCACCCATGTACTGACCCTTTTGCATTAAATACAATCTGGTTATTGGTTCATCTTTATGCTGGCTGTGTCCTTTATGCTAGACCTAATAATTGGCAAAACAGTAGTCAATTCCTGCTTTTTTGTATGGAGGGTGTGACTTTTGAATAAAATGCAAGAGACTGAAATATCTAAAAGGATAAGCCCATTTACACAATCTGGCAGAAGTTTGCACGTGGGGCTGATTTTTGTCACTTCGCATAAGAGCAAGGAAGTGTGTTTTTGTTTGTTTTGTTGGGAGCATCATTCATCCATCTAGAACGTTATCAATCTAACACATGCATCCTGTTGCCACTAAAATCAGTGAGACAGACCCTGAAATGAGGGCAGAAGACGAATACTGTGAAGATAGAAGAAAATGTCTTCCTTAATTCCTGCTGGCAGCAGTTCATTGTGTCACGCAGAGTGCTAAGGTCTAATTGCATAGAGATGGCCAGCCCTCATACAGGAGTTTATCTCTTTTGGCAGACTAGTAACTAGGAGAATGGTGACTCCTCAACCCTACAGTCTCATGAGCCAAAGGGTTAATTTTTATTCCTGCTGTCGTTTCTCAGACTCTCTCCTTTGATGGAATCTGCGTTCAGATTCTCCAGCAGGGAAGAAGAGGGCAGGTTTTTCCCTTCCAGGCTTTCATTATGTTGCAGTTTTCATGATTTTCCAGGGCTGCTGGGTTCATGAAAATTAATGCAATTCTGCCAGACTGTTTCTTCCGCTTCTGATGTGCCCTGATGCATTATGAAACCATTCAAAGGACTGAAATTTCTCTTCCACTGAGTTCAAACCAACAGGATTTGATTCGTGCTGGTTTTGGAGACTTCTTTATGACGCTGGTATTGTTCTAAGTAGCCCAACTGAATAAATTGTAGGAGTCATCTATGCTTGGGACCCTTCCCTTCAAAGTTTCTTCCCGTTTGATGGCATCAGCTCACTTTGCTGGCAAGTGTTACATCTACTCAACAGGCAGATTTTGCAGATATGTCTGTTCTATAGACTTTGAAAAGATTTGTTGTTCTTGCTCTTCCTTTAATTCCTGGGCAAGGAGAGGGAAACAGACAATGGGCAGAGCATATTTAGCAGATTGGAGTTTTCAAAGGCATCCAGAGAGTGATGCAATTGATGTAATGATAACTGAACACTTTCTTCTCTGATGTATAATTTTAAGTCCTCCAGTGATGGCATCTTAGCTGATGGTAAGCTCAATTTTATCTGGGGGAATTTCCACTGCAGGCTTGGGTTTACTCTAGTGCTTTATTGATTGCTATAAAGTAGTTCTGTATTTCAGAGAAAATCTTCTGTCAGGCGCTCGCAGTTTGGATTTCTTGATTATGTCATGCCTGCGTCTTGTGACAGAAAAAACTCTGAAAAAGAGAAAAGTTGATTTTGAATGTAAAGGAACATGAAAAATCAGGACTGATCTTGGCTATGTGTACTAGAGAGTAATAAAGGTTTCACTAAGAGCTGTCAAGTAAACCTGTGTAGGAGATGCTCATCCTGAATGTGAGGGTGGTTGGGAGCTATAAGCTACGTTCACAATGAGACAGTATGCAGAGACTGACATGCCATGATGGCACATCCTGGAAGGTCAAGTGAGCATGATAAGTTTTTATTTTTATATTTTTCAGTGTATGCTGTGAATATATAGGCTGCATGCAGAATATTTTCCCTACCTTTCGACAGTGGTGTATGGGTGTAACCAAGCCATCTTCAACCAAGCGTCAGTCAAAATGGGGGCACAATGCAGGCTTTTCACAGGAGGCTCTCATTTTTAATAAATAAAAAGATGCAGCATAAGATAGAGCCAGTCTGTGCTTCTGTCTGCTTTGCTTTTGCTGTGTATGCTGTCTAAATTTGAACTAGCTGAAGGATGCCAGTATGTGCTGCAATCACATTCCTGATTGCACTGTAGACATACCTGCAGAGAGGAACTAGCTCAGGAGAGTCCCAACCCCATCATTCACATCGAGCATCAGGTGGAGAAAGGGTTCTTCCAAGGAATTCTCCTCTGCCTTACTTTTCTGCATTATTGGGTTTCTATTCTAGTAGTTTGGTAACCTGCAAAAAATGGCCAAGGGACAACTTATCTCCCTTCCACTCTCTTATTCTCTCCTAACCATTTGCTGAAAGGACAGATAGAATTTCCATGAGTATCTCCTCATAAACTCATAGATAAAGATTAAAGTGGGTAAGGAACCTCTTGTGGCTCCCTGTTCATTCTTAGTGCTTTCCTCAACAGCCCCAGAACGTTTTTGTGATTTTTCTCAAGTATGTCAATGAGCCAATTCCTGTCTCTTCAGGTATTTCCAAGTAGGACTTAGGCAAGCACCAACTATTCCAATGATTATATGCCTATTCTGTACTGTGATCCCCTTCTCATTCCACTGAGACACCTCATACTGTTTAGCAGTGTGTGAATAGCAGGGTGCTTATGACATGCTGACATCTACTTACATCTTGCAGCTGAAAACCCTGGTTCTACAGAGAAAATTGCTGTAATTTCAGGTATAAATGCATGAAAATTCTTGGTGTCAATACTGTACTGTCTTTATAATGGTGCCTGATGCATTTTCCGGAGGAGTGGGGTAAAACTGTGTAAGTAGGAAGTTGGAGGGGTTACTTGGTGGTTGAGTAAGTGCCCATTGGGTAAACTGTAGATAAAGCATCTAGAACATTAGCTGCATGCACAAATAAAAGCATCTCCGTACAGCCGGCAGAAAATGAATGGCTGGATGAAACTGCAGTTGTAATGGGTTAGCCTCAGCTTTTTCCCTGTTGTGGGACACGGAGGCAGTGTCACAGAGGGCTGCTGTAACGATGAGCTATGCCTCCACCAGCTGCTCTGATGAATCTACCCGAGGACATTGCCCACAGTAGGGCATCAGCCTGCCATTGGACTGCAGCCCAAGCACCAGCACATGTTAGCACATGTTAGGTATGTTAGCACAACATCTTGATGGCAAAGTCTGGACTTGAAAGAAAAAACCCTTCAGCAGCATTCCTTCCTTCCTCTTCCTTGCTATTCCTGCACTCTAATTTCTTCACAATTCTAACTGCTTCACATTTTTTTACTTTCTTTGTGGCTTGAAAGGATCAATAGGGAACCATCAAAGAAATGGTGTAAGGACTCATTCATTTCCAAAATTTTTTCTTTTTTTGTTATTGTTAATTGGATTGCTCATAGCCAGTGGGCTTTTGATCTACTTAGCTGCCCCCACTGCAGGGGAATGGAGAGGAAAGGAGAGAGTATTTTAAATGCTATAAATCACGCAGAGATGCAGAATGGTTTATAATGATCAATAAAACAAACAATTATCCTGTCATTACACTGTCATGATGGCTTCAAGCACTGGTAAGGAAAATACAAATAATAACATGCATAAAACTGAAAAAATCAGAAGCGTCATTGGTGATGGTAAAAGCCACAGCCCAGTAAAATGAGGCTCCCAGCTCAGAGCATGTCTGAGGTGGCAGGTAGAACTCACCTGCAATTATTTAATACTGGTTTTACTTATGTTCTAGCAACACCTTTAGATTTTTAGGTGAGATCAGGGATCTGAGTATACCCATCATTGTATGGAATAAGTCAGTCCCTGCTCTGGACTGTTTCAATTTAAGCAGGAGGAATAACAACCAATATTCTTCCAGGGACTAGTTTTTTTTCGCTATGGAAGGCACTGATGATAAGTACAGTTAGCTTCTGTTTCCACTGAACACACAAGCACAGGCAGAGATTTTCCTCTCTTTGGGCTGAGGAAAGACTCCATGGATCCCTGTTGGACTTGAACTGACTTTCCCAAATTTAAATTGGTGACAAAATTTTTGTTGGTTTCAAATAGCATGTATTTTTCATCATTTTATAGACACTGCTTGAACCAACACACCCAAACCAAACAAAAAATTATTTTCATACAAATACAAGCATGACTGAAAACAAGGGGACTGCTAAGTGACGATGCTGTCCCAGGACAGGCTCTCCTCAGGCCCTGCCCTTGTAGTGCCTGTGCACTCCTTAGAGCAGACCTGGACCTGCGCCACTGTACAGCCTCCACCTCGTCCCCTGTCCTTACCTCTTGCTTTGGTGAAAGCTTGCTCCACCTAACAACTGTCTAAATTAAACATTCCCAGTGGGATTAAGTAAGTGCTTTGCTGAGAACTTTAATGAGGCATGAAGTTATAACAAGTAGCCACTACACCTGTCCCTTTGCCTGCAGCTAGGAAGCAGCTATACCAGTGACTATATTGTCCCTTCTTACAGCACCGTGATGGATTCTACAGATCCACTGGCAATGGCCCTGGATCTAACTAGATAACGTGCACCTGACATGTTGGCAAACAGGCAAGATGCACCGTTTTAGTAAAAGTTCACCCCTACTGGACATCTCTCATGGTAAAACAGATGCTTTTGTACCAACAAACAACCTGCATGCATCCTGAATGTTCCCCTGGTTTCTGTGGAAATCTGCCAGCCCAGCAGTGGGTCTTGGAGACCAGCAGGGAAAAAGTTAATGCAATTGAATGCAGAGAAGAAAAAGCATTGAACTTTTCAGTGGTATTTTTCTGTTTCTTTTTTTTTCTTTTTTTTTTTTTTTAAATGCAGGCGCTTAAAACGATGTATTTATAACAGCTGGAGGAGTTTTATAGTGCTGTAAAATGCAGAGTTTTACAGACTTATAACCTGTTGTGTAAGGGGTGTGGGGTGATGTTGCTATGGAACAAAAATAATGATGTCACATTATTAGTACTTTTGCCTTCAATGTACCTGGCTGCTGGAAAATTACAGTGTTTGCAATAGGCATTACAAAGATAAACACCCAAAATTTGAAACAAGAGCCACATGGTAACTTGTTAAAAAATTAAACCCACCCACAGGAGCCATTTCCTTGTTCTTGCATCTCCTGTGGTAGAGGAATAGAAATGGCTTGATGCTCATGATCAACCCTGCATTCACACAGGATGTGTTTCAAGCTTCGCTTACTTTCTCTTCAAGCAGCCCCTCTTTAGGAAACAGATGGGCTTAATCTTCCTGAATCGACTGTGCAGACAAGGCTCCTAGGTTCTGTATGGTCTTTAACAAATAGATCTTACTTGAGCTCTGCTACCTCTCCCTGTCAGAGGAAGAGAGTCTCAGAGACAGAAAGGGGGTGAGAATAGAATTATTAGGGTGATGTCTCTCTCTATACTGTCAACATACTGGGATTAACCCTGTGTGTGGAAGTTTCTCTACAGTCATTGTTATCTTTACTTTGACATTTCCTGAACATCCTGGGTCTCAGGGGTCACATCCTACATATATGTAATCACCTCTCCCTCATCAGGAGCAAGAGAAGACTAGAATGCTCCAGACATTTGAAATTCCTAAATAATACCGTTGCTTCCAGATATGAGCTGACTTTCACAGAGCTGGGTCCAGCATTGCTGCACTGCCCTCTCAAGTACATCTGTATCAAGGGGATCTCATTTAGCAGGGCACAGCTCTAGGCAAATTTACAGGGACAATCTGCTGCTGAAGTGTTCTTGCTTTCCTAATACAATGCTGTGCTTCAACTACTGCGCCTGTGACAGAGTCCAGTAGAGCTTATTGGCTGTGCTCTGTGCATGTGGCTAGTCTGGACCCAGGCTAGACTGTTTACAAACAGTAGAGATATTTGGCATCTATAATACAGGTTTTCTTGCAATTCAGAGAAACATTTCATGGCTGATGTAGAGTTGTCAACAATAAGTGGAAACCTCAACCCCCAAGAGCTTACACTTTAAATAGAAAGCAAGGGCAAAGGAATGATTATTCATCCTCGATTTGCAGATGAGTAGCTGGTGCATACTGAAACTAAATGTCTCGCCTAAGATTATGCAGGAAATCTGTGAATGAGTTGAGAACTGAACTCAGACCTTCATTGTCCCAGCCTAGTATTGTCTTTCCTTTATTTGCTACTTGCAGCTTGTTATTTTTCTTTCTTGATGTAGCTACCTAATTCTATGTACAAAGCTGTCAGTGATTGAGATCCTTCTTACATTTTAGGATGTATTTTGGGAAGAGCCACGTCCAAGGGAGAAGTCTAGCCACAAACATTTCTTGGCCATACAGGCAATGAAGACACCATACATTCTCTCTCAGGGGGTCAATCACTGCCTGCTGAAGTCTGTCGACATCTATTTATTGATTTCATCAGATGCTCGGTAGCCTTCATTGGGCTGTCTAAGGTGCTTAAGCTAGAACACATGAATGTAGGTTAAAATATATGAACACTTGCATTGCTTAACATACTTATTCTCATGATACTTCTTTTGGCAGGACAGTTTTACGGTTTCACTTAACAGAGGGAGAACCGAGGCACAGAGAGACTAGATGACTTGTACCAAAGTACACACAAAGTCAGTGGCAGGGGAGAGACTTGGATCCGGAACTCTGAAGTCCCAGGCTGTTCCTCCTGCAGCCATCGGCCCCTCAGCCTGCTTGTCTACCTCTTCTGGCAGTTCCACTTCAGTGGGGGAATTGCTCAGAGACAGAAGAGCAGGTAGTTATCCAGAGATGGAGGGCAGGACAACCTGCAGTTATGAATGCTTGAGTTTGTTCTCTGGGATGTTTATAACCTGGCACAACCTGAAGTTAGAGAGTCCATCTATATATGCGAGTATGTAGACTTTGTGGAGGAAGACAGGCATTGGTTTTGTGCTCTGAGAATGGGCTAGTCACCGTTACAGCCTGTCAGTTCCTCAGTCTGCACGCTCTGTAATTTATCATTTCCTTTGGCTGCCGAACAGATGTCAGTTTTTATGAACTGTACGTGTTGGGTGATACATGAGTATGATCCGTTTGACACATCACTGCATAATTTTGCCTTTTGTGCGGTGTAGGTGTGACTTGTCATGTATGTAATGTGGTAATTTTCCTGTGACACTAATTGTGACAACTTGAGAATAGCTACCAAGAGTTGGGAACAGCTTAAAGGGTAAACAAGTCCAAGCCTGGGTCAGAAGTATCCCCCATTGGAAGTGAGAAAGAAAAACTAAGTGAGGAGTCCTTCAAAGTGAAGGAGGCATTCTGAAAAGTCCATCCCAACCACTATATTTCACACTGCACATCTGTAACATCATAGAACAGGTTACAAGCAAATGTCTACTATCTTGGGTGTTATGAAGACACTTCATACCAGGAACGGTAGAGGGGCAGCACACACAAAGCTCTGACTTGCTGTTGCAGAAGCACGGAGTCCAGACTGTACTGCACCTTTGGCACACAGTTTATCTGTCTGGGTGTCGTGGTTTAAAGCCGGTCGGCAGCCCAACACCACGCAGCTGCCTGCTCACTCTCCCCCGACCTGGGGAGTGGGGGAGAGAACTGGAGGGCTAAAGGTAAAGAGATTCATAGGTTGAGATGAAAACAATTTAATAACTGAAATGAAATACTACTATGAAAAAGAGTAATAATAATAATAATATTAAAATATACAAACAAGTGATGCATAATGCAATTGTTCAACACCCGCTGACAGATGCCCAGCCCATTCCTGGCTACTGATCCCAGAGGAGGGAAAATCCTGAAGCTGCAATTCTGGAAGAGTGAGCACCAGCTTCCCGGCCAACCCTCATCTATACGCTGAACATGACGTTAGAGGATATGGAATACTCCACTGGCCAGTTTGGATCCTTTGCTCAGGCTGTGCTCCCTCACAGCTTCTTGTGCACCTGTGCACTAGCAGGACATGGCAAGTTGAACAGGCCTTGATGTCTTAGAGCAACTAAAACCATCACTGTATTATCAACATTCTTCTCATACCAAATCCCATACTGAATCCAAACCACAGCACTATTCTAGCTACCAAGAAGGAAAATTAACTCTATGCCAGCCAAAACCAGGACAGTGGGTTTTATCCAGTAGAGGGGGGTGTTGTATACTAACCTGGAGATGGTATTTGTTTCTGGGTGGTGGGATCATTTCACGATTTTTTCTCCTTGCTTTTTGTGGCATTTAAAAGCAATTGATAGGGTTTTTTTGACAGAGTTCTCATGATCAGATTACTGTGCTCATTATTTGCAAAAAAAACATGCTGTTGTTGATGTTATAACTAGTGCTGTTTGTAGTGATTGTATCCCTTTAAACTGTAAATCTCAGAAGACCTTGCAAATGGGAAAGATTTAGGCTGTGGCATACTGAGAATGAAGGGAAAAAACATATGTTATGGCTGAAATGGGTGTGATAAAGCAGGACTGGGCATAGGCCTGAGTGATTCTGTATGGAATAGAAACCAAACCGGATCTGTAGAGGGTGATCTATTATTGGAGAGATGTCTTACAGCTAAGAAATACGGTATCTGTATTCATTCTAATAGCAGTGAATACCTGGGTATGCTGTAAATATTTGTATTTGTCTACTTAGATCCACACTTTGGTTTTGATCAGGTAGCTCATTACTCCTTTCTAGTCCTAAACTGTTGTATATTGCTGCTATGTACTCTAAACAGATGTCATGCTTCGCTACAGAACAAGTTTCCTATTGCTTCTAGGTAATGTCCTCCTTGCATGCATTTGCTTTAAAAAAAAAAAAAAAAAAAAAAAAAAAATTCTCTGGAAGTATTGTGGTCTAAAAGTAAAATTATAGCAGTTGTTATTCCTGAGGATCACTACTAACTGTGTGTAGTGCATTGACAACTCATGAAGTGACAGGCTCTCAGATGCCCTACTATAAGGAGGAAGTACTGGAGACAGTTTACAATCATCAAGCAAAAGATAAATGTAGCATGACTTGTGCTCCAGAGAAGTCAGCAAGAATTACATAGACCCTTGGATTTTCCATATGAATTGAGTCAAATCAGCTAAGGGAAGTTATACATTTGAATCTAACAGCACAGCTTCCTCCATGTGACTCTATTCAGGTCACTAGCTCTGTGGGAATGCCCCCAAACAGGACCTAATCAAATATACTTTTCCTTGTCCAATTTCTTGTCTTTCTCACCATCTTGTTCTCAAAAGAATTCCCAAGAAGGGGAGCAGAAGTCAGTATCAAAGAAAAATGCTCTTTCTGCAAGTGTTAACTAAACCCACAGGAACAGATTGTGTTTTGGTTTGGCAAGGTAAATCAGAATGAACTCACCTGAAGTAAAAGGAGTCAGAATAAATCAAGCCTTTGGAGTCCAGTCCAAATGGAACCAGCGCAGAGATGATGTTCTAGCAGGAGACAATGAAAGTAGGATGATAATGCCCAGCAACAAGCCTGTTTTGGGCACCTCATGAATGTACCTGGAGAAGAGCCAAGATACCAACCTCCTTGTTTTCATTCTGGTTCCTTTCTTAGAAGAAAACTGAAGAAAAGTACGAAAAACTAGAACTCGGAACAAGTGAAACAGCTGTAGCAGCAGGAAAATCCCACTTCGTCCTGAGATTTGTGAGTTATTCCTTGCAATTCAATTAGGAGGGCTTTGGATTAAGTCTGTTGGCAGTGAACTTGATTCTGATCCAGGCTCAAGCAGCTAACTACCTGTCACATGGCCTTGGCCATGCCAATATATCTCACTGTGCCTTGGCTTGTCCAGATACAAAATGTGGATTACAGTGCCCAAGTACGAAGGGCATGGAACAGCCCCTTTCAGTCCATTAGTGTGTCTAAGGCACCAAAAGAGATGGAAGAAAAGGGTAAAGCATGCCTCTCTGTAAGTGCACAGGTCTACTAGAGTAAATGGTAGTACTACCATGGAGGATGGAGCTTTAGGGGCCAACATATTTTGGCAAGTTTTAATCCTAAGAGGGGCTGCTTTTTGCCTGATAATTCCTTGGACCTATCCCTGAAGCTTTGTCATGAGATGAAACACTCCTTTATAATGCACAGCTGGAAATACTTTATCCCCTTATAGATTTCTTCTATTGCCTGATATTTCCTACAGCATCGTGCATTATACTGTATAGTAAATCTCTCCTCCATCAGACAGACAGATACAAAACAGAAAGTGATTTATTATTCTGTCCCATTATGCCTGTTTTCATAGAAACTAATTATTCTGCATTGTTGTATTAGATACTTTAAGAAAGATTACATTTTCTTACTTTTGGCTGATAAAAAATTAAATCCATCAGTTTTCCTAAACACATTAGAGTAAAGACAGAATTTCTGGTTCTAATTATTAATCAGTTGGATTTGAGGACACAGAATATTTGACTTAAGCTCAATATATGCACGAACAATGTCCCCAATATCACATTATGTATTGAAACAATTTTTCACTTTATTAAAGTCTTTAGGAGAGGAACCCAAGCTGCTGCTCTCGCTCAAGGTCGTGGGAGCTTAACGCAGCCTCATCGGTGTAACAAAGCTTAAACGTTATCTTCAACTTTACAGACACTACAGGCGTCTTCTTCCCTCCCCTCCAAGCCCCTCATTATGCCTTAGTGTTGTAGGGATGAGATAAGGGAGAGGGAAGTTATCCATCATGTGTAGAGCCTGGGTGGGAATGCTTCTGTAGAAAGAAGAGAGACCAGGGGCTTGGGGCAGAGTTAAGGTGGGTCCTGGAAATTTTGATAGAACATTTCCTGATGAATTTTATAGACTTGATTCTGGAATTCAGCCATGATTTGGCAAACAGCATACGTGTGTTCTTATACCTGAGCACCTAAATTGTCATGCTGCATGTACAGGCATAGGCAAAGTGAAGCACGGGTCGGGTCTAAATATTTTCCTGAATCTGATCTACTGGTGAGGACAAGCAGTAGATTGGAGAATGATACCGATACTGTAACTGTGTCACCACTTCCTGATGGAGCACAGAAAAGCAATCGAGGTGGGAGCTAGCCCCTAGGCACTGGTGGGGCCTAATGGACCCATCCCACCAAGCCTTGGCACGTGGGATCAGGCACCTCTGCAAAGCCTCTTGGCAGGAGGATGCAGCTCTTAGCCCTTACAGTTGTGTATCTCCTACATGCAATAGTAGTGCATTAGGTTTGTTGCCTTTTGTTGTGTAAGCAGTCCTTGTACTGAGGAAAGGGGAAAAAATGGCTGGATTTTATTTTAGTTTTAGCCTGAACTGCCTTTCAATCTTCCTGTTTTTTTTTTTTTTAAGAAAAATTTTCATCAGCAGTTGAAAAGTTGGAAGAGGTGGTGATTTCAGGAAAATCAGAACAGCTTAAACATTTTCCAATCCCCATTCTGGACTGTGGTTCTGCAGGAGGACTGAGGATACTTGACTTGCAGAGATATGTCAGACACAGGCCCTAATCTGAGAGAGGATGAGGTCTGGCTACTCCAGTTCTGTAACAGATGACAGATAACCTCCTCATTAAAGGATTACTGAACTTTTAAAATATCTGCCCCCCTTTCTCCTGAAAGGGGCATTTATGGTGTTATCCCAAGAAAGGGACTTTCCGTGGAGCTCAATAAGGAAGTAGTCCAGAGAAGAGAGGATCTGTTCTTGGCCTGCCTTTGAGGCTTAGCTTTAAACCAGAGGGTGGGCACTGTCAAATGACTGGAAAGGGTGTGTGTCATTGCTGTGACATTCCTCTGAGACCCCAGGATGTTCGATGTGAACTAACCCTTCCATAGGCTTGAACAGTACTCTGTTCAATATGTACCTGTTCCTGAAGGTGAACTTCTCTATTCAGCCACTTCACTGAAGTTAGGAAGACTCTCAGCTCACAGGTCTCATTTTCTAATCAGCCATGCTCCATTTGTGAACATCACTTGTGCACACAATTATGGTACAGTCAGTAACAGCATAAGGTAGTTACATGATTTGCAGGCACCTGCATCAAATATTTGAATAAACCTATGATAACATCACATCAAATTTCCATTTCAGTGGCAAAAAAATTACTGCACACAGTGTCATACAAGTGTTTTCTGAAACTGGGTTTTCGGTCCAGCAAGTGACAGGACAAAGATCTTGTCTTCTTTGTGAGATACCGAGAGGCCTGTAGTTCGCGGTGTTATGCTCATGTTCAGAACCATGTTTCCTTCTGTAATAACAACTGCAAAAAACCCCTACAACCCTGTGTCTCTTCAGGCTTCCCTCGCAAAAGCCCACTGTCAGCATAAAACGTAGGGCATCAAGATTAATGGCAGAGTAATGCACATAGATGTCATTTCCATTTGAATTCTAATCAGCGTTTAGCATGGAAAGTGTCACTGTAGTACAGCGTATGGAAGCTGGCACTCTGTCACTGCTGTCACGTGCAGGGGACTGTGGGTAACAGTGCAAGGGCCTTGCTCTGTTATGTTCTTCTGGTTAAATATCACATTGCAGCAAATTAACTTTATTTTGTTGCCGCGTACTCTTCTGTAGCCGCTCCTGTAACATTGCTGACTCTGCAGGCTTGAGAGAGTGAGTGCTAGTGGTTGGAAGGACGTGGTTTCGGGCTCCTTGGGCTTGCTGAAGGCGCTGAAACGTGTCACGGGCGTGCCATAGAGAGAAGCGCAAAGAGCAGGAATAGAAGTGAGAAATGTTTATTGCCTCTCCATCTCTGAGTTTAAGCAAAATATTTTGCTGGTTTTTTTCTTTCTTTAGTATTTCGGTGACTCAGAAATATGCTGTGAAAAAGCAAGGCCTCTGGCCTGTCCTCTCAGAGGCTCTCCATAGGACGTGCTGAGCCAGGCTCCACGAGGAGCCTCGTCTGGGGCTCCGTAGGCTGAAAGTATCTGCCTTTGTTTCTCTAGAACACAGCACTGCACAAATGTCAGGTCACACGCATGGCATGTGCCACTCATTTGGCCTCCTCATGTGCTGCTGTCATTGAACCTACATCTCTTGCATTTGCAGCCTTTGTGTGTCTCCTGCTCTGTGGAAGGTTTGTGACTTGCCAAACAGTGGAAATTCCTCAGTGAGGTTTCATAGCAGAACAGGGGACAAGGGGTTGCATTGCTTTTGGGGTGTGCAGTCTTATGGGTCACCCCTATTTCAGGAATTCTGCTGAAAATCCCCCATCTCACCTGAGGCTCAGGCGAAAACTTTTCACCAGCTCTATTTTTCTGGATCCTCCCATCCTTTAACATTCAGGACTTTGTTTATTCTTGTAAATACAAGCAACTGCAGAAGAGATAGCTGATTGTATCTGTAATTTTTCTTCCCTTCTGCAGGCTCCCGGTTTTGACTAACTATTCTTTTAAAAAGAATAAATAGCCCTTGGGAACATGTGAACTGGAAACCAAGATCTCATGGCAGTGAAATGTGCCTGTGTAGTTCATATATACTTCCTTGATAATCCTTTTCCTGACTGCTGTTCTTCAGGGCAGATAATGACTTTATCTGTAGATGTCACCCCTAGAATATCCACAAGTTGTGTTCTTGAATGAATTTTCAAAATAATCCCATTGCCTCATTTGGCTCTGCAAAGTACTCGACCTTGGTCTGTCATTTCACACCTTAGGACAGTCCTTCTGCACCTTTCTCAAAGCAGAAGCAGAAAGGTTGCCACTGGTCTCTAGGCAGGGTTGCCGGGATGGGGGAAGGCTCCGTAAGGACATTTCTGACATAGTCACACAGGACTTTTTCATGTTTACACTGGGTGTAAATATGCTTTTGCTACAGCAAAGTGACCACTGCTTGTGCTCATTCTGCATCAGAAGCCTGACCCAGCAGGACTAAGTCACTGCAGACAGTTGTGATGGGTTCGCATCACAACATACACTGTTCACTGCTGGCAGCCCTCCTGTGCCTGCCTCTCACCACACTTCCCACACAAGTCCTGTGGTTCTCATAGACCTGGGAAAGGGGCAGGGAGGTCAAATACTGTGTCTGGTTTCTGGACAGAGCTGACATATAAGTTTTCCTCTTTTTCTATTTTATTATTCAAGGGGAGGCAGCCTAATCTATCTAGTTTAAAAAAAAAAATACAACAGAATCCTCTCCTGGCCACAAAGCAGCATATCCAAGAGATTATAGTTTCCACTTTGTCATCTCTGTTGTAAAAAGCTTATCAATTGGCTGTTCGCACTACACTTAGATTACAGGCAATGTGTTCTAATGGATGGGACTGGGTCTTAGGAAGCTTGAATTTTAACTCCATCTCTGCCACTGTTTTGCTACATGCCCTTGCAAAAATCCCTGCATGGCTGTTTTCATTTCAGCTGTTAAATTTATCAGCCTTTCCAGAGAAAAGCCTGCTCTTCTCATAGATACAAAATCCAGTATAGTGGGGTGGCCCCACTCACCACAAAAACTGTTCAGCAATTGCCCAACACCTGTTCTGTCAGGATAGCCCAGCTTCCTTCTGGCCTCTGAGGTTGTCTCAGGCTTGAAGAGGGTCCACACAGGTTTTCCTGAAGGTTGTGACAGAACTGTGCTAGATTAAGATCAGACAGCTTTAAGTGGTTACCTCCCCTGCCTGTCTTCCCTTCTCCTCTGACTGACACTACTGTTCCCCAGGCACGGGCATCTGATCTGCTTGTGAATCAGCTCCTGAACCTCCACAGTTCTCAGCCTGGCGTGTTAGGGTACAATGACTCTGCAGTTGGGTGGGGATGATAACCATTTCAGTAATCTGATTTTAATTTGCCACCAAAAGCAGTCATTTGATGAAGGAAGGTGGAGTTACAGAATTAATGTGTACTACATAGCATCAAATTTTAATTTTTAAACATTGAAAACTGATTCTAGTACTGCCATTCCTCAAAGCCTTGATGACCATGTCCAATTGGATTGCATCGCTGTTGCTCTATTGGCACAAAGCAAGTATCAGCAAGCTTAGACATGGCAAAAATCTCAAAATAAGAACAGAAGTTCACAAACATGAGCTGAACAGCCCTGTGCCCTGCTACTTCTCAGCCCAGCCTTGTTATTTAGACCGGATTGGAGGGGTCACTTCTTTTAAACAGATCTCCATCTCCCTTTACTGTGAACAAGACTTTGCAGAAGCAAACTGATTTCTGCGGCTTGCTTAGAGGGCTGATGCACCAATGTCAGATGGTATAAAAATACACAATGCCACCAAGCCTGTAACAGGAAGACACGGAGATGAATTTTAAGCTGAAGAGGGAGTCTTTTATATATGAGCTTTCAGACATATTCCTGTTTTTCCTGACAAGGATAGAAGAGCACCGTCAAAAGCTTCTAAGAAACATTTCTACAGCACACATCTATCTGTCTATCTTCTCCCTTTCTTTTACTCTCTTTCCCCCTATACGTGCCTGTCTACTATATATAGACTCATCGCTCTCACGATTTATATTGCTACTTGACATCTTCAATAGAAGTGCTGGCTTGTAGCATGCATGGCTCGGGATGTGTTTTAGAAAGACCAAATTTGAAACCAAAGCTTGAGCAGAGCCCTCCACTCTTGCAGCAATCCCTGAGCAACCTGTCTTTCTTGTGTGTAAATACTGGGCTGATCAGAGTTTTGGAAAGAACAAATACTATAGGGGTAGGTTTCTGTCACTCAGTTCCATCTTACAGCTGAGCCTCCATCATGTGCAGGGAAGACAGAAGGAGGCTGAGCCTTCATGGCTGAGGTGTTCATTGGCATCTCTTGCTAAGGATGACAGTAAAGAAGCCGTGCTGGTTTGGCTGGGACTATTCTGAATTTTGACATACTGCACTAGAAGACTGGTGCCTTGGTCCCCGTACCAGATCTGCCCATCAGAGTCCTTTTCTCAGCTCCCTGCTTGTCTAGTTCTTTCCCCAGCAAGTTCCGTATTTCTCTTTGTAAACAGGCACAGCTTTGTCTGCATATTGGGAGCCAAGAACAAATAAAACTAAAGCCTTATAGCGCAGCAGCTGGAAAAGAGAGATGCAGCTTATGGGAAAGAGTGGAGCTTGTTTCCAGAGAGAAGCACAGATCCCTGTTCAGGGATGGTGCTGGGGAAAAGGAAGGGCTGCAGGGTGAGGAGTTAGGTAGGAGAGGGCTGAAACCAAGGAGCATAGCAACAGCTAAAGCAGATCGCTGGTGACAAGAGGGCTCTCACTGTTAATAGGCAGAAGGCAGTAGGGGAACCTGTGCCCGATTACATCATGGAGATTAGAGGGTAGTGCACTGATTGCTCTTCCCCCTTACTGGCAATGCTGAACTGGCAAAATGACATTGTTTCCCCACAACAGGAAAGGAATGGAGGTGGCAACCTCATCAGTATACCACAGAAGACAACTGATGTAAAGCATTCCCCAGTTAGTACCATTCTAAAGAATCTTTAAAAGATATTTCTTTTCTGTTTTGTAGCAATCTCTTCAGCTCTTGCTGATCCCTAGGGGGGAAAAAAAACCCAAACCACAGCATAGCTCTGAAAACAAAAACAAAAAATAACCCCCAGCAGACATCACAGGACTGGGATCAAGAGATAACAGCAGAGAATTCCTCTCCTCCATGCAGGTTAATTAAATGACACAGATAACCTTGTGCCTGCCCAGGAAAAGTGTGTTTTCTTTCTGAAATCATATCAATCATTTAATTATCCCACTTCTCATTTTGCCATTATCTAGAGTTAAAGGCTGCACAATTATTTCTTGATTTAATTTTTTTAACTCACCTTTTTTCTTTCAAAGTCTGAGTTATCACTCAGTTAAAGATACATATAGGCACTCTAGCCCAGATCTGACCTCCCAGCTTATTTTTTCACATTTCATTTCTCATCACAGTATATGCTAACAACTTCTTAGTGGTGTATGCAGCAAGTTAATTGATATTTGTCATGCATGGTAAAGTAAGATGCTCAAAGTCATTGAGTAGGTCAGTGTCAAAGAAGGGGTTCATTCCCAAGCTAATGAACTCTTTCTACAGCCTGCTTCTGTCTCACCTTGCTGGCTTTAGGAAACAAAGATGGTCTTTAGGCTTTGAATGCCCTCAATCTCTATAAAAATAAGCTTAATTAGTATCTCAAATCAAAGGGAGAAAAACTTGCTCATCTTCTCTGGTTATGCTATGAATGCATCAGTACAGGTGTACTACAAACAACACACCACGTAGTTTGGCCATAGCTGACTGACTTTGATCAAAATGAAATGACTTCTAGAACACTTAAGGGTGTTGCAGGGAAGAACTGGATTTATATCATCTATGTGGTGCAGAACTGAAAAACGGGAAGCTTCAGGGCAGAACAGAGTGAAATCAGCTGAGCTGCATCAAATTGCAGGACAGAAATGGCAGGTGGAGCTGTGAGTGTGTGAAATACATTGGCAGAACTGGATGTGAGCCTGAGGCTGCCATGGCAGTGGGGGTCTGCAGGACAGGACCATGTGCCTTTTTTTTAGTCTACGAGCTGTTTTCCCAGGATACTAGTTCCCAAGTCCCAAACCTTGCACGATCCAGCAAACATGCAGTGCGTGCCAGAGCCCACTCTCCACTCCTCATCCTATGGCTGCATTCCAGGCCAAGGTGTGTATGGGCACCACGTCTCCCAAGATCTTCAATCCAAAGGTATTTGGTTTTGCACTCCTGAGATAAGGGTGGTGGGAGGCCAGGAAGGAGTGTGTGGGGAAGCTGGAGTGATGAGAGGACTTCCTGAGCATTAGGAGGAAATTCTTACTGGCTTTGACTGCAATTTGTGCCGTGACAGCCTGGGTCCGTCGCCAGCTGTTTTTCCTTGCACTGAGTGCTCTGCTTGCTCTTGTTCACATTGCGTTCTCCAGGACTGTATTATATTTTTTTTCTTAACCAAAGAGCTGCCAGCTGGTGTTGTTGATCACACCCCCAGCAGCAGGCACAAAGGCCAGCACACACTTTACACAACACTCCTTCTCTTTCCCATTCTATTTTAGCACTAATAAAAACATTGTCATTTTAAACAAGCAGCTGGGAGTGTCACTAATTTCAGTCTTTTCATTAAGGTGGTTTGGCAGAGCCTTTTTTCACACAGCTCTTCTTGCCCCAGAGCTATGGCCGGGCAAGGGTTGGCCAGAGTCCAACCCGCTCCACATGCCAGGTGCCAAACCCTCAGTTGCAGCAGTTTGTAACCCTAACCTATCCATGGTGCAGAAGCAGCCCTCATCAGCTGTGCACTCCCTTCCTTCAACCTCCCAGAGCCTCTCCATGTTATCCTCTGCTGAGAATTGTCCCTGACCACATTATCCATTCTGTTGAGTTTCTGAGCCCTTTGTCCCTCCATTGGCAGTCTTTGCTGTCCCTCTGCTGAAGTCATAAATCCCTAACCTACCCCTTCTTTCTCATACAGAGTTAGTCAACAGCAGTCACTTGATTGCAACAACCTAACCTGCCCGACAACTTAGATTTTGAAAATAAGGACTTTGATGGAAAATGATTATGTGTCTTTTTGAATATTTATGTTGAATTGCTCCTAAGTTTAAGGAATATGAGGGAACTTGTAAATATAGTGAATGAGCAGTGGGCTTTGGCACTGTGGGCTAACCAGAGGGGAGAATCTGCCGGTCAGAAGTGATGGAGAGAGATTAGCCTGCAAGGTGAAATCAGGGAATACTGATCTAGAGTCATCGCACCTAAAGTTAGGCACTTACCCTAGGTGCTTCTACTAGGAATGCGGTTGTCCTATGTTCTTTATATGGTCCATGGAAAGCAAGAAGCTACTGAAGATCTGCTTTACACTCTGGAGGTGTTTCTTTCTCCCCTGACTGTAGAGGGAGCCTTAGCATGATAAGGTTTCCATCTCTGATGCCAAAGTTAAGTAGCTGAAGTTGAATGCAATGAATCTGGGCTTTGGAAATCTGCTGCAGCTTACAGTGGCAGACTCACGAGTCTCCTACATCCGTCTTACAGGACATATCTTTTTTTCATCCAGTACCTGTGTAGTTACCTGTCTAGTACAAAGAAGCTGAGTATGTAACTTGTGCTAGGAGTGACCTCATGAAGTGCTGAGGTCTAGATGTCCAAAGTAAACACACCTACCACTGAATTTTTTAAGATACAAGATTCACCTGAGTCACTGACTTTTCCTCTCTCTGATGGATATCCTTTCCATATCCTTTTCATTTCCATTATATCTATATTGGCATGCATGAGAGAGAGAAAGTGTAAATAGAGTCAGGGCACATGATAAAAGCAGGGTAATACATTTTTTATTCCCACCAGTTAGGGATGACAGCATCACATATTTACTCTCAGTGAGTTGTGGATGTTTGCTTCTAACAAATGTAAATCAGGAGCGCGGTACTGCACCATCCATCACTCAGTATTTTTAGACCATTCCAGAGTTGCTGAGGTTGTACCTGAAGGCGCTGATGGTATTAATAGGGGTGGAAGTGATAACAAGATGCTCTGATACCCTATTTCTCAGCGGGGTTCAGTCCTGCACAGTGTGTATTCTGTATCTGTATTTTTCCAGCCTTGACTTGTCTTCTTGCTCCTCTGGTGTTTGAGTGACAGCCTTCATTTTAAGCATCTTAAGCGAAGTGATAATAGTTTTCATCACCTGCACTTGCAGTTGCCCACTTTGCCTTTCAGCCTTTCTAAGGATCCAGGTAGGGACCCATCACATCCCTCTGAGTGCTCCCAACAAGCAGACAGAGCAGCACACGTGGCTAACCTGCTGTACCACAGGAGGGGAGAGCCAGCATCTGAAGGTCTCTCTTGTCACACAGCGTGCTGGGCACTGCTGTGTACTAGCAGGAGGTGGGAGGGGAATAAGGAACAAGAAAGCAGATGATTGATTTAGAGAGATGGCTGTCTGCCGTCAGAAGCCTGTCACTGCAGAGCAGGTACAGGATGATGAAAGCAGCCTGTAGGGCCACTCAGTCACCTCCTCTTTCTCTGTCTCTTCATTCCTCCTACTTGGAGGGCAGGAGCAATAGGTGCATGGTCATGCAGTCAGCCTCTCTTGGGATTCACAGCTAGTTGCACTCCAGCAGGAAAAAAGAAGGTGGAATGTCTCCATATTTGCTCATATTTTAAAACAACACTAGAAAAACCCCACCCTAAACAATTACCGGTCTCTCCACCTACTCTCCCACTCTCCATTGTTCCTGCACAGAACTTGTCAGCCTTCCATCCGTAAGAGAGACGAGCTGCAGGCAGGGAGGAGGGGTGAGGGAAGACTGGGGGCTGGAGCCATTTAAGCTGTCACCAACTCTATCAGTGCATTTAAATCGCTGACACGGAATTACAATGCCACATATTGCAGTTCAAAAACAACCAGCACCAAAATTCCCATCAGTGTAGCATCCTTGCATTTTCAAACTTCATGGTATATTGGTATACAGAGAGCAGGACAACTCATGGTCTGGATAGTGTAGCAAGGATCTATACATGGAACTTTTTTCTGCTGCTGGGTAAATCAAATTCAAACAGCACAAGCCATTTATGCTCTCCTCTTTCCTTCTATTTAAATGGGTTACTGCTGGTAAGCGCCATAATAGTTAAGGATCTGTCAGCAATTCCAATACAAAGAAGAGCAATCACACCTTTAAGCAGACTCCCAGTGATGGGCTGTAGACTATCAAAGTTAAATAGATTCTTAAAATCCTAGCCGTTAGGTCTGGGAAATCTTTCAGCTCTAATAGTGCATGACTGTTCCCTGCAATGAAACCATCATGATAAGTGGTTTAGCCAAGAGGTGCTTCTCAGGAACAGCTCATCATGCCCTTGTGGCCACCCCCTTCAGGTCAGGTATCCCATCATCTAATCTGCATCCATTTTAGAACTTGTCCTATCAAGGCACCTTCAGACAGAGGAGATGCCCCTACTTTTACAGGGACCTGTGGTCTTGGGGGTTAGTGCTGATGCTGGCCTATCTGTCTCAGTATATCAATTTTCGCCCTGTCAAAGCTCTGGCTTTGCCTGTGATCACAGTGGCTGACCCTCACAGAAGGTAAGGGACTATGGTTAGTGCCAGCTAGTAGAGGTCTCCTTTAACTGTGATTTATAGAGTAATTGCCTGTCTGCAGCACATGGGTACACCGTTGGCCATGCCTTTGTTCCCCTTCAGTTCCTCTTGAACGCACTATATACTAAGCATTATCCTTTCTCCCTGGGTTGCCCTTCTCAGAGATACACTCTTCCATTCCCTGAAATCATACCAAAGCCAGTAGGGCTGAATTTTTGCATCAACTCTGCTGCACCTTTTCTGGATTCCCTGCAATTTATTTGCATCTCCCTTGTGTTACCTAGTGTCATTTCTGTGTGTGTTTGATGCTGGTTCTTCTGCGACAGTAGTCTGTAGCAAATTGCTAGGGACTAATACAGGAAACAGGGCATGGACTGAGTGATCTTCCTCTTGGTATATTCTCCCTATTCCCAGCAATTTGCGATGTAAACAATTCTTGAGACAGAGTTTGGGACAGGGACAGTAAGACTAGGGGAAATAGCTAGTGCATCTTCATTGCTTGACAGCTTCTTCTGAGGTGGGGCAGAGATTTTTTTCCTTGACAGCCTTTTGATGAGATGCTGTAGGAGAACAGTCTGTTCTGATGTGTAGAACTCTATGTTTTCTCTATAAATTCCTATGAGAACATAAAAAGGAAAATCTGAGGAGCTGCTTGATTTTAGGTAATATTTGGTTAAAAGTGAGAGACGAAGTAAACAGACTTTCTCTTCTTACTGGGACACGGATTAGAAGTCATGGCACCTCACACTTTTGGAGAATTGCAAATGGAGATTCAGAAACTTTTGTTTCATTGATAAAAGATTGGTTGCAACAAGAAAGTTTGGAATGTGTAAACAGAAATTCCCCCACGTGTTCTAAGACCTCATTTTGACCCAAGTTGGCTTTGTAAATGAGTGGAGGAAATGAAGATATTCAAGTTGTTCTGTATGATTCCTTTTCCAAGGATTACTGCCACACCTTACAGGGCGAAGTCCAGCAGTTTTGCCTGAGAGCTGCCTAAAGTGTACAAAGTCGATGGCTTTGCTCTGAAATAGGCTAAGCAGCTCCCACCAATTCTGCTACAAATCTCGCCTCCTTTGGCAGAGGGAGAGTGACAAATAGCTTGAGAGTAGAAGCCTCTCACAGTGCTCCAGCCATTTGCCAGGTGAATGTACGTGAGCCCTCACATGTTGAGCAAACCACCCTAATGCTGTGCCCTGATGTTCCATTTGGTCTCATCCTATAAAAGAGTAAGATCACTGGTACCCTCCACTCCACTAGTGGAATTGCTGCTGCTGCAGCAGCAGATTAAATGTCTTTGTCCTTGTGGAAAGTGAAGAATTAGACTGCTCGCTACCCTATACTCCTTTATTTCTGGCTGCTTTGTATATTGCTTTTTACTTGACCCTTGACACATTCTGGTCATTTTCCTTTAGTGAAGGTAATTGTCCTCTAACAAAGCTGTTGCAAGTAGGGAAAGACAGTGCTTAAGAGAGAATAATGTAGAACAAAATGCATCAGTGCCATGATGTACCCAGATTCCTTTCACCAAAATGGAAAGCTCAACCCTCTCATCCTCTCCAGCAGTGGAGACACTAATGGCCTCACACACATACCTCTGTGTTTTAGGGATGTTCTTACACATGAGTTTGAAGTTGTGTGTTCTGTTCATCTAGGTCTTAGGGCAGATTTGTCTGGGTTCCTCTCACTCCCACCAAAGATCACAGTGCTTACCCTCTACTGGGTGCTGCAGAATCACCTCAAACCAAAGTAGCCCTTACTTTATTTCTCTGCTTTTGTTTTCTTTAAGTCAGAGGTATCATGTGGGACTCATCTCCTGAGCGTGGAATATAACAGGAAGTATACTTGGTATTACTGCTCTGCTGGTTATAATGATTACTCGTCAGACTATGACATGTGATTTTAGTCATCTTGCATCGGTTCCTAGCAAGGCAGGGCCCCACTGAAGTCACTCCATGGCTGGTATTTATCACAAGATGGTGCTGAAAATGACCTTGCACACCTAAAGATGTCCTTTCTGAACACAAATGACAGTCAAAAATGCAGTGTGGGATACGCTGTGCTCAGCTGGTGAATCTTCTTTTCTCATGGTGCCTTTCCCAAGGGGTGGTTAGACTTTAAGTGGTTATGTCCTTCTGAGCAAAGAGAGGCATAGATTTTCCTCATTCGATACAACTTTAAAATACTAAGCTGCATGTGTTTGTGGGAACAGGTATTCGCTGTTCCTTGAGCGGGATTGTAATTCTTCTGTAGAGCATGAGAGCCATGATTAGGAAGCCAGGATTGCTCTGCTCACAGGAATCCTGCCATTGTCTTTGATTGCATGGTATTAACTGTAAATTATACCCTTTTGGAGCCCGCATGTAAAAATAAAATAAAAAAAATTGTCAAAAGACAGAGAAAATATTGATTCCGGAGGCAGCGGAAACTATGGCTTGGTTAAATTAGAACCTTAAAAAAAATAATAACAAATGAGCATTTGTGAGGGTGAAATAGGGACTAGGAGAAGAGAGCCGTGATTCTCCCCTTAGGCATATGCAAATTTCAAGTAGTCCCATTGCAGGCAATGAAATGTCACTGATTTAAGTAAGAATCTGGCTCAAGGTATTAAGGAGGAGGTACAGGGCATGGATAACAGGGTTGTTATTAAGGTGCTGGTGAACAGGAAGCCTATTTAATTAAAAGAACAATATGTAAATAAAAATGAAAGAAGGTACAGCCTGAAACTGCTGTTAAGACCGCTCAGATTTCTGATGCCATTTCTGGCTATTAGTGACGCGAGTTTCTGTGTCAGCTTGTTCTCAGGAGTCAGCTGTGTTCTACACTGATGACAGATACCATTGCAATCAGTCAGCCTACCATTTAACTGGTAAACCGGAATTGCAACTGGACTTTGTCTCGCTCCAGTCCCTGGAGGCCTCTCTGCAAAACCTTTGGAGGTACAAAATGGTGGTAGAATTACAATCACTAAAACTCCTCAAGCTTGAGTCTGCTGAAAGCTGAATATAGATAGCCTGGAGAGATAATGGGCTTGCAGAAAAAGCAAAGCATAGAACAGATGGCTTTTTTTTCATAGATTTTAAAGCCAGAAGTGTCTATTAGATGATTGAGTCTGGCTTGTTGCATGGCATAGGCCAGAGAATTTCACCCAGAAATTCCTGTTTCAAGCCCATAACTTCTGGCTGAGCTAAAGTGTATATCGTTAGAGCACACATGCTGTGGATGCAATTCAGACCTAACAATTCTATGAATCTATTTATCTTTACCAGTTAGGGGATATATGTCTGGTTGTCCCAGTCTTGTCTGTTAAAAAGGCTAAATGAAGGTCATTGGGCAAAGACTGAAGAGAAGAAAAACAGCTTAGCAAAGCTTTGAACGAGTATCTAGGACAATGACTGCAATTTAATACCTGTTGGTGAACTGTTTCAACTCCTGCACAGCGCACCAAGTGATCTCAGTATTCGTTCTGTAGATTTCTGCTCCTTCATCCTTCTTTAGAGTCTGGTTTTACTGGAAGCTCAACACACAAGCACAATCAAAACCTTCATTTTACTATTCCTCTGCCTCACTGTGCCGTTCTTAGAGTTCACCTCTAAGATCCCCACAGTCCTAGATCTCTGACCAAAACGATATTTTCACTCTTACAAAGTTGGTAAGAAGCCCTAGATGGAAAATATCCATACTAACTCACTTTGACTCTGTAGTAGTTACTCAGATGTTTTATGTGGAGTTCTAGCAGAAGACCACTCCTTTCTTCTGGGCAGTATCCGCCACCACTTTGGTCCAAGATGGATTGGCACTTGCATCCTCTCGCCTCAAGTATCCATAAGTAAATCTGTATGTCTCCCACTATCTTTTATGCCCCAAGCACGTATTACTTCCATGAAGATTATTTTCTTTTTACCTTTCTGAGTTCTACTGTGCCAGTACAA
This sequence comes from Athene cunicularia, assembly GCF_003259725.1. Lineage (NCBI taxonomy): Eukaryota > Metazoa > Chordata > Aves > Strigiformes > Strigidae > Athene > Athene cunicularia. Next base: position 18,547,472 of record NW_020799116.1, read on the forward strand.
AACCCAGATTAGCCATCCTATTGTCCTGAATTCTTCCCATCTAAATCTTCTTAGCTGCCTGATTGCTGTTGATATTTCAGGAAAGGGACACTACAGAGTTCATTCAAGGGGAAAAAGTGCAGTGGTTTCTGGGATGGTACTCAAAGGATTTTAAGAAGACTTATATGACATATTACTTAGGATTCAAGGGAAGGGATTCCATGACCTAGGAGATCCACCTGTTGTTTATATCACCTTTTTTTTTTTTTAATTTGGTGGGTAAAACTAGGCCAGGGACCTTTACTGACTTTCTCTCTTCTCTTTCAGTGATGCTCTCTCCTTTTCCAGAGCCTACCTCACTGAAAATCATTATACATCCATGGAAGGCAAACTGAGACTTCCTTTTGCACTTTCTCCCAGTAGTCCTTGAAAAGCAAGAGGGTCCATGTAGAGGAGGGGGAGCAACATTGTGAGAGCAGTGAGTGCCTCTCTGATCCAGGGGACAAACCAGGCAGTTATGCCACTCCTTGTCACAGGAAGAGAAAACATTTTTTGTGTGTCAGTTTAACCAAATCACCTCACTATCAGCAGTTATCTACTGTATTCTTCTGTTAATAGATATTCTCGTAGAAAGGTTATGATAAAAGATTTGGGAAGGAAGGGAAGGAATTACAGTGGATGATGAGAATGAAAGAGGCACAAGTAACCTGAGCATGACACATTCTTCTGAAGCCTGTCTTTTATTTCCTATGTTTAGAGAAAACAGTTCTCAGTTTATGGCTTTTGTTCAATCAGAGAGAAAATGAGCTATAAAAGCAGAGATAGGAAGGAGTTAACCAATTTCCAATTCAGTGTGTTACAATTTGCTTCAGTAATAATAATAAAAAAAGAACAATACTGGGAAACATAATTTTTAAAATGAAGACTACTAAATCAATAGGTGCTACATGACTAATCATTTTCTATTTTCTTGGTGGAGGAAGGTAGAGCTGTGATCAGAAATCAAAAGCGAAGTCCCCAGCTTCTCTGCAATTCTGACAAATTCTGCTTTGCTGTAATCCACAAGAAAGGAGATTTTCACATGAGCGTAAACTAATGCTGGTAAATGGCATTAGAATCACTACCCACTAGCATCATCTCATTTTGTAGAAAGATAATAAAATCCATTTGATGCTAGATGAGTTAATTCCCAAAATACCCCCATTTGTCGGCAACTGAGTGTTTCAGCCTGAGACACAGAGGTCAGGGGTGACTTTGTCACTTACTCAATCTTCAGCTGTGGTGGGACTTCACATAATAGCTACTTAAGCGTGTGTTTGACTTGAAGCATGTGAGTAGTCCCATCAGCTTCAGTGAGACTACAGACTCTGTAAGAAAAGCAGATATTTCAGTGCTTCTTGAACCTGCCACTCCAGCAGTAATTTGTAAAATCCTATTTGTACAAATAGTTCTCAAAGTAGTGAACAAATGTGAGCAAATACTCTCTAGACATCGAATATCCCAGAAGCACACAGCATCAGTAGAAGACTGGGAGGAGATGCACAAGAACAAGATTTTAGTGTGTGTTGCAGTTCCTCAGATTACTTTGAAAATTTCTATCCAGGTTTCATAATATCTACCCTGAGCCTCCATAGCTCTTTGGCACTTAGCCACCCCTTTGCCCTTCTTGGGTTTGATAGCAGATATCTTTGATACCGTAGCATCTTAGGGATAAGCAAAAGTATGCTGGCTAATGGTTGTAGCATTTTTCTGTACAGTGTCTTACACCCAACTGCCATAGTTAATGCATCCCAATACAAGGTAGAGTGCAGTAGTTGTTGTACAGGGCAAAGCAACCAACAAAAGGTTTAAGTTCAACAGTTTTAGTATGGGATCCTCCCTGCTCACTCAGCCCACGTGGTGTACTGGCACCACACTGCACAGACAGCCGGGACGTGATGCGGAGTTGGATCATTGGGTCAGTGCTTCTGGGCACTGGGGAAGGAAAAGACATGTATGTCAGGAAAGTTGTCACCTAACTGAAGTGTCCATAGTGCTGAGGATTTTCTTCTTCAATTCTGTTCAGTGTTGGAAAAGGTAAATGCCATTCACACCCAGAATCGCTGTACGCCAGGCTGTGCTGTACACAACCCCCCCTGCTTTTCCATTACAGTTTTCCAGAGGGCCATAGTGTAAAACGTATCATGGGAAAGATACAGGTTAGTCATGTTGTGGAACAATGTGATTCCACAAATGAGAACACAGTGAAGTGTAGTGTGTGGGACAGGCACGAGTGACTTGCAGCATGTGACATTCTGGTACAAGAACTACTTAAGCCACATTCTCTGCCAAGGCCTGTGTGACAGGGAAACTGCACTCAGCCTGTCACGGGTGGGTGACAGCAAACCGAGCAGTGCTAACCATATGAGTGATGTCATCTAAGCAGATCAAAACCCACCATTGCTTCTGAACAATGGTGAAACAATTGGAGCGATTGACATAACAAAAAGAATTTTGGTTTGACAGAAAGTCCTGGGGAGCCTTTTCTAGCACAGACTCCAATGCCAATGGAAAGTTACTGGGCAATAGTCAAGAAAAAAAACCACTTTAGTTTCAAAAAATTCCTTTTGCAACAGAGCCTGTGTTTTGAAGGTGCCTGCTTTAGTATACAAGTGTTTGTGGGAGATTAGTACTTATTAACTAATAACCTTTGATTATGTTTACTCCCACAGCTGATTTGCTCAGGTGTTTGTCACATAGAAGTAGAAATAAGCTTCAGTGACACAGCTTGTTCATGGTTCAGTCTGCAGAGTTTTGTAATTTCTTGGCAACTAAGTGATAGATTACTATTTTCTGTAAAAATCTCCTCTTTCCTGAAAGGCCTTTCATGCAAGGACTCTGGGGTAATTAGAAAAATAATAACCTTGCAATACCCTCTTGATCTGTTTTTAATGAAATGAAGTGTGGGGAGGGTAGGTGCTTTGTCCATAGTCAAACAGTGAGTAAGCGGCAGAACTGAAAATAGAACCCAGGAGTTCTAATTTCTACTCTTTGCCGCTAAGAAGCACTTCTACTACACACTGGGTTATCAGATGTTTGAAGACTATCTGTCTTTTTTTGTACAGGACTGAAAAAAATAAATACAGCGTGCAGGGAAATCTTGCATTGTCAGAAGCTGGACCAGATTAATTATAGCAGACTTATGCTGGGTCCTCCGTCAGTTTTCTGCAACTCAATCATGGTTTATTGAGCACATCAGTCATTTGTGAATGTTACCTTTAAAAGAGCCTGGTGAAGTATCAGCTCCATTTTGAAAACAGGGAAATAAAAGCTCCGAGTAGATGAAGTTACTGCCCAAATTCACAGAGAGAATCTTGGACACACCTGTGAATTTTACTGGCAGCTTTCTTTTCTCCTCAGAAAAGTCTCTTCTCTATTAGACTGCATTGTTTCCAGAGTTAAGAATATGCATTCCTGGTAGGACACTGAAGCCCAAATGGAGTTTTTGTATACATGAATGAGTAGCTTCCAGGATCTCAGCCTTGAATTATATAAAAAAGATCAAGTTTCTAAAACAATAGTGCAAATTTAACAAATGCCAGAAGCTGCCAATCTGACACTAATCTTTTGGAAAGGTGATATTACCTCTTCACAAGTCCTTGGGGGCTATATGCAGTGCCACTGTAGCCCTTGAAAACTCAAAACTGTGCTGTCCACGTACCTGTGCATCACGATATATCAGGAAGAAGAGGTAATAGCGTAATAGAAAATGTTGCACCAACACACCTAAGTTTCTAGAGAAGTTTGCAAGATTAGAGAGATATTTCTAGAGAAGGAAAGAAGATTGTAATATTTGCCCTTGTAGAAGGGCTAAAAGTTCTGTGCAACTGTTCAATTGCCTTTGGCTTAGCTGCAGGGGTTTGCCTTTAAAAAAGGGAGTGGGGGGAAATCTGTAGCTCTTGAAAGACAGCATTAGATCTTCTTTCTTACCCTTAACTTCTAAATCCTCTGAACCTTTGATTTTTTATTTCCTGGACTATAACTATAAGCTGGCTGAATTGCTGGTTTTCAATCCAATTTCCACTAGTCCTGTCACAAAATCTGATAGACAAAATACCATTTTCTTAGTACAGGTGGCACCAGGTTGAAAGCAATGAAGACTGAAGACTGTAGGCTTTGAGCTGGCATTCCTTGGGTAACATCACTGCAAGCTTTCCAAATTGTACTGCACCATATTGTCTCACTGTCCAGAGGAGTCTCCTTTAGGATTCACTCTTAGTTGTCTATTTGTAGTGACATTCCCTGGCCAGGTCATCATCCAAGAGAATGAAAGCAGAACCTCTGATTTAAAGATGAAAAACTTCATTTGAACTAAAGACCATATAAGCATATAAGTTACTAACTGACTCATTTTCCTTTACAGGACCTGACTTCACTGTCTTTCACAGAACATTTAATGTGAGTTTAACGGAAAGATCTGTGTATTAGTAACTGGAGCGATACTGCTGGTTCTTTACATACATACTTTTGAATCATAAGCCAGGTATCAATATTTGCAGAATCGTGCTGGTCTGTGTTGATTTCCTACCAAAGAGTCTAAGACCCTTTCCCAACTCATCTAGCTCTAATTGTGTTAATGTGGGTAACACTGCTTCTTTTCTGGAGGGAAAAAATAAAGTCTTCACATAGACAGCTCAGATCCCGTCTGTCGAAGGTAAATGAGAATGTCCACCTCTGCATTTGTGAGTGAAATTGTATTCAGGATGTTGGAGGGATGTGTTATGTTACTGGGCAGTGAAGTGAGGAGACTGCTATATACCTCCATGTATTAAGATCCTTGTGGCTGAAACAAGGAGGAGCAAAACTGCTCTAGGCAGAGCAAATACGTTTTCATATGTCACCATTGTGATGGGCAGCAGCTCCTAGGCATATCTGTGCATCTGCCTGTTAGACACATGCAGACATGTGCACCGTCATACAGCCATATACAAACATCATGACCCAGCAAATACTGTCTGCAAAGAGAGCTAAAAAAAGGCTGATAGAATGATAACATCATCCAAACTTCCTGCAGGGATCTGCCATGGGTGGCAGAATAAAACTACTTCTTCTTCCCTCTGGAAGCAGCTGCCTGCTGGAGACAACTAGGCGGTGTATTAGCATTGCATTGCAGTTTACTGGCAGAGGGATTCTGGACAATGATGTTTCTTAATAAACTGATCAGAGCAGTAACACAGCCATTCTAGTGCTGGAAGCAGAGGACTTGCTGAACAGTTTTTTCATTCGTGGAGACTTGGCAGAAAAAGAAGCAGCTAAGAGATTCTCTTTAGCTGTGGGAAGAAAAAGTATGGGGGGTTGTGTGCTGGTTGGTTTGTGAAGAACATTAATTGTTCACAGGAAGGGAATGTTTTCTGGAAGATAATTCATTATTTTATTTTACTTTGTTGCAGCTTCTGAGAAGATGGGAAGGACCATTCCACTGCTCACTTGCCAAGGTGTCTCCAAGCCTGTGCTTGTTGTTATGCAGAAGTTGATAGCATCCCTATGGTATACTTAGGCTATAGTTGGCAGTTACATGGACTGTGTACCCAGTTGAACCTTGCCTCTCCAGTGTTCAGCGATGCTAGAGCCCCGCTGTTACCGTATCAGAGAGCTTTTGTCTGGCTTGGCCATAATAAGGACATCCTCATTCGAGCTGTCTAAATCTGGTACCATGCCGACTGAGCAGCAGGTCTTGCTAGCAGGTCTTGACATGCTGCTTATTATCCAGCTGCACATGATGGTCTACTACATGACAAAATAAACTTTGGACTGCAAAAAAAGAGGGCATTTGCTCTGCTCATAAACGTCTTTACCTATACGGGGAAAGTCTAATGACATTTGAAAGGTTGGAGAACCGAGATCCTGTCATAGGCCCTGCTCTGCTCCAGTCCTACAATGCATCTCAGCAGCGTCCAGCATTTTGCAGCAACCTCATAAGGATTAAAAGTATCAATCAGTCAATGCTGGCTGTGGGTAAGGCTGAGTCAAGCTCTGACAATTGCTCTCACAATGAGTTTATCTCAGTAGAGTGTGTCAAGAGCACCTTGTGCAAAGGTTTCCCAGGCAAAATGGCTTATAAAGAAAGAAGAGCCTTCTACAAAACACCAGTCCATCAAGGTTTATTCGGCTTCTTATTTTTTAGGAATCTTTCCATGTCATTGCAGTTAACTTTTTAAAAACTAAAATACTTATGAAAAGAATATAAAAATTATTATCAAATATTCTATGCACTGTGAATATGTTTTACTAAACAAAACATTTTATAATTTTATGTACCATTTTTTATTTGCTGAATGTATAGTGTTCAGCAAATAAAAGTTCAGTTGTGTTTTCAAGACAAAAAATGGTAGAAAAGTATTGACAAAAATGTCATGGGCATCTCCTGACAAAGAAGAAATGGGTCTATTTCAAACCCTATGAGAAGGAAATAGGGTTGAAATGTCATTACAGATGGGCTTACATGCTCAAAAGCTTTCTTCTTTTTTTTTTTTTTTATCTATACTGATTGTTTTTTTAAAATATATTAGCCTTATTAACATCCTTAGAAATTCACAGCACAACAACTTTGCTGCCACAATCTTCATCCTAAATTTGAAGCAGCATGTTCTGAGTGCACTTGGCTGGAGCCTCTGTGCCATATCCTCCAGGTGGCTGCCGGAGATTTGGAGCCTGGCCCCACTTGTGCCGTAGCACTCAGGCAGTGCAGGAGCAGCTCTCCCCATGCACAGTCCTTTCCAGGGCTTCCTCACACATGCTGTTACCTTAGCACTTATCCTGTGGGGAAGGGACGAGATGTCCTCTGTGACAACGTAAGAAACAGGCAGGATGTCTTTTCTGGGAAGAGACTTTCCTCCTCCTGCTCTCCCTCCTTCTGTGTGTGCTATGGCTGAGGATGCTCTGTCCTGAGACAGACATTTATTGGGATAAATGCTACAACTTGTGTAAGGCAAGTTGATGTTGTTCTGCCATCAGAATGTCTGTGAGGGCTTGATGTCTTCCTTATGGTGTGGTGGGCCTTTAACAATGTTAACATTTCTTGTGACCCTTAGAGTAAAACTTGGTTGATAACCAGATTTTATACAAAGAGATGCTAATTCCTGTTTAATTTTCTCCCTTTTATTACTAATCATATCACTGCAAAATGTAGTTTACAGCAATATAAATAGGATCCATTGCTGGAGGGAATTGTGCAGCTTCTGTCAATTTTTCAGCACCCAAATGTGAAACAGAAGCAATTAAACTCTGAGGGGAAAAAAGTAACAGTGTGGAACACATCAGAAGTCGGGTCATGAATTCACACAGATGGGAAAGCCAGGAAGCAGTGGGAAAGCAGGATTTTGATTGACTCACCGTCAACAGTAAATGAGCCATTGGCAGTTTACTGTCAATTTTTTGCCTTTTAATCTGCAAGTTCCAGAGGTGATGGCACCCTTCTCGACCTGCTGCTAGGGGATGAGAGGGGAGAGGAAAGTCAGACAGAGAAAGCAACAGCAGGAGTTTAGGTGAGGACAGGCAATGGGTCAGCATCACAGAGGGAGGAAGGCAATTCTCCAAATCTGATGTGTGGAGCTAAAATTCAACAATACCCAGGCAATAGTCATGGGTGATAAAAATATGCCACCCAAAAGGGACCATGAGGTCTCTGCAGATTAAATAATAATAGCATTGCAGTAGTAATTAGGGGCATTGACCAGATCCAAAACCTGTTATGGGAATTGCTGTACAAATATAGTTATAGAGAGTTCTTGCTCCAGAAAATGTATAAAGCAGAGGGGGGAGAGGAAGGGACAAAGCCACCCAGCTGAAGATAGAGGCGATGGGACCCTAACAGGGTTTCAGTGTTATTTAGAATATGCATGGTGCAGACAGGGATCGCTCTTTTGTTTGCTTTTATAGAGCTTCTGCTGAACAGGCTGAGAGGAAAAAGAGAGATGATGTTCAAATCACTCCACTCCTATGCAAGGCCAGTTTTCACAGTGGAAATCCAAGACCCAGCCACAAGACTGTGGAGCACACCAGGATACCTCACAGGCCACCAGAAGACCTGTTTGCCCCTTACAGCTAGGATGTGCCCGTGGCCTGAACCAAGCTCAGTGGGATCTGTGGGGTTTTCATACCACCAGAGAAAACATGAGACCTTGGAAACCACGGGGTATTTTAGCATGCAGAAGCTCAGTATATATTTTCTCTTCAAGCAGCAGCACAGCACTTCTGAGAATGAAACAATCAGTTACAAAAGTAACCTTGCAGCAAAGCTTCAAGGGGGAGTTATATATGCTGGCAAATTTTCTCTGTTTATTCATTCTAGACATACTTATAGACTAATTCTCCTCTTACTCTGATTTTATATCAATTATTCGCCATTGATTGAGTGGAGTTAATTTAAATTTACAGCAGTGTAAGTGAGGAAAAGCGGCTTGTAATCAGTAGCAAGTTGATTCTGCCACCTTTACTCACCATGAATAGTACCTTACTCATTGAATAATCCTATAAATTCCTCTTGGGGCTTCTCACAGAATAGGATAGTGTGTGATCTGAGTAAGGATGGCAAATATTTTTCATACTTTTCACATCAATTACTGTACTGTACTGGACTAGGTGATATAGCAGCAGATTCTGTATGTAAACCCAAGATTTCTAAAGAAAAATGACCTGGTATTGTGTGGTCTGTAAAAAAGTAATAAAGCCGTACCATGATTTATACCCTTGAGTCAGAGCTGACACAAAGAATTTGAACTTAATCTGAGAGTTTCAGATGTTCAGCTGTGCATTCTTAATAATTTTCTAATGTGTATCTTATAATGACATTTCCCACCTACCACGTTGTTTGGAGTTTGGAAGAGGTATGATGTAAGAAAAGAGCAAAAATGCTGTAAAAGCACTATTTGGACAGGCGCCACTGGAAAACTCTTTCCCATGAGACACAATCACCTATTTAAATTGATTATTTTCTTGTGCTTCTGAAGAGAGTTCTTGATTTCCTCTTACTGGTAGATAGTGAATATGAAATGGTATGAGAGCAGGGTAATGGTAATAACTGGTTAAATTTTTCACTAAGTAACAAAGTTTCCTGTTGCAATCCTTGTTCAGCCCATTCCTGTGCCAAAGGGATTTGCTACATCAGGACTAGCCTTGATAGGTGTGGCCTATTGACATTCTGAACTATAGTAAAAAATTAGAGATTAAACTTGGTGAGCGCAGAGGGTGACTCTATTTAAAAGATTTTTAATTTTTTGAAGTCCAAACCAGTCATTTATAACCCTGTCAAAGATGAACTCAGGATCCCTCGGTGGTGGCTCAGCAATTTATTCCCATTTTAGTACAGCTGTTAAATGAAAGCTGAGAAATTTAAAAAAGAATAAATTTTTTTAAATGGTATGTTTTACTTTTTTTTTTTTTTCTTACCAAAAACAATAGAATCTTGTTATCACTCAGAAGACATAGATAAAGTTATAAAATAATTAACTATGTATTTATTAATCTTTTGAGAATGATTTATCTTGGAGACAGCACTCAGTAAGCAAAAATTATATTAAGTTGTTAAGGAAACAAAATAGAGGCTTACAATGAAAACCCTTCTGTGGGGTTATCTGCTGTGATCTATACCAGGAGATAGGATCTGTGCCTCTGCAGAGGGATGCATATTCTCTCTGTTGAGCCAACCATTTTGCCAGTGGATAGGCCTGTGCTTAAAATGATACGCTTTTCTCTTTTTTTTTTTTTCCAATTAAAAGGGACAGGAGAGGAAACAAAGAGTAGGAACCACCAGAGGAGATTTGAAGGACAAGTTCAAGAGATGTGCATTTCCTTGCCGTTAACAAGCAAGACAGACCCCACAAAAGGGGATACATGAAGACTGTAATACAGTGTGCATATTTGTGCATGCACTTAGTTATGTTTTTGGGGTATTAAAGGAGTAAGCTCGCACTCATACCTGCTTTGCCAGTTTTGCTTGAATGATGTGGGTGAATGATGAGGAGGTAGAGAGAAGCTCCTGTCGTGCAGATGGAAGGAGTGCTGGATGCATGTCAGGCTGAAAGCACCCCTGGCCCAGTCCTTGGGGGCAGAAAACAGCTGAGGCTGCTTGACAGGATTTCACAGCCTCCGCCTGGATCTGGGTATTGTGTGACAAACCAAAATTGCTTGTCTCTACCTGACTGCATGCATTTCCACTTGATGGGTTTTGTATTTACATGTCTCCAATGGAGGCATGCACAAGTATGGAAGTGCTGAAATTTTCAGGACATCTGAGTCACCTGGCCTTTTTTTAAAAAAAAAAAAAAGTTTGAGATTCATTTTATGACAGCAAAAATACATTTTTTCACGCAGTGAAAGTCTCTCCAGAAATAAGAGAGGTGGAAGGATGTTTCAATAACTGAGATGGCTGTATTTCGATGAAGCCTCACCAGTCTCAGTGGTGATACTGAGAACCTCACATACTGGCAATCAGATCCAGAGCCAAGCCGTAATTCTGTAGCAAGTTCAGGTAGTCCTTGAAAATTGTAGGGCAATTTCTGTGTGTTGAAGCCGAAGCTTCTGTTTCTGTTTGTGTGGACAAGACAGTGGGTGTGATTGACACGTATATCCATGCACGTTTGTGTGGTTTGTGGTGTTTAAATTGAGAAATTGCAGATAGGAATTTGTTTACTTGTGGAAGTAGTGCAAATGCAGTGGATGCTGAGGATTCCTGACACTGCTGGTTGTCTGCTATATGATTTACTTGACCTTCTGCTTCCCGAAGTGTCACTCATTGTCTTACCTACTTAGACTGTAAACCTTTCAGAAGAAAGATTATTCCTAGCCCGGAGGTTCCTTGGTATTATTTGAATCTCTAGATGCTTCTGTGATAATAATAGTAAAGAAGATAGAAAACCTGTTTTAAATATATAATGGTGTATACTTGTGAGAGAAAGGTATGGAAACACCAGAAGAAACGGGGTAATCTCACTATAGATACTTTTAAGCTGGAAATGCAAAGATTTTGAGAGATGAGTTGGGGAAGAGCTGTATAAGTAATAGGGGCAAACAACCTAACTACATTTAAGGTGATACTTATTAAAAAGAAATTCATGATGGGGAGTTTTGTTCTGGTTGTGGGCAGTACTCGGATGGCTTGTGAATTGCTGTCCTATGGTCTCGTGTCCAGTGTACGCAGAGAAAGACACAAAGTCAGTGAATTGCATAAAAGCATCCAGAATTATGTTTTTATGTAACTGTATTATGGCATTCTGCCTTAGTTGAGAACCAAGTAGGTTGACTGAAGCAACAAATAAAAGAGCGTTATAAATTTTGAAAGGGGAGAGCAGTTTGAAAGAGACGAAGCAACTTCACCATGCAAAGAAAAGCTGTGCTTCAGTAATCAGCCACATTTTTGTTATCCTCTCTGCAAAAATGAAGCAAGGGAAAACCAAGTAACATAATTTATTTGTATGTTCAAGAAAATTAAGGCATAGAAAATGGAGGGGTCAACATAAAATGTGTTATTAATTTTCAACATAAAAATGTTTCCAGAAGCAGGGAGCTGCCAGGTTCTGTAATAGATACAAGTTATTCTGTGTTTCTGACTGAGCTGCAGGCCAGATGATCAATAGAGAGTCCAAATTTGCAGCAAGCGTTTCAGAGTTGAGAATACCACAGATGATAAAGAGGAATGTTAAAGATGTGTAACCAAACAAATAAATAAGCAGCCCAAAAAGCAGCTGAAAGTTACCTGAAGAGATGTTTCAGGCTAGTGAATGATTAAAGCTACTACCACATATTACTGTTTGCAATCCTATATGTAACACAAATAACCTGTAAACCCGGATTATTACAAATTCAAGTTCCATTGAGTAAGAACTATGTTTTATATAGTCAATACATACGAGTTATAAACCTGTATGCTTCAAAACATGAAGCATACCTACTGATCTGAGATCAAAAGGAGCTAGTAGATGTGCTTCGTACGTGTTTTGTCTGTTACAAGGAGAGGCCGTCTTTGAGCCAAGAAACAATCGTGGGAGCCCTCCCAGTGCACATGTTATCTGGTTATAGAATCTACCTTGGTTTACAGGATTTAAGAAAAGTAACTTCTATATAGCCACAAAAAAAGGCAATTTCTTTATGCAGTTATCTGGCTATTAGATTCTACTTCATTCAGAACTTCCTTTTTAGGGCAATTTACTTGTTTTTCCCAATCAGCACTTCAGTCCGGTTCAGAGGCCTCCCAGATCTTTTTGTTCAGAACACTTCAGTTCCTCAGAGTTTTAAGTCAGCATTTTATGTCTTCCTTTTCTTGACAGAAAACATAGTCACTTCAGAGATGATTAACATTTTTTCACAGAAATGTTTTCCCATCAGACAATGTGGTTTCACCTAAACTGAAATTTGCAATGAGAAAATGTCAGTTCTGACAAAAAAAATGGTTTTCCAGCTGGGAGAAACATAACAAAATATTTTGTTTGGGGTTGACATTTCAACATAAAATTACTTTTTTTTTGTTGTTTCAAAATGTTGATTCAAAATTAAAAATGCCATTACAGAATGACATATTGGATCATTCTGTTTTGATATAAAATGTCTAGATCTTAACATTTATACTTTTCCCCAGATTTTTTTACTTTCTGTTCAAGTTTGAAATGAAGAATTATTTTGAAATTCCCGGTGGGAGGAAAATTCCATTTCCTCCTCTGCCCTCACATTAGGAGAAGAGACTGTTCTGCAATCAGCAGATAGGAGAGTCAGGCAGCCCCAGTTTTACATCCTGTTTGGTATGTCATAGCTCAGCTGCCTACATTTGGCCAAACTGCTTCACTTCTTAAGACCCCCAATTAGCTGGGTGGGTTGTGAGGGTTTTTGTTAAAATGATGCAGAATGCTTGTCTATGTCCCCAGCAATGCTTTGGAAAATTCTCAAATCCAGTTTGTAATTTAGGAATAACAATACTTGCCTGTCTCACATGAGAGGGCTGTGAGTCTTAATTAATTGGTGCTTATTAAATTCTCTCAGATTCTTGGAAGGTGCTGTAGAAATCTAAAATCATATTTACTGAAATGAGTTATTCAGGTGACTCAGATACAAGTGCTGAGCAAACCCAGCTGTTACTTATAACAAGTGTGAATTATTTGGTTTGAATAGTACCTCTAATCCTCTCTGCCAGGTTCTGAACTCCCTCCTTTGGATTTTTTCCCTCACTCTGCAATTTATGCATAAATGTAAAGCAGCACTTTTCAGTAAGCTAAACAGTAATACTAATTACAAACATAGCTTCTTCTGCTGTTGATGATGCACAGAGATCCACAAGGAGGATCCATAATCTGTTTCACTTCCAGACAGATGATCATGCTGCTGTCCCTTTCCTTTCTTTTTTTTTTTTTTTTTTCTGTTGACATCATCTTTAACTCATGCACATAGACACAGAGTGGTGAAAGTTGTAGGATCAGGAGGGCAGAAAATGCTGCAAACCTAAGTGGATTAAGTAGGAGCTTTTATCCAAGGCTCTGTCTTGCTCTGCTTGACATTCAACATTCAGACATTTAAAACGATTTTCCACAGAGAGATAAAATTTAGATCATATCAGTTCAAGAGGAAGAAGATGGGCCAGGATTCCTGATTGCATTGTACTCACTCTTCATTCCAGTAGCTTGCACTGAGACCATGACAGTTCTTTAGACTCCAGTGTCAAGTGATGATGTCTTCACCCCATGTTTGCACTCAGATGAAGGACGAACACCACTTGATCAAATTCCGTGGGATTTGGTTGAAGTCTTTTGTTTTCAGAAATCCTCTTTTTTTTTTTTTTTCCTCTTTCTGTCTTTCCTCTTTCATCTTCTTGTGGTTTAATCCCAGCTGACAACCAAGCACCACCCAGTCGCTCACTCACTTCCCCCACAGCAGGTTGGGGGAGAGAATCAGAAGAGTAGAACTGAGAAGACTCATGGGTTGAGATAAAACCAGTTTAATAGATAAAGCAAAAGCCACACATGCAAGCAAAGCAAAATAAGAAATTCATTCACCACTCCCCATCGGCAGCAGGTGCTCAGCAATCTCTAGGAAAACAAGGTTCCATCAGGCATAATGGTTATTTGGGAAGAAAATGGCATCACTCTGAACGTACCCCCTTCCTCCAGCTTTATACACTGAGCAGGACATCATATGGTACGGAATATCCTTTTGGTCAGTTGGGGTCAGCTGTGTCCCCTCCTAACTTCTTGTGCACCCCCAGCCTCCTCGCTGGTGGGGTGGGGTGAGGAGCAGAAAAGGCCTTGGCTCTGTGTAAGCACTGCTCAGCAATAACTAGAACATCTCTGCATTATCAACACTGTTTTCAGCAGAAATCCAAACCACAGCCCCATACCAGCTACTATGAAAAAAATTATTTTTGTCCCAGCCAAAACCAGCACATGTCTCCCTCAACATCTCTTTCCCTTTTTGAGTTTTCATCTGGACTTCATCATTCATGGGACAAGCCTGCTCTGTTCTGCAGCACCTGCCATTTAGCCGCACCACCAAATGTCACCCCTCTCCACACACCTCTGCCTCCCCCAGCTGAAAATGAACCTCTTGTCTTTCACATCCCCAGCTCTTTTAGGCTGCTGTTTGTCAGGCAAGCTTCTGTCTGCCTGCTGTTTAATCTGTTTATTGTTCTGTATGATCCTCACCAGCTGCATCCTTATTCTCCATATTCTCTAGAGACTTTGAACTTCTTTACTGCCAGGTCCAGAAGGATGGCTGTGTGTTTTTCTTGCACCTTGGGCTGTAGCAACTGTTGAAGAACATCATGCAAGAGCAGATGTGCCAGCATACCCGTGATTATGTAGACACAGGCAAAAGAGTGGCTTTTCCAAGAAGCCTTCTAGCCCTTTACCAAATGAAATTAATATGAAAGAAGGCACAAGTCTTTTTGTTTATTTTTTGTTTTATTGTGTTTTATTTCTTGCTAGTGTAATGGCCTACATAAACAGGCTTAAACTAGTATACAAAAATCACACTACTTACTAATAGATCCTCTTTAACAAGTTTCTGGCATAGAAACAGGGAATACCTGGTTTCAGTGGGTATCTGGCAGTTGCATCTCCAGTGAGGTCCTGCAGGAGTTAAGAAAGAGTATGAGTACAGCTTGTTTGTACTCTTATTCTCCCCAACTAACAAGTGGCTTTGCTGATACTGGTAGCTGCTCTTTGCTTTTCTGATGATTTGGTTGACACAGTAACCACCCTTGATGATAGTGGCGCTTCAGTCATGCCTGTTGTTGCACAAAGTGTGATGAGACAGGCTTACGTGCACAGTGTTTTTTTAGCAGGGTCTGTAACTGATGGCATACATCAGCTCTAACAAATCTACTTTAGGAGTAAATAAAAAACAGAGAGAGAGAAAGCGAAGGGGAAAACCCACTCCAGGGGCCAGTCAGGAAGGGTAGCAACGAGGTCTCTGATCCTCACAGCAGGTGCAAGGCCATGAGAGGATCAGTAGAAGAGTAACAGCATGAGAACAACAAAGGAAAAAAGAATGAGAATAACAGCATGGGAACAATACAGGGAAAATACTGCCACTGCCACTCTGGAAAAGCACTGCCTCAACAGCTTAAGTGAGGGGTTATAGAGCTGCAAATAGTCCCTTGGCATTACTAAGGCTAAAGCACTAATGTATCTGAGGTCTTCTGTAGCACTATGAATGCTCTGCTTTGTTTCCCCATCCTCTTGCCACCTAGTCTGTAATCCATCTTTTCTGATTTCCTGATTGGGGAATCCCCAAGTAAGAAGGGCAAGGTGAAGCGCTCCTGTAAATCTGATAGATCTGATGTTTGGGCAGCTTCAGCCTTCTGGTAAAGACTTCAGTTTGGCTGTGCAAAATACAAAATCAAAAAGAAAAAAAAAAAAAAAAAGAAATTACCTCTGCTGTACAATGGTGCATCCCAGATTTATCCATGTCCCATAACCATTAGCTATCTGCATTTCTAAAGCACCAGTGAGTGTGTCACACTACATCGTTAACAACCACTGCCAGGAAAACGGACCTTGGTGAGCTATTAATTTCTTCGTTACATCTCAATGAGTTAGTCCTTCCCTGTGGTATTCACAGGGAAAGAATCCCTATTATACATTACATGGAGACATGGGAGAGTAAAGTTTTGTAGCCAGGATTTTCAAAGGGAACTAAGTGGATTTGGTACTCAAATACCCTAGCATTTCAGTGGCTGAGGCACTTTTAACAACTCAAGGCAAAGCTATTGAGGAACAATTGGTATATTCATGATGTAATCCTATTTAATATAATTCGTTCCATTCTCGTCTCTGAGTCTATTGGCCCGAAGGACTGGATTCTCTGTCCTAGTTCTTTCTGTGCCCTTCCATACACCTGTCTGCACCCTCCTAGTGTCAGATCACATTTGTCTTCCTCTTCATGCTTAGTGTTGTCTCTCCAGTGACTAATTTTCTCTGGCTCTCCTCCTGCACCCTTTCCTTTACTTAGGAGGGCCAGAAATGTTTATCTGCATGTGGCATCCAGGGCTCTTGCACCGAGCACTTCCTTTGCACTGTAACATCTTTGTTTCCCCATCAAGAAGCATAATATCCTCCTTGCGTTCAGGCAAGGAAAAAAAGCAAAACCCGTAAACAGGCACAGTAATTAGATTTGATGCCTAGGCTCTGGAGAGGAAATTGGGAAATAAATTAAAAGTTGGTCCCATTGGAAGGTTCCCCAATGGATATTGATCAGGCTCAGGTGAACTAGAAACAGTCCAAGGAGAATTTATTAATGAGAAGCTGACAACCAATTGTTTCTTCCTCTCTTTGTTTTGAGGTTGTAGTTTTTGTTTGCCTGCATCTCTGATAGAGGCAGCAGGTAAATTCCTTTAACTGTACTCCTTTGTCTATGTCCAAGGGGCAGCGGAGTGGAAGCACAAAGGCTGGCAAAGTTCATTAAAGTCAGGAGCACAGAAATGGAGTGCAGGTCTTGCTGTTGCTTTCCCCAGAGATGCTCAGGGTTGCTTTGTATTCCCTTCTGAGACCCTGACCTCTTGTCCTTCAGATTACACAGCTGGTTAGCTGAAACCTCTGCTCTTGGATTTCTAAGTCTCTGGCACAGACAGCATTTCCTATGGAAAACTCACGTATCTGCTGAGAGGAGGGAGGCAAAATGGTACAGAAACCCTCAGAGGCATTTATTTACCTTGTCAGCAGATCTAGCTAGGAATTCAGAGGGAGAAAGGGTGTATTTCCCTGACTGCAGAAGCCACCTGTGGTTTTAAAGTGAGTTATCAGTTTGCCTCTCACCATTGTTTTAACAGTTTACTACTGTTAATAGATTCCAATAGGGCTGAAACATAAAGGAATTAGGGACCCAATTCTGAATATAATCTTGCTCGGGGTAACACAGAAGCACTCTTGCACATAGGTACATACTCTTCTATGAACATCATAAAAACTGCAAAGGAAGCTTCAAATCTTAGGCAATGTCAGATGCAAAGTTAGCAAACACAGGCTTGACTCTTCTCTTGGGTATACAAGAAAATCTTTAAATGCATGTCCTCATACTACTTTTTACCCAGCGGTTCTGTCTCGGGACAGTGCACAGAAGAGATGAAGTTTTATGAATAAGCAGCTAGTCAATATTTTATTTCCTTCTCATTGTTTGGCATATGGCTCCAGGCTTTATTTGCTGGACGCAATTCAAACCCTACTCTGGAGAGAAAATTATTAATTTTATCACAGACTTTTTTTGTGGCACACATCACTACAATGGTTAGCTGCTGTACAAACATCAACTGACTTCATACTACAACATCTCTGGTTGATTAGGGTTTTATATCGGGTTCTTGTTTGGGAAACTGAGGCAGAGACATTGCAGTAGGGAGTTTTGAAGCACTTCACACATTTAAGCAACAGCTCTCATCTTTGTTGTAGATAGTATGTTCAGGATGTCTGTAAATCAAAGCTCAGGCCTCACGTTGGGAATCAAGAAAACAGGGCATACTCAGTTAGCAAGTGACCTTTCATGGTACTTGGTTTAAGTGTCTTGCTTAAACCAAGACATTTGTACAAATGACATTTGTGTTAGCAGGCAGGAGAAAATCCATCCCTCTAGACATTCAGCTACATTAATCTTGAGGCCCACCTCTTCTTTCCTCCGAGTTCCTTGCCTCATTTACTGTACACCTTTCCATCTCAGCAATGAATGAGTAGAGATCCTAAAGACAACATCCTCTTTCAGTATAACCTCCTGTTCTGCTGAAGAATAGGTCTGCCTCGTGCAATACGTAAGTCAGTCTTCTATTGGCAAATAGTATGTGATAGGATAAGAAAGGACCAGATCACCAGAAATATGTTCAAAGGAACTGGATTTACTAGGTCTTCATGTTAAATTTGCACCTCCTATTTCTTCCTATCTTCTAAATACATGATTCCACCAGTATCAGCAATTTTTTCAATGCCTTCCTTCTCTTATGTATGTGTTTGTGTTACTTAGTCTGTGCATGTGTTTAAAAAAAAAGAAAATGGAAACTTCAGATATTCCATCATGTGAGTTCAGATTCATTCCTAGGTGATTCATCAGTAATGTGGGAACATTTGTACATGCTGCATAGACCTCTACTACCCAGGCTGTGGAAGTAACTGATAGCAGAAATACATAGTTATCTTCCTTGTAGGTCAGCATACAAAGGCGAATGAGGCGAACATTTTGCATCTGGGTTTTACAGATGCTTGCTAACAACAGGAGATAGTGAGACTCTTGAATCCCGGATTATATTCTGGGCTCTGAAAGGGAATTTATGTTGCTGGGCACAGACTTTTCTGCCTTTTGTCCCCAGAGTGATCCTAGGTGCCCTCTTTACAGTTTATCTGCATACTCTATCTCCTCTAACTTCACTAAGCTCATACCCTTTGGAGGTGTGAGTGCAAATATGGACAATACAAGGTTGCTACTGAAGCATCCAAATTCTGTAACAGCTTTATAGCTTAACGTAAGGGATATAATAATTTTTTGTTATTCATTGATGTAGGGAAAGATTCACTGTATACGTAGTATAATACTGACTGATATTTGTTGCTGAATTTTAATAAAAAACATCAAATAAACTGCTTCCCCCTATTTCTTGTCTCTTAAAATCTGCAAAGCTCCAGGAAGATTTTTCCTAGATTTATCTCCAATGGGTTATTAGCCGCTAGGCCAAGATGTTTCCCTATGTGATTTATATGTCTTTTCACTGGTCCTGGGAGTTAATGTTTCCCCCTTAGGTGTTGGCCATTTGTAGCACAGCTTGAAAGAATGAAATACTGTTTTAAACTCTCCTTTCTATCTCAAAGTTGGGCTTTCAACTTTAAAAATTGATTAACTTTGGGTGAAAGGTCCTGGCTTGAAGGGTTCTCGGGAATGAGGTTCTTTATTTAGTGACAGAACTTGTGCATCATGGACAGGGACAGGAGATGCTTCACCATCACCATCTCTCCTTCCAATGTGACTTGCTCCTGAACTAGAGGTGCCTGCTGTAGGGATGAATTGATGGGTGTATTTTAAAGGACTGGTCAGTCTCTCTGCTGATGGTGACTTTCTCTGATACAGATCCTTTTCTAGGAAGAGCTTGATGGGGATTGCTGGTTTATTGCACATAGACAATTCTACCACCATTATATTTGATAAAGTTGAGCTGAGGTCACATTGATGTATAGATTCTGGATGAAGTGGGCT
Source organism: Athene cunicularia (assembly GCF_003259725.1). Lineage (NCBI taxonomy): Eukaryota > Metazoa > Chordata > Aves > Strigiformes > Strigidae > Athene > Athene cunicularia. Next base: position 18,567,137 of record NW_020799116.1, read on the forward strand.
TATACCACATCTACAGCCTTTTGGCAGAATGATTCTCTTAGGAATTTGTTTTGCAGCTTGACAAAATATAAAGCTTGATGAAATGCAATTTTGAAATACATGTATTTGGTAAATTAATGAACTAGCACTGACTAAATGAAATTATCAAGAGCAATCAAAACTCAGAAGAGAAATTTTTTCAGGTGATTATAATGAGCTTCTCTCTTCCCATGGACAGAAAATTCTATGTGAAATCAGTGTTTCATAGCAGAAATATTCACTTTTAGCATCTGTAAAAAGAAAACACCGTATAAAAGAAGGTACATAAGAAAATCGAGAGTGTTCAGATCCATTTCACCAGTTTCAAATTTGTTGAGTTCAGATTAATACTAGAAGAATAGGATCACACAAGGTTTTATTGATGCCCCCATGCTCCTTTTGCAGTTAGACGGGACCGCTCCTGTGGGTTCAGCTTATCTGCAGCAATTTATTATTCAGTGAAAAGCTTCTCATCCCATGCACCTTGACAGCAAATAACAGTGAAGAACAAAAACCAGGTGGCACACATGACATTCTGGTGTAACTGGAACTAACGCCAAAGCTTCCACTGGCTTCAGTAGAAACAAGGTTTCTCTCTGGGAGTTTAGCTTAAGCCAATGTGATTTAACAGTTTACTGCAGTAAAGGATTTCATCCCACTGGTGACTAGGGCCTGGGTGAGTCTTAAGGATGTGCTCAGTTTCAAGAAGCTGGGCTCTAACTTGTGGAATCTTGGCCTCTGCTTGTGGAAAACAGTGATCTGGGGATATCTTTCTCATGTAGACTGTTTTATCCTGTGTTTCCTCAAATTCCTTGTGCAAACACAAATGCCTTGCCTTAGAGTGAGGAAGATGTGTCTTCATTCTCCTCTGCAGACAATTCCTCATGTTCTCCATTCTCTTGAAAAAAGGACATGGTAAGGGCACATCAGATAGATGGGCTGATCCAAAAGACATAGGCATGAAATAGTGGCAGAATTTTGTCTTCACTCCTCTGCTGATCATGGCCTCACGCATTCAGCATGTTCAGTGGAAATATGCCTGAGAATGTGTCTGAATTTCTGCTGTAAAGCTCAGTAAAATCAGAGTGCCAAATTCAGCTCTGATGTAAGCCCTGTTTGACTTCAGCAAGCTTACTCTGGGGAGAGATTTGGTTCTGTGTACTTGATGTATACTAAATGGAAAAGTGAGGTTTTCTGTTAATGCTCTTTGCTATGGTTAGACTAGAAAAGATGTAGCACTGTTTTTCCAATGAAACAAGAATACATATTTTTGTATGTACATCCCTACAGATGTCTCTATATCTATTTATTCACAAAATTAAATATTAGATAATGAAAGTGGTGCTAGAACCTGAGGTAATTAGTATGCAGGCTTTTTACTCATAAACAGCAGGCATGCATTCAGATTTTAAGGGAGAAGTATGGGCAAAGCTGGGTGGAGATTTGCCGGACTGGAAGGGCAGGAGCAGTTCTGGGTTAGGGCATTGTGTGCAGGGCCTTAGCAGAGCTGCTGGAAGACCAAGGCAGGCCCCGTGATGGGATGGTGCAGGCCAGGACTGTGGAGCACGGTCAGGAGTCACAGGCACCTGCACTGAACTGTTCCAGGCAGATTCATCAGATCCTTCTTTTTGGAAGCAGCAAAGTTAACCTAGGGAACAATTTCAACGCTGAAGTGGAAACTATTGATGGAGAAAATTGGAGGGGAACTGAAATGAAAGCTGACATCCAACTTCTTTTTCTTTATCTGTGACTTAGGAAGACCTAAGGAGTAGAGGGAGGTTACCAGAGCCAAGAGCCTCCCACCAGTGCTACCTAGTGCAGAGTTTGTGCCATGGGATGCGAGTTGCACAGGTGCCCTCCCAGCAGCATCGGGCAGCCTCTCAGAGCCACAGTGCTGCAAGACTGCGCAAGCCATCCTCTCCTCAGGGTAGATGAGCAAAGATGGATATAGTTCTGTCTCTCTCATTTGAGTTACAGTGTTCCTACCTCAGTGGAAGCACAGTAGACAAACAAGGGATTCAATCACTCACACCAGGGCTCCTGAGGAGTGACAGCATTATAGCCCTCCTGGGCCATTTCTTTGCAAAATCAGCCACTAAGAGAAAAGGAAGAAAGGAAGGAACATGGACAAGTTTACTCTCCTCTGTCTAGCATCCTGCAAATCTGTATAATGACTTTTACTAATGCTACCCACATATTTCTGTCTCAAAGGAGTCTGGAAGAGAGGTTAGATTTTGTAGGTCACCAGTATAAAACCAAAGCCCTGCTTCAAAGCTCTCCACTGACTGTCTGTGAAAAACTTCCATCCTTTGGTGCCTCATTCTGCCCCAGCGATGCCAGCTCTCCTCCAGAAAGGCGGAGATGGCTGAGCGCCATAGCATTCCTGCAGGAGAAAGGCGTCTTGGGTTTGTTCAGTGGCTGCTCTGAGTGAATCCAGAATATCACAGATTAAAGTAGGCTGAGTTCTTACTCAGAAACCCTCTCTGCCCCTCACTGATGGATCTTCCTTATGCTTCTGTGCTTCCTGGTAAAAACACAAGGTGGCACTGAGTCAGCAGGACCTTGGCTGACAGTTGCCTCATCATTTCTTTCTATTTATACACAATTATGGCAATTTACAAGCTCTCCTGTGGGTAGGCTGCAATCTTCCAGTTCTTCCATCGTCTTGTGAGGACAGTGCCAGTGACTGTCCTGACTCATTTATTGCAGGAGTTATTGTATAGTCACTTTATGTAATGTACTGACAATTTTATTAGGAAATGCAGTGCCAGAGTAACCTAGCAAATTGATAGTATCAAGGACTACATTCTTACATCAGCGTCTCTGTAAGAAAAAAATAATTGTATGAGAAAATTAAAGGAAACAGGAAGCTGTCTCAAGGAGTCCAGGGATCACCCGAATGGTGATCTGCCATCAGGCCCAGACTCCTTATCACTGATGATATTTCTGCTAGAGAGAGAAGCCTAAATTGCAAGACTCCATCTCAGCTCCCTGCAGGATGGATGTTCCTTATGAGTTCTACTCTTTGCTAGCAGCAAGCAATTATCAAATGAGAAATAGCAGTAGCATGATTACAGGCTATATGAAAATACAGGCTTGCCCAACCCTTACTGATGTCTTTAAAAAACGGTGTCAAAGCACCAGCTACACAGTTCCCCTTTCGTCTTTACTGCCCAACTGAAGTTACATGACTGATAACACAGTTAAAACTGGGATTTGCCTTCCTCTAGGATCTGAGCCTGTTAAGCAGAGAGAAGTGTACTGTTTATGATGGAAGAATATCTGACACTTAGAGGGGAGAATTGGACAGCAACCCCTAAGGTCCATTCCTAGACTTTTTATAGTAAACCATGGGTAATACACTTATTCCCTCAGGAATTTTCTTACGTTTGATGTGAGGATGATAAGCTCTCCTTCCCATGGACATTAGTGTGATGACAGAATACTGGATGATAAAAAGTTCTAGTAGATGGGGCATGCAAATAGGTGAAATATGTAATGCCATTGCATTTGGACTGTTTGATTGAAAGGGTTTGTTTGCCTGCCTGCAGGGTGAATGTCATTCTGTGTGACAAAGCTTGTACAATATGTTACAGAGAAGACATCCCCTCATACAGAAATTTCACTCTTATTCTTTTTTTCCATCACTGAGATGATAGAACTAAAGTACAGCAAGTTTTGGGTTTTTTTGACTGGAAGACGCTATGAAAATACTAAAAAATCTTTAATTCACCTTTCACTCATTATAGTGCTGCCCAGCCAAAAATTGTACTCTGTTTTCCCCTACACAAAGCACAACAGCAAGGACCAAAAATAGTGTGTTATTTGTGGCTCAGCTCTCTGAGCCCTCTGTTTGCAGCGGCCTTGGGAAGTCTCTCTGGGCTCAGAGAAGCACTTGCACCCTGCCTGTTCCCCACTGCCTGTGCTTCTCCACCTCGCTCCTTGTGGCTCTGTGGAGATCCTTTCCCAATCCTCTGCCCACAGAACAGTTTATTTAACCTTGAAGTTCTCTTATCAGCTACATCACCCTGCTGTAGCTGCAAGACCTAAATTGTTTTCCATTGTCCGTGAGCTGAATGGGGCCAGGCCTTCAGAGAGCACAGGCTTGGAAGCACTTTAAATTAGGTAGTCTGAGATGGAAATGCTGCAGGTAACAAGGAAAAGTAAACAAGCCCCATCCTTCTTCTGAGGACCTCTGCTCCTTAAATACTCCGTTGGCTAATATGGGAGCCCCAGCCCATCTCTCAGGAGAGTCATGCATGACGCATGACTCTTAATGAAATACATATTTCTGTGCAATGTGGAATGAGAGGAGGCTGTTACCAGTGCAGACCAACAAGCTCCTCCTCTGTGACCTGTAATGCCCGAATTCTTTCCTCACTGCCATGCCATTCCTCTGCAACTTCTCTTGCTCTTAAACTCTTGGGCCCCAAGCATGGAACTACACATGTAATGCAGGCACTGCACCCCCAAGTACTGGGGGCTTTCCCTAGTCTGAGCTTTTGTGTTATCAGTCCTTTCAAGAACGCAACAGGACCAAGCCTGCTGCCTGATCTGTGGTGAGCTGAGGCCAGGGAAGCAGAGGACAGGCTGAATGACAAGTGCATTGACTGCCAGACACGACTATTTTATAGATGGAGAGAAGGGAGCAATTCAGCACGGCATGTATGTGCTGTGTCAAGTGGTACTAACAGTGAAATCAGTCAGCTTTGTCTCCCTGGGAGCAGTCAGGGATCTGCTTGTGTGTGTTCATAAACTGGTGCGATATACCTTGCATGAATAAAGCTACACTTGTAGCACGTACCTGCAATGGGAATGTAAGGTGCAACTGCAGCGTGTGCAAACATGTGCAAGGTTGCTTTTATGTCAGCAGTGCAGGGTACAGAGTAGGGCAGCTGACCAAATTTATATATAGGACTTGTACAATGGATGGTCCATGCCAGCACATCTTCACCTGGTTTACCTCTAACCAGGGCACAAAGCTGTGCTTTGTGCAAGAACATCTTGCCTTGATGTTGGAAAAACCACAAAGAGGAAGAGATTGAAGCTTCTGAAGATTTCCCATAACTTGCCGGCCTGTCCTCAGTCACAGGAGCACGTACCTGTTCCCTCAAGTGGAACTGCACGCCTTTACACACACTTGCACTGCAGTCTTCCGTGGTAATTAAATGACTGGGGTCCTCTGGGACTGCAGATTGAATGCAAAGAGAGATTATGTCTTTTATGTCTTTGATTATCTCTTTTGCATATGGATTTCAAGTTTCCATTAATTTTGCAAGTGTTCTTTGAGCGCAAGTGTGGTTTTGGTGTCAGTTATCACCGAGTTTGACATGGTCCATAAGAAACCAGGATTAATTATGTGAGAAGAGTTCACTTCTCTGCACAAATGTTTTTGGACATCGGAAAGAACTGGCCTCCACATCTGTGTTTATTCCACGTGAGCTGCAGATGAAAAATAATGATTTAATTAATATCCGAAAGCATTAATTCCTCACATCACAGGAGCTCCATGGAAGGATTGGTGGCAGAACTGGTGGCAGAACTGTGCTCACGGGAGCTCCCACGCAGAATGCTCCAAGCACAGTGTTGTCACTAGGGTTACAAGTTATGTAATGATGTGAAGCTGATAACATCCATCTCTCCAGTGGAGGTCACATGGCTTAAAATGTCAGGAGCGGAGCTGGGAAGATGATGAATTTATTGGTTCTGTGGCTCCACCAAAAAAGCAGTAAAATTGAAATTTGGAATTTTTGGGAGCCAAAGAACATTTTTCTTTAGATTTCAGCTTATTTGCCCCTTTCTCCTGGGTTGGGTGGTTGTTTTTTTTTTTTTTACCCTCTCTTTTTTACTTCAATTTCTTAAGCAAAAATTATTTTAAAGCAGTAAGGAAACGTTTTGTGCAAAAAGACATAAAAATGAACTGTTTTGACATCTTGAAAACTCTCCCCTGATTTTCTGCAAATACTGCTCAGCAAATTCAGTGCAGTCTCATCAATAGCTTTATTCTCTTAATCTTCTACTAAAATACTATTTTGTGCAAATTTACTGTCTGACAGGAAAAACAGTGACATATTTCCTCTGGGAAGGCAGAAGTTAGGACTATTAGTGAGGACTTCAGACACCTTGGTCTGTTCCCTTGCCTGCCAGTGGCACGTGGTGTGGTCCTAGAAGGTCACTGCACTTCTCTGCTTGTTTCCTCTTTCTCTGGATGGCAAGTTCTTAGTCAAATAATACTACTCAGTGTGTATCCAGCCAGCACAGATTAGTGAGGGGAACTGGTGCTGACTGTGATTCTGGGTGTTATTTTGATAATAATTTCTATTACAACTTCTGTTCGTGCAGTGAACAGGTTGTGGCGTGTGGTTCCAGGTTAAGGAAATGGATTTCATTTTGCAAAATATAACGGAACGTCATCTGCATGAAATCCTACTTGCATCCTTTGGCTTTACTTTAAGCGAACAAAAAAAAATTACAACCAAAGCAAATGCTGTAAATATTCAGAAATTGCAAATACCTTTCAATTTTAAGACAAACATTGGGAAGTGTTTCTTCATCTTCTTTTATTATTGTGTCTCGTATACATAAAGGATACCATGCTGGACCTCCCACCTTCAAATCCAGCACAGTCCAGCCCCTTCAGACTCTGAGGGTAGATGGGCAGCTTGGACTCCTGGTTTTGCACAAGCATCGCAATCTTTTCTGAGGATCTGTAACCACTGGATAATGAGGGGCAATATTGTCAACACTATTTCACACAGAGCGTCTCGACTCCAGAGGTAAGTGGTTTGCAGAAGGTCACGCTGTGGATCAGAGTCAGAACTAGACTCCTGGACTCAGTCTGCTGTAGCACAGCTGCCCTTCATTGGCAGCAACATGAGTCAGAAAGCGCCTGTGCATATGGTTCCTAAAATAACTAGTAATCAGCAAAATTCACAGCACTTTTACTCAGTCATTTGTCTTGAAAGACTCTTGTTAGGCCAAATTCCATTTTTTTCCCTCCATTATACAAGTGCTGCTCCATTGAAGCTAATGGATTTGTTTGCGTATAACAGAGAACAAGATAACCATTGTGGTGTTCAGGAGGCATTTGATCGGTGTAAGGATTTGGCCAATTACTATTATTTAGTTACAGGCATGTTGGTGTTTCGCTGGCCATAAAGGAGAGCAAATCTTTTCATTAGATCTAATAAACACAACAAGCTAGTTTAAAAGAGAGGTGAGAAGTGAACTAATTTAAAGCTGGAAGTGCAGTGTGGAAACCTTTGGATACTTCTTTATGCAGGGCCACCATGCCAAGCCACAAAACTTGAGCTAGCTCTGTGCAAGCAATCTTTTGGAGCAGAAGCAGTGCAGCTATGATAATTCCACTGAGACTCGTAGCCCTGCGGAGATGCCGTGTTTGTCCCTGGCTGACCATAATTTTCCAACATTAGAGAGATTTCTGTTCTTTGTAACACCCCAGAAAACCCAGATACTTACAATTCTGGGGGTTTTTTTGTTTTTTGTTTTTGTTTTTGTTTTTTTTTTTTTCCCTCCTGCTGCTCACTAATAGTAAAAAAATTAAGGGTTTTGCTGATGTTGTTTGAAAAGCATGATCATATGACTAAACTGACCAGCCATAAATTTTTTAAAGAAGTGGTAAACCTGGATGTTTTTTAAAGTTCATGAGAACTTTCTCCATTTATGAAAGGAAACTAAATCAAGCATATAAATTGTACCACAGCATGCATAGAGCAGAAAGCGCTTGGCATCAGCCAGGCCTATCTTAGGCCATTCCTTTACCCTGTACAAGCTGTTGATTTGTGAAGTTGTTGCTTTGGTCTTCATCATCCTACCCCTGGTTTGACCTCTTGATTTAATCAGGGAGTTGTTTAGGGAGTTTTCTATCTAGCATCCTCAAAACATAGCAGGGGAAGTCCGCCTTCTGTCTATTTGTGCAGCTTTGAGTAAATTGTTCCTGCTCCAGCACTTCACCTGTTCTATCACTTTGCTCTGAGTATCACATGTGTCATCCATTAGCTTGACTTGCGGTATCATGACTGACTGCTGCTGTGGTTGTACTAGAGATGTACAGTGCAGCGCTGACACTCAGGGTATCGGAGACCCAAGGAGCAACCCTTGCACGAGTTGTCTTATCCTGGTTCAGTCTCTTACCTCAGGAACAATGCTGCCTCATGGAGGACAACTTACTGACAGGTCCTTGATGTCTGTTTCTGGAGAGATCACCGTATGACCTTTCAGAAGCTTTGCTTTTGACTTGTTAATAAAGTACTAATTGTTGTCAGTCTTTAGCTACTCTACTTTTAGGAAAAGTGTCAGAGAAAATGCTGAAGAAAAGATAATCTGTGATGTTTACTGTTAAAAATGGAATCTTTCTTACTCTGATTTCTTTCTTTAAACAGCTGTTCTGGGCTAGGGACAACAGACATGTTTTTAATCTATTTTTTTCCAGCAGGTGGTCAGCCAGAATGCAGAGCCACCTTGTGCATATGGCTAACCACACAGCCTTCAGGTGATGGTGTTTGTCATGACCAGAACTAAACTCCAGCAGTTCTCACCTGCCCCATTCCAATAATGGGTAGAAATTGCATGGGGAGATTTGCCCCAGACTCTCCCACAGAACGGAGGGGACTCAGCACCACTGGCAGTCGCATTTCCCCAGAGAGGCCTCCAGCTGAGTCCAGTGGTGATCCCCAAGCTTGTGAGCGAGTGCAGCATGGATGAGAGGCAGCCTGCAATGATGGCTTCTGCCCAGAGCATCCCCCCGCATCCCCATGAGACCAATCTCTGTTGTCTCCTAGTCAGACTACCTACTCTGTATTTTCCCCTCTGCTGCTCATCACAGGTGAGAGGGCCTTCCTATAAGCATTCAAAAAACCATGTCATTATCCGTCTTTGTTCCCCACCTTACAACTCTTCTTTATCTCCTGCAAGGTGATGCAATGCTGACACATTTGCCTGCCTTCCTGACAAATGTTTTATCCCGTCACCATATGTCATTGTCCAGCTTTTGTCTCTCATCTTTAGACTAGAAGTTTTTTGGGGCAGGAAGAGGTGTCTTGCTTGGTAGAGGACAGTGGGGTCTGTAGTTAATGTTCCTGTACACTGTATATGATATTGAAGTATGCCACGCTAAATGTTTTTAGAACAGTCCACCTACTGGTCTGGTCCACCTTAGTAATAAAAGCTAGGACTTGCCTTACAAAACTAGCAGAAAACCTAATATTTGAGTAATGCAAACCGCATGCGCATCAGCTGAGGGAGCATGGACGTTGTTAGCAGAGAAGGGGTTAATTCAGTCTTTTTTTTTTTTTTTTTCCTGCAGTCCCTGCCGGGTGGATGAAAATGAATCACATTTCATTCTGCTCTCAGTCAGCCGAGATTGCTCTATAATTTTGTTTTTAGTCATTCGTGACTGAGACCTTCTCTGGCAAATTTAGTCACCGAATGTTTTTGCTGTTTAGCCCCAGTCGTTTGAAATCTCGGGGGAGAGTGGGTTTCATATTGCGACAGCTGAGAGATGAGCAAGGGGAAAGCTGATGGATGTTGATAGTTCAGGCTGATGATATTCAGTATCGTTTCCATATCCCACATGGCCGGGCAGTGATACTCAATTCATTTATTCATGATCATATACAAAGGATTTTAGTCTTCAACATCATAATAGCTTGTGACCTTAAAGGGACACAGTCAAGTACTTTTTGGGCCAGAATTTAACCTACTGTAGAAATTGCTATCTGCTGAGGGTAATATATAATAATACCTGCAACCATTGCCTTTCATACTGCTGCCTGTACATACTACACCGCAATATTAGTGAAATGATTCTCATGACCATTAGAAGAGACAGAAGTATCATTTTCCCTTTTAACAGAATGAGAAACTGAGGCATAAAGAGGTTAAACCACTTGCCGCATACAGAGTCAAGGACAAAATTACATGTAGGATTGAGGTCTTCTGTTCCTGTTATGAATAGGCAAGCAATGTCTTATACATGCTAAACAGTTCATTTTTATCGTTAATCCAGCCTTAGCTCTTGAAGGAGTTTCAGAAAAAAAATGAAAAAAAAAAAAAGAAAAAGAAAAATAATTTCCCAAAATGCAAACGCTCCCTTTGTTGGCTGTGCTTTAGCAGCAGTTAGCAAAGAACTATTTCCACTATTTCCAGTGTTTTCTCAATGGCATTGACAATGCTTCTGATGCACAAACAGGAAACCACATAAAACTCAGACATGAAAGTATTCCTGCTCCATTCAGAGGAAGATGGATGGGGAGAAACTCAACCGGGATGAGCCTGGAAGGCAGAGGGGGAAGGCAGAGGCATGTGCACCTACCCATGAGCTTACGTGTGCAGGACACAATGGCAATCAGCATGATGAAAGACATTTTGTTCCCTATTTTCCAAGAGGAAGTTACGAGCCCTGCAGAGTCATGCAGCCTCTCTAAATGGGGTCCCGGTTCACTTGTCATGATCAGTAAATAAGTCTGTAGCAGGATTGCAAAGGGCTGTGGCACAGCTGAGACACCCAGTGGTGTTAGTGTGGTGAGACCCTATGGTTTCTGTGGAATGGTGCTGACTGTTGACAATAGGGGCTGATGGAGAAGGCATTTCCATGAAGTTAATGGCTGGCTGGTAGAGGTTAGGGCCTGAGGCCATTATTACCATTGTGAGTTCTGGAAATATAAAAAATGCAGAGAGAAAAAAATAAAGAAAATTGGCTTTTTATATATCAGAGAGTTTAAAGTTGAGCTGCCTGTTGCCATGGCTACAATATTCAGTTTGCAGTCTTTAGTTATTTAAGACCAAGGGCTCGATCTTGCTGAATCAGTGAACTCAATGGAAACATGTCACCCAGCTTCAGCAGGGGAAGAATGAAATCATGGTAGCATGGTAGGAAGGGAGAAGCCATTCCCATCCTGTTACAGAGCACATCCCCTGTGCTCAGGCAGGCTCTCGGAGGTGCAGGAGCGGTGCCGCTGCGAGGAGGCGGGAATGGAGGCAGGCAGTTCCTCCTGAGATCACAGGCCAGGACCCTCCACACTGGTTCTCAGTTCCTCTTTGGAATTGAAATGCTTCGGACCAGGGCTGATAACCCCTGCGTGTAAACTACCAGCAACTACATAAATAGATGGAGTAGAGTAATAATCTTTAAGATCAAGATTTCTTAAAAAGAGTCATAATATTTCACTAGCAGTTAAGCATGTCTCAGCTGTTCACCTTATTCCCAGAATGGGCTTTTCACGGTTCATCTAACAATGACATCATTTGTGTTTATGATGGAGAACTGAAGTTTTCCATGTGTGGATGTTCAAATTCCTGTTAAACTGGATTAGGATCCCTTAAAGATCCCTGTCTACTTGGCTTCATCCGTGAAGTCAAACGAGACCATGGTGGAGTACCAAGGCAATGCAACCAGCAGGATTTTTTTCCCCATCTTTTGTTCTCTTCCAGTGGCTTCCCAGGGGAACATACTACCAAACAATATCTTGTGAAGCACTGTTTTACAAAAAAGTGGGTCCGGACTATGTGCCTTGATGCCCCTCTTCTGTTTCTCTACTTGCCAAAGAAGAACTGGAAGGATTTTACAATATTTCGAGAAGGAAACAAGAAAAGAAAGTACAAAATCAAATTCTCCAGGTCAGAAAGAGCACACCGTGCATGTTCTCTGTAGCAGCCTGCCCCAGCCTCACAAAGCAGATGCCTTTCTGTACAGACAAGTACGTTATAGGTTTAGATGCAATACTGAGAAACACAAATGCCTTATAGTTGCAGAACTGACTACCACATCAGAATCTGAGGTGAAAATGTATGGATATGATTTTCTGAGTTGTCTGTCTCCTAAAGTATATCTAGCTGTCTGTCTGTGTAAACACATTATCTCACAAATGAACCCAGTAGCTTAGTATTTACTATAATGCTGCCATGCTCAAAGCTGCATTGCAATGCCCAGGATTTTTCTGTGGATCCCTGTCCCCAAAATTCATCTTGCAGGCTGATCCTAGGGATATTCAAATGATTCCCTACATCTGTAGGTTGGTTGTTTCCCTGTACATTATACGCATTCCTTACTGCCTCAAGAATAATGATGGTCATATGTCCCCTTTGAGACATCTGGTTCATATGTGCTGTGGTTTCTGGCTTTTCCTCCTCCCCAGACAGGAGGTAGAGCACTCCCCAGATCAGTCTCAGAGCTTCTGCTACCCCCAAGTGAGACTAGATAAGAGTGCCCCATATTGAGACAGAGACAGGAGAGTTTTATCAGGGAGGAACATGAACCAAATGAAAGCTTTGGGATTTCACTTCAAAAGGAAGATGCCATTAGCAGTCCCCTTTGTGTTTGGTTGCATGGGTGGGCAGTCATTTTATTAATGTCCTGAGCAAGCAACAAGGAATAGCTGCCTGCATGTGGTTAGTAAACAGCACAGGGAGACTATATTAGTGTGAAATTAAAGGATTCAGGAGGGAAAAGGGAGATTTCCAGAAAAGTTAAACACATGCAGGGAGACCAGGGAGAGGTCTTGTTTCCTTAGGAAAAGCTACACTAGTGTCATCAAAAACTCTGGAAGATGAGGAGGGAGAGGTCTCTGCAAGAGATCCCATTCACCACCAGCCTTACTCCATGCTTCCGCCCAGCTCCTCTCCCAACTACAGAGCCCTACACACCTCTAGCCTCTTTCCACAGCGGAAACTGTGGCGAGCCTCCCCTTTGGTGACCACATGAAATACGATCCAAGTTTCCAGTTTAGAGCTGAAAGGGAGACTCAGGTTGCAAGCAGAGCACCCCAACTCCATGAAAGAAAAGGGGTGGCTCACACTTCCTTCCTCCTCCCAAGAGGATGCCTTCCAGGGTGTGTTAGAAACAGTTCCCAGCATTTCTGTTGACATTTCTCTGTCCTCGTTCCAATGATGCAGGATCCATTTGAAGTAATGTGTGCTAGGAAGTAGGGAAGGGATGATTTCCTTGTTCATTAAATCAAAACAACTTGTATTGGGAAATATTGAATTTTTACTTAAGAAGGATGATGCAATTGAACTTCCTTTTATAAACAAGTGATTTTTTGTTGATTGCTACTGCCATTGTGTGTGAGTCTTAAGACTTGTAGGTAGCTAGATAATATTGGTTAGACCCACATATGGTAGTGAGACTCCCTGGGAGAACTCTTTTTTCCTGCATCAGCTCTGCCCTTTTCCTAGAGGATTTCCACCAGGGAAGATAAGTTTACGTACAAATCTGTGTGCTGTGTGGACTGATGTTTGCTGGAGGCTCAACTGTTTTGGCTGTTTGGAGCTCAGCTGCTTTGTGGGTCACAAGCAGGGGCTCAGTCATCCTTTCATCACCATGGTGTGCACTGCGTAAACCTGGATTTGGTATAGCAAGGTCACCACCAAACTCACCACTGAGCCAGGACGAGGCCTGGGATATTGGCCCACATAATTTTCTGCCCATAATGCGTGACTTAAAACATTACCTTAGTATATCTTTTCACATCTGCACAGGAATTTTACACAATTTATTTACATGTTGATAGGTAATTTCTTTTCTCCTTGTGTCCCAATCCTGAATTTCCTTTTCCTCTCCCTCACCCTTCTTCTCTCCTTCCTTCTCTTTCCCTTAGCTGTCAGTACTAATGAACTCAGAAACGTCTTTATCTAACCCCTCACGACATCTTCTGCATCTGAACTCCCTGCTAATGGCTTATGGGAACCTTCCATTGATTGGGTTAATAGAGAATAAAATTGCCTTATAACTTTATTTCACTTTGATTTTAAAATTATGCCCCCTATCCCCGTCTCTGGGGAGGAGCTGTTAACCCCTTCATTGTTCCAGTCCTGATGTGGCTGCCATTGCCTTCTCTAGTTGCTATCTAGTTTGGAGCTGGGGAGGCTGCATGGAAATGAATAAAATCCCTAAAGGTAACATTTGGAATTTCTGTGAAGATAGTGAAAATTGTCTGAATAGAAGAAACATCATGAAAGAAATTATGCATACATCGTAAATGTTACTGAGTGAGGGTGAGTGCATAGGTTACTGGGTTGCTGTACTCAACCCCTCATATTAAGAACTCAGCCTCTTTTCTGCCAGACCCATATTCTTCACCTGTGTTAAAGGAAACAGAGACTGTTGCCTTCTTATGAATTCTCTATTATCTAGGTTTTGTCAAAATGTTAGAGAAATGTAAAATGTTGCCTGGCTCTGCTGCCACCCATTGGAATTACGCATTTCTGGGTGCGGCATGGTTTATGCAGCATTTGTGTGGATATATATCTTGGTCTCAACTTTTTTCAAGATCTTTGTGAAGTGTACAGTGAGGATTTCCTTCCTTCCCTGTACTGCCTGTGGCCGTTGCAAGAGGGGATGAATATGGACTTATTCTGGTCACCAAAACAAATGACCAAAGAGCAGTCCAACTGGCAAAATAGTCTGCATCACATGTAAGAGTTTCAGATATCTCTGCGAACTCTTCCCTCTATCTGACTTCATTACTGCCCTCATTTCTGGTCTTTAACAGCTTGTCACAATGGTAGATGATAGCAATGACATAACTTCTTACAGTAAACGTATGTGCTTTCATCCCAAAAGGTCCAAGCACGCTTTGCCAATGTGTGTGGCAATAACCATTGCTCCCTGGCTGTGGAACAGCTATTTGAAAGCACTGGGAAATGTATGTGGAGGTATGAAGAAAGGAATAGCACAGTGTTCCTTTGAAGTTGTTGCATAGATGAGACAAAGGAGGGATATTTTAGTGGTGGAAAGTAATTCTCAAATATTAATTTGATCAGGGCAAACAGGATAAATACCCCATTGTGGCACAAGGGTCTTTAGTGGCAAAGGTAATTAAGAATATCAGCGTTTTAATTTCTTTTTAAGCATTGCTAGAAGCACAGCTCCCTTTAGTTCTGTTGAGGGATTGGTTCAGCACCAACTCAGAGAGAAGAACTCTCCCTCAGAATAATAAACACTGTTTTCTGAGGCTCTCTGCCTCTTCTGCAGGTCTCTCTTCCGTAGACCAGCAAGACCTGTTAGTAATTAGGTGATGAGATTTGACAAGATCACAACACAAACAGGTATGGCTGCAGGTTTCTGCCTCAGTTTTCAATTATTATTTATCTGAGCAAAACAGCTCCTCTGCTATATTGTAGTGGTACACAGGATAATTTTTCAAATGAGCATTTTAGCTAATATCCCATAATGGCCCAGATATGCAGTCTGAACCTCCTAAAAGATTTAGATGTTTATGGTATTTACCTGTAACAGCTCCAGCTCTTGGACTCTTTCCACAGTAATGCCTCTTTCCAGACTGGCTCAGGGCAGACTGTGACAACCATCACAACACTCGTTCTCTCTGTCTCAGGAATGGGTTCCCACAGTTGATACAGATGCTTTGTTTGTTTGCTATTAATTTTCTGCAGATGGAGACCCTTCTTAGATAGCAGAGAGCCTGCCCTAGTGACAGCATTCACACCCCAAGCAGCACAGTGTCCTTGTGAAAACAATTTGTGCACATCTTTTGTCATTATTGATTGTACCCAGACTCACCCAAAAACATGATCTGAAAACAGTCTCAAGACTTTTCTCTGCAGGTGAGTATCTTGCAGCTTGGGACATTCCCACCTACTGCTGTGAGAGAAAACAGACTCTGAGATCAGATAACTGCTTTTCTCTGAAAGCTTGGCATAGACGTCAATACAAGCCCTAAAGAATATACCATTACAGTCCTGATTTGGGCTACACTGCTCATGATTTTCTCCTGCATGTCATTTACACTCTTCTTATCCATTGCTGGCGGTGATGGGGGTATGAATCACATTACTGCAGCTGGTAATTTTAGAAACACTGCCTGGGAATGCTGCTAAATATAGAGGGGGGGTGAGTAAAAGGCCTTCCTCTTATCAGGCATCAGTGTAGGTTCTTGGCATCTCGTAGATACAGGTTGTATTGTTCCTGATTTAAGACTCTGGAGAACCTTTGATGAAGCCATGCCTGTCCGTCATAGAGCAGAGAGCTGCCTGGAGCCAGCACTACGTTAAACAGAACGAGAGGTCTCCCAGGGCCAGGCAGCACATTGGCAGTTTGTCAGGTAGGGCTCTGCCGATGAGCACTGCCACTGAAGGTTTAAATTGAGATCTACTCCGTGTTGTTTACAGGGGATCTTGAGGCTAAGTCGGAAAGAAGAAACACTTGCATTTGTTTCCACAAGCTGGGGGTAAAGTACACAAGCTGCAGTGGGTGGAGGAGAAGTAGAGACAGTGTAGACCTCTAGGCAGGATGCAAGAGTACAAGCCTCCCCAGCAGGAAGCATTAAAATCAAGATTAAAGGCGAAATGAATAAAAATATCATGTAGCCCATGCCTGACGGCTTGGCTATGAGGCTTCTGGTTGCCATACAAGAGATGCTGATGCAAAGATCCTTTCAGACGTCAGTAGTTGTAAATCATGATCATAGTGACACTCTCCCTCTCAAATGGTGGAGAACAAGGAGGAGTTCTGCCAGTGGTACTTCTGTGAAGAAAACCAGGACTCTCTTATTTACTAAGATGGTCTCTCAGTGAGGAGTTTCCTGCCTGATTAGCACGCTGAGACAGCTCCCTGGGCAGCCAGCATGCACCGGTGCCAGCAGGAAGGTGAAGGCAGGACCTTGCAGTCAGTAGGACTGAACTGAGTGGGAGTGAGGGAAGAGTAAACCTCTAAGTGTCCCTGCAGTGCCAAAGTAATGCAGCTTTACGGGTGCGAATCCACAGCCCACTCTTGCTGGCAATGGGAGAGAGATTACAAAGTTTCCACGTTTACAAGCTTTGGTTTCCTCCAGGAGCAAGAAGTCACCCTGGAGTGAATTCCTGCAAGTGTTTCTTCATCTGTCTACCAGTGGAGGTAGTTAGAGAATTATTGTTTCCCCACAAGTTGTACTTTTGCCTAGGTTTTTTGTTTTCATTTTTCAGATTTTCCCCCTAAGACCCAAAGTACATTCCTTTGCCAAATAACAACTAAGCAAGTGTCAGCATTTTCCTAAAATATGGCCATTCCCAAAATGGTTTTCTGCCCCAAAAATGTCAGTGGAATAATTTAAACCAATTCCATTTATACTGGCAGAAAAAAACACAACAAGATGCCAATATATGTCTCCATGCAAATGACATCTTGCAGCCCTGTGATAACCAAGACTTGGAACATTCTTGTACGTGGAAACAGAAAAGAAATGGAGTGTGTGTTTGTGTTCGGAGGGTGACAGCAAGGAGAGCCCATACAGAAAAGACCTTGCAAGCCAGAGCAGAAGAGAGCTTTCATCGTCTTCCAAATAGAAAAGAGTTTGCAATATCAACTGTAGAACAGAGGTCCAATTTCCATGCCAATACCAAATGAATCCTGCATACCAGTGCAGAAGAAAATTTACAGGTCAATACAAGAGAGCTTTTCTGTGAATCACACTACAAAAAAAGGTGTTCATACTGACCTAAAAGGAAGCACTTTTTTTTTCCCCAAATTAGCCCAGAAAAGAGCTTGCCTACCAATGGAAAAGAACCTGCCTAAAAATCTCTTGTAGCTGCCCTAGGAGAAAAAGAATGACAGAACCAGTCTTTTCAAACCTAGACCAATTAGCAGGTAAAAGAAAAAGTCCTGTGATAATTAAAAATTAAAACCAACAAGACAACAGTGTAAAAAATGAAAGAAATGAATAAAAACAATTAGCAGAGATGAAAAAACAGGGATGCGAATGATATAAATTGAACCTATTATAAGGCACTAATGACATTCAAAAACCTAATTTTTACATTGTCAAACCATTTTGATTAAGTGTTAAACGCTGCTCTTATGAACTTGGCATATATTGTGCAAGAGCAGTAATTTCTGCCTTTATCTTTTTTGCTTCCTCTGAAAAGGTGCTTGTGTGCTGGAAGAGGCAGTGAGCGCTCATGAGTTATCAGTACTCTCTTCCCTTCCTTTGTACATGCCAGCAAGCCCCAGCCCTGCCTGATAATGGCTATTTTCATGTTCGTGGGGAGTGGGACCTGAGCAGTGTTGGGGAGCAATGAGAAGAGAGAGAGATGAGAAATGATGAAGCCTTTGGGTGCTGATGAGAAAAACAGACGTCTTTATGACTGGGAAACTTTTCTACTTTTTTTCCCTTTTTTTTTTTCCTTTTTATTTTTTCAAAAACGGAATAAGCAAAATAATTGAAAGAAAGAAAATTGACTTTTTATTGCTTTTTAAGAGCTTAACATGAAGTTTCATCTAGTAAAATTATTGTTATTTTTATCTTTAGCTGTGTCGTTCATGCTTCTCCTTAAAGAAGATATTTCTCCAGTTCAGAATGCCAGCTGCAAGGAGCCGCGCAGAGAATGACAATGGCCTATGCAAATACAATGCATCAGCTATAAAGCCTGTTCCAGAGCACCCGCCTCTGCTGAAGCAGAGCTGCTGGCGGCACAGAATGCGGCAGGAGGGCCAGGCCTGGCCCTGGGATGTGCTGAAGGGCTGAGGCCCCCTTTGCTGCAAGCAGGAGGTGAGAATGCTCCACACCTGCTACGAGTCCCTTCGTGTCACCAGCACCACACTTCAGGGAGTGACCAGCGAGGGAGGAGAGTGCTGGATCCGCTTACACACCAGGAAGGCTCTAGGAGGCCAAATGCAGTTATCGGTTTGGAATTTGTGACTCCAGATCACCACAGTTTCAAAGAGTCACTTCACCACCCCAGGCCGCCTCAGGAAGCTGAATGGCTGTACAATTGCCAGTTGCCTTATTTCAGAGTATGGGATTGTCTTGTCTGTGTGTTGCAGGTGTCCTCTGCAAACTCTCACTGATCAAGATTCAGCCAGATAACATGCCAGGCCCTGGTAGATTGTGCAAGGGCTTGTTACTCCAGAATTGGTCAGAAAGGTGAGAATGGAAGGAAATTTCCACTGGGAAATTAGGAATTTTCAGTAGGAAAAGTAATAATAAAAAATAATTCTTTTGCTTGAAAATTGAGAAAGCACTTTGCAGGTAGAAATGAGTGTACGGCAGTTTGGACTGGTCCCTGTGCACTCCTCAGCTCTGTCCATAAGATAGTGACAGACTTGTAAATGATCTGAGCTAGGTGGCAGACCAGAAGAACCCTAATCCAGCTTGATGGTCCACATGCAGCAGTAGGTAACAACATGTTTCTCCCCAGCACCTGTAAGTCAGCAAGTCACAGTAACTAGGACAGGGACATGTAGGTATCATGACCAAGGGCAACAATCATACAAAAGGTGATAACGCAGGAGCTAAACTGGGCTCAAGAGGGAGGCACATCTGGATATTACGGTGCAGAGAGAGTCTGTCTGCTTTGGCAGGGCACAAAGTCTTTCTACAGAGACATTGCATCCCTCAGGATAAAAGATTTGATCGCATCTCAGTTGGTGCCAACCTGACAGAAGAAAAATTATACATTAAAAAATGCTAAAAGACAGCTAAAGGGAAGGAGTCAGAGAGGGGATAGAGAAACAAAAATAAATCAGAATCACTGTAGAGAAAAGAGACTGAAGATAGAGTGAAAATACTGAAGACCTTTTGGAAGGTAAAGATTTTAGAAAGAAACAAATATTGAAGAAAAAAAAGGGGGGAATAAAAATCCAGGACATAAAGCCAGGCAGCATGGTCAGTGTCCTTTATATCAATTTTTAGTGTTCCTTTTCAGCTGCCCTAGGAATAGTTCATAAACCACAGCATTTATTATAGGGGTGGTGTCACACGCTGCAAACCTATTTTGCCAATGTTACCACTGGGGGATCACATGTTGAACTGGCCTCCATTGCAGTTGACAGGCTCAATAAATTCAAAAAGATCAAGAAGAACACAAGTGACAGAATGTATTTAGAATGTGCATGTTCTTCTCTCTTTTTGTTCCACAAAGAAACAAATATGAATCCCCCATGCTACCAGCCACCACATTTTTATTGTAAGCCTTGTGAAATCTGATGTTAAAACCTAAGCTCTCGGATCATGCAATTATGTGAGTCTCTGCTTTCATTTTTTAAAATGTCAGTTTCTAACCTGTCTACCTGTGAAGAAAGACTTGGAAGCACAAACATGTACAGACTCAGAGCCAACTAATTATTGATTTTTATTTTTTTTAATGTCTTGATGCTGGGATTCTTGATTTTGAATTTCCAAAATAGAGACAATGGGCACAGTGGCTTTCTTGCAGCCAGCACCAAGGCAGATGTGACATTCTTAACCATATTCCTCCAGTTTAGAGATCTAGTATCTCAGTGACCTGCCTTTAGAAAGACCTGTATGTCTTGACATGAGTTGTACGGTCTTAATCAACCTTTAATTTGTAGCAAGTGCCTCATAGAAGTGAGCTAATACAACTAAAATCTACAAAACTTAGCCAGCTTTTATTACATGGAGATACATTCCTCATTTAATATTTATCATATTTATCTGCTCCTTTTATTTAATGTGGCAGAGTTCTGGGATCAAGCATCCACTAAATCCTGTCAAAACTGGATACAGCTCTGCAGTGCTAAAAAACCCCATGATGTTGAGGATTCTGGACTGAAAAAGCCAGACTGGGGTTCCAATGCAAAAATTCATTTCATGATGTAAGTGAAAGAAGGAGCGGCAATTCAGTAAGTCAGAAAAAGGGAATGCAGGCAGCTGGTTCACACATTGCATGAAAAAGAGTAGCAAGATAGTTTAAACCCCTTTCTGCTATGTTTCTGGGTGCTGCAGCCCCCCTTGATGACAGTGTAGACATAGTAAAATGTATGATTCGGAAAAAGAGGAGAACTCGTGTCAGAAAGATCTGATTGCTTTGAACAAGGCCACTAAAGCATAGCTAGGTTTCCTGTTACCTGTCCTCTCAGCAGGTACCGTGTAGCCCTGTCATCTCATCATAAAGAAGAGTGGGGGTGAGGATTTGCTGAGAGTTAGGAGGACTTAATCACCCCTTTCTAGTTACCTCCAGTTCATGTATTTCTGCCTTGCTGCAGAAACTTGCTGCTTGGTTCTCCGGTGGTGTGCTACAGCTTGTCTCCAGCTGTGCACTAGGAATACAAATCATACCAGTGCCGCAGCAGGGCAGAAGAGCTGGGAGTATTTGGCTTGCTAAGGTTCCTCCGGGCACTGGTGCAGATTCTCTGCTCCAGCCCTAGGAGTAGCTTCCTCTGCAGCCGCAGCTGCTGAAGCCACGGTGCGGCTCCCTTCAGGACTGTGCTAGGGACGGAGCTGTGATGCAGACAGAGCTCTGTGGCAGCACAACCACTGTGCAAATCTGGTCTCTATGTAGGACGCAGCATGAAATCCGTGCATGGTTTCTGTTTGTGGAGAAAGAGAGAACTGAGGCTGCAGCTTCACCTGCCATTGTGCCCTTTCTCATTTACAGTGTGAGTACTGTGGAAAATTGAGGACAGACAAGCAGAGGCTGGAAGGTTGAGTTGTTTACAGTCAAACCTTGGGAAGAAGCAGATTTCAGACAGTTATTCAGGTCTGTGTCATCCGCATAAGGACTCAGTTTGTTGGCAGTATCTGGTAGCCAAAGAACCTATATTGAGGGGGGATGCAGAGTTAGCCATAGAAGCTGGTAGAAGTCCAGATGCCCAGATTTAGCAGACAGGAGGAGTGTGTGTTCATGTCCACATCTGCCTCGGTGTGTGCTTGCAGGACAGAGAGCAAGCCAGCTGGCCAGATGTTCCATCTTCTACCACCCTCCTGGTTCTTGTTAACTTAGTTTAAATTTTTCTGCTTTCTTCCCTCTCCACCCTCCTAGTTGTGTGATTACCTCCTTTTTAGATGTAGCACAGGCTATCTAATTCCATTCAGTGCTTTGGCAATAGAGATCACTAGCTTGAGGTTAGAAAGGGTAAAGTGGCTCCTGGCTGTTAATCTCATCCGCAGTCCCTCTGTGGCAACTACCTGTGGGCCCTGACAGTGCCACTCATCGGTATTCTGCTTCAAAGTGCTGAGTGTGGACCTCATGGCCTAAGGACCAACATCTATCAGGAATGAACTGGACTAAAACAATTTGTTACCACTGAAGGGACAGTGCAAGCTGTGGAGGTGGGCTGTAAGGGGGAGAGGGAACAAGGCTTAGGAAAGAGAAAAAACCCTAAATGAACAGCATGGTCATATTCCACCTTGTAGGACAAATCGATGCTAGACACTCCCAGGCTCAGCAACTTCAGTCCTTTCCTGTCAAGAGAGAAATCAAAGATGGTAGAAAAAAAAAGCATTTCTAATGTGCTGGCCTTGATGTGTGAAGCCGTCAGGCCTAGGATTTCCCAACTGGTCACCTATTGCCTGGCCATCCCTAATGTTGGACTTAATGTTCTTGGCTCCTCTGCCTAAGCAGAAACAGAAACATTAACCCTTCATAGATTTTTTTTGTCAAAATCTGTCACGGGACAGTTGAAGGAAGCAGAAGAAAGGCCGTGCTGTCTACCTAATAAGAAGAAAAAGGCAGCAAGGAGTCTGGGTTTATTAGCATTTCTGCCACTGACTCACTGCACGGTTTGGTATGGTTTTGTCTTTTGCTTCTTCACAGCACTCTTGTAAATATGGTGGGTGTATGTAAATAGCCTTGATATGCTTGGATGGAAGCCATGCAAGAAAGAAATTTATAAGAGCATAGTATGATACTACCGAGACTTAGCTGAAAAACTGGAAAGACATGGCTTTCCCAGAGTCACTATGAGATATTGTCATTTGTCCTTTGGCACAGCAGCTTCAAGCCCTGACATTTAGATGTCCCTCCTGTGGCTGGCTCCTGCCGTGCTGTAAAAGGGGTGTGAGAAGCACACCCCTAGGATGGGGCAGCAGTGGATTTGGAAGAAGGGGGAGATTTGCACAGTTCCCAGCTGAGGGGGCAGTGCAAAGAGGGACAAATACTGCGAGAGGCCACTTCTATTGAAGGGGAGTCTGACAGAATGAGGGTCGTACGGTGAAAGGTCCTGTTGTGCTGCTGACTCTCAAACATTCTCTGTGTCCCCTAATTATAGAGTTTTCCCTCTCCCAAAGTCAGGTTACAATTGTGAAGTTCATCTTTTTTTTAAAAAAGTGTAATTATATTTCTAGTACCTCTGTTGCAGACAAAACATTAAAAATGTAAATCCCAGGGTTTGGATTTTTTTTTAAAGAAAGGAAAAATAAGAATTGCAACTTTTTAAAAGTAAAGACTCAGATTTTTGGTAACTTATTCGTGACTCTTGAAGGCCTGAGACTAGCATTACTAAGTGGGTTAGTACTACCAGTATCGCAGATTATTAAAGATAGAAACTGAAAACTAATTAGGAGTTCATGTTGTTTTTTTCTCTAATGTTCCACTCAGCTGGTCCGAGTGATACCAGCTTGTTTAATTTCCTTTCCTCCTGCTTGTCAGTTCCACTTACTGTTTTTCATATTGGTAGCAGAAAGCTTCTGGGTTCATGACATTTTTCGGGGAGGGAAGTCCTCTGTCAATATCCAGTTATTCTCCATCTTAGTTTAAATAAAGTCAATAGGATATTACAAATGGGTTTTTTTGTTAATGGTTCCAAATTGATAAAGCTTATGTTTTTGCATGTATGTAAACATTTATAGGGGACTGAAATGCTGGGGTTTCAACCCCAAGCCCCAAGTTAAGGTTGACATGTGGGTGATTCCCACAGCCCTTCACAAAGGGGGGTGACTTTACCTTTAGGCTTCCCTCCAGGGTGCGCCGGCCTGGCAGGGAAAGCCATTGGGTAAAGGAGCCCCAGGGGTCCCGCAGTCAGTAACAAAGGTCAGGTGTCCCACTGAGGGATAAAAGCTGGGACCATTGCAGGAGGGGCAGTGTCTGTCTGTGAGGTGGGTGCCCTGTGCAGAGTTCCCTGTCGGGGAAGGACCTCCCGCCTCCCTGGGACTGGGCTCCAGTCAGGTCTGGCCTTTGTAAACATGGGCTGTGTAGAGATTCAGTATGTGGCTTCCTTGGTCTGATGTGTTTGGCTGGTTGACCTGGTTGTCTCCCATCCCTTCTACGGGAGACTGTATTTTGCTGTTTATTCCATCCATTATTGGTCATGTGGTGGTGTTGTTAGGATCATTTGGATTGATGTTGATTATGTATAACCTAATTGACTTGTTTGTACCCCCAGTAGTCACCCATGTACTGACCCTTTTGTGTCAAATACAATCTGATTATTGGTTCATCTTTATGCTGGCTGTGTCTTTTATGCTAGGCCTCATGCAAAACAGGGACCCATTGAGCTTGAGACTCAGGTAGCTAGTTGGAGCCATTCTCTACAGTTGCTATATTCTTTATTCCACTCTTTCCAGTCTTTTTTCTATCTTGCTCTTACCTTCCATTAGACATGTTCTTTCTTTCCTATGTCTTCCCTGAAATCTTGTCTTTCTCATGTTACCTATCCTAGCCATGCCCTTTTCCCCCTGAATGCCTCTTTCCCTGCAGTTGTGGCTCCACACTGCATTGTGCATATCTCTTTCTGCCTGCTGCGTTTCCATCTTTGCTCTTCTGCTCTACTCCTTCTCTCCTGTACCTCTCAATTTTACTCTCTACCTTTGTCTCCTGCTGCCTCATTCTTCTGTCTCCCAAGGGCTGCTTTCCCAAGAGAAGCTAAGTCAAATTGATCTGCCATTTAATTAGCTGATGTGTTCATTGCCTGTGCCTGCTGTTTGCAAATAGGCCTGCCTGAAAGTCCCTGGGGGAGGTGAGGTTGTGTGGCAATGGGGTAGGCGGATAGATGGGCTGGCAGCAGCTCAGCCAGAAGGCAGCTTCCTCGGAAACAAAACACCTGCCAGTAACACCTGTGCTCATAAATGTTTGCTGCCATCCTTGGTCGGGCCCCAACACTTGGAGAATGAGCGTGTCTGTTCCATGGCATCAAACCAAGGCAGCTTTCTGGCATGTGTGAAAGCTTCTAACTAGTACTTATACCAAGCACATGATGTTCGGGTGGAGAAATGCAAGCCAAGAGGCACACACCTCTGTAATTAAAGATACGGGCATACTGTGAGTCTTCCTTTCAGCCCAGCAGTTTCTGCTCCAATGGGCCATGTCATTACACCTCCCCATGGGATGGGTGGGTCACACAGAGGTGTGCATGAGGGAGGACTGAGACTTCATCTTGTTCTGCAACCTTTCACGCCAAAATTTCAACGGGCTTGGTCAGAATATGTAGTTCCAACCCTTATGATCTCCCATGCAGGCAAGTAAGGGTCCATCTTCCCCATCTGACAGTCAGCAGGAACTTGTTGACTCATCCAAGGTCATTGCAATGATTTCTAGTTGTAGTTTATGTGAAATCCATGTCTTCTGCTTCTAGACTGCAGACTATCTTCTTATCCCAAAGGGATTTAAAGAGAGACTATGTTATGAATAATAGCAGATGCATTTAAGGGATGTCTTTGCAAAAATCCTGCCTATGAATGGAGCTAGTTTGTGTTTAACACTGCTGAGTTGATTAAAGAATATGAAAAGATTAAACATCATGACACTTGGTCTTGACGGGGAGGCATAACTAAGGATTTTTGCACTGAGCATGGCAGAGATGTCCTTGCCTCTCCCCATATTTGTGCACACTTACCTAACTCGTTTGTTACAGAATGAAAATTTTGAGCTCCATCCCTCTACAAACACGTCAGAGGTTTCGCTTCACCTCAGTGTAACAGCTGAATGAAAGCCCTAGGCTCCAAAGGCTTTGCCAATTAATAGACACTTTCTCTTCTCTTTAAACACCCCATGTGACTTCTTAAGCTTTAGGCAGCAAAGCATTCATGGAAAGAGCAGGCCATTCACTGGCACCAGTCACACTGACTTTTGCTGCTGTCCTAACCACTGTCCGCACTGACCCTTGCTGCTACCAGAGCAACACAAATTGTTATTAAGACAACAGAAACAGATTATAGTCTGTGCGTGGAAGAGTATTATGTCTGCTTTGCCTGTCAGACATGAGAAAAAAAAAGGAGTAAGTTAAAACTGAATAATAATACATAAGAAACACAGAGCCAGTCTGAATTAGCCATAGCAAGAGCTGGCCAGTTGTCTTCATTGCTTTTGTGAAGCATTTTCATTATTTTCTCTGCAGCATCTAGCTAATGGCATTGCAGACATACTCAATTAATATGGGTATGGGCCCTTCTGGTAGGCAGGGCTGCACACACAAATTCATATCCTTGTATTGTTTCTGCTGGGTTTTAGGTGCATGTATTCAACAGAAGAAATACTATCTGTCTGGTTTTTACTATCTCCCTTTCTCAGACTCCCTTTCTGTCCTTAAAGGCCTTGAGCTTTCTCTGTTTTATTCCTCTGTTCTCTTTCTCTCAGCATTCATTAAATCAGCAAGCTCTTTGAGAAGGAAGCTAGTTTTTCATTCTGCATGTGAAGTGTGGCCCTGGTCCTATTCAGATCCTGGAACTGCTGCTGATCACCTGCAACTGTGCATGTGCGGTGCAGCAGGGAGCACAAGATAGCTGTGCAGTGATGTTTCTGTGAGCTGTGCCAGTGCAGGCAAGAAGTCAGGATGTATGCTTGGTACTGTGCAAAGTCTGAGGATCCCTTCTCATTATTCTCCTTATACTGAGGATTACATTAGGAAAAAAAAAAAAGACAATGCGTGGCATAGACAAAGGCTAACTTAGGAGTTGAGTCTTAGGGAAGATTCTTAGGCTGCAGATGAAATGCAGAGCTATGACTCCCTAGTAACTGGGATAGCAGGATAGCTGCATATGTCCATCAATGCAGAGCTGGCCAGTCCTGTCCCAACGTTTCTTGCTTTGGACTTTGAGCTTTATGCACAGAATATTCTTCAGTAAAGTGCCTTGGTTTGAGAAGCATTTAAGCTTGTACCTCAGTCTCACCGAAATCAAGGGGATTTAAACACATGCTTAACCTTCATCATTCTCTTGAGTATTCTTCTGAACTGGGCCTTTTATGAGGGCATGAGTCCCTGGGGACTTGTATGAGTTTTACCTTCTTGCATGCTGCTCCTCATATACTATTGATGGAACAATCTGTTACTCATTAATGCTGCAGATTAAGCCATTTTGCCTGAATCTATTTTTTCAGTAGACATTTTAACTGCTCGTCTTATATGATATATTTATTTGATTTCCAGTGCCTAGTAACAATATGACAGCAAATCTAGAGTAGGTTTAATAACTATTTGTTCTGTCTCCTCAGGCATACATTGACTGCAGGAGGTGGCGTGAACTCAGTGTTGAAGTTAAGCTACAGCAGTGATGGCCATCCTACAAAACAGAGAGAAAGAGAATGAGAAACCTCCAGTTGCAAATTATCATCATGTAGATGGGAAAGACATGAATCACTTCCACTAGAGTTTCAAGGACAGATTCCACAAAAATCTGTCAGGAAGGTTCAGGGTCCTTTCTGCTGGTAGGTGGACTATTCTTTGTATCTTTCTGGAGGAGAAAGGGTACAATCTCATGATTAAAGAAATTAGTTTATCACTGAGAACTGCTGAATGGGAGCCCCAGATGTAGAACAGATACACCCTAGGGAGCTCAAATGATGTCAGTGTCTACACCGTTACCCCAGAGTTACTCGGCTGCCTGACTGGGCTGTGGCTTTGTGACTGATGAATATGTGGAAAGGATATTTGACACTGTGGAGGTGATGGCTTTGGTGGAGGCTGTTTGTCCTTCCTCCCCCTTGTGGGGATTAGGGCATTACCAACAGATGGGTCCCTGTTTTGAGGCACTCCACACTTGGCCATCCACACTTGTCTCTCCTTGTTTGTCACTCTGTCTGTCATGATGTCATTTCTTTTCACCCCCTGGCAGGAAGTTAGGACGGTTTCCTTTAACAGATGCTTTTCATGCTAGCTCCCTGGAGAGCAGTGATCCTTCTGTGCATCAGTGTGCAGCTCACCTCCCACTGCCCAGAGTCTGTCTGTCCTCTGCGAGGTTGGACTTCTGTGTGCTCAGGACACCAGTTGTGTACTGGGGTACACATCAAGTGAGCTACTAAAAAATGTGTTATTCACATTAGACCAAAGTCTTCAAAGTCAGGGGATTACTGGCTACCAAAGAACACTTGGCTTAACTGAGAGAGCAAGATGTCTCTACAGCTGGTCCAAACAAGTTCTGCTGCTGGACAAAGAGTAGCGTGACACAGGAAAGCATTCAAAACAAGTTTGCTAAGACATCACAAGAAAAACTGAATGATAAAAACAAATTCAGCATGGGAGCATGTCCCACTATTACAGTCTGGTTTAGTAAATCACTGTGGAAGTATAACATTCCATGGTCCTTCCCATTGCTCTAGTGCATTCAGAGCCTGGTGCATGTGAGTCAGGGAGCTCTGCCAGTCCCATTGCAATGCCTGCCCTTTCCAGAAAGTCTCTCCTGCGAGGTATTTAAAAGCAGCTATATGGCTATTAATCCAACTGCAAATCCTGTGCCGCACCGCGTGCCAAGCAAGGCTCTCCCAGGGCAGGTGTGTCCCTGGTTATAATCAGCAGAGAGAGTACAGGCCTGGCCGAGAGCAGCGAAGGACACAACCTTTCCATCCGACCACAGATGGCAGGACTGCCCTTCACCATTGTGGCTTAGGCAAAAACCATCCCTCTGGATGCTCGGGAGCAGTTACCACAACAGCTGCTCTGGGCACTGTGTGAGAGGAAGGGCCAGAGCCATTTCAAGTGTTTTATCATGCTCTCACCTTGCCTGGCCCCTCATGGAGGCAGAGCCCTGAGAGTTTTGTATTCATTGTCTGCAGAAGGAAGATTAACAATAGGAAGGTGGCTGTTTGCAAGGACTCAAGAATTAGTTAGTGGCTTTCTTGGCACTGTTTATGTGCTGAAAGAAATTAAGTTTAGGGCAAGAGCTGCATTGTGAAAGGACCATTAGCTATTTCAGTAAGCAGTGGTACTATGTAGTCTTAATACTCTTTCTCTACTGAGCATTACTAAGGCATAGGAAGGAATGAAGAATTCAAACACCATCCATGATTTCTAGACTGTGTTGTAAGAAACAAAATATAAAACTGGCCCATGGCAAGCTCCTCTTTGCTTTAGTCATGGCTTTGTTTCATCTAGCTCTGAGACTGACTGGGAGGCTGTTTCAGCACCAAATGTTTTTATCCCTGATATTTATAGTGCGGAAGGTTTAAGGAAACAGGCACTATCAAACTTCACTTCTCTTTCATTTGGATTGAACTTGTGATGGCCACAAAAAAACCCAATGGGTTTTGATCCTGAATAAATATGAGAAGAGTTTATCTGCCACTTTGTTCTTTGTCTTAAGATAACCAAAATTCCAGTGTTGTGAGCTCTGATTTGGCTTTCTGGCAGCACAACACATGAATTAGATAACTTGTTCTTCTTCCTAATACAATTAGATAATTTTGTGCTGTTTCACCAACCTCTTCTTGTGTGACTTAGGTGACGAGTCTGTGTGTCTGGGACAGGTTTAATGCCTACCCGCCCACAGGTTCCTCTTAAGCTGTCATTCTACACTGTCATTTTATCAGAGTTCCCACCTGAGTCTGTGACTGCAGTGGTGTGCACTTAGTCTGACTTTCAACTTGAACTGCTTCCAGCACTGCTGCTTTCCCTGATATTTTATGATAACTTACAGGTGATCTCACAAGTGTTAGAGGACACTAAAAGGAGGCTGTAAGAGCAGCTGGCCCTGTCTGATTATGTTTAATCTTAAGGGAATCTGTCTGTGATAAACTTGCTTTTACAGTGGGGAGGGATGTTTTGCCAAAGACGAGAGCTGTTCCCATGCTGTCAGCTCCCAAACAACTGAGGATCTGTGCTGAACACTGCAGAGAGAGGGAGGAGGATATTTTCTTTGCCCTGCCTGTGCCACCATTTCAACACACCCAACAATCATGTCTGCAGGTCACCCACCAAATTCTCAATATGTAAAATTTAGAAGCATTTATTTGCTAAGCCCTGTTTTCCTGAAGGTCATGGGGTTATCAAAGCAGAAGTATCTGGGAGATACCGTTCTAATTGTACGTGAAGGTGGTCTGATTAATTAAATTTTAAAGTCTTCCAATCCACAAAGCAATAGTAGTCCTTCTTCGATGGACTGCATATTTCTGCATGCCCTGTAATGATTCTGCTGGATAATTTACACTTTCTTTGAGGATTAGCCTAGCTGATTTGGAAGACACTGGAGGCAGGAGGAGACTACCTTAGCTGCAGGAACTGTGCTCTAGTGCCCTTAGCTGTTTTTCCATAAGGCATCAGTTTTGGCCGAGCATTTGCCACAATGCAATCTCTCACATTTTGCCAGTGCTGAATACCCTTCCTCTTTTTACAGGAATGTCACATTGTCTGGGAACATGGGTTGTGTCGCACTTAATTTTGTATCGAAGGCCAAAGTCATAGGGAAAATTTTTCAAATAGTCCTAAAGTGATGTAGTTGCATCAGCTCTGGTGCTGTACCACGTTTTTCTGTGAGCAGCCACCTCTGTTCTCCCCGCAGGAGCTCCAGGGGTGCAAGTGGGCCGAAGCTGTGAGACAAGACAAC
The DNA here is from genome assembly GCF_003259725.1 of Athene cunicularia. NCBI lineage: Eukaryota > Metazoa > Chordata > Aves > Strigiformes > Strigidae > Athene > Athene cunicularia. The sequence continues at coordinate 18,597,595 of NW_020799116.1, forward strand.
TAACACTCGCTTCTTTGAGAAGTACCTGGAACATGTAGTATTGTTTCCATCACTGAGTTGCTTATTATCAGGGATAAAAATCTACTATTTCTTTTCAATCTTTTCCTGCACAGATAGCTTGAAATGCTCTTTTCCAAGTAGTTTCCAAGGAACTCACCCCTTTTCTCTGTAAAGAAGCTCTTACTCTGATTATCTGTTGTAGTGGAGGCTCTGTATGGGACTGCCTTAAAAGACCACTCAACAGTTTCAGAAACCGCAGTTCTCTGTAGATAGTATTAGCTGCTGGTTTCCTTTAGAGTGCAGTTCAAAGCAACAGATTTGGTGTATACAGCAGCACCTGACCTGAGCCCAGGTTTTGTCGGAGGCTGTCTTTCATGCAGTACATTTCCCTGCTGCTTAGAACTGACAGCAGGCTGTTACCAAAGCATCGTATTGGAGCCTTCATGGTTCTGCTCCTCACTTTTACTGTAAAATTTTGAGATTTAAACAATGCAACATTTACTTAGCTGTGGGCTTTATCTTAGAGGGAAGTCTGAATGAGATAAGGTACAAGGGGATTGGCTAATGGAGATTTGGGCTAGAAAGAAGCTGAATGTAGTCACGTATATGGTTTATAACCTCCAAAGCAATCCTTACGTTTCCACTGTAACCAGAAAATTAATGATCTGTCAAGAGAATCTGATTTCTGACCCAGTTTCCAGATCTAAGAGATTCTGGACAAGTAACCAAACCTTTTTTGGGTATTCTTGCACATAGTTCACATGAGGCTAATTGCAATTGGTTGTTTTGTTCCAAAATAGAAAGGATTAAACCACCTTGATATCACTAGAAACTGCCTATCTTGCACTTCTTTTCAAGTATTAACTTAATACTATTTCACTTTACATTGAGTACAACCATTTGGTGAACTCTTTCATTTCTATCACACATTTCAAGGGGAAGATGTGGCCCTACACAACTGCTTAAATTTCGGTCACATCTATACAATGTCCCACGTTACAACTCCTGCAAAGCTAATTTTGTGGTAGTACAACCAGTAAATCCACCTGACTTCCCACTGTTGCTGAAGTTGTCATTTAGGCTGTAACCTAATGTTTCTGCTCCCCCAGTGACCTTTTGCTAACCAGTGTCTCTGGCTATTTAAAGAAAATGTTCCAGCATTCAATTTTTACAGAATTTTAGTGCCTGGGAATATGCCAGACTGCCAGACATAGAAATGTGAGTCCTGCTCTTTTTTTGGACAGGTATAGCATAAGCAAACTACCATAAACTCCTTCTCTCCATACAGTGCCAGTTTACCTCAGTCCTGAACCAGATGGATCTCTACCAAGTGGGGCAAAACACCTTAGCCCTCATGGTCATTTTAAAGTGCTGGCCTGAATTCCCATAGATTTGGAAATATGAGCTGATCGTTTCTTTAGTGGTGTAGATGGCTATGCAGTAGAAGGTGGAGTAGGAGCATCCCCAGTTTCAGGTAATAAGCGTCTGTCAGACCTTTAGTCCAACACTCATCTCTGTCAGCTTAAAATCAGGGGCATATAAGCAAAGACTTTATATCACAGTCCTCTGAGACTTGTCTCATAGCCAGCCTTGAGGCTTTTACAGAGATCCCTAATCCTCTTTTACTGTCTTGGAAATCTGCATTTCTGCTAATTAGCCAACTATTGGAAAACATGGCCGGACACTGCTATTAGCAGAATTAGGCTGGTTTCACTAATTTATCATTGTCCTGCATTGTCCAGCAATTTGCTGGTGCCTGCTAATATGGCAGCAACATGCCAAGGAACTTACAGGCCATCTTTCATATACTTAGAAAGGGCTGTCAAGAAGACGCAGTGTTGTCTCTCACTCCCCCTTTTCTTATTTTATGTAGAATTAGAGCCCACGAGTGTGTGGAAGAACAGCCATGGCTGCAGTCAAGGCACTGTGAAAGTTTTCCTCCCACAGCTGTGCTGGTGCAACTGAGTCTAGTCATTCTTTTTCCAAATGTGGGCTCCCACACTTTGTGCTAAAGCCCCTTTTCCCAACTGGTTTTCAGACATCTCCCGCTAGGTTCTGACATAACAGCACCTGAGATGTGCTCTCACGGTCACTCAGTTAATACTGCAGCAATCCAGGTTAGTACCCAGCTTTGTGAATGCACCTCTGCACCTCTTCTTTCCTAGATCTGGATCTTTGCTAAAAGGTAGTTACAGCCCTAACAGAGTGTGTAACAGCAACTCTCAACTTGGTTTATTGAGCTAGGATGGCGGATTGAACTAATCAGCCTGGTTCATAGTGGTGGTGAAGGCAGGAGAGACAATCAGCTTAGGATAGAACAGGCAGCCCTCACCCTCAGACTGCCTTAACTAACGACTGGCCTGCTATTGTCCTGTGGTATTTTCTTTCTGCCTGCTTGGGAAGTTATCCTGCAGACACATTACCTACAGAAGGAGACCGCAGAGACATACTGTGACTAAAGTAATCTTGTGTGCTTCTGGAAGTGTCTGAAAGCAGCAATAGCAAGTATTTCAGAGCTCTTTATTGAAGTGGCCTTGCTGCACATTAAGATGTACCAGAAGAGATGGACTAAAGCAACAGGATGGTTACAGGTATCTCATTGCTCTTCGTCCAGCCAAGCCTTGTAATTCTTGTTAACTAACTATAACAGATAAAATACAAGGACCTCTGTGAAAAGCAGTTACTGTAGCAGACGAGATGACTTATGAGGGGACAGTTTCAGCAATGTTATTAAAGACATACTTTTTTGCATTGTTCTGAAGTGAAAACATAAAAGATACAACGTAATTCTTTTGGTTTGATAGAACTGCAGGCATGGTGACAGCTGTATGTAATAATAATCATTTAACACCTTGTTAATCCTCAGAGACCCATGCAGAATTAAAGTTGTGTTTTACCAGGCGGTACACACACAGGCAGTGGTGTGAACAACTTACAAGATAATAGTTGTACTGCTGGTACTGGCTTTAAATGTTAAGGGAATTGTGTCTCTCTGTTTAGGTATATATTGAGTATCTATCACTGTGGCATTTCTGCGATTGCAGTCTGTGTTAATCAGGAGGCCATTATTAAACAGCCACAAATCACAGGCACAAGTAAGCAACCTTTCACTCAGCTTTGCTTCCAGCTTAGTTCCCCGTATTTACCAAGGCTTACACTCTGTCTGAAGCTGCACAGACATACAGAGGTATCTAGCACAGAATCACAAGCAGAAACTAAACATGTCATTTCAATATCTAAGGACTACCGCTTCCTAAGCAGCAAGCTGAGAGATTGAGAGAGCAAGCAGCAAAAGGGAGAGAGAGAGATGAAAGGATGGGAAAGAGAAAAAAACTAAGGAGGGGTACCAGTTAAAAGAGAATACATAATCACATAGAGGCAGAAGCAAAACAGAAGCATGAATGTTTAAATGAGGCAGGAAGAAATGGATGGTTGAAGAAGAATTAGAAGGTGAAAAATGGGAATGAAGAATTTCCAGAGGTAAAATTGAAATAGAAAAGCATACAACAAAAGGAGAGTTTCATTAAAAAGAAAGAAGGGAATTATTACAAGGCAGGCACAGAAATGAGCATCTGCTGTAAAGAAAGCCCATGATCAGAATACTGCAAAGAGAACAATGAGGTGACCCATGGCCAACAATTTGCACTGTTTCTCATTAATGCTGAGATGCTAATGGCTACCTTCCTCGAATCTCCTCTTTCCTGGGGTACCCTTTCTTTTTGAAATGTTCCACTTCAAATAACAAATTGAGGCAGTTTCACCAACAGGGACTACATACCTGCTGTGCTGAGCTTTCAGGTTGAGTTGGCTGTTCCAGTCAAGTCTGAGTCTTTATCAGTCAACACCAGGCTCTTCCTTTAATGTGTGTTACCTGCTTTCTTATTATTGTTATTATTATTACTAATACCACTTTGTTCTAGAAGTTCATCCAGACCTTGATCATGGTCAAATTCTATTGTGATAATCATTGTCAAAAAAATCTTTAAGTAGTAATAAACAAAGGAAATAATGTTATTCCTCAGTCCAACCAAAAGATTGTTTGAAAAATGAACTTTTCATCAGGAAACATCCATTTACTGAAGCTGTTCCTGTAAATTTTTGAATCGGCCAAGGAGACAAGATGGACACAGCAATCACTAAAGCTAATTTTTATCTGGAAAAGTCTGTTGTTGACATCACTGAAGTGTCAGACAACTATGCAGTCTGATGGCTACAGCCAAAAAGAAAATTGGGCTCGTATCCCTTGAGAAAGATCTTCTCTGACAGCACAGTGCTTCCTCATATATTTTTGAGGCATTAAAAGAAGAGTGCCTCCTATGGACTCCTACCTCCACAGCTATAGGTGGTTTTTGAGAAACCATACTTAGAAGACTGTCTTGCAAAGGCTGATCTGCCCTAGACCTACAACCTTGCAAGATCACAGCCACTGTTATATGGCTGCAGTCCATGAACAGGAGCAGCTGTTTATGATACCAGCAGATGGAGAGCTCTGAACCTAGAAAAATACATGTATACACATATTTTAGAAGGAATATGCTCTCTTGGCATATGTGCTGTCTGTCTCTTGTGAACTTTCTTTCTTTTGCTGTTGTATTTTCTAGTTAAGTCTTCATGGTTGTTAGGCCTCTGCTCTTTTCAGTTCTTATTGTTCCCCCCCGACATAGCCAAACAAAGCCTCGGGTTCAGTTTTCCAAATCAGCCTCCACAAACTTGACTAGCCAGATCTCCACAGGGAACAAAGTCACATAGATTTCTGTGACAAAACCCATTGATCTGACAGGGGCTGAGATAAATCTGCCTCAAAAAGTTAAAGCAATAGAAATCCGGATCCGCAATGCAAGATTTCAGTGACAAAAACAGGGAGCTGACAGGGACTCAGACAAATCCATCCATGCTGAGTGACTATGCATCCATTCCACACACAACTGCCTGCTTAAAAGAGATAGTGATGAGAGATCCCCACACAGCATCTAACACGGCATCGGCATTTGTTAGGAGATTAGTGTCGGGAGGGAGAAATACCCAATTAAAGAGGTATTACACTGCCATTGGGGGATTGGGAGTAAGTAGCAATAATCATGCCAACAGTGCTATGAAGGAAAAAAATGGAATGCAAAAGAGTCGAAGAAGAAAGAGAAAGCAGAGTATATTCATGGGTTTGGAACTGTGGCAATGAAACAGCTCAAAAGAAGATAACCAGCTCAGACTCCAATTTAAAAATGTATGGGATCAGGACAAAATACAGTCTACATAGCAAAATGGCAACTGCATCAGTCGAGGTCTGCATGTTCATGTCCAGCTAGGAGAGGCGCAGCAGAAGCAGTGACTGCAAAGTGTGGAAGCTGGTGCTTGGTACAGGCTATCACTGAATTTATACTGCCACTTATCACAGACTGATTAAGACATAAGAACATCAGAGCATGAGAAATGTCTTCCTAGAGCAGACTGGTGGTCCATCTACTCAAGTGTTTTGTATCCCACACAGCAAAAGGACATGCTCTTCAGGGGGCGCCTATAAGCCTTTCTGCTTTTTTCCCCACAGCATTCAGAAATGTTGGATCAGAGGTGCTAGAGGATACATCCCTGCCCAGTTTTCAGTATCCACTTGTGAATCTGTTCTTGAATTTGTCTAGTAACATTTGAACCTGATGGTACTATATACCTCTTTTGCAGGCTCTCTGACTTTCATTAAAAAAAAAAAAAAAAAAAAAAAAAAAAAAAAAAAAAAAAAAAAAAAAAAAAAGGAAGGATTAAGAAGGGGACCTGTGGCTAGAGTAGTAGCCTCATGCTTGGAAAACTCTGACTCTGTTTTCTGCTATGTTGCAGACAAGGTGCTGAGAGTAAGGCTTTTAGATATTTAAAGATGATGATTTTCAGAAACAAACTGTCTAATTCCCATTGAAATCAATCAAAAGGAATTAGACTCCTCAGGGCTTTTCAATTCAGCAATTTGAATTGCAGTTACACATTTCATGTGTTCGAAAAGTGTGTCTCAGTCAACTCTGCATCTATAGGTTTCTTAAGGACCTTTAAAAACTTGCCTTTAGTCTCTGTGCACTAACTTCCAAGCTCTAAAGAGAGGATTAAAGCTGCCCATGACAGGGAGGTGTGATACGGAGAAACACATTAGAGACCATGAATGGTTCATCTGCTAAGGCAAAAGAAGGACATGTAAGGGCCTGAACCATCTAACGAAGGCAGAGGAGAACTGTCAAGAGGTTCACATTTTCCAGAGCTACTCAACTGAAGTCAGTGAAATGAGCAACTGACCTTCCACACACTCACAGAGAAGGCCTGCACACAGCAGTGCAACCATGGTATAGTGGAGGGGAAAAGAGGTGTGGAGGTGAACAGTGAAATGTAGCCCCAGGGATGCTGCAGACAACTCTCTCTCTCCAATGTACCAGCTATGCTGACTCCATCAAATGACAACTGCCAGATGTGGGGTCAGCTGTTTCACCTCACCGTGCTCCCTAACTACATGGAGTGCATGCGGTTTTTACAAACTTCTGCGAGACCCACATCAACTTCTGGGTTAGTGCTGGCTGACCTGAGATTTCCAAGGTTGAATGGAGGCTGGTGGCCAGAAGGCTGCCACATTAGCCCAGGTGCTAACTCCACACCTCCAGTGGTAAAGCTCTGGCAGCAGTTGTCAAAAAACTTGTCACTAACTACAAGATCCCCATCTGCACATGCTTGCTGTGGAACATGTTGTCTGTGTGGTGGTAGGAGAAACTACTGTTGGATTTCTGTCTGACTGCCCCTACCAAAGGTATAGGCATTTATCTTGCTTGCTCGGTTTCTCACTTTCTGCTCTGTCTGCTAACCATTCCAACTGCCCGTCTGGTTTCTTGCCTAGGAACGTGAAACAACAAAAGCACTTGATGCAGTGAAGTAATTTTTCTGGAAGGGATAAAACACTGCTGCAGCTAGGTACTCTATGGCTTAGAGCATGAGCCCAGCATCCCGATGTTGTTACTGTGAGCACCAGTCTTCTCCGGTGTGATGCACACAATGACAAAATAAGAATGGCTTTGATGTAGTGATTTGCCTTTTAGGGAGCATACAGTATCGGTTAAAGCAGCATAACCCCCAGACCAGAACACTCTTATGGGATGAGCATTACACTTTTAGCTTGCCAGATGCTAGCTGAGTCTGGGCCAAGTTGCTGAACAAGTGATAGTTCTTCAGTTTTGTCTTCCTGGCAGGTTTCAGTGCTGTTTTAAAGCAATTTTGTGACCTTAGACACAGATCTAGTAACTGCATAGAATGCAATCAATGCAGGTGTAACTGAGAGGTTGTGATATCATGTGGCAGAAAGGGTCCTTCTGCTAATACGAGCTATGGGTGGTTCCCCCTATGGCTTAGAAGTCCTGAGCTCTGGTTTAGTACCTAAACAAGGTGTAGTGATTTAACTATTAATAGTATTCATTTCCTTACAGCATCATTTAATGCTTAGAAAAAGCAATCTCATCACGGAGTCATTCTGCTGCTGCAGCCCATCAAATAAAATGACTGTGGATTCAGAGAATTAATATAATGGGTGAGCAACACTCAGGGCAGCTCATGTGCCGAGAGCAAGTTGTAAGACCTAGTGCATGCTGCAACTGCATGATGCATTCCTTGGACACAACAGACGACAGCAGGGCTTCCCGTGAGACCGCCCTCCCTACACCAAGCTGTCCTGGAGGAGGACATGCTGCTTTACCCCACGTGCCTGTCTGTGTTGGCCCTTTAAATGTGGCTGGGCTTAGAGCTGGAGGCCCTAAGTAGCCATTTGGCAACTGATTCCTGCTTGCTTTATGCCCTCTTTTGCTGATAAGCCATTTTAGCTGCTTTGATACTCTCCTCTACTTGATCTGAAAGAGATGGTGCTTTGTTTCTCAGGTGTTTTTTGTTTTGTATTGGGTTTTTTTACATGCTTCAGAAATAATACAGAACAAAAAATGGGATGCAGAGTGAAGCTCTAAAGTTCCCTAGCCTGTAGGTTTCTGCCTTGTGGTGATGATAGTCTGCTAAGGGTGGGGTGTGCTTTAACGTAACATGTCTCCTGTGATTAGAGGGGTCTAATTAATATCAGAAGTGTCATTCTGGCAATGTATCTGCCCCTTACCCTGATTAAAGTGAAAAAAAAACTTTCCATAAACCCCTAATACTTGCCACATTTATAATGTTCTTTAATAGTTAAGAATGTTCTTCACAGTTGTGAATGTCTCATCTCACTAAGCTTCTTAATTTGTGTTAACTGGCACCTCTGTAACGATAAGAAAATAACAGTTTCACAGTGTTGGGTACCCCAGCAAGAAAAAGCTCTAAGTTGTAGTCTTCACTCTCCCACAAATGTGTTTCATCTTCTACTCACTGTCTGAATTGTGGAGATGCCAGTACTCTTTCAGCTATAAGCCAGAGGTGTTGAGTGCCCTGAAAGGGCTATGAGGTTCTAGAGTTGTATAAAGCATCATTATTACTGCTATTTTTATAGATAAGAAAAAGTGTGTTTGGAGCAAACAACAAAAAAAAAAGTATTTCCCAGCTTTGAATGTGATGTATAGAAAGAGCTATATTGTTCAGCTATTATGGTACCTCGTAGTGGTGAAATATAGGGTGTTCCTCAAGTTGTATTACAGCTGCAAAATGTGTCTCCTGAAATATTAGGCATGCCAACCGGTTTGGATGTAAATAATAAGCATGTGCATAGTTAGCATTTTAGAAGCACAGGAAAGCCATTTGTTCAAGAGCCATCTTGAGCCTTCACTTCCTAGGAGGACCTGGTGCTCTGGAAACGCTTGCTGTTTAATTTAGCTGTGAACAGGTTTCCTTTGCTCCACTCTGGACTATTTTCTCGAGAGGCTGAACTGTACTTCAGGTAGCAATGTGCCCTGCGAACAGAAAACTATTTATTGAGCATTTCATAGTAATATTAATCTGAAGCAGGTGTTTGCATCGAAACATCATAAGCTAGGTCTCCTAAAATCAAGATGCCAGCTTAAAATCTCTGATATTTACAAACATACACATTTATAGAAATCACAGAAGCATATATATATTTAGTTTTTTGAGCATACACACTCTGGGTTTTTTTCATGTGTTCCTTTTCAATGAAGTATTCTAGAAATTTTATTTTAAAATTAAATAGCTGCTTAATTATGCAGTTCAGACACCGGAACTTTAGTGAAAGGCTCAGATATGGTTAAGTCCCTGATAAAATAGGTGAGATTTGACAGTGCCATTTTAGGGAATTTGCTTGGATTGTTTTCTCATGCTCCTTTCCTCCCCAGTGAATTTATTGTAATTAAGAACCAGTGCAATGAGTGCACAGTCTGTTAGGCTGATATCACTAGTTTAGCTGTACCCTAAAAATAAACACATGCAGAAAGATATTATTCTGACTAGCAGGCTGTTTGGTCTGAGGGAGGGAGCAGACTTTTGGGGACAGCAGATGAGCTGTGTTATTTTAATGAGGTTGATTTTTGCTAAGGCTCTGTAGTAAGTCTGGAGGCCACTGTCATAAGCAGTATCCTCTCTTGTGTGCTCCAGAGGGATGAGTTTTTATGCAGGAAACAATGCCTTTCTCAACAAACGAGAAAAGGCCTGAGCACCCAAGTGAGAAGACCCTTTTTTCCATTCCACATGTAAGACCTACGGCACTCAGGAACATGAGCTAATCGCACAGCAGTCAAGAAATAAAGAATATGTGGAAATGTATAATATTGTGCAATCTGTAGTCTTCTCACTTCTTCTGCCCCTTCCCTCAAGTCTGAGCACTGATCACAGCAAAGTACTTTTTTCTGGTTTTGGCGTTTTTTTTGTTTTTTTTTTTCTTTTTTTTCCCTTTGCTTACACCGTCAAACCTTCCATATCCCAAACCCTGCATGTCTAAGGCAGCACCCTGCTGGAGTCAGTGAAAAGCATCAGTGCACACAGTCACAAGAGACACTCAGCAACATCTCCATTGTAAGCTCTGTTACGTGGAATGAAGAGACAAAAGTAAAAACTCAAGGAAGGAAAAGCATTGGATTTATTTTAGTATTGTGATGCTGGTATAGCTGTCAGTGTTTCTTGGAATTTGTACACATTAGAAAATGTGATCTTTATAAGTTTCTATTGTTCTTGTGTCAGTGACGATGATTAATAGTATTTTCATCCCAAAATGTCAAATTTCCTAAAATCCTGAATTTTTCCCTTTCCCTGCCACTGTTCCTCCAGTTCCTTGAGAGGATTTATATGAGAGGAAACTGAAGCTGAGGGGGAATGGTCTTATGGACCACACCACCACCACCATATGTGACTCCATTAACCCAGTTGAGTTCCTTTATTATTACCTATCATTTTGGTAGCATTTTGCATCTATTAAGTTGAGGACATCTGTATAGATTTTTTCATATGGCTGATGGAAAGGGGTATCTTATTTCAAATAATTTAATATCTAACAAGCTGTGCATAGGGATAGTATCAAACTATATACAAAGACTACTAGGACTACATTGCTTGGAGACAACTATTTTATAGCTTTTAGAGGAATATATGTAAATGTTGTGTTTATTTCAGAAGAACTCTGCTGGATTTCATTTCTTGGGCAGGGAGGCGATTACTTTCTAATCATTAATCAAACAAAAGGTGATGCAACAGCAATACATCATTGGCATACCTAGTGCTTGCCCCTAATTTGTGTGTTGAAATGTAGTCTCTGCTGGTTTATCCCTCAGTGTTACAGCTGAGGGAGGCTGCAGTTCAGCAGTGGATTTTAGCTCAAAGCAGATTATTCATCAGAACTGGAAGACTGTTTTCCTATCACTTGCCAAAATTTTTTTTTTTTTTTTTTTTTTTTTTTTTTAATGTTCAAGCTCAGAGCTGTATGGTATTTAGCTGATTACTTTCTTTTTGGAACTCGAGGTAAACTGAGGTAAATATCTTTGTGGGCTGTCTTAAACACCCACGGGAGAGGAAAAATAAACACAGTGTTCATTACTGCTCTGCCTGTGAGTCTTTGAGCAGTCAGAGGTCTTGCAGCTGAACTGCTATTAAAGTTGAATGCTGCTAAGGGTTAGGCTGGTTCTGGAGTGAGTGATTCTCCAAACATGGGGTGGAATACCAAGAAAGGGAAACCAGCTGTTACCAAATGAAATTATTTCCCTCCGATTTCTCCCGTGGGTCAAGAAAAAACTTCCAGGAACAAGGGAACTTGGAATTCTTTTGCCCCTGAAGCAGTTCTGGGATATAGGTTGAGAGAGCCAATCGATAAGTAAAATAACTGAAGATGTAATTGAATACATTTTGCCTTTGCTCATCAAAAAATGGGAATGTTCTGTGGCTCAGTTTGCCTGCTGCTGACACAATTATTGCTGTCTACCAGCAAGTCAGTAGTGTTGGACAGTATTAATATGTTGACAAGGTGACTGACTACCTGTGTATCCATCTCCCCACAGTCGCAGTCAGATGCGTTCTTCCTTAGCACAGCCTACTTTTTATCACTGTTTTGCCTGTGGGTCTCAGTGAGCAATCTTCAGGTGCTGAGGTCAGAATTAACAGTCTGCATCAGAGGCTGTGTCCTCAGCAGAGATTTTTCTCATTAACTGATGATGAACTTATGTTACCTAGTAGGTTTGCACATGCTAGCGTGGATTCTCCATGAATGATTATATTATGTGTGTATCCCCAAAGGATGTATGTGTGTTGTTTACCAGTAGATGTATAAAACTATGCTGCCAATTTCACACAAAAATATTTACTTTAGATACATCTTCTGAGACTGAAGAGGCAACACTAGAAATATTTGTGTAATAATTACTCATGGAAGGCCAGTATCTGAACATGTTGGAAATTAATTTGGTGCAATGTGTATGTGATTAGTCTGGATTCTGATGCTATCTTGATGAGTACTTTCCTTCACTTCTAATGATTCTTTTTCATGCGGCATATACAACAACAACTGTAATGTTGAGTTAATGAAGGTTGGGTTTTTATTTTTTTGAGGACATATATATAATTGCAGGGAAATAAAACATCTGTGCAATGTATATTACATATCTGTATCTGTCCTTAATTGTTACAGTTTTTCCCTTTGGATTTTCAGAACTGGAGATTGTGGAGTGTTATTGAATCTTTATTGCTTCTAAGATCCTGGATTGATATTTGGAAATAGTGGGCTATATAACATCACTGATCTGATTTTGCTTTCTGTGCACTGCAGCTTTAAATTTCTAAAAAGTCAAGGCAGCATCTTAAAATAAGAAGCGGGTGCAGACTTCACTTCCTGGAGCCTTCGCTTTTGTTCTTTCTTGGTTTTAGTCTAAAATAAGTAATTCAGAATAAAAGTCTATTTTTGTTCTTTGTGAGTGGAAAAAACTTACCTCCCTCAGTTCTCATACTGTGCACATCACCACGATATATGTACACCCAGTGTTAGTACTGGGGAGATACCAGATAAAGCCTTCAGTTACTTTGATCTAAAAGTAGGAATAAAAGTTCCTCTTTAAAATACGGAGATTTCTGAGGTATTTGCAGCATTGTGCTTTCCATCCCTCAGCATTTTGTCAATGTGGGACACTAATATGAAGGGATCTCTTGAACCACTGCATCAAGAAGGCCACCCTTACTGTAGAACGGAGTTTCTGTGACACATGGACATGAAGCACAAGGGCTGAGGAGGAGGGGTGCTGTGGTCAGCTGAGGGGACAAGCGGTATTTCTAGAGTCCACAGAGGAAATACTTAAAATTGCAGAAATAGAAAATAGAGCTTATGAGGTCATTTCTTCCTTTCCCTCTGCTCCCCAAGGCAAGATTTTTAATACTTAAACGATTTTTGACAGATGACTGTTTAGCCTGTTCAGAAAAATTCAATGATGGAGACTCCACAACTTCCTAAGGCAATCTATTCCAGTGCCCAACTGTCCTAACCATTATTCACGTTTAGTTTGCGGAGAATACAAAGGCTGACATAGCTTCCATACTTAATGGAAGGTACTTTTTGAAAACATGGGATCTTTAATTTCAGTGGGCTTGTCCTCCTGTGATGTGAAAGATGGCTCCTTCCCAGCACACAGTGCTTTGTGGCATAGGTTGGGCACCTGGAAGCAAGCAGCTGCTAAATCACCATTTCCAGAGCTGCTCGTGAGCATGAGGACTCAGAAACTCACTGCTTGTGGTGTGAACACATTCCTCATTCTCCCAGAAACTTTGTATAGCTAGAACTTACGAATTTTGTCCATTTTTCTGGGATTTCTGGATGTGTATAGGACATACGCAGTAAATAAACATGAGGAGGGTGGGACAGCAGCAGGTGAAGGGCAACTGCAGCTGGAGGGATATTTAGCACCCACCTGTGATGTATTCAGGGAGGGAAGGGAGAAAAAGAGGGCAGGAATAGAAAAATATGCTAGAAGGGTTGAGGGGTATTAAAAGCAATCACATAAGAAAGGGAGGCAAAGATGCATGGGAAGGGATTTAGAGTGCTGGTAGCTGTATGTTGTTGTCAAAGTAGAAATACAGAAGCTCAGTAAAATTTGTGTTGTGTCAGTTCCCCTCTGCAGAAGCACTACTACGTGAACTGGAAGTGCTGGTGTGGTGAGCTGTCACACAGGGCATGTTTCAACTATGAGTTAAAATTCATGTTACGGTTGTGTAGGATTCTCAAAAAGTGGTGCAACATGGTTGTTCTGGACCAGCAGCTGATAGCTTGTTCTGCAGGGCAGAAACTCCCTTACTTTGTGCCATACCTTATCCACACTCAGTGCTGCCACCAAATAAACTGTAAGAGGAACGTCATGGTTTTTTCTAGTGAAATGGATTCTGAAAGGAAAATCTGCAGGCCTAGGAAAGTGTGCTGTTAGGGGTTGCACTGTCACAGTCACAGCTAGGGATGATCGAGCTGTTGACACAGCTTGGATGAAAAAAGCACCAGTCACGCTGCCTTGCTCTTACGATAGCCGGATGTCTCAAAGATCAGGTAAGTGTCTTTGGTGGACAATGGCCATCTGGATTCACTCAGATTCTGGACTAGAGTGAATACCTGCTCTTGTGCTGTTTAGTGAGCCATTACTGGAGATTTGGAACCTGAAGCAAACAAAGCCATGTGAAACCATGGCTGTGTGCACTGACTGATTATTTTTTTTTATCTCTCTTTGTAGATGCACACAGGGTAGCTGAGGTGTTCCCACTACACCTGTTGTGCCTGGCCTGAGAGTTCTCCGTAGCCAGTACCTTTGTTTCTCCTGTTGGAAGAATCATGTTTGTGGACACCTATGCCATCTGCCCCTCTTGTAGCTCATGCAAGGTCGGGTGAGTCGGGAGCAACCCAGAGCTGTGTGACAGCACCCTGTCTGACAGGTAGCTATTTTTGCTAATGGTTTCCTGGTATCTTGGACTAGCGAGCCATTCACAGCCCTCAAAACTTTATTGTCAAAATTTTAAGTGATCACTGTTAAATTTTACTGTTGCATTTGGTTTGGATCTGCTGCAAATTAAATCTGACTTCCTCAACTGGTCTTTACAATGCCATCTGCTGGAAGGGATCCGAGAGCACTACCTTAGCCAACCTCCGGATCAGGTAGCTTTCCCTGAACTATTTTTGTGGCTGAAGCAGATAAGATCTTCCCTCAACTCTCATCCTGTCAGGTATTTCAGTGCATTAGTAATATTTTAATTAAAATGGAAAAGTGGAGTAAATCTAACAGATACCCCTAGGTTCTCAAATACCTCAGACCTGAGCACATTTTTAGGTACAAAAGGGTTAACTGCACATGGTTTCATACTCGCATGGAAAAAGAATGACACCTTTTTCTTTATCAGCCATTTTGGTGCTGTCTTTTTTTAATCATTTCAGGCTTTGAACTCCTGCTCTGAAAGAGAGTCTCTGTCTCTTCATCTTCAGCGGCTGCCAGGTCTGGAGGCCTAATCAATGTAGGTTATTGATAGCAAATCAATTAATGCAGACAAAGGATCAAAATTAAGGAGCTTTCACTAAATTAATAAGTGATTCCAAGTCTTTTAAAAGAGTGCCTCAGATAAGGGCAGCTCAGTCTTCTGGGACAGCAGCCTCCAGTCCTGTGTTTCCAAAGACAATCAGCTGGAGAGAGATTTTTTTTTTTTTTTTTTTCTATTTAAATAACCTGTTTTGTTCGGTAGAAAGTGCTTAAAATCTGAGTCTGGAAAGGCTGCGCGCAAGCAGGTCCTAACTGAAAAGAGAAGATTTATCTGCATAAGGATGTCATGGTCTTGCTGAGCTGATTCAGAGAGGACCAGTTATTTCAAAAGCCAGATCTACATGAGATAACAGCCAACACCAGAGTTAAGGTTTGCTTCAATAGCAGATACATCTGAAATTGGACTAGAGATGTCCTCAGAAACAACTAGATGCAGGAGAGCCTAGAATAATTTGGAGCTCCTGACAGACCCAACCCTTCTGCCCTGTGGCATGCCCTTCTGGGAGAAGTTGGGCCAGACTCAATCCAAACTCTTGCAGTTGGTTTCCCTGCCCTGATCCCTGCCAGGAAGGGTCAGACGAGATGCCTGACACTCCGAGTACAGCCAGTGTCCCAGCCCCATGGCCCTCAGCCTCTCCAAGGGTCTGGGTGGAGACCTGAAATGTAGGAACTCTCTACCAGTTCTTGCAGCTTTTCCACCTTCTCTCCTGCTCCAACCAAGGGAAAGCCATGAACAATGCCATTCAGGAAGAAGAGAGCATCTCTGGCACTTTCTGTGCATGTAGTGCTGCCTGCTATCTCCTCCTATTTTATTGCTTAATAAGAAGGGCTATTCTTTGAAATGCCAGAAACTCTCCTGATGTGACAGTAATTAACAGGGATGGAGATGGAGCTGGGAAGTAGATTACAGGAGAACAAATAGAGTGTGTAGCTGGCTGAAGATAAAGAGTGGCTCAGCTCACTCCATGAGTCTCCCTCACAGTGAGGTGGAGACACTGTCTTCCTGTCTGGACCTAACTGGGTCGTGTCGGGTCCACATGCCACTGGTGCTTGGTGCAGTCCAGACAGGGATGGATGCTGTCCCCAGGTGCTGTGCAGGCCAGCATAGTGCTCTGTGGGCTGAGCAGCAGAGGTGAGAGCAGCCTGATGGCACTTGTTAAAGGGCCAGTAGAAGGGGTCCAGTGGCCTGGCCTTTTTTTATGCACTTGATCCCATAATGCCAGGGAAAATTCCGACTTAAATTCCAGTAGGTTTTGGTTGTAAGCCTAGTTGCAAGCCATTGTGTGTTAAAGAATATTTTTTTTTATGGTGTGTGAAAGAGTCCTCATGACTGAAATGGCTTCAGCATCCAAAACTTATCCAAGCTTATGCCAGAGGTGCTAATATTTAGATGAATGTATGGAGATTTACAAATGTAGCCTTTGTCATTGCTGACAGCAGAGTTGTACCTGAATTCCAAGCTTACTGGGTCAAACTTCATGTAATCTATCTGCTACACTGTCTACTGATCTCTTGCCTGGCTGGCTGTTGCCACCCATTGCCTGTTCTATTGCTGGCACTGAAATCCAGTCTGTTATCTTCATGTGCCTGCCTCTGGACTTAAAACACAGCTGTTGTTGATCTAATCCACTGGTGATGACCCGCTCCTGCCAAAGAGTTATGGAGCTGGACACATGGCATGGAGGCCAATGGACACTGCAGCCCGAAGCTTGGGCCACATCTCAGAGAAGGACTAGGTTAATTTATCACCCAAACAAGATGGATGAGTTGTAACACTGCAAAAAGTGCTTCTCTGGGGTTACAGTTGGTGCTGTTCTTTGTTTCTGTGCCTGACTGTCATTGCTATACCGCATCTTGCTTACTTCAGGCAGGGTTTGCAGCCCTTAGATGTGCTATGCTTTGCCTTTCTTCCACCACTTTCAGTTTCCTCCTACAAACGCCTGCACTGACTGCAGTTCTCTGCAGCCGCATGTCTCAGTAACTGCTTAACCTAGAAATTCATTGCTAAAAGATCTGACATCATAACACCCTGGAAAAGACTCTTCTCTCCCCCTTCCCCCTCCCTGGTCCTTCTCTTTTATTTTCCCAGGGTATATGAAAAGCTGTAACTACCAAATCAAAATCTATTTGATTTTTGTACTCCCTTGATAACCGGGCAGCTGATCTCTATCACCCGGCTAAGGCTTATCTGCTGCCTCCAGCCTCCCTGCTGTAGCAATTGGTTCCTGCGGGGACAGTGCTGGGTTATAAAGTGAGACTGATATCATGGTCAAGGCCTTTTGCTTTCTAACTGTGACCATTGTCGGTAAGATGTTCCTGAGCAAGCAGCTTGGTTTTCTGGGAGGACTAGAAGGAAGAGCTGGGCCTCTGGGATTTAGAGGGCTCAAAGACATATTTTTAAGGCCTTTTTTTTTTTTTTTTTCTTTAAGTTATGAAGTGATGTCAGGGAAATACAGGGTCAACAGCATAGGCTAGAGCCAAAGTAGTGGGTTGGTGATTTTTCTTTAGCTCTTAAAGTTCCCAGGCCTTGTTGGCCATCTTGGCCTTGTCAGGCAGGCAAGGACCCACATGTGTTTTGTTCATTTCAGCCTCTTCTTGAAAACAGTTCGAGCAGAATAAAAAATTACAACTGCTATACTTGGTATATTACTTGCTAATTTTTAACTGTAATTGTAATTTTTCTGTAACTTTTGAATGAGTTTACCAGGATGCTGAAGAGGCTGTAGATCCATATCTGCACAGCTGGGTGTAGGTAGCTCACTCCCAGCTACATAACACTAGTAGGATGTGGGAATAAGAGCGTTCCCACCCCATCCCTTCTGGCTCAGTCGTGTCCTAACTGTAGTGATTCAGCAATCTGGAGCCACTGGTACAGGCTGCACTCATGTTAGCACCTTTTATTAACCAAGATGGGAGATGAGGAAGCAGGGACTGCCATGGACACAACTTGTGCTGGTATTATTTACCTTGTCCAGCCATCATGTGTAAGTGAATTTCTGTTACTCTAATCAGGCAGTAGCTTGGGTTGAGAGGGAATATAGTTAAACCAAATTGCCTTTCTTCCCTGAGACTTGAGCAGTCTGGGCAACACATGCAGCTTTTTGGCAGTTTGGCACAAGATTAGTTGGCGGTATAGCTAAAACTGCATTTTGCTGTCCCAGGGAGAAGGGTAATGCAGGGTAGTTCTTGCAATGGGTGGTGTAAGAAAAAAGCTGAGCTAGGTGAAGTGAGGCAGCTGTAAGACTCAGCCAAGTGACAAAGATCAGCTGCAAGAAGTATGAAAATCAAAAAAAGGTGATAATTATAGCAGTTTCTGGGGAAGGCCTTCCCTCCCCACGCTTATTCCCAGCAGAAGTCATTGGCCTATATATCCTGTCCCTGCTTCAGAGGCAGCCACTGTGGTTGTGTAGGGCTCCAGCAGAATACAGAGGGTCCACAGCTATTCTGCCATCCCGACCATCCGTTCTCCCGTACAGCTGCTGCTTTACTGAAGTGTAAAGCCACCCCCCTACTCTTTTTGTTCTGCAATACTGTTTTTAAAATGAGCACAGCCAAGCTGGCAATGTGTTTAAGTGTGGTTCTGCTTACAGAGGAAGGTGAGGTGGAGACTTAACTCCTCACTTCTCAGTTTCTTCTTCTCTAGATCTGTTATTGTGGTGATACTCTCACCCATCACTAACAATACCTCCTGGCACAGCGATAGGCAGGCACTGGCAAGCTGCCTCAATTTAGTGTCATGTATAGTGTCCAATTTCTCTCTCTGCTAAGCTGGTCTGCCATGTACACACAAGCAGATCTGTTCAGTTCACAAGTTAGGTCATTTCAAAACTATCTTACATGTGTCTAATAACTAATGCAAATGAAATAGTGTGAGAGTTAGCATGCTGAGTACTCCCAGACAGGCTGCTTGCTCTATCAGGGTGTTCTCCCTGATGTGAGCTTACACAGCTGAGTTATAAACCCTTCAGCCAGGCTGATAAATATTATTTTGGCATTGCTTCCAACCACTCGCATTGACCACTAAGATAAATGTAGGGGTTTTTTGCTTTCAAGCGGGCAAAACTGTTGCCGTTGGTGGTCTTTGTGTCTGCCACAGCCTAGAGCAAGCTGAAGTCCTAATGTACTGTAGAATTCCATAGCTTGGCTTTAACACGGACACTCAGACATCCAACATCATCAGCTGGATGTGTCTGAAATGTGCCTGCTACTGAGCAGGTTACAGACCCCCTCCTGTGCACCTAGGTCTTGGACAAGGAGGCATTGTAGTAATGTTTTGATAAACCCTGGCAGTTTTATGGTAATAAACAAATTCAGGAATAGGTGTTTGCAACAGAGCTGTACTCAAAAAAGCAACAACTTCATACATAGGTAGTACTTCTCTGTAGTCTAGACAGATAATTTTATACTCTGACTGTATAATTGCAAGTGATCAAGATACCAAAGCCCAGCTCAGGCAGCAAATGACCATGTGCACTGTTATCCACACTGAGCAGTGAATTGCCTTTGTTTAAACCACCAGAATGAAGAGCTACTGCCTTCCCAGCGATTTAAACCAAAATGTTCTGTTCTGCATTAGAGTTGAATTAAAAGAGTGTGTATAATATGCTGCCATAGCCCAGCGGACACACAGTAATTTGCTAAGTCAAGGAAACTTCACTGTTTGCAATCTCATGGTCATGCCATGCTTCTCCTCTGGATGAATTAATGTGACTTGATCACAGTTGCATAAACGCTTGAGTTTTAAAAAAGGATTTTAAAATGTGTGTCCTTGTATTTGTCTGCACATATCAGAGCTCGACACTCAAAAGCCAGAAATGGATGTGCAGACACAGTAGCTTCGCATCCACAAAACAGCCCATGCCCATTCCAATGTCATGTGTGTACCAGGAGAGTGCCTTGGATATGTGCTCTTTACCAATGGATTTCTGCAGCAGAATCGTAGATCGTAGGCCAGGAATTCCTGGCATTTGTTCTTGTCTGATACTGCTGATTGGCAGTGTTGTGGTAGTGACAATCAGAATTTTTCTTCTGTAAGAAATGTTATGTACATACCTGTTTCATCCTGTCACCCAATGCCTTCTAGGTACAATGTAGAGACCACTCAAAATCCAGAGCACCATGTGGTATTACAGTTTTGCAGGGAAGGGCTTTTTGGGTTACAACTGTGACTGAGCTTTTCCTTTCTTGTATTTTTCCCTTCACATCTGGCACAGATGTCCTTGTGTTCATTGTCCAGAAGCTTGTGGAGAGATGAGTGCAATGAAGAGTCTGAAACTCCACCCGCGTTTGGAAGTGAACATAGTTTAGCTACTAGAAGCAAGTCCTTGCTGGCTGGTTGTTTTCACATCAGAAATGGCAACAATAAACTCTCCCAAGACTTTGTTCTGCAAGTGTTCCATAGTTGACAAAGGGTCAGCTGGTGGTAGAAGTGCCAGACATCTCATGGGATGGCCCATTTCTGCAAAATGCAGTTAGATTCTGAAACTGGAGAAATAGAGTTATTGCATTATATGCAAAAAAAATGCACTATTCTGCTCCCGGAAAGAAAAACGAGGTCTAACAAGTGTGTTACAGAACTCAGATGCATCTCACTATCATTTCTTTCTGTTGTGGATACCTCCCATTAAGGCAATGAACTGAAGTCTGCAAAAGGCAGTAAAATGACTTCAAGATTGTCAGAATTTCTGTAGCATGGCAGCAAGCCACTGTATAGCAGTTGACAGAAGTAAAACCATTTGCCCTTACAGTATGGCACTGTATACTGTCCCCAACCAAAATGCAAAGCCTCATCAAATAGATGTGTTGGGTGAAAGCTAGGAGGGGGGAGGATGGCACAGAGACAGTGGCAGAGCTGAGGAGACGGAACTTGCTGGGCTGCTGCCTGTTGGAGCCCCGCTCACTGGAAGGTACAATTTTGGCAATGACTGTTTAGTATGCAGCTGGACATTATTTTATATCTAGTGTAATTTGAAAGTAGTCAGGATCTAAAAAGCTCTCGAGCAATGATACTGAGCAACTGGCACTGCTGCCAGCATTGATAGAAGCACAGATTTGACCTGACACTGAGGACAGAAAACTGTGGTTGAAAAAATTTGACATCAGAAAACAGAGAGTTTGCCACCATTGTCCTACTGGGTCAGGTAAGAACGCATCAGGAAAAGCTGAAAGTGTCGGCTACAGCCCAGCTGCTGGACACCAGCGTTGTCTGTAATGGAAGTGGTTCGGATTTGTGCTTGTTTAGTTCTCAATTTTGCTTGCAGGAAAATCAAATAAACAAATTCCCTTCCCCACCCCCTACAGGGAGTGATTCCACATACATCTGTCAAAAAAAACAATGTAGCAAGGGATTGGGCTGGGCTTGTGCAGGGCCTCTGTTTCTTAGGCCCTGGATCTCTGTGTTGCTGAAATTCTCCACACTGAAAGCCCTCTGACTTCATTTGCTAGGAGAGAGCATGGCAGGGGACAGTCTTTTCTGTTCACTGTCAACAGCAGGGGGAGGGACCTGTTTGCAGGTGGGTGGGAGATGGTACTATTAAAAAAATAATAAAAGCAGGGACAGAAGAACTTCCCTCCATAGGAGCATTTTATAGTGCCTGAGATGAATTAAGAACACAGGTGCTCTTATGGCTTTTGAGGCACAAGGAACTCCCCATTATAAATCCTGTGCACTAATGCTTTTTAAAATACCACTTTCCTCCTCTTCCCCCACCCTGCAGAAACAGTGTCCCTTTATTCCTTGTAGAATACATACATACACACACACAATTCTTTTTGCAAAGTGCACAATCTCTCCCTCCCCTTACTAAACTGAAATTCAAAATTTCAGCCTGAATTCCCAGAAAAGGTGGTGATGCTCGGTGGAAGGCAGTTTATTCTGTCTGATGGCTTATTATCATCACTGACTTCAGTTTTCTCCTTTATCTCAAAGCAGTTGTTAAAGGAGCCCAGAGCACCCTCACTATCCCGTGTCAGCATGACAACTCAAGTGTCTGTGTTTAGCAGAACAGGCTTTGCTAACACTGTCATTTTAGGGCTGCATTTAGAAGAACTGGCCATGTGATTTTTTACTGGAATGATATTTATGTTCAGTATGGCCTGAATAGAAGCAAAAAGTGTGTAGTATGTGTACTCAGAACAGCTCTTCAGGGACATCCAGGTGAAGAAGAAAAGATGGATGGAAATGAAAGACCCCAGATGTAGACCAGTCCAGTTGTGGGTATAGACTCCACTCCTGACAGAGAAAGAGAAGGGAGCTAAAGCCTGGGAGAGGTAAAACTCTATTTCTGGTCTAGATGAAAACATCCAGAACACTACTGTTTTCTTTTCATGCTGTACAGGTGCTCTTTCCTGCCTCCTCCAGTAGAATGAAATTTTCAGATGGTTTCCTAGACAGAAGCTTATTCTCTGTGTGTATGTGTATAAATATGATATCTTCCTTCCAGTGTTTAAGAAATAAAACAATTCTCTGGGAACAATGATGAATTCCAGAGTGCATGAATGAAGCTCTGTAGAGCCTTGTGAATGATAACCTCCCCCTCTGCAGGGGGGGAAAACTGAGCCACAAAGATGAGGTGACTTGACTAAGACAGTGTGAGACAGAATTAGGAACAGGAACCAGGAATTTTGTACTTAAGTCCTTGGCTTTCTCACAAAATCACCCGTCTGTCATCAACAGACTGGAAACATATGAGTCGTGTCTTTGTCTTTAGGAAGAAGAGATTAAATCCAAGTGGGTTATTTCGATTTGGTCTGAAAGGCTCAGTGGCAGGTGCGAACTTTCTGCTTCCCGTCATTCAGCTCTTAATTGCAGTTTCTTTGCTGTTTGGTGTAGCCTTCTGAATTGCAATGACATTATGCTACAGCAAGACCGTATCAACATTGTTCTGCTGCTGTCTGGTACCAGATTCTTCTTTCAGGATGGATCCATCACAGTATGAACTGCTAAGCATGACCAAGTGTCAGGGCTTGACTGCAAGTGCTTGGGAACTTGGTGTAGCTCGAGGTGTAATATGACCTGACACTTGCTGCATGCAAAATGGGTGACTTTAGGCATGTGTGGCTACTGCCCTGTTCTGACACCAGTACAATGTTGTGAGCTTTTTTAAGGAGACAGGAGGTCATATCCCTTTTCCATCCCTCCCCTCAAGTGAAGAAAAAGATTGCAATGTGGGTTAAGGTTTGCAGCACACACTATCTTCCCGACTCACTTCTGCTCTGATGGAAGAGGTTAACGAGGAAGAGCAGAAAGCAAGTATTTTTCACTGATGATATAGGGACTTTTGGAAAGAGAAGTAGGGGAGAAGGAAACAAGCTGTTTAAGAACAGAGTACTCTGCTGCAAGGTCTGTGTGATTGCCACCACTGCCTAATGCGAGCAGTCACTCTGGAGATGTTTGCTACCTTGTGCCCTACAGGAAAGCTGGAGTGATC
Organism: Athene cunicularia; assembly: GCF_003259725.1. Classification (NCBI taxonomy): domain Eukaryota; kingdom Metazoa; phylum Chordata; class Aves; order Strigiformes; family Strigidae; genus Athene; species Athene cunicularia. The sequence continues at coordinate 18,620,945 of NW_020799116.1, forward strand.
CAAAGAACAGTAGTCACTCTGCCTAGGAAATGCTCGAGTTGCAGATGCTGCAGGATCAAAAAGTCTTTTTCTGTGCCTCACTCACTCTACGCTCTATGTTGCTCAGTGGGACAGCTTTTCTGTTGGGCAGAAATTGGGACACAGGCTCCTTGCTAACACAACAAGGTGTCTCAGAGCACAAGGCTACTAAAGCTGGGTGCCTCCCTCGTGTCATCCTTGCTGGCTGCTCAGGATCCCTCAGTGTTTCTGGTCTGGAGCACCATAGTGAGACTGGGCTGATCTCCACATGAAACAGGTTTTAGCAGTAAGGCAGCTTGTTTTAAGGGAAAAGGAGGGACCATAATCAGCAGCAGGCATCCTGACTCGTTGCCCTACGCTGGTGGAAGCTGGTGAAATTTGCTGTGGCTTCAGGAGAGTTTTGGACTGGCTGGCCCCAAGGATCTGTCAGGATGTTACCATATCCTTAGGCATGTGGCTACAAAGGAAGAGGGAGAAAAACTGTGACAGAATGAGTGAGAGGAAAGGGGCAGGAATAGGGATTCAATTCATATTCTACAGGGGAAAATTAACATTTCTTTTAATCCATCGAGATGGCAGAGCCTGGCTGCACAGAGATAAATGTGTACAGCAGCTGCCCAGTGGGATTTTACAGGTTGACAGTGTTTAGCATGCTGCATTTAACAGTTTCATAGCCAGCTTTTCTCAGTTGACATGATGCAAGGTGAAAAAGCTACCACAGGAAGGTGAGATGCATGTGCTGAATCCTACAAGAAATGGTTTCTCCACTCTAGGGCCTAATGAATGCTTGGATGAAAAGAAGAGGTGAAGCAAGCATGTGTGAAGAACAGGTAGCTCATATCACCTCTGTGTGGTGAAGTGACAAGGAGTTTAATGAGGATACCCTGACAACAGACTGTGGCTGTGCTGTCTGTACAGGCAGATCAGTGCTGCCATGAGTTAGCTGCTCATTAACACGCTTCACTGTTTGCAGTGGTGAAGCCAGCTTCCATATTCCTGCCTTCTTGGCTGTTTGTCACCACACAGTAAATTGGAATGCTGGAGTGGTCTGGCTTAAAGTGAACTTTTTCTTCTTGGATGGAAAGGGAAGAGTTGTTCTCAGTCATCTCTGTAACATCTAGAAACAGGGTTTTTGTCTTGGTACACATGAGGTGGTTGTGAATTTTTGCACAGAGATGGAAATGAGGAGCCAGAGGGTGACTGAAGAGGAGCTTGCTTCTCCCCATTTTCTGAATGTGACCTCTCTGGGGGCAAGGAAGAGTGTTTCTGGGTTTAAGAAATACATAGCTTGCTTGGAAAGTCTAGGCAGCCATTGATAACTGGCCTATGTGAGTACCTGAGCTCAGTGTATTGCTTGGTGTGGGCCGCTTGCCTTCCCAGTACCTTAGCTCAAGTTGATTTCCCCTTGCTGCATCCAAACAAGTTGTGATGAATTTGGGCTCACCAGTTTTCCTGCGTACCTTGGCTCCTACCTGCAAGAGGCCCTTGTAGCACTCAGATCTCTCCTAGCTTAACTCAATTGTTCCAATGTTATTTTCTCAGTGGGATATTAAGATGGGTCATTCTGGTGAGACAGAAAGGTGAGGGCAAGACAACTGGATCTGCTGGAATTCCTTTGGAAGTTCAGTGTGAACTGTCTGGAGCCAGGCCAGTGTTGTTCATGACTAACGGGATTAAGGTTCACATTTGAGCCCTGTTCCACCGCCACCACTTTCCCATCTCACATTCTGAATTTGGCTTGGGAGATGAGGACAGCTGAGGTGATCGGGGAAGAGAGACCCTGTCTGGTAAGAGGATGCTAAAAATGTGACTCGGTGTAACTAGCAATAAAAGGCTGATGAGGTCTGTGAAAGCTGTCTACCAATGCATCCTAGGAAAAGGTACTGGGGAAGGCGATGCTGAAGGGAAATGCCAGCATAAGAAGACGTTATAACCTAGTTCTCAACAAACTGAGGCTGCAAATGAGAAGAATGTTTTCAACCATCAGAGTGAAGTTGTGAAGCATCTTTCCCATTGGAACAGTGGAGAGAAAAACTGATTGTCTAGGATGTTACTGATGAATTACAGGGCATGAGTACCAGTAGTAGCAGGGCCTGTACTTGGAAACACAAAACATCCCTTCCAAGCCAGATCCCAAATCCTACTTTTTCTTTTCCCATACTAAGCTCCCAGCCTTGTGAAAAGCTGTGAGATATAAGCTTCACTTCTGTACTCAGGTTCTTCACCAAGGAGCAGGGAGAGACTACTTTGAGCACATCTTCAAGAATGACCAAGAATTTAGCATCGAAGCTTTGAAGTGGAAGAAGTGTTTAATGTTAAGCTGTAGTTTAAACCTGTTTTATCACCACTGACTTGCTGTTTAAGGAAATTACAAGAAGAGGAACTATCTACTCGAAGTACAAACAAGTATATTTTGCATGTAAATTTTTTACAGGACTCCAGGGCAATACTGACAATCTGAAGTTAGTCTGGGCAGAGGAAATGAACCATCAAATCTCAGCAGAGAGGATGAAGGCTATAATGCTGGCTGCTGAGAGCAGTACAAGATCCCTCTTGAATATCAGTGGAAAATGATGATGAGATATTTTCACAGGGTGGATATGCAGAACAAAATAGATACATAGTTCACTGTGAAACACTGGCAGGAATACCTTGGTATCAGGAAATCATCTTCATATCTTCTGAGATGCTTCTAAATTAAATGGCTGATGTTTTAGAAACTTGACATGAGTTATTTCAGGGATGTATCCCCCAAGTTCTTAACACCTTGCTGTTAGGAGAATGTCCTGATTTTCTGCAATTAAACAAAGATAGGTAACTGTTTAACATTCTGTGACTGAAGCCAGTAGCTTTATGAAATCACTGTATGTGCAGAGACAGATACCATCCATAGGAATGGAGTTGGCCAAAATGGGATAATTAAGCGGAATGGAGTGACTTACTGCCTCCACTAGAGTAGCAGCCGAACTATTTGAGAAAGGAGAAGACCAAATGGCAGGGTTTGCTTTAATGTTTTTATTAGCAATATTTTTTCTCAGCATCTATTCTATCTCTTCTGACTCTTAAATAATTGAGGACAATATTTATGTGTACAGATGCTTCATACGGTCAACAACTTTGTTGCTCTTTAACAATAGGTACCATGTAAAAGGGACTTGTCAGGCTGGGGCTCTCTGGTGCAGTTGTCAGTGCTGAAAATGTTGAAATGTGTTTCTGTAGTTAATAGGCAGTCTGGATGTTTCCCTGAGTCAAAGGCTCCCCCCGTGTTTTTACTCATTGCCTCTGCATTGCTAAAACCAGATCTTAGCAAAATTTAGTAGTATTCTTCCATCGCTGGGCCTGCCTGCATACATGATCACCAATAATCAGCTGCACAGTAGCAGCTTGTTTTCTGCTGTCTGGCTTGTTGGAGATGATATATGAAGTATGAAGAAAAGTGTGAGATGTTTTTCTTAAGCTACGTTAAGCCCACTGTGCTGACAGCAGCAAAACAGAACTTGTTTTGACAAGGAATTGAGCTAACATGACACAAAAGCTAAATGCAGGAAAGATGAGGATCTGTATCAGACCTTGGTGATTTTTTTTCTTTTGTGGGTCATTTTTAAGAGCCTTTCCGTGGCACTCTCCTAGGTTCCCAGGGTTTATATTCTGAGTTGTCACCTTCTCCACAGTGTGAAAGAGACTCCTTGTTTTCTTTTTTTCCATTGGTCTTTGTTGCTTCCAGCACAAAGACTCAAGATTTATTTTTAGGCTGATGGATAATTACAATATTGATAGTGTTGCATCTTTATGTGGTTGTGATATGTCACTGTGAGTGCTTGCTTCCAAGGAGACTGATGCAGTTCGACAGGAGGAAGACAGTGTCATGTCTCATGACATGTTTCTTCTGCCCCATGGGGCATATATGAGGAGTTAGGACCCCAACACAGATGGCTTAAGCCTGTAATCACTCTTCGTCTTCTCTCAGGCAAGCATGGGGAATTCAAATCATCTTCAGGGCATGGATCAGACAGCACTTTCTTTTACTGTAACCATCAAGGGGCAATTGCTACCCCAACAGGTCATCGAACCAGCTCATTCTGCCACATCCTGAAAGATGGATTGCTTTAGGTCTGGCATTTATTCATGCTGAGATGGGTATGAATAAATCCTGTGCTCCAGTGTGCAAGCTGTTTGCATAGCAGAGGTTGGAAAGGTCCCATTCTCCACTCCCTGCAATGTTGCGTGAAGGCTTTGCATTACTCTGAAGGGTGAAATATTTGAGGTTACAAAAATCAGTGTGCTGAACGTTAATGGACCCTAAGAGTCTGTGACAAATAGCATTAATGCTTTTCCATTGATCACCTATACTGGGGTATCCTATTGGTGTATACTGGGGATCCCTCTGGGCTCGCCCAAGTTCTTTTGCTAAAGAAAGGGTGTGCATGTCCAGGTATCTTCCCTGTATGATGCCAGGAGGCAGCCATGGTCTGCAGCTGGTAACTAGGGTTGCAGAGCCAATTGTAAAGCTTGTCTATTCTGTAGTTTAGATCTAGTGATTTCACTGGGGCCAGGATTTCATCCTGCTGCTTGATTTTTTTTTTTTTCTGTGGATATTTTCTGCTGGCTTCTCTCTTCTGGATAATGGGTTTGCTGCGGATGTGCATCGGAGAAACCACAGTGGTACGTGGGAGCTGATCTTAACAATAAGGAACCACTCCAGTGTTGGCTGGTAGGCAAAAGTAACTTGAAAAACTGCTCACTCATAGAAGTGTGCTACCAGCAGTCTTCCCCAATACTTGTTCAGCGTTCACCAGTCACCAATATGAATTACTAAAAATCAGTCTTTCCTGATGACGTGGGGTTTGGATGACAGTCTGTCTCCCAAAGGCCAGATAACAAATGGGTGTTATATCAGTACCTGGGAACCCTTCTCCAGGGCTGCATGAGCCATGGAGGCCTTGTTCCCTGTGAGACTGTCCTGCTAGAACAGCATCTTCTGTTTCATCTCTTCTCAAACTGCTGGTCCTCAAACAAAATACTGAGTAAAATGGCGAGTGTTGCTAAAGCATTCTGGGATTATGAACTGGGAGCAACATTAGGGTTCATTAGAAAATTTAGAAAATTCTTTGACCTTCATAATGCCAAGCCTCTTTCCACTTTCACTGAAAGCTGCTGCAGAGCTCCCACTGACTTCAGTGCAGGGCAGAGCCAGGACATGCAGAACTTGTCTTGCCACCTTGCCCATGGCAATGTCAACAGCTGTCACCAACTGTGAACCTGGTCCTGGCAAGTAGATAAAGGAAGGAGTCCCCCCTCAATATGTAGGAGAGATGATTAAGAAGTTTTGTAATGTGTTATTAAAACAACCAGCTGTTTGTTTTTTGCCTTTGTGTGTCCATGTGCTTGTGTTGAGCAAGAGACAGAAATGAATAACAGACCACATGCAGCCATCAAGGGGTCATTGCAAACCCCTCTCAGAGGGAAACTGTCACCAGTGTAGGCAGGAGCTGGGGAGAAGCTGAAGCTGGAGCCAGGAGTAGGATGGGTGCAGGAAGGCTGCAGAGAATTAAAGGGCTGTGGCAGTTATGTTGGGATATGACTTAAATAGTAGAAGGAAATACAGCCAGAGGCTCAGCCCCTGCAAATGGGCCAGGCGCATAGGTCAGCAGGGTCCTAGCGGTTTACAGCCAGTGAGATATCATGTGCTGCAGTGAGAGCATAGTCTGAATGCTATCCAGTACTCCTCTCAGGAACCCCAGAAGACATCACTGTCTCAGCTGAAAGACCAAAGTAGGGAAGACTCAGATAGTCCTCAGAGCAGTGAGTCTTATTTTTGGTGTAAGAGCCAACCTCCTGCTCAAAGAAACTTCTATGTGGGTACTTCATTCAGTTAGAGTTGGGCTATTATTTATCATTTTGTACCACTTACTCTGCAGTTACATTTTTCTATAAAAATTTTACGGTTACCCATGTGTAAGGGTGTAGGATGTGTAGGTACTTTTTTACCTACTTCTCTCCATCTCCAGCTGAGATAGCACAGACAGAGACATGTTTCTCCCATATGCAGAATCTTTGGGGTCAGCATTGCTCTCCTATGCAGGAGTGGGACTGTGGGCCATGGCAGTATTGCTCTGGGCTTTGCATGAGCACATGGATATGCCTGGATGAAAGAAAACATCTTCAGTAAAATAGAGATCACACTTACAACCACTTCAAAATGTGAGAGGAGCAGCTACTATTGTCATAATTGCTAAAGTCGTAGTAACATATTTTCTCAAGCTGAAGATGTAATGGGAGATGAGTGTCAGGCAACAGACATGATGGACCTGAATCATCTGGCTAATCTGTTGCATGGACCTCTACATGTGTTTGGTGAGGAATTGGATCAGCTCCATTATTTCTAAAGGTCTGTTGCAACCATCTGGTGCTGTCCTTCATGGCGTGTAGTCAGAGTATCAGAGAGTTATTTCTAACCCGTGCTTTCCACTGTTTGAGGTGCAGACCATTGGGTGTCCCTGTCAGATCCTTGTGTGTGGTTCAGTGAAGCACCTCAAAGCCAGGCTAGAGATGGATTATTCCTCCTCCTCCTTTGTGGTTATATATAATAAACCTCCTATCAGTGGCTGGGATAGTCTTACGTTCGATAGTTTTTGCGGTATCACACACAGGCTCAATGCTCCATCCAGCCAAAAGCCAGGCGATAAGATAGGATGCTCTCAGCCTCACTTTCAAAGAGACTTTTGCCCCTGTCAGAATCACTCCAATCTCCTTAGGCATTTTCAGATAGCACCTGTGTGCAAGAACACAGGTGCCAAGTTGCATCTCCAGTCTTGCTGAGAGCTACTAGCTGCACACCAGTTTGACACTGTAATAATAGATTTCTTTTTTCAGATGAAATTAATCTTGGATTATCTGCTTCACCAATCCAAATACAGGCTCCTACATTAGCATCCACTTTCCTTAGGCTTGAATCTTTCAGGAAACAGATGCAAATTGGAAAACCTACGTAAGTTAACCGAGGTTGTAAATCCCAGCCACATCACACGTGAGCCCGGGAGGTAGAGAATAGCTTTCAAACCACTTCCCACAAATTGAGAGTGAGCACTGCACTCTCATACATCTTATTAAAGCTGTGGTGAGAAACGGGCTTGCTAATACAGTGCCCCTGTGCTTCAAGCAACCACTCCCATTTAAGGAACAAAAAATGCTGTCATCTACCTCCAGCCAGTGGAATCCAGATTAACTTCTGCCCTCTGAATTAACACACCAGAACTTTGTAATGAGTCACTCCAGGCTTCACTCAACAGATCTGACACAAGCCTGCTGTGTCAAGAACTCTATGGTGAATCAGAAGAGCACTTTGCTCTCTCTCCTTTTCCCTGCCTGCATCACCTGCAATATTTGGGTTTTAATTTTGGCTGGTAGGTGATTCTGAAGGGAAAAAGTGTGAGCGAGTGTGCAGTGAGGAGTGCCAACACTGCATGTTGCAGTGCAGAAGTGCCTGAGCTAGCAAAAAACCAGAGCTGGAAGCAGGCTTGACAAGGTGAAATATTTTTGTGTCTGGACCACTCAGATGTAGGATGCTCTGGCATCGCTTCCTGGATCAAACCAAGATATTCTGCCCTTTTCTGTGCGGTGTGGGTGTTAACCCCTTTGTCTTTACACTGCATCACTGCTAAATGTCAGGCATACCCTAACTGCCCACGATTTAATTTCAGGAAACACCTATGTTTCCCTGGTTGGGTTTTTCCCCCCTTTTTTGCAGTTCAGACTGCGTCCCTTCAACTGAAGCCTTAGAAACTTCCGAACTGTAGTCCAAGCATGATTTAAAAACATGCTAAGAGTGGAAATGCAATTAAGGTACCTTAACTGCCTTCTCTCTGCCCTGCAGCAATGCAAAGGAAAACAATTTGTTTTTAAAGGTTATTGTAATCTAGAGCTTTACACTCTCACATGCCTTAATCATTACTGAATGGTTATTGAAGAAGTTTACTCTCCTCACAGTCATAAACAACTGCTAAGTAAAACGTGCCTTTTACATTTTTAATGGACAAATATCACGATAATAATGGTCATTGTGGCCATTTTGTAAAAGACTGAGGCAAGTATCAGTTAGCAAATGAAACAATGTCAGGTCTCAGCTGACACTGAATAGCAATAGTCATACTAAGCACAAGTACGATGCTCCTTACCTTTTTTGGCTTCATCTGAAGAAGGAAAATCAGTCCATACATAACTACAAACTCCATGTTTGTCTGGTCCTGCAGTCACCCACTCATGTGCTTAGCTTGATGTTCCTGGTGACTACTCACACATTTTATGTGAAGACTGACATATAAGTTTTTCTAGCATGGGGGCTAGATCTGTCTTCTCAAAGCTTCACTTTCCTTACATTTTGAAGGAAATAGGGACACGGGGATTATGGGCAAAAGAAAGGTCTTTTTTAGGTGTGCAGCAGGGCCGATTTGCTCAGACAGCATGGGACTGTACTTTGGGTAACTGCTACCAGCCTGTCCTCACCTGATCTTCCACCATTTTGTTAGCATGGTTTGGTAGGCTGTACAGGACCACACAAGAGAAGAATCTGCCTCTTAAGTTGATGTATCTTAATGAGATGGAGAGCTTGGAGTGCATGTTTTTCCATTTTATTAAGATCTTTCAAGACAAAGAAAAACCTGTTATCTTTCTCAAAGGACTGGTTTTTTAATTTTTGGTTGAGTGAAGTTAAATTCTTCATTCTGCATGAAGGCTTTTATCTCTCTGTGTCTTCGTTATTATATATCTTCCTGTGAGCCGTAGGAAGATATTTCAAAACCTGTCACTGTTGGTCTTGTCTGTGGTGTGAGGAAAGTTGAGCCAATTGCATACTTGGAAATTTTCCACCTTTGTAGGAAAGGAAGGACAGGATCCGATGTGGATCTGTGCTGCTGCAAACCCTTCTGCTGGCTGGGCTTGAGATCCAGTTGTACACCTGCAGCTCAGCTGTGCTGGGCAAGGGGGTTCATTACACATTGCCCTGCTTATCGCATGCACTGTTTTGTTAGTGCCTGAGCTGCCATAATCTGACACTCCATTTGGAAAGCATTTGCTGTCCTCTCCTGACAGCATTCTGTGATCCATATTTTTTTACGGCTGGTATAATCTCAAAATCAAGTACTTCTGGCATTTTTCATAGCTCCATATAGTCTACTATATTCATCTGAGCACCTGCCATTTGCCTTTAATCTGTCCAGATTCAATTATTTTAAGTATCCACAGGTGAAGCATTAGAGACCACGTGTCCTTTCCTTTTAAAAAGGGGAACTCTTTGTTTTATCTGTCATGACTGGAGGTGGGAGCTCAGTTCCTGGTCATCCACTGGCATGTGATGCGACAAGCACTTCTCTGTGCCTCAGTTCTCTCATATGAGCAGTAATACTGGACCACTCCTCCATTTATAACATGGTTGGAAGTCTACAATGTGCTTAATGTGACCAGGAGAGACTTGTACATCTGGACCTTTTCATTTGTTCAGTCCAGTTTAATTGGAGAATAAAAGTTTATTGCCTTCCTCTTGAAAGTAAAAGCAGTGATACTGGAGTTTTCTGTAGCAGGCATATTCTGGGCTGGGACAGTTAATGAAAGTGAGGAAAACAGAAAAAAAAATGCATTTGTTAGCTTGATGTTTCTCAGATGTTTCATGTTGGCAACACTATTTGAAGTTGTAATAATAAAGACTAAACTCTCCCCTCTTACACTTGCTGTGCAAGTGCAGAGGTACTCGTGGTAATGGTGTTATGCCAGTATAATTGCTTTATATGTTTGTTTTAAGAGGCTGGCACAGAGCTCTTGGCTATAAAGAGTTCGGGTGTGCAAGGAATGCAAGAGCAAGATTTCTTTTGCCTGAAATCATAGCTGCATGTTCAGCATCTTTCTAATCCTCTTTTCCTCCCTGGACCATGTTTCCTGACCTTCTTGGGGGATTTTGATCCACCAGGAGAAAACCCCAATCAGTTACTCAGCCATAACTGCCTGTGGAAATACACCGAACTAAAACCTTGATTGCCAACACCTCTGAAATCTTGAGTCAGTCTGGGTGAGAGAAAGCTCTCTATGTCCTGTGGGTTAATACATTCCCTCAGTTTTCCCAGCACTCCTCTGACCTGGCTGCAGCCTCTCATGGCTCATAGTGCTCAGCTGTTTGCAGGTATAGGGTGAGAAACAGTGCTTGTTTCTCAAGTAGCACACACTGTCCCAGCAGTCGTTCCACTCCTGTGTAAGGCCGGGTGGACTGGGGATTGCTCTAAAAGAAATCTGACATCAGCGTGTGTGCAATGCTGTAGGGAAGACTGCTGCGAGACTCAACTCTTCAGTGTTCCGCTCTGTGTGGATGTGCACACCATACTGGAGGTAGCGTTTTACAGCAGTGACAGCGTTACAAGCGCTCAAATTGTACAAGAGCAATGAGATGCCCAATTAAGCAGTCTTGTCTCCTGAGCTCTGCAGCGGTGCTGGGTCAGTGATGCCAGTTAGAAAATACTGGCAATTCTCTGTGGAAGCAGAAAAATGTCTGGAGAGAGAGACCCGGGAACTGGACTTCTTGTCATGGATGTCCCCACCAAGAGTCTTAGCCTGTGCTCAGCTGATAGAGGATTTCTCTTCTCAGTGATTTCTGAGCTAGCAAAAGTTAATACTGTTTCTTTAGGGGCTGTTTGATGATATTTAGCAAAAATCTTGTGGTCTCAGCTGTAAAGCAAATAGGCCATTTACCCCTCACAGTAGTAGCTACCACAGTTGGCAGTAATTGTCCCCTTAGTCACTGCTAGTCACCTCTCAGCCAGAGAGCTGAACTGAGGCCATGGAGACAGAATGATCTCCTTGCTCTGAGACATTTCTGCCAGCTCACCCTGGGAGCTCACCCGCAGTGTGATCGAACGTAGATCCTGGGCTGTGTCCCTTCTGGTGCCAGCAGGGCTCTCGGCCAAACACCCTTCACCTGCCTTAGGCTGTCAGGACATCTTTAAAGAGGAAGAGCCTATGGCTTTGCCTGCCTGACAGCCGTGTGAAGGAGTTCGAAGAGCCAGGTAGCTGTTTGAGTCACCACCACTTCTGCTGGCTGCCTGCGAGGAGACGCAGCAAGTCCTGGACGTGCTCAACCAGCCCAGCACATGTGGGCACTGGCCTGGCTGAGGGAGGCGCCCACCCACCTGCAACAGACAAGGACCATTAGGAGTTAATGCCTGCAATTAGAAATGAGCTGCAAGAGTTGGAGGTTTCAGAAAGATGACAGTGGGTGTGAAACACTGTAACATTCCCATTAATTTGAAATGTCTCCTCTCTGGCCAGAAAGAGGTGACCAGATTTTTTAGTCAATATTAATTTTACACTTGGCACCACAGGAGAGTGTGAACTGCTGAGTTCACAAAGGGTCCATCTAATAAACAGACAATAGAAAATCAGAAAAGTGAAGATTGAGTTCACTTGCCCAAGCGATGAGAGTATAATAACCATGAGGGCTGCAGAGGGCAATGGAAAATTCTGAGCTATAATGAGGAGTCGCAGCAAGTGCCTGTGCTGTGGCTCTCTGATGGGCACAGGTAGGAGCAGTTGAGAGAAGGTGGGATGGTGCAGCATTGTATGGGAGGAAAGGAGGTCTTGGATCTGGAATGAGAGACAGATGAGGAGGAGGAGGATATCACGTCACAGGTGTGCTGTAGGAATGGAGGCTAGATAAGAAAAGCCAATTGTTCCCCTGCAAATGAATCCCACGCCTGAGCTCCCATCTGATTTCCTTTAGAAGAGAGTTTGAAATTTTAGATGGGCTCCCACATGCATGCCTGTGGCCTTCTGGGTCTGCTCTGCCCCTTCCTGTTTTGATCACCTCTCTGGCTAGATTACTTGAAGCAAGCCATTCCCATCTCCTGGTGGCCACTAGACACCAGGCTTTCAAAGCTGTGGTGATTAGCCAAGTACATACTGCAGAAGCAAGGGATGAACTTGATTCCAAAGATCCAGATGCTACTAGCTTTCTAATAAACCCTGAGGAAACTCTCTGGGAACAGGAGATAATGATAAGAAAAACAGATTGCTTAGTTTGCCTGCTTTCCTGAACTTTCAAGCAGTTTGCAAAACTAATTTATTTCATTCAGTCTTGTTGCTAGCACAAGACTTTCCAAAACCAGGACTACTTACTTTCAACGTTATATTGCAGCCTATCCATGGGCACTTCAAGCTTACCTACGACCTTGTGCTTCATGCCTCGGCCTCCCCTTTCTTCCTGGGATAGCAGAGTCCAAAGCTGGATAAAAAACTGAAGACTCGATTTCCTGCTTTGGCTGAGATGGTGCTTCAAAATAGATTGATTTTCCTGCAGAATTGTTCTTTTAGTTCCCTTTTCTTCTTAATGAACATTTTTGATATCTGTGGAATCTGAATTCTGCCTTGATTGAAATGGCCCCAATGGCAATTTGTTATCAAAATTCAAAGCCTGTATCTCAAACCTCAAGCCACTGAAATCCCTGTCAAACCTAGCACCTGGTTAATGAATACATCTTGAGGAGCCCAGATACTTTATTTTCATTTCTGTAACACTGTTGGTGTTTTTGATCTGGCCATTAAAGAAGCAAAGTGAAAGAGTAAGAAGATGCCTGTCTCTGCATTATCTGTCTGTGACAAGCTACCAGTAGATGCTGCATCTGGTCAGCTGTAATATTCAGAACAGATTTCTGGATAAAAAGCCACTGATTTTGTTTTAGATCAGAAGAGGGAAAAGAGGTCTAGCCTTCTCACCATAGGAAACAGTTGTGATCCTGACAGTGAGATGAAAAAAAATTAAATGCAGGGCATGCAAAGTTATTGGTAAGAGAGTAAAGTGAAAGCCCTGGTAAAGAAACATGGAGAGAACAAAGTGTGGCTAGACAAAGGTATAAGGGAATACATGTGAAGTGCACGTGTCAGAGAAGATAAATGTGGCAAATAGACTTCTTCGGAAGAATGAAGAATTCCACACCTTTCCCCTGGTGTGAAAAAGGGAAAGGAGGGTTTGCAGAGAATTCTTAAAATGTGCTGGGAATGAGGATAGAGATGGGAGATGGAGAAACCTTACAGGGACGTGGAAGTAGAGTCGCTGAATGCAGAAACCTCCTGCAGCATGAGAGATCCCCTTCTCTCAGGGGTGGCACAGCACCAAACACTGGGGACCTGCCACTGGGCAAAGCCAGCAGCCTGCGCGAATACTGTGGTCAAGTGGCAGAGTCACCCATGGGTGCAGGTCTCCAAACTATCTTATCTGACACTGCAGCTTCTCAAGTCTGTTCCTTTTGGAGCCCCCAGGTGTGTTGCTGAAGTTTTCTAGCCTACTATCTGAGACGAAAAAAGCCTTCATGCAATCTGGAGGTTTTACTGGGTTTTCAGTCAAGCTGTAAATAACTGTAGCCATCTTTTGGCACCCAAATTTGCAACACTTATGAGTACAAACAAAAAGCAACATCTAATCTGAGGTGTGAGTTAATCCCTATTGTGCATCCATTTGCAAGTGCCCTGCAGTTGGTGCATGCTCTTTCCCTGCTTCTTGCTCCCTACAACCCAGAAGACTCATCCTGGAACTCTTGGAGTGCAAAACAAGGACTTGGCCCTCTAGCAGCTGTATGCTCCATGGGGATCAGTAATGCTGGGGCTGCCAGCTGTTTTGTTACTGGTCTACCAGCAGGAAATCCCGCTCACAGGAGTGGAGGGCAGTACAGTAAGACTATTTTTTAACTTTCTTTCACATCCCATTTATGCAGTGTCTGCTTAAAGGGAAAGGAAGGTTTGCAGAGAATTCTTAAAATGTGCTGGGAATGAGGATAGAGATGGGAGATGGAGAAATCTACCTTTTTACCATTTACCAGAAAGCTACCTTTTTACCATTTATGGTGCTAGCTGTGCTGATAGTGGCTAAATCTGAGGGTGATGGAGGGATAAGGAAGGCAAGTAAAGCTCTGTCTGTCTTGGTATACAGGTAGAAGTCTTCCCATCTTCATTTCTGCAGTGAAGTGACACCTCCTCTTTCAGCCCTTCATAATATGAAGGCTTCATAAACAACCTCTGTCTTTCTCCTCTTGTTTTTTTAAATGTGCTTCCTCTGTCCGTTTGTCTTAGCACTTCACTGTGATAGCTGGCAAAGACCACACCAGGGCTCTGATGTCTGACATGGTTTTGATCAGGCTAGAAAGGTTAAGCTGAGTAATATGAATCTGCTCCAAGATAACCACTCACTTAGTAAAATGCTTTATTTGTCCAAATGGATGGACAATTAAACTACTTGAATACACAGCCCTTTTGCGACTGCTGCTGCTCTGCGATGGTGGAAGCATAAGGCCTTGGTATAGATTTGAACTGGGGAAATGTAATTTCGTTTCCCTGTTACTTCTTGAGTGTAGTGATCATTGATCCATTTGTAATGAGGTCCAGCCTCCGACATAGGGTATGTGAGAGGGGTTTGTGTAGGAGGATGTGTATGGGCCTTTATACCCAGCTCTCACTAAACCTCCTTTCATTCTGAGTTCTTTCACCTGGCTGCTCGATGAGGGTGTTGATAGCGTCTTCTTGCTCCCCCACTCTGTCACGGAACATAAAATGTTGGCAAAACAGATTTGTGATTTGGATCCAGAATCCAACATTTGAGCAGCCTTGAATGCTAACAAATTGCCAGGACTGGAAGGTTTCACCTGAGGTCTGAAGAACTCAAGGATGAAATAGTTGTATTGCCAAAGGCAGTGTGTAACATTTCTCTTAAAAATTTCTTGGCACCTGAAGCATGGAGGATGGGTAAATATAACATCAATCTTTAAAAAAAGGTTTTGTGAGGATCCAGGAAACTAAAGGCTTGTAAGTCTGGCATCTGTAGTACATAAACTAGTAAAAGCTGTAATAGAAAAAAAATGTATTTGACAATGAGATAAACACAATCAGTTTTGGAAAAGTCAACGTGATTTCTGTAAAGGCAAGAGGTTTGTCTTGTGAACCTCTTGGAGTTCTTTGAAAAGTACATAGATAAGAGTGAAACAGCCGATTCTAGATTTCTATAAGACTTTTGTTAAAGTTCTTTTACAAAATACTTTATTGGGAACCTGGTTAGGTGTTGTCTAGGAGAAGAAGGTTCTGAGATACATAACTAACTGGCAAAGAGATAGGAAACAAGGTAGGAGAAGATGGGAGAAAAGTTATCCCAACGGAAGAATGTTGACAGGGAAGTTTCACAGGTCAGTGCTGGGGTCTGTGATGTTGAACATTTTCAGGAATGAGCTTTGAAAATAGGGAGACCAGTGAGACTTTGCTAATAAAATTAAGCTATTCAAGACAAGAAAGATGACGTGTGTTAGTGAAGTATTGTTGAAAACCCCTATGAGACTGAATGGCTGGCCAGTAAAATGGTGGATGAAATTTCATGTGAATGAATGTGAAATGAGGCATGCAGAAAAAAACAGTGTTTGCTGTGCGTATAAAATCATGGGCTTTGAGTTGACTGTACTACTCTGAAGCAAGATCTTGGGGTTCTGTCAGATAGCTTTCATGAAAGCATGAGTGCAGGCTTAGCAGAAAGACAAATTAGATGCTAGAAGTTAAGAAAGGAGCAAAGAACAAACTAGAAAACACTATTGCACGGTTCTGGGTGGAGTGGGTGTGTGGTTTTGGTTTTAGTGTTGTTTTGGGTTTTTTTGTTTGTTTGGGTTTTTTAATTAAGAAAAGCCTGATGTGCTTTCACCTTGAATGCAACATGTGGTTCCATTTTCTTCATCCTCAAGGAATATACTAGACATGGGAAAATTCCAAGAATGGTTTCTACATAGGATTGAATGAGAAGTTGTCTTCAGCTTGGAGGAGATGTGACTGAGGAGTATAGCAAAGATAGAAGAGCATGGCTAGGATGGGGACTGACTGTTTATTTTCTTCCCCTATGCAAGAACAAGGGTTTTCTGAAGAAAACCTTGGCCTGAACCATCATGAATGTTCTTACATCTTATGTTCTTGGGTGATTTTTCTCATGTATAATGGAGTCACCTCTCCTAAGGAATACTGTTCTCCTAATTGAGTTTTTTTCCCTAAAAGGGAAGACAAAGTCCCTCTAGGTAAAATCTTGTATGATAATTGATGGATTCACTATTCTGGCCCAGCCTCCAAATAGAGGTTTGGCGGTGGAGGGAGTTTGCTCACCCAGATGAATTGCTGTCACTGGTATTTATGCCATACATGCATGATAATCCTTTTGATCTCTGTAGGCATCTAGGATTTTTCTGCTTGGGTAACTGGCAGTTAGCCTAGCTCACCTGAACTGGCAGCTGCAAAGGTGGAGACTGATCAGAAATAGCTGGAAATTGATAGAACCCTTTCTGGAGACCCTTCTCTTTGTACTTTGAAGGTATTGCATGCTTTATTGCCATGTTTTCACCATTGCTTACAGACTCACCTTTGTCATCTCTGTCATTACAGCAGAAAGAGCTGGGTAAGTGGGAAAGTGAGAAGATGGAGGTTGGAAGGGGCAGGGCTCAAGGTGTACTTCAGAGCATCTGCATATCTTTCTGGAGGCTAAATACACCTGAGTTACTATCTGCAAATCCCAAACAATCAATCTGTGGCTTGAAGAATTTGAGGAAAGCATTGGGGTGGAGAGATATGTTATTACCAGCAGCCCGGCTCCCACCTGCAATAGCACACAGCCCCATCCAAAGGTCAGTTAGGAGGGCTGTGCAGAACTTCTCACATTGTGTAGGCTTCCTCTTTTATGGGCATCGTTACAGACATCAGCTCTGATACCTTGTCTCTGTGCAAGGTGTGTATAATGTTTATGTCATAAAGATGAAGGTTTGTGTTCATCCCTGGATATTTAGCACTTATGGAGAAAAATCAGCACTTACCAGAAAAACCTGTGTCAATGGCTCTTTTCCAACTCATCCCTACTTGTCCATCGCTTCCCTTACCTAGTCCTGTTTCTCTGCCACAGTCCTATCAACACACCATTGTTCTCACCTTGAATAAATCCGTATGTGAAGTATGTCTAGCAGAGAGGTGTTTTGGGGGATATGTATTTGCTTGGGAGTCCTTGGGGCTTTTCCTCTGGGGAAGCCATGGAGAGTAAGTGACTGGCCAGTTTAGAGTGGTGCTGCCAGAGTTGTGGAAGACACAAGTGGCGTGAAGTACCTGAGACCTCAAAATGGTGAAGCCAGAATGTTGAAGCACGAGGGAGTGAAGTGCTCATGATGTGTGCACAGAAGAGGGTGGAAGGAAACGAGCCCAACCAAAAGGATCCTAAGAACAGATTTACCAACAATTTTTATATCAGGTTTTCCGAGTGTTTAGTTTCTATAAACATGTGATCAGCTAATACTTGTGCCATCAAAGCATGTGTTCGACCATCTCTGCTCGTTCCAAGTTGCATGTGTTTCGGTTACTGGTGGTTTCTGCAAACGCTGTCTGTTCAGTGGCGTTTATGCTCATAGGTATCTTGGTGATGGGGAAAAAAACCTGCAGCTTTGCCTCTGGGAAATGTGCGGGGAGAGTGCCACTGTGTGGTGACACAGAAAAAGTCATCCTTTACACGGAAGGTTTAAAAGAGATCTCTTTGAAGTTAATGGAGGCATTCCCGATTTCTGCCCAAGACCTGGGTTGGGCCTGGTTAAAGGAGCAAGAGCAACACTTCAGGCACTTGTATTTTGCTTATATATTGGTTTTCCTTCCCTTCTGTCTCCTGGTAGCCTTTTGACAAGAGCAAGGCAAAATGTGTTCTTTTCCGGTTGTGTGTTAACATCATGTCTTTCCTCAAGGGATAGTGAAATAAAGTGAGAAGATCAGATAATATACTGTGTCCAGCAATTTTCTACAAACACTCTGTTGCAAATTGTCTCAAGCACGGACAACACAAGTTCAGGGATTTAGGCCTGATGCTGGGGCTGTACTGTGATCATTCCTCTATTAGAGAACACATTCTGCACCCCACAGTGCTAATACTGAGGCTAAAGTCATGTTGGGCCCCTGTCCTGGTACCTTCATAACCTGGTCATTGGGCTTTACTAAGTAGGTCTCAGACCTTAGTGCTTGCTTTCCAATGCCTTTTAGCTCTAGGTCCTTAAATATTAAGTCTGTGGCTAATTTGCTTTGGTTCTGCTCTGGGGAAGGGAACGCTTTCTTCTGAAGCTCAGTTGTTTGTTATAAGATTGAATGGAAAAGAGACAACAGTAAGCAGCAGCCACCTTGCCAGGGGCACAGCCTGTAGGCTGTATCAGTGCCGTAAGCCTGGCGCTGGCTCTGCAGCTAATCCATCAGTATGCTTACTGGTTCTTTGCAGACATCTTTCCAAAACAGCCTGACTTCGTGAGCCGTCCTCCCTGATCATTAGTAAACTGGTTGTATTTAGCAGTATGTGTGAGCTTCCCCCTTTCACTCTTTCAAGACCTAGAAGGATTCACAGAATCATAGACTGGTTTGGGTTGGAAGGGACCTTCAAGCTCATCTAGTTCCAACCCCCCTCCATGGGCAGGGACACCTTCTACTGGCCCAAGTTGCTCAAAGCCCCAGGTAATACCAATAATACCACACAAGGAATGGTATATTGAAGCTGTACACAGGATACACGTTACAAAATCAGGGAAGGGAGCACGGTATGCATCGCCATTGTTGCCCCTTTAGCATGAATCTACTTGACACAGTGTCTGGGACACACCTCCAATGCTTTTGCTGGGACACACTGACCCTTGGTCTACCCAATAACTTTCTTCAGGAACACTGAAAGGGCACAGTCGCTACAGGAGCCCCACTGAGATGTATGTTGCAGTCTTCAGAATGGCCCTATTCAGATGTGGAGGAGAGACAGATTTGTCTTAGACTGCATCTCCTACAGAAATTCAGACCTTCCAGCTGGGATGCTAGTAAAATCCTCTTGCCAGCAAAGCATCTTTGGGAAGCTGCATCCCTTCCTGTGGAGCTACTGTGTTTCCTTTAAACACTCCACCTTTATGTGGTGCTGCTCTTCTGCTCCTTTGGATGGCAACATAAGGGATAATCAAGGGCCAGAGCTGTCTCCCACAGAAACATACACCTTCGTCCACCCACCCCCATTTGGGATGCTGCTTGCTATGCCTGTCAGTCTGTGCTCCCCAGCCATAAGCTTTCTGCTCTACATCTTAGGAATTAGTCCTCTGATATGAACTGCTTGCCATAGGCCCCTCTGCTGATGCTCTTGGTTGCCTCTGGTCACAGATGAGAATTATCCAGCCTTTACTTTCCCACTGGGATCTAGTCGTCATTCATACTCAGCTATCTGCTGGTGGAAGGTTCATTTTGTGTAACAAAGGTCCTTCAAGGCCATCTCCAGGCCATTGTTCACAAGGTCTCCACATGGCTTTATCAAGTAAGGTGCAAGCTCTTTCTAATTCTAGCTACACCTTTCTTGCCTGTAGCAAAGCTGTTCCGTGCACTTCTCATTCTCAGTTGTCTCACCTTCCCCATCTGCATGTTGTCAGGAACAGTAGCTGTCTCCTGCTATAAATGTACAAAAGGGTCAGCCTTCTTACCAGCTGATAGTGTTTCATCCTTCCATTGCAAGAGCCAAATTCTATCACCTCTGGCAATTAATTGACATCGTTTTGGGACTGAAATAGTGAAATATCCTTTAGCTTCACTCATGTGAATCACAAGCTTTGTAGCTGTAGGACGAGCTGGATTCCAAAAACTTTAAAGTAATACCCAGCCAGTTAAGGAGATTTTGCAGCCATGGAGAACAAGTAGAAATTAATTCTAGTCCCTGTGAATCAGCTCTTCTGGCCTTTTGATAGATACAGTTCTGCATAAACATACTTAACCATGGCCTAGTTAGAAACTTCATGTCAGAGAGCTGGGAGGCAGGCCAAGAAGTTGCCAAACACACTTCCATTTCTAGGAGGAGCCTTGTTACTATCCCTGACAATCCTAGTATGTGTGTGTGACCCATTTTTAGCTTCTCCATGGGCAGAGGCTCCACAAACTTGTAGCTTATTCCAGTGATTTGCTGTCCTGACCATTAAGTCATTAGACTTTCCCTAAGGTTCAACCTAACTTTCCCTTCTGCATTTAAACTGCCTTTTTATCCTATCCACACGTTATTACTTTCCTAGATGCTGCACCATTCTGTGTATTTGAAAGCTGTTATCATGTCCTTTCTGTTCTCCTATCCCTAGGTTTAACAACACAATTCCTCAATCTTTCCTCGCAGGCCATGTTTTCTAAGCCTCTGATTTTTGGAGGCCTTCCAGCAAGTCCACAACTTTCTCAAAGTGAGGTTTTGTAACCCTGTATCATCCAGAGAGTTTGAACTGCTGTTGAGCATAATATGAAAGAATCAAGAAATATAATATTATGGGGCACACTTCCATTACAATGATAAAATAGAGCATGGCAAATCTATTTCTTATCCTGTGGAAATCACACCTCAGCCTTATCTCCAGTTAAAATATTCATTAATACAGCCTGAATAATAAGCATGTATAGAACAATTACTATGAAACTAGATTTCATTACACTTATGAGATACAGGTTTGTGCACATGAGAGGTTCTTACAAGATCAGGAGAGCAGTGAATGAAGCTCTTTATATGCACCTGTCTAACAGAAAAGGATTATACACAAATCAATCTACAGTTGGTGTCAGCCTACGTATATTGCACTGTACCACAGTGACCAGTCTAGCTTCTGGAAGAGTGAAGATAAGGAATACGAATGCAGGCAGAGACTTGCACCGCATTGTGGCAAAATCTGGATGTTTCCTAAAGGAAACCAGTAACTATCTTGCAGGCACAAGCCAGCCCATGTGTAGGGCAAGTCTTGCTGTAAACACACAAAACACTCTCAGGGCATAAATATCTTAACAAGTCGCTCAAGAATAGAAACCTTGCTAATTTGACTCCCTCCCCCTACGTGTAAGGAGAGGGGATTTGAAGGACTCCTGTCCTCTGGGTCTGGCTGCTGCTGGTATTCTGCTGATTGGTCCAGCTCATGCTTGTTCCTCCTTCATGGGATCATCAAAAGAGAAATTTCATGAGAAGGTGCAATTGTGAACAGGCTTCAGCCCTTGGCCAGAAACTGCTCTTCTTCATAGTGGCTCTGGGGGCAGAAACAGGATGGGCAATGTCGAGGCAGTCCTGTTCTGCACCTGACACCCAGGTCTTTGTTTAGCACAGAACTCTGCTGTTTGATGTACAGTGAAAACAGGCAGCTCAAATCTTTGTCCTTCAGAGCTTGCTTCTTGGCAGTGAGGCTGTTCAGGGGAAGAAAACCTGGTATTTGAATGCAGGGGTAGAGGGAACGGGGACCAGATCTACCAGACCTTCCAAAGGGAAGCTTTGATGGTATCCTCACATGCCTAGCTGTATGGAATCAGCACGTGGTAAAACTGTTCTGTTGGCAGTATCTTATCTAGATATTGATATCTAAGATACCAATCTTGATTCCCCTGCCATGCAAAATACGTAGCTGCTATCACACCATAGAGTGGCAATGGACACATTGGTTAATTCCTGTTTGTAAAGCAGTTAAAGGGTGTGCTAAGGACCACCATTGTAAAGTCAAGGGGGGAACAAATGATTTTACCTTCTGAAAAAGGGCTGCACAGAGCAATAAAGAACTGGCCAAAAGGGTAAAAAGAAAAAGCAATGTTTACTGGATGGAAGGGACAGCTTGTGACATAAATGGGAATGCTCTAGCAAAATTCATTTTGTGCTCTTAAAGTGCTCTGGTGATCCTTGGCTGTTAAACCACAGGAGTGGAAAAGAAGAATTAATTTTACCTCTGGTTTGATGGGGGTCAAGGCAGCTACTGAAGAAGGGCATGCTGTTTTGGTGTCCCTCTTCCTGAAAGGTATTAATATTTGAAGACGATGAAAGGGCAGGGGAAAAAATTTATTTATTTTTAAAGCTTTACAGTGTGAGACTTAAGGAGATCAGTTTATTTAATTTTTTACAAGAATAGTTTGAGTGGACTTGATTACAGTGCAGAAGTATCACTGAGCAAGGGAGGTAGGGAATAGGTAGGCTGGGTGCTTATCTGAGAAAAGTACAATAAGAACCAGCACCTGCAGTTTGAAAGCACACGAATCAAATTGTAAATTAGGCACCCTTTTTGAAGGGGATTAGCCACTGGAACACATGTCCAAGGGTAGTGGTACATTCTCCATCCCATGATGTCTTTAAATCAAGAACACATGATTTTCTGGGACTGATGCTTCTGTCAAGTATAAAAGTTTTGGGCTGTCCAAGGATAATGATGAAATTACAATCATTTATATACAGAATGATCAAATAATTTTTCTTGGCCTTAAATGCTAATGAAATTATGAAGTGTGGATACTAAATTAAAGACACTATGCTCCAATATACACCCAATAAAGATTAAATAGGACCCCATGTGTCAATTTTATATCTGATGTTTCCTAAATAGATGTTTAATTTCTACAGTATTAATAATGTTCTTTACAATTTGTGGACAGTCAACCATCTCTGTTTTAGTGCTGTAGAATCAAGTTTAATAATTCCTTGTCAGGAAGTATTTGTATGAAATGCAGATTTCTTCATTTCATACAAAGCGTAACAATTCAAGTTCTGACCTAGTAATTATGATTACACTGTGTCTGTACAGCATGCATACAACTTTGTCTCTAGTGATATTTAAAAACATAATACTAAAATAGTTTTCATTTAAAAAATGAAAAAAGTTTGTGTATTTCCATATGATACAGAAGTGTGTATGCAGGAGGATTTTTGATAGTTTAGCTAGATCTCTATTAATCTAAATACTTAAATATAATAATTTTCAGGTACTTGAATTCGTACACTATTTTGTGATTTTGGGATTAGACATTGTTGCGGGGGTGATCAAAGGCTTTTCTAAAATAATTTCATGCTGACTTTGTTTTACTAGTGGTTAGGAGATGCAAATAAAGTCTTGAGCCACTTTGCCTAATACCTGTGTAATTACATGGTGGGAAATGTATCTCTTCCCAAAGAAAATACTGTCTAAATAAGCAAGATGTTACCTGTCCTGTCCCACTTTACATGTGGGAAACTGAGTACAAAGAAAAGGTAAATTTCCTGAGGTCACAGAGGAAGCACGTGGCAGCCCCAAGAGCTGGACCCATTTCCAGAGCCCCCATGTACATCTTTAACCAGGACATCATCATTCCCATGTTAACTAGACTGATATTTTTCAGACTGCAGTAAGTGATTTAGGTGCCTTACTGACATTTTCAGAAATTACTGAGGAACTCAAGTGATTGCAAATCTTTTATATGGACAGCTCTGAGAAAAGAAAAGAAATTAATTAGTCTTCAGTTTATTCAACTGTACTGTCACTGTAAGAAATTCACTACTTGACATAAATAAGAGTCTCAGAGTTTGTCTTTAAGATACTGTAATGGGCTTTATACAGGTACAGATTGAGATATTTTAATTCTCTGGTTTTGCTAATGGTGATGCACCAAAAAACCCCAATATATGTGTCGTAAATATACCCAGTCGGTCATATGAAATGTCTGTTTTCTCCTTTGCAAAATACTTCTGGGGACTTCTGCCAGCTCTAATGGTTGTTCACATAATTAAAATAGAGTACCTAACTTAGAGCCGTGCAACATCTGCTTTCTAAATACGTTTATGCTCAACTGAAGTCAGCTTCCCATTTTTATTTGTGGCTTATAGTAAATGCCTCGAGCGCATTTTGCACTCAGATTAATAACCACTTTGCCATCACAAGCCTTCCTGGGGCTACCCATTTAGGGTTTTGTTTTGTTTTGTTTTGGGGTTTTTTGGGTTTGTTTTTTTTTTTCTTTCATAAAACAGGGTCAACATTATTCTTTCTAGCATTTGTAAGGAGGGAAGTCTGAAATGATCTGTCCCCTTTATTCAGATCATTCGTTTTCAGGTTTGGGAACTGGCCTTATTTTTAGTAAGCAGGGCAGTGGCACAAACTGCCTGGTGTAAATGGTCTGGTTGGGGGGTTTTCTTATTTTTGGTTGCTGAGAGTTTAGTGTAAGATTCCAGGCGGGTTGAAGTGCACTCAGTTTCACTTGCTGTCGCTACTCAGGACTGCCATCAGAAGGAGATCGCTGGCAGTGCTCGTGCTGCTTTCCCTATCGCTAACTGAAGCGCAATAAATAGCGTTCGGCTCACTGTAAGGCTCCTGAAATGAACGTGTGCGGAGACTTCGGTTAGCTGCTTCTCTCCAGTGCAGAAGGGGTGCCAGCTGCTGGATACCTCCGCCTTTCTCTCCTGCCTTCATTGCTAGGTCTGCTGGGGTCGGGTCAAGTGGTGCTGCCCAACTTCTCAACAGGTAATCTTGTTCCTTTCTTACCGCATTAGCGAGCCTGCATTTGAAACGCGTATGCAGAGCTCATCTGCAAGACAGGGAGGTTTATTGAGGCATAGGCAAGAATAAATTGCATCTTGGTAATTGAGAAAGACTGTTTGGAAGTAGGTTAAGACACAGAACTTGCGGACTCGTATGTCCCCATGCCAGGTGCCAGAACGCCCGTCCTTACCAGGAGGCAGAGGGCCATTTCCTGGGTTTGCGCAAGTGGACAGTGTTGAAGATGTCAGCTGTTGGGCTGAACAAGATAGTAATTCCGCAGAGAAGCAAGGCTTGATGCTATCTGAAATAAGACATGACTGTGATTTTTTTAATTTTTAGTGACCACAGATTTCAACTTATCCTTTAATTTCCCTGTAAATACTGTTGTTTTTTCTTCCCTGACTTAACTCAGCAGTGCTTGGGGAGTTTGCTTTTTGGTGAAAGTGTCTGGACAGAGATTTTAAGAGAAAAAGAGTCCTTTAGCAAACACTTGTGTTGTTGGGCAAATTCCCTAAGGGAGAATTTTAACGGGCTCTTAATGTGTAATGCTAGGGACCCTACAGTCTGCACAGAGGTGTTAAGTGTCACTGATCTGGCTTGATACTTTTAGAAGTGCTGGAAAGGTGTCTAAGTCCTCAGGCAGTGGCCTCAAGACTTGGGGTCCTGAGTTTGGTATGTGAGTTTCCTTGGAGAGAGCCGGTGAGCTGGGCCCTGTGTCCCCTGCCTGCTCTGGTTTGGGAGTCAGTGAGCAGTGCTGTGCAGTTCGGTGACACGCTGCAGCTCTGGGGACCCAAACTTGCACTCCAGTGCTGCTCTGTGCCGGGTTCCCAGGGCAGGGGACTCCAGCTTTGGGCCAACTTGGTCCCACGAGCCTTTCAGCTTCCTGGGGGAAGAGGGTGAGGGTGCATTCTGCTGCTCAGCAGGATGTGGCTAATCCTGGGTTGTATTTCTTCAGTTGTGACAGCCTCTTCTTTGCATTCCTGAACACAACGACATGGGGGAGGCTGCTAGTGAAGTCTACTAATAATGCCTTGCTCTGTTCTCTTCTGTTGGGGGTTCTTTGTGGTACTCTACAAATAGGAATGGCTTAATCCTCAGTACCTCCACCCCAGGTTGAGGGCAAGTGTTAATACTTCTAGTGTTATTCCATAATCTTATAGACAGAAAATATGAAGCACAAAAAGATTACATGATTTCCCAAGATCAGAGTCAGGAAAAGATTCCTATCTATCTTTCTCTCTAGTCTTGGTATCCAGTAGTGCTTTTCCGTGTCTTCCCTGGGATAGTTAACTGCCTCCTTGCTTTGCCTGCTCTGACCATAAAAAGCCCGGGGCCTTGGCAGGGCTTGGAAACTGATGTCGCTGAGGTAGGATTGAGGTTGAGCCCCTCACTGTGGCAACCTTCAGGGAAAGTCCTGCGTGTGCAGAAATGAATAGGATCTCAGTGCAGGTAGGACTCCACACATGGCCTGACTCATTCCACGGGCAAGAGCAAAGCCTCATTTTTCTGGGGAAGGAATAGGAATATTTTAGGCTAGCTACAGCAGTCACGCTTTCTATGGTTAGTTGTGGTATGGATTAGGATGAGCAAGGTGCATCTCAGAGTAGTAACAGGCTCAGGTATCTGAACAGAGAGATAAATAAGTTGGCAGGCACAGAATCAAGCATTAAGGAGAGTGCTCTTGCAGTGTGTTGATGTCATGCTGAAGCTGGGTGTTCAGGATCTGGGAAATAGAAAATGGAGACTGTTCGTGTCCACGTCATTGCTCAGTAATCAGCAACCCTTTTCCCATGTAGCTGTCTCTAATGTAGAAAAATCTTCTGGCACTGTCTGTTTCCTAGTAGATAGGTCTTTAGTCCATAGCGCCTATCCTGGCTGGTAGCACTTGCCTACGTTTTTGGGTGTCTCGGAAGAACAGGCACAGACAGGATGGGTTCTTCCCACCTTGCTCAGCTTCTTCCCCCTCAGCCCCATCACCAGCATAGCTCAGCAGTCAGGGAACTACACTCCATTTTGTGGATGGGGAACAGAAACACTGCAAGGTACTTTCATTAGAGTTACACAGAGAAATCTGTAACACCATCAGAAATGTAACTCTATACATAGAGCTATAGAAATTCCTGTTCAGGCCTTGAGCTGGTCTCTAGCACTGATGTGAAGCACAGTAGCCCATCTGGTTCCTTTATTTTTTGTCAAGATATGCTGGAGTTGGTGGAATAGCCTGCTGGCTGAATCAGTTTGGAAGCTCATGCTGTTAATGTTGTATGTGAACTGAATTTTTCCCGCTGAACTGTTGCTTAGCCCATGATTCTCAGGTGAAAGATTAAGTTAGTCAGGCTATCCTCATGGAAAATAGTTTTGAGAGTCAGAATCCTTATATTCAGAAGTGTTGAGCTCAGATTGGAAAGGGTGGAAGTGACAACCAAAATGATCAGGAGATATGATCATATCCCAAGATACTGGAACACACTGGCTTGTTCAGCTGGGCAAGATGGGAGAGATCAGATTAATGTGTATATCTGATAGAGGGAGTTTAAAATGGAGGAGAGAGGAATGTTGCTGCTGAAGGATTCTGGTGGTGCAAGAACAAATGGCAATGAATTGCAAAAAAAAAAAAAAACAAAAAAAAAAACCAACAGGCAAGGTACTAGGAGACTTTTAAGCCTGAGACCAAAGAAGGATTAGATTTAGCCATTCAAGGTAGTTATGGAAATCACCTAGAGAGGTTATTTATGGTTTTGAGATGTGATTTATGAGACTGTGGCAGTTACCTGCTGTTGTCATAAGCTTGACTTAGTAGCCCATAAATTCCTCATTTCAGAGAAAAATCTGGCAGAAAAGGTGCATTTGCCAGAGTGTTACTACCACTGCTCTTTCCTAGTGGAGATATTCCAGCGCTTGACTATCCTGCTTTTCTGGTAGAACAGTCCATGGGGAACCCCAACAAGCTGTGGTATTTCTTGATCTGCTGCGAGATCTGAAAAGACCTGAACATTTGATTTCTCGGAAGGTGAAAGTAATTTCTTGTAATGCGAGTACAGATCATTATTGGTACAGTTACTGGAATGAAAGGTTTCTCTCTGACGGGTGTTCTTAGTCCCCTTCTTTAGATGTCTTGACTAACAGAGTCTTTTAACCTCCTCCACTCGATGCAGGGCTTGGGCCAAATTTTTCCCTCCCTCTTTCACTAGAGGGACTGAAGAGTGACCATGTTCACATCAGTGAAGCTACCCTGGGTTTACTTTGTCACACATGACAGCGGAACAATGGTGCTGTGCTACTAAGTGGGAGTTGTGCTTTGTGGATATTTTTTCCTATTATTATAGAGACAGCGGCAGAGTTAAGGCTATAATGAAGGGTCTCTTATAATCACACTCCTATTATGCTTTGAAAAACGCTTTGTGAGCTTTGTATTTTGTATGTGGGCACTGCAGCTAGACAATCATTTTCTGGCAGCATTTGCTGTGAATCATGCACACAGTTTGGGGGTATTAGTATGATGTCTCAGGCATCCCTGTGTCATATTGTATTTCTCCCAAGAACATAGCCTAAAATTTTACCTCCCTGAGAAAACAAAGAGGAAGGGCTTCTGCCATTTAATTTACCTGCCCGAGTCAGCAGGCTCATCCCCAAGGTTTCCTCTGTAGTCTGTGGAAAGGGAAAAGTCCCTCAAGAACACTACTCAATACCCTGTGTTAAACTACATTTCCTCCAGTAGGAGCTTTTCTTTCTTGAGAATTTGCTATGGTAGAAAAATGGGCTTTGTACAACTTAGCACGTAAATCAGGTGCAAAACATTAGACACTAATAATCCCTTGTCTTCTGCCAGGTGCCTGGGAATGCTTTTGGGACACGAGGTGCTTTGTGTTAGGTGATGTCTCTGTAGCACAGAGGTCTGAATACTGCCAAAAATATGTATTCACTTATCTGCATCATTTGCAAAGCTGTATAGATGGTTGACATAAAGGTCATCTAAGGCTCACAAGCATTTGGATAGTTTTTTTAGATCTTGTGCCCTTGTGGACAGTGTACAGGACTGGAATTCAGCCCTGCTGGTTCCACTCCCAGCAGGGACTGCATTGACCCTGGAAAGCATGCTTGGTTTTTGCTATACAATGGGAGTCTATATTGATTTGGGTTTTTATATGTATCAATGGAAAGCTATTGCTGAGAAATTTGAAGTAGAATTGCAGTGGGTGCTTTTTTGCTTTGTATGCATCTTACATTGAGTCATGTAAAGCTTACAAAAGCCCCAAGGACTGATGCTTGTATAGCTTTGCCTGTGTTTGTTTCTTTTCACACCAGGCTTCAAGAAGCATGTGCCTTTGATGGGTGACGGGAAGGTGGAAAAGAGATGTCCTGCCTATGGAAAGACATTGTAGAGTGTACCAGTCTGGCAAGATTTAGAAAACAACCATTGTGCAAGAACTGACTCTTTGGATCTGGGGAAAAATGAATTCTGTACACTGTGGTTGCTCCCACTTGAATAATGACATGCAAGATTTGGTTTCAATGCAGGTTTCAGTTACAGTGAACTCATGAGAGAGGTTGTGTCAATAAGAGCAATGGCTTCAGTGTCTGTCATGACTACATACATTTTGTTAGAATATGGAGTGAAGGCTGGAAGTTTTCTTGCTGCATCTGCCAGTGACATTTTCAGATTCTGTGTGTCCAGCCTGAGGTGACCAAGCAGAAAGTGCAATTCAAGACTAAAAAATAAAATACAAATTCTTAACTCAGCCCTCCTATCAGCACAGCCTTCCCAGATATAACTACATCTGTTATTATCTTTGACAATACCTGCCATACCCCATCATTCATCCTGTTACACTTTGGAATTACCAGGGAAAAACAGGGAAAAACATGCACATATGATACTTTTCAAGGATATGTTTATAATTCCTCCATAACTCTTTTCCACATATTAGCATTAGGACCTGAATTCCAAAAGGCACTGAACCAGTGCTTTCAAATCACTGTGATCCATAGGTAGAAGGTGTGTTGTCAAAGCATCTGTTCTCAGGGGCCTGGCTTGGACAGCACTTTCACACTTGTCCATTCCTGTGATAATGTCTATTCCCTTTCCACAGGCGACTGAGGAGGGGTTCAGGCTCAGGAGGCTTCAAGCCCTTTGCAGCGCTCTGGGCTAATCCAGCAGCAGATGTGTGCAGCACGAGACAGGGCTGGCTTAGACCTGCCTTTGGGAAGGGGCACTAAGGCTTCTCTGTTCCTCGGGCAGTCCAGGGTCGTGTGCCTCAGTGACTCCCTCCTGCCTGCCAGAACTAGCACAAAGCTGTTCAAGCCCCAATTCTGACCAGTAGGTGTGGACGCGGGAAACAGTAGCTGGACCAGAGGGCAGAATATTTATTGTCACCTTCAGTTAAGGCCTTCTCATCTTTGGAACTTGAACATCTGATCAAACTACAAAGCTCTGCTAACAGTTTCTAAAAGCGCAGCTCTTCTCTGAAAGAGACCGTTTCATGCTTGTCTCTCAGGGATATGGTGGCAACTGTGTGTGGCTTACAAGTACAAAGAAACTTTTTTTTTTTTTTCCTAACTGTCTCCCCTCCAGATGCAGCCTGAACTCAGAGACCTGAGCTATGGTCTTTTCCATCACCCTCTGATCAGAGGTTTTGATAGAAAAGCCGAGTGTGCAGCCACACCTGTGAGCTGGGTCCCGGCAGCGTGCACAAAGGGACATCCAGGGAGTTCGCTTGGAAGGGTTGCTCATGCATGAACTGGAACTGAACCCAGCTCTGCCCTCCAGCATTATTTTGAAGAAAACAGTTACACTCTTCTATGTGGTGCAGCTGTGCGCTTACTTGCAATACTGCCTTTACTGCTGCAGGTAGAGTCTGCTGGGAGGCTTTAGGGAGCCAGCAGCACTCAAGGCCAATGGGACAAAGAACTGTTTAAGCATGCTGTTGTTACTTTCATTTAACAAGTGAGAAAGGAGAAACAAAACAGGTAGAGCAAATCTGCAAAAACCATTTCTCAGGTGGAGGTAGAAGAGCTTCTAAAGGAGAGGCAGATTACACCTGCAACATCTAGATGAGAAGGTGGCAGTGGTTTGCACAGAAGGTAGAAATGTTCAGCCATATACTCTCCTTTCCTAAGTAAGCAATGATGTTGCTTTCCAAACCATGCTATTCTCAGCAATTTATTTTGTGGTAAGAATTACTGACAAAAGGGGATTCAGCCAGCACTGCTGGACTCTGTCCAGCCCGGCTCAGTCCCCTCAGCCCCTCTCATCTTGAGCTCTCCCTCCTGTGCAAGAAGGAAAAGAGGACCAAAGTCTAGGGAGGCTGCGAGTGCCTTTTTCAAGCAGATCAGCAAATTGGGAGCTGAGGTCAGATCCTTTGGCAAGGGTTTACCTCACATGCAAGCAAGACCAATGACCCCCACCTGTCTTAATGTGCCTGGGATTCAGGTGCCAGCTGAGCTGCTGGTCAAGGTCTCTTCCCTCCTATTCCTGCTTTAGGATGTGAAGGTGTAAAGGCTCACAGACAAACTGCCACCTTCTCTGGCCAACAAGGCCAGAGGAGAAACCTCAAGCAGAAGCAAGGAAAGTCATTGGTTTCCTATGTACCCTCAACAGCTCCTGATCTTGGTTATTTCTTAGAGCAAACAAGTCAGATCAGGGCTCATTCCAACCACAGCAGGCACTAAGTAAAGCTTCGGGACAGGGAGGAGGCTGACTGGCAAGCCTGCTGATACAAAACTTGCAGTGGACAAACCAGTGCTCAGGATCCAGGCAAAACCCAGATCTGGGTGACTTCTTTTGGCTTGTAGGAAACAGTGAGCCTTGTGCAGGACCAGAAGCTGAGCACTCTGAAATGGGGTGAGGCCATCTCTCCAGACAGTACCTGTTCAGTCAGTGATTAGGAACAAACTCTTTGAGGAGCAGCTCCAGAGCTAAATTCACATCTTGTGTTTGTACCGTGTTACTTGCTCTCTCAGGCTTCTATCAGGATGATTCTCTTTGCTGTGTCTCAGGATTAGCTGTGGTATCTGACAATATAGGAGCTCCAGATGAAGCTTTACTCTTGCATGGGCATTTATAACTCACCACCACCACTTTGTCTCCCTTCCTCCCTGGGCAAAAGAAGCCTACAACGAGGGGGATTGAAAGCTGAAGGCATTGTCTTTGTCAGTTTGGATGAAACTGGCCAACAAGGGGGAAAAGGTAGATCCAAGTACCAACACGCTCTGGCACCTGAAGCAATCAGTTCCTTTGGCCAAAAACCTCAGAAAGCTGAGTAACGGACCACATAAGAGAATAGTTCAATAATGTTTAGAAAGCACAGTTATGCTTCTAAATGTCTGCTGTGTCCCAGACTCTTCCAGCTGATAGATACAATAACAAGTTGTCATGCCTGATTCTCTCTCACCATTTCAAACTTGCAGGTAGAGGAGAATCTGTAACAAGATAGGAAAAGAAAGAGGAGACAAGTTTTCTTTCCCAGTCCATGGAAAAATAGCCTGTTGGATTATCATCTGGAAACTGTGGGAAGTGCCAACATGAGCAACGAGAGGCCAATGAACCCCAGCTCATCTACACTGAGCGAGGGCCTGAAGAGAAAGAGGGGGAGACCAAAGAAGCAACCACAGGTGAGGGCACATCACCCTAAGAGGTTGCCTGAGGATGCTATGGCATTAGCCTGATAGGATTTGCAGGCAGGCCTGGGATGTGGCTTGCTAACAAAGAGCAAGGGAAGCTGAGGTGTTCTGTGGTAAATGCTGTGCAGGAAAGCAGCAGTATGTGCACCCTGGGGCATCTCAGCCGCTGGCTTCAGAGGTGCCTCTGGTGTGGCAGGCCATGACTGTTCAAGGCAGGAAATGGCACGAGAGGAGCTAGCCAGGTCTCTGCTCCAGTCTGGAGGCTTTCAGGTGTCACCACCCTCCGTTTCTGTGCCAGTAGTTGGATAGAGCGGAGAAGGCCAAGGCCTTCTCTCTCCTCATTCCAGGTGCTATGGTCAGAGTCCTGGGAACTCTGTATTTGTTTCCTCAGCCCAAAAGACAAGGGGGTAGGGATATTGCTGGCCATCTTCTAATGTACTTCACAGCTGGAAAAAGTAGAGACAACCAGATATGTAGTGGTCTGGGTGCTATTATTGGTGTAAGACAGTCTAAGACACATTAGAATGAGAAGCTGTAAGTTTTAGGGATCATCCTGCTTAAAGGATTTTCTCCTTTTATCCCAGGAGGAGGCTGTGGGACCATTGCCAGTGAAGAAACCACGAGGAAGGCCAAAAGGAAGCAAGAAAGTGACAACTGTATCTGGACAAATGGTAAGAGTAAATGGCTTATATTCTTTTATGGGGGAGAGAGAAGCTGGCTGTCCCTTCTTGAAGCATTGCTAGAGGGACAAGCAGGAAGGTTTCTCTTACCTTAAAATAGACAGTAAAAATTGCCCCTAATTCAGCTCAGCTTTAGTTGACACTGTTGGACAAACCAGTTATTGTGGTTTTAGTCCTAACTCACCTCCCAGCCTTCCTGCGTTGCCACTGCCCATTCAGCAGCTTCCTTCTATGGTTTCTCCACCACTGCCAGATAATCACAACCAGCTTAGTCTGTCATGCATTTCCTCCTCAACTGTCTTCTATCCCCAGCTTTCACCTTTTCTGCTACCTTTCTCACCAGAACTTTATTACAGAGATCATATTGTCTAGGCTCAGTGTATTAGTCACAGTGCCCAGCAAATATGAGAGCTGAAAATATTTTTTTCCCCTTTGTTTTCGATGAAGGTAGAACCTTCTGCTGGGAAAAGGCCAAGAGGGAGGCCCCGCAAGTGGGTGAGTACAGCGCTTAGTCCTTTTTCTCTTCTCCAGTCACAGATACTGGGGGATTTTCTGTTGTGTTTGTTCTTCTCAGGCTCTCTATCTGCAACAACATTCTTTCAGCCTAGAAGACCTGGAAATCTAACATATTAGGGAAGCTATGGCTGCCTTCCAGGGCTGCCACCCCTAACATTCAGCTCCTGAAGAATTCTGAGAGCCCAGGAGAGCTGCTGTACTTATTTCAAGACATATTAGTACTTTCCCAGGCTTGGAATGTCAGACCAGAGAGTCCGTCCTTTATCAGGTGGAGGAGTTGTCTTCCCAGGAGTCTTGAAAGACAAGTTACTGCCTAGTGTGTCAGTTTGTCTCAAAAAAAGAACCTTAAAATTAAGCAAAAAATCTGGTGAATGACGAAACTTTGAATCCTGCCAGCAGGAGGCTCTTTTATGCAGCAAACAAAGGATTAGTAAGAATCAGTAGATGAAGATAGAACATTTCAGGCATGAAAAATAAATGAAATCTTTTAATCAATAAGGATATTGAGTCCTGTGAACAATTAATGGCATGTTATCTATCATTAGGAGTGATTAAAATACCCCACAACAACCACAAACCATTATTTGGTGTGTACCTGTTACCACAAAAAATTCTAGACCAAACCCAAGCTGTGCACTCGCTGCAGGAATCCATAGGTTTGTTCTATGGCTGCGGTGCCACAGGAGTGCTTAAGATGGAAAGAGACGCTGTCTGCTTCAGCAGAAACAGAGGGATAGAGCAGTCCATGATGGTTAGGCAGGAGGCTTGGAAGGAAATCTTCACCCGGGGGGAAGTGCCAGGATGTGGTAGAGATTAGAAGACTTTTCTGACATGACAGTGACCTTGGCATACAAGTATTTGCTGGATAGTGGTGGAGGAAAACTGTCTGCAAACCCAGAGCAGAACTGAATCTCCCAGACAAGAGATCTACTCCATAAATCTGTCCAATTGCTGCTTCTTCTCTGAGATACAGATGAGAAGGTCACAGTCTAGTTCAGCACAAAGCTTTTGCCAAAAGCCCATTGCTTTTTCTCAGCCCATTTATATTATGTTATTTAAACACACTGTGTAAGGAAAACTGGTACCTTATCAGTGGTTAAAGCAACTGGCTCGTAAATTGGGATCCTCAAGCTCTGTGGAAAAGCATTGGAAGCAAAATGGCTGTGTCTTAGAGACCAAGACATACTGAGTTCTGCTGGTGTCATCTGTGGGCTGACAAATCTCAGAGAGAAGAGGGAGGACCTAGAAGGATATGAATAAAGGACAGTGTTCTCCCTTTCAGTAGTGGTAGAGTGCCATGGCCAGGTTGTTGTGAAAAGCCCTTTTGGAGGAAAAAGAGGCATCTCAGGGCTACAAAGTAGAAAAAGATAAAAAAGATTCTTTTTTTTATTTTTTTTTTTTTTTTTTTTTTTTTGGAGATTGTTTTGTAGAAAGAGGAAGAAATGAGGGGAAAACATACAAAGCATCAACAAATTAGGAGAGAAGATGCTCTTTTATGCAAGCGATGCATAAAGCAAGCAAGCAAAATAACTCGAACATGTATAGCTCAGATAGACATACACTAGAGCCACATGCATTGGAGAGATATCAGAAAGGGATAAGGAGGCACAGCCAGTCTTAGCTCTTGATTCCTTTTCAAAAACAGAGTGGGTCAGAAGGAGCTCAGGTTCTGTGCGGAAGATGTTCTTTTCCTGCCCAGAGACTCTATAAGCAGGGATACATAGATTGCTCCCTGGAGCAGATGAGGAGCACAGTCCTGTTTAAGTAGAGTGTCCAGGATAAAATGACGGTGAGAAGGGAGGCATTGTTATCTGCTGATAGTGAACAGAACTGAATGTTGCTGAGGTGGACTGAAAATGGCAGGGTAATACAGCTAAGTGTGAGACACAGTACCAGCCTGAACCAGGGCTGGGGACAGGGAGAGAGCGAGCTGTACAGCCAGAAAATCAACCTCTGCCTCCCCAGGTAACATTGATTGAAGATAACTTTATAAAAATAAAGTGAGAGATAGTATAGGTGTTAAGTGAAGTATTGTGATTGCAGGGTTCTCCCTCCTGCTCTGAGAGTTTGTGCTGGATGAGAGGGTTTCTTACTCCTTTCTGGAGGGTCTGGGTGCTGGCTGAGTACTCTTCAGATGCGTTTGAGTCTGTTAGAACTCTGCTAAATTCCAAATTCCTTTGCAACAGAATGTCAGACAGAGCCCAGAGGCAAATAGGTGGAAGTTTCTGGGAGCTCAGAAGCTGACTACTAGACGTTGCTCTGAAGTTGCAACCCAGTAGAAAGCAACAGCTAGAAGAGGAGAATTTGTGTTAAAAAAAAGAAGCACTGAGGAGAACAGAGCAACATCACGTGGCATATTCTCACCAGGTGAAAGCAGGGTCAGGGAGGGGCATTCAGGGGGTTTGCATGACAGCAACACAGTCCGAGCGGTGTGACAGCCCTTCCTCGGGAGCAGAGAGAGGCAGCAGGGCTTTGCAGGTAGCTTTGAAGCAGTCTGGATATTACTGAATTTGAGATGGGATAAGAGGGATATTCAGCAGTAGGTGCAATTTGACCTGGCCATGTGCATGAGGGGAGGCAGAGACTGAGAAGAGGGGAAGGAGGCTTCAGCTACCTTGTCTTGGACAGTGGTACGAACAGATGTGTCCTGTATGGCAGCCATAAACTACAGTGGGTAAGTGCAAATGCAGAGGCCAAAGGACTCCAGAGGAGCTGGCAGGCAATTTCTAGAGCTAGTTTATGCATTTTTTCATCTAATCTGAAATAGGCAAAATTAACCCGTGGGAGTGCTATAGTGCCTTTCTGCTTCCTGCCTGGTAAGGGGAAGAGCAGGCGATGCAATTCAGTGGGAGGAATAGATTCAGTCTCAGCTTCTGCTGTTGCTGTGATGCAGTCTGAACTGGGGCAGAGAAGCCTTGGCTATGAAATTCTGTTGTTGTAGGGTTCAGGAAAGCCAAAAAATGTGGAGTACGTACTATACAAAGCTGAGGAGCCTATTCGGGGCAAGTTTGAGAGAGGGTTTCAGACCAAGGGACAGTTTATAAAACACCTGCTGGTAGGGCTGTTTTGTGGTTAAACTGACAGTAATAGTGATAGAGGAGATGGCTTCAGCCCTGCTTTGTAGCTATTCTTGTGTGCCTGACACGGCTGCAGGGAGAAACACCCCCCTTCCCCCCCGGACACAGGTTGCTGCAGTGGAAAAGGAAATAGGGGCACCAGGCAGTGTTAAGAACATTCTCTGCAACATCTTGTGGGGCACAGACACCCATGTGTGTGTTGTTCAAAAGCTAACATCTTAAGTAAAGCTAGCTAGAATGGTTTTCCTGTCCTGCATCCCCTTTTTTATTGGTAGAAGTGCAATTAAAAAAAAAAAAAGTTTCCATGGAAATTCCTAATTTTTCATAATGATAATCTATTTAAAACACATCCTTATAAATTCACTGAAACTTTATTCTTCCTTGAAACCTTTATGCAACATGGAAGAAACAAGACAACGGTTTGGAGTATCCTGATAGCTCACAGGATTTACTAATAGTGGTACTGAATGTCTAATATTCCTCAGCTCTGTGTGTACCTATGCTTCTTTTTATTTTCTTAGCATCTTAGAATAACTTAGGTTGCAAGGGCCCACTAGACATTCTTTAGTTCAAACAACCGCTCAAAGCAGGTCTAATTGGATCAGGGTGCTCAGGGATTTGCCCAGTCTGTAAACATCTATAGCATGTTAGAAATAATTTATAGCTATCTCTCATCTGTAAGAGGCTGCAAATGAGGTTGGAAAAGACTCTTCCAGCCATTCTGTTCTATAACAGATTGTAATAGCTGCAGTTCTAGGGTTAGGCTTGGGGTTTTGTGGTTAAACAAACTGAGTTGTGTGCCAGAGCTGCAAGTTAGGGTGTTTGTTACTATAAACAATGAGCTGCAGAGTAATTAAAAGGAAAAAAAAAACCCAAACAAACCAAGCACCAACCAACCAAAACAACAAACTTTGCTATATGCCAATTTATGGAAGTTAAAATTGCCTCCTTTTTCTTCCTTTCTTTTTAATGTTTCAGAACGTGTCATTCCAACTTCGGTTAGTGAAGCATTCTGATGTTTCAGTTCAAAATTAATTTGTTTAACAACTGAGGAGTTTTTGAGGAGCACAACCAATGCAGAAGAAAAAGAACAGCCATTTGGTTTTTAATTTCTGATGGACAAAATGTTTAGTTGTTCAGGAGAGGAAAATATCCTGAAATATAGAAAATGTTCTCCAGGATGAAAAAATTTCTCCACAGCTGCATAATGGGGAGACTGTTTTCAAAGCGTGGGGCCATGTGTCTTGTAAGACTGGTAATATGGTGGGTTATTATGGATTCTGACAGCCATTCAGGGACGCTTGTGAATGTATGTGGACACTACATGCACTGGCACTTCTCTTGCATATGGCTGGATATAGGAGGTGGTGGTAAATGAGCATGCTTTCAGGGCTGCACAGTCTTATTTAAACAACACTGATCAAAGGCTTTTTGCTTTCCATCTACTTTGTGTAATTGAAATCTTGTCCCTTGATATCTAATTTTATGTGGGGGATTTTATTTGGTTTTGGTGTTTTTCTTTGTAGCCTCAACTAGCAGTCCAAGAAGGAGTGTCACAGGGAGAAAATCCCCAGGGAAGCAGTGACTTGAATTTGAACTCGGCGCCAGCCACACAAGGTTTGAAATTAAATAATCATAATTACGTAAGACTGAACTGTGCAAACCATGCATGTACCCCTAAAGCTCTAGCACTGGCTGCAATCATTCTGGTAAATCCTACAAACAGAAGAGAATTTGGAAGGCTCCCAGGCACATTACAACAGGAGGGGTAGCACATTCCTTCCAACTAATTCAGTTGAGACTACTTCAGCAGAAGTGGAGGCAGAAAAGAGGGATGGGAAGAGACTGTATCTGTCTTTCCAAGAAGTCATGTATCTGAGATTCTGGTCACTGTTACAGGTATGACTCAGTGAAATTGTCTGGCTGTGTTATATAGACAGTGAAAATAGTCTATCACGAATGTCTTACCTTGAAAAAAATAATGAGTCAAAGATCCCTTGACATTTAGGACAACCTAGAGTATTCTGGATTAACTCCAGAATGCCTCCAGGACAGCCTTGCTCTCTCCTTCCTGGCTTGTACTCTAAGGCAGTGCTCTCTGTTAGTGGCTGGCAGGCTAGCAGAGAAGCTCGTGCATCAGCAACACAGAGAATAAAGACACTGGCAAGTTTCTATACAGGGCTGCAAAGTTATCTAAGCTGCTCTGAGATGCCAGATAACTGTTATCGCTGTTGTAGGAACTTACAGATGCACCACCCAGAGCCTCAGCCTCACTACAACGCTGGGAAAGTGCAAATCCAAGTCCAGCCTCTACCATTCAGGGCTGTTTCTGAGGTAGATGCCAGGAAAACTTGCGTGCAGCCAAGTCCTACCTCCAGTGAGCATTGTAGGAAGCTGTTCATTAAATATTTTCCCTTGAGGGGGAGGGGGAAGGGGCCGGCAGCACAGGAGAGGCAGATGTTGCCTTGTTTTGCCATGTGGTCAGCACAGCTGCTCCCTCATCCTGCTGCCGTTAGCGCTGTTGAGCGTGGCGTGCGAAGCGAGCTAACTGACACTGGGCAGCCAAACCCAACCTCGGGTTCTTAGAAAGTCCCTGGAAATGCTGCATGATAAAATGCCAGAGTAGTTAACCTCAGTTGCTCGATTCAGTTTCCTCTTGGGCTCCTGCTCCCGTATCACTTCCTGCCACCGAGTTGTGTGATGACATCAGCAGAGCCACAGGCTCACGGATGATGAGCTCACCTCCGGCCCAGTCACTGCCTTTTTGTAGTACTCTTAAGCATCGCCCAAAACCACAGCCTATGTGGGTACTTTCTTCTTCCTTTCAGTTTGAGTGGGACGGAGGGCAGTGACATGAGGAATATGTTTCCCTCGTGTCGCAATGAGGTAGAACCAGATGGGACAGGATAAGCAGATGCTGCGGTCAGTGGGAGATGGCGGTGCAGCACATGGCACTCCACACAAACCACTCTGCATCTGCACGCTTAGTGCCCGGGATGGAGAGGGGAGGTTTACAATTGGGGAAGGTGTGCACTTCCATGAGGAAAAAAACCAGCCCATTGAAAATCATTGGGGATAAGCATGTAACAGTATGAAACCTGGCAGTCCTCTGGAAAATTACCTAACAGTTGTTATTCACCCAGGAGCTTGAGATGAGAGTGGCAATCCTGTCTTAGAAACTTCCGACTAAAAAGGAAAATAGGAGACTTAGTATTCTGACTTACTGGAAACTATAGATCCTGTGGCTTGTTTGCAAGTGAGACACAGCTGTAACAGCTTTTGGACAAGTAGTTTCTGGATGAATCCATTCTATGGGTCTGAAAGGTTTAACATAGATATAACATGCCTGCAAACTTTTGTGTTACTCATGCAGGAGGCTACTGCTCTGAGATTTGTTAGCAGGAGTCTGCAATCACACAATAATCTTCTGCTATAGGCACAGCCAGAGATTTTGGTCACTGTAGGTTCATTGGTTTGGTTATTCCTTTCAGGTGAGGATTTTCGAGCTGCTATGCTAGAGGGAGGGCATGGGAGGATGCATGTGCTTGCTCATTCTGCAGGTTGCAGAGCTGTACAGCTCTGAGTGGGGAAAGAGATCTGTTCCAGGCTTCATGTCTGAAAGCATTAAGGAAGAATTGCTGAAAGAAACAATGTCTGACTCCCTGCTTTTCAGTCAGTCTGTCAAGAGGAGAATCAAGAAATAGGAAGAGCCAAACTAGAAATATGCAAGACTTGCAAACCTGCCATGGGGCAGAGAGCCGCTTTAAAGCTAGCAGATGTTTTTCCATGGCCTTTGTAGCTGGGGATCTAGCTCTGATTTTCCCAAGGCACAGGTTATGGGTGACTCTAGGCTATCCAGGAGCAGGCAGGGGGTTGTTAATGGTTCAGGCTTTACTGTGTTGCTACCTGCAGATGCTGCCAATCACAAGTCAATTGTGAAAGTTTTCTCTTTGTCTGGACCAAGAAGCATTTGTCTTCTCTTCCATGAGTACCACTACTGAATGACTGATGAAGCTGATTTCAAAGCCTTCCTAAGCCACAGGAGCAGCCTTGCTTTGTTTCAATAACCTTGCTTGGTTAAGGGAGTATAGATGTGAAAGGGAAAGTTTGCTTTATGGCAAATTTTCCAAGACTCAGTCCAAAGCCAGAAGCAGCCTTGGGATCTTGCTCCCTTTTGTCTGTCTTTCCTTCCCTGCGGTCTTCTCAGTACACTGAGAGATGGAGCAGCTGCAAACTCCTTTGCCTCACCTTGTTCCCTCTGCTGCCCCAGCAGTCATCTCAGCTTTCCTGGAAACCAAGAGGTTAGCTGCAGGTCAGAGCAAGCCTGTGTAGCCAGAAACATTCCCCACTTTGAGACAATTTTCAGACCTTATGTCTGTGCATCTACTTTCCTGTTGTTTATGACATTGGGTAAGGCATGTCTGGTACTTTGTGTCTCATGAGGATCCAGGGTGGCAGTTGAAAATACATATAACTGCTCACAGCAGAGGTTGGTTGTATGTGCTTGCATAGCAGAAGGCAGAAAATTTCCCACAGACTATAACTTCTGGACTCTCAATAGCCTCATGCTGAGGCTTGCTGCCAGGGAAGTCATTTGTATCAGTCTTTAGCCTGGAGCTGGTACAAGAGCAATGGGAATGTTGTTGTGAAGACCTTTGGTTTTTAGGGAATGCCACCATTTAACCTTGCACTAACTCTGTAGTGGGGCATTTGGGCAGCTAGGCTCCTGGATCCATCCAGAGCTCTAACACTTTCTCTCCCATGATCTTTCCCTTTAGGCATCACTGGAAAAGATGGTTCCAGGCCCGGCAAAACTACTGGCCTTAGGAGATCTCTGAGTAACATCCCTGCCACAGCTCAGTAGTATGCCACCTGTTCATGTCTTGCTGAAGCCAGAGGACTGGAAAGCAAACAGGATTTTTCATGTTATACTTCAAATTCTTTCTTTGTGATAATTTTGGCCAAGCTTTCTCTCTTGTTGTCTGCCGGTTTACCCCAAATATCCAAACAGGGACTTAGGGTAAGAAATGGCAAATGCCTTCTCAGAGAAATGCTTTTCACAGTTTGTAGTATATCTTTTTTTAGGAAAGATTAATATCCTCACAATACTTGGATGACATTGTGCCTTGCCTTGCCCTGCCACGGTCAGCAACAGCAATAGTTCAACAGAAAGGTAGTGTTGACTCAGTAATGCAGATACAGTAAAGGAAACCTATTTACACAGCTAACTGCTGAACTTCTGTATCACACTACCTCTGGTAGATCGATGTTAAGTTTTGCTCAGTTGTCCATAGGGATTGCATCTGAAAGACAGTCTTCGAGTCCTTTCTTTACTATATCAGAAAGAAAAAACCTTCACGGCATTTCCAGCTTACGTAATGCTGTTGCTGTAATAGTTGGTAACTTGAATGCTTTAGAGGAAAGTTCACACCCTGATGTCTTGGGGATTGATTCTGAAATTTTTATCCTAGCACTATCAGCTCAGGGCCATCTCCTGCAACTAGTTTTTGGCCTGGTGGCACTCCCCCTGGATTTGATAGCAACTCTGAGTGCACGATGTTTACCAGCTTAGTCACAGCCACTGGATTTCATCACTTCAAAGGAGTGTCTGTAAAAAACCAGTTACACAAAGGTTGCTTCCTTGGAGAGCCTCAGGATTCAATTTAAATTAGTTGTATCTTCAGTCCATAATGTGCATATGTGGGGTCCTCTAGTGTTGCAGCTCTGCAAATAAAAGCTTGCTGATACAGTTTAGTTTTGGGAGACAGCAGCAACCGGTTGGTCTAAGACCGTCTGCTGGCTGTTCTCAGTCTCACTTTGTACGCAGATTTGTGCTTTCTGCGTCAGAGCTGATCTTGCTAAATTCTGAGGAATTGAGGGTATTTTCAATATCCAGTTGCAAACAGTGAAATCCCAGTGATATTTTCCATCTTGTAGATGCTCTGCCTGTCTATTAAAGGGACAATGTGGTTATTTCAGTTATTTTTGACAAGAAGTAAAATTGGCTATCTTTACAGTGTTAAATATTTAAACAGATCATAATTGGCTTTAAATTTATGTCAGTGCATAGCAGAAACCCATGAAATGGTAGTATATATTGAATTCATTTGTTATCCTTTCATCAGAGGTCTGCTCCCTTAGCAGGTATTTATTTGACACACGATATTGTATGCAGAATTAAGAGGAAGGGCTGACTGGAGAGAGAAACAAGGGTTTTTTTCCTTCTAGGTAATTTTGTCCAGTCTGACCAGTTTAGCAGTGATCAGTCTTCTTAATCCTGTTACTTCTCTTTAGTAGTGATCAGAGTCCCAATCCTGTTAATTCTGTGTGTTGTCTGGTTTGCCCTAACAGCAGTTTCTTGTGTATGGAGTTTGGTAGTCTCAGCTGAAAACTGCATCACAGATAACCTTTGTGCCTCCTCTACCACATAGCAGAGAAATCAAGGATTAAATGTATTAGATCACAGGGACTGACCTAAATTGTAGGCTGTAGGATGAGGTGTGCTGCCAAGTATGGGGAGAGTTTGTCCCCCTTCTCCTGCTATGTGGATAAATCTGGGTGGACACCATGCACGCACATCTGTAACTGTTGATGTTACAATGGGAAGATCCAACTGGTGTTCCTCTGAATTGACGTTAGGGACTGCTCTTCAGTGGACACACAAGCTCAGCTGCAGTTCATGTCTGCATTCAAAGGCCACTCCAGTGGCAGACCAAGATATTTTATCAATTTCTTTACCTGATTTTCAGGTGAACTGGCAGATTTAGTACTCTACTTGCAAGGCTGTACTGCTTATTTAATTAACCCCTATTACCTGAGAGTAATAGCTGTTACAATGTGAGACTGGAACTTCAGCTTCTCCTAAATGGATTAGGGATTGCATCTGT
The DNA here is from genome assembly GCF_003259725.1 of Athene cunicularia. Classification (NCBI taxonomy): domain Eukaryota; kingdom Metazoa; phylum Chordata; class Aves; order Strigiformes; family Strigidae; genus Athene; species Athene cunicularia. The sequence continues at coordinate 18,664,048 of NW_020799116.1, forward strand.
AAGAGACACAAGCTTTTATGACATCAGTCAGATCTTTCTCAGCTGGTGGCATGGAGTAGGGATGGAAATAGTTTCAGTTAGATAGTAAATTGATTTGCTTTAGGTCAGTAGCATTCCTCTGGGACAGGTATACGAAGTACTTTTTTTTAAAAAAAAAAAATTCTAGTCTTTGCTATCTCTTCATAATTGGGAATTAGAAAACATGTCTCCATAAAAATGTACGTGCTCGAGAACAAACAGAATTCCACACTATTAGGAGCTACTCTGCATGTAGTTGAAATCCCAATCCATAGCTTCAGCTTCCGTGTTTATGCAGAGACTTGGAATGAAAGCAATGCCTATTAAAGATGGGCAGAATTCCAGCCGTCTTCAGAGAGCTAGGATCTCATGCTGGATTATTTGGATTTTTTTTTTTAAATGATAAATGCTTTTTATTTCCCGTATAGTTAGTTACCTTTTCTGTGTAGCCAAATCCTACCTCTAAGCAAATGCCTTTCCAGTGTTATTAAGCTGAGGCAGTTTTGGTCTGACAGTCAAAAATAAGAGGTCACTGTAGTTGGATCAAAACATGAGAGATGAAGGAGGTTTGTTATCTAGCAAAGTTTGAGAGATTCTCATAAATTGTTTTAGTGAAGGCATAAAGAGTGTTGGCAACTGGCAAATTAGCCTTAGAACTTGTTTTTAATAAAGGTATAAAATGTAGCACCTCAGGCTTCTGCTTTTCCTCCTCCATGTGCAACAACCTCAGCACACATGCATACCACCAGACAAGGTGAGCTTCTCTTTATCTGCATTGGAGTTCTGGGGATTATAAAACAAGATTTTGTCATTCAGGAGCACCCACAGATATATGTGAAAACAAGGAATAATGAGCATGAGGAACCACACGTGGAGGAAAACATTAAACCCAAATGTTGGTACCCAATTCCATCCTCTTGTGTATCTTACAAATACCTCATAACTGGCTTGATTGGAACACAAGCCAATTCTGCTTCACATGTCCATCCAGAAGTCTCCACAGTTGTGTGTTGATGCCCCACATTGTTCTGTGTGCCATACAACTATTTAGCCTTTTATGCAATTAATTTTGTTCCTGTGCATAGCCTCTTCAGTTAATCTGACAGCTTTCCTAACCAGTCCAAAGTTTTGGGTCTGTGGGCCAGAAGATGATGCAGAAAGCAAATCTGAAATACGCCAGCAATATCACCATGGAGCTACTGATGGTGCTGCCCACAATGTTCACCCCAGTGTGGCTGGGCTGTTGTGGATAGAGCTGCAGGTGAGCTAATGAACCTCTAATTTGTACAGGAATTCAGCTGGTTAAAGGATAACACGGCAAACAGGCAAGTTGGAATTTGTCTTTCTACCCTTTGGATGCCTAGGACCTGCTAGGCTGGAAGGTCCCACCTTCCCAACTTTTCCACCAAGCCTTTCTGAAGAGGTCTGAGTTTCCATGCTGTGGAGCACCAAACCTTGACCCCCACAGAGCTTGTCCTTCCATTACTTCAGTCTTTGAAAGAGTAGGGGAATTCACTGCATACAAATTACCAACAGGTATTGAGGATACACTCCAGTTTTCTGTGAGGGGGGAAAAAGACAATCACACTAGATTTCATGTAAATAGTTTAATTATATTTCAATGCTTAAAACACAGAAACACTTGAATTAAATTACATCATAATGCTTCTGCTAAATTGTACATATACTTCCAAGAACTGTGAGAGGAGGCGCTACTGAACTAAAAGAATACTCCAGTACAAGCCCAGCAAATACCCGTAATATTCTCTTAGTCTTATTATCTGTACTGCTTTAATCTAAGGGCAGTCATCACAGGACAAAGCCTACCATTACAGGAAGAATGGTTAAAGAGAACTCCTCTGTAGGTATGTTTGTTATACAAGATACATCTCGGCATTAATGTGGAACAGGGTGCGTGTTTTTGCACCTGAGCTGGCAGATGCACTGCTTGGCAGCTGCCTGTGCAGCACGTGGAGTTGGGTAAAGGGGTAAAGAGCACAAAGTAAGCTGTTGGTTTGAGGAAACAGCTCAGCTTACACTTGCCTTTTATTGAGTTTAAAACAACAAATGAAGTTCCCATCCTAAGAGTTCCAGAGGAAACGTTGCAATTTAGGACAGCCATGCACCCCTGCTGCTGGGTGCATCCCTGTCCTGCTGCAGAGAGTGGGAGCGTGACAGGCAGTGACGTGCCAGCTGCTGAAGGGAGCAATCTGATGTCTCTGTGGCTGGCTGCCCTCAGAGAGTGCTTGGAGGAGGGGGTAAGTGTGCATCTGTGTGGAGTGGGATGCAGTTGCTCTCAGCTGGTCGCACAGGCATAACCTCTGGGGAGACCCACGGGTAGTGTCCAAATTCGAAGGACCTAAGCCAGATTATGCTATTTGTACCCACATACTTTCCTTCCAATAGTATCCCTGGAGTGCAAACACCAGCAACAACCACCAGCCTGGGAGTGCCTCCTGACAGATCAGGTGATGACACTCCTCACCCTAATACGCTCCCAGAGCTCCCTGGTTTTAAAAGGCAAGAAGGATGCTCAAAATTTTAAGCAATTTAGCCCTGCAAAACTGCCATGAGGGAAGCTGTGTCAGTGAAGGAGGGAGGGCTGGTAAGGAACTATGCACTGCAGGGGTCAGTGGCACATGCCCAGGAAAAAGTCTGCATTTAATAAATACAGGAAAAAAATCACAGTGAGGAGGAAAAAAAAAACAAATTTGGGAGAACAAAAACTAACTGGCAGGTCCAAACTTGCAACAAAGCATACTATACCTGAATTGCCACTCAGTGAAACTTCTCCTTGCATCAAGCCTGCCTTTAGATTTGCATTCATATTTTGGCTTGCCCTCATTCCCTTTTGACTGGTGCTGTGGATGGAATATGATCTGACTGACAAATGCATGTACTGCAAAAAAATCAGGAGGTGATCAGTGCGTGGCTGGGCACTGATGCTTGCATGCAGGCTCTGCTGCTGGCTCTTGGCCGCCGTGCTGGCCTGCAGCACTCGGGGCTGGTGGCCACCAAAAGGCTCTGCAGAGAACAGTCCCCATGCCACACTGCAGCATGCCAAGGTGGCCAGAGACCCCTTCACGCTCTCTCCCTCCTGCAGCCCTGAAGGACACACAGGCAGGGAGATGCTTCGGGGTTACAGGGAAACTCCTGGCTTACCTGTCTAGTCCTACCTTCTGCATTAGCGGGTGACATGAGCAGAGGCTAACACAAAGCTTCATGTTTCCTTCAGCAGGAAGAAGAGAAGGCTCTGACTGCAGGTCCTGGCAGGTAAGGAAGCACGAACCAGCTGTTCAGTCACCTCTGGGGGCAGACATGGGGCTGTTGTAATGTTGAGCTAATACATGTATTTTCTTATTTAAAAGAAAATATTTCAAGGCTTAATCTTTTTTTCTGGATATCACTCTGCACTGTAGAAACTTCCCTGAGCCAAAGCAGGAGGGTGATACATGGTATTGGAACTCCAGTTCTACTCGACTCCTCTGTGTGGCCCAAGCACCGTTATTCCTAGCTCAGTGGGAAGGAGTCTCGTAGCCAGACACTGACACCCCCTGCCTCTATCTGTGTGAATTGCCTGCTGTCTGTACCGCTGCCATAATTTGGGATATTCAGCCACTTCCTCAGTTAAGATGTAATCAGCCAAATGTTCACCATTTCACTTTTTAAAGCTAATGAATTCCCCACGCTTCAACATCACCCGGGGCGCACATTTATCAGCAGCCCACGTGCCACGAGGGGGATAAGCCCATGGTATGTGTTTTCCCTGGCATACCCGATTACCACTCAGCTAGGGGAGTCAGCCCTCCCTGCTCACAGGGGCTTTGCCTTCAGTCACCCCTCCAGGGTGTCCCAAAGCTGCAGTCCCAGAACAGAGAGGCTCGTTTTCCTTGGGGTCTGGTGGCACAGTGCCAATGGGGAAGCTCTCTGAAACATGCACCTCTCCTCCTTCCCTGACCCAGAGAGTGCACACATGTGCTCTGACAAGTTAATCTACAACAAAGCAGGCACTGTTCCTAAGCACGCAGCTTGGTAGATGGTATCACTCAGCACCAGCCCAGAAACTGGGGCTCAGGACCTTTTAGTGGTAACAGACGCACAAAAAAATCACCACTGCCATCACAAAGGGTTTGCTTCCCAAAGTGATAAAAGTTCCCAGTGCTTGTGCCCATTTGTAACACAAACCAACAGGTGACCAGCTGGGCCCAGTGGGTTGGCCATGCTTGCGGGAAGTCACTGGTTTGTTGGCTTCATCCTCCCCAGTCTCAGCACGATCCCAGAGCAGGGGCAGGTATTGTTCATGCATTGATGGCATTGGCAACGTCTGTGAACACAAGACGGCTGGGTCTCTGGAGGGCTCCTTGACTTGTCAGCAGAATCTGCATTGAAGCAGTGAAAGATGAGACCCAGCAAGTCTGCCTTTGCGCCAGTGCTTGTGCTTGGGCACAGACTGCACAGCATTGTAACTAGATTCTGCCCCTTACTAGGAGGAGGCTGACTGACTAACATGGCATTAACAAGGCTGTGACAGAAAAACAGAACAGGCCAGAGAGCAAGTCAGCACATCCATGCCAGTTTAAAATCCCCACATCATTGGATTACTGGGTCTCACTATTTATATATACAAGACAGCATGAAAAGACTTGAAACATCAAAAAGGCCTGGAAACATGCCATGCACTGAACTTTGGCAGCTGTTTTAGACTCTCTCTCTCTCTCTTATTATGTTAAGCTTTAAACTTGTGTACTTTCCAAGCAGAGGTATCTGTGGGGGGATCTGAGGTATCCTGCTGGCCAGTCCCTGTATAGGAAGGATCTGCTTTTATTGTGCTAAATTTAACTCTGGCCTTGTCATTTCCCCCCTTTACTACCTGAAGGGAATTCCTCTGTGTGCACTAATAGGGGGATCTGATGTTTTCCCAGCATGCGCTACTCGGAGGACAAGATCCTTTGCTTTTAGACAACAATATTTCTTGGTTTCCAAACCAAGTGTATGGAATATATTGACTGCCTTTCATATTCCAACACATACATCTTCTTTGTACTCTTCAGCAGGTTGGGAAGTTTGTCTCAAGGTAAATGTATTCTAATTACAGTTGCATTTATTATCTCCTATTTTACTTTCTGCCCACACCAAGCTTGCTACAGATCATCTGAAGCTGTAAAGTGTGTGGAAACCAAGAACTGTTTGGGAAAACTCCAGTTCCCACAACTAGAAAAGCAAGGGAAGACACGGGCAACACAGTGCAGCTGGAGAGGAACTCAAGAAAGGAGAGATGTCTACTCTAAGAGGAAGCTGCATCCCTGGCTAAGAGACATACCTGTTCCAACCATCCCTGCCGGCTCTGTCTTTCAGAAAGGCTTTTTGTGAAAGAGAAAACACTGTGAAGCTGGCTGCAAATCATGGTGAGAAGCCCTTCTTCCCTATCACTCCTACCTCTTGGTACACTGGGGAAGGAGATAGCCTCTTGTCAAAGACCCCTCTGGACCATTAACCAAAAGCAACTGGCCAAGCCATCAAAACTGGCAGGAAGTCAGTGGTCTCTGAGGACCTTATTTCTCAGCATGCTGCATGCCTTTGAACGCTCAGAAGCGGTCAAAGCAAAGCCTTCTTCCCCTCTCCCCAAATTCAAACAGAGAACCCTCCTCCCTTTCCTCTGAGCCATGCCTACTTTGTGCCTGGCGAGGTTGGCCTGGAGGTGCTGACAAGACCAGATGTGCCATGCCACAACAACATGCAGGCTTTCTGTCTGCATTCTTCATGGTTTGCAGCACAGTTACTGTTATGATTACAGGCTTTCCCCCAGCAAGGCCTTGTTCCACACTTGCACCATTAGGCAAACCAGGAATACCTTAAAACTGGCTGGAAGTTACTTGCTTTTCAGGGCCAGGGCAAAGGAGCCTCAGTGCTTTGTGGGCACTGAAGCCCCATCTCCCAGAAAATGGCATTCATCCTACTGCTCCCTTGTGGTGCCCAGTGATAAACTGCAGTAAACTCACCCTTAATTACTAAAGTTGCCCTTTTCTCTCTCCTAGTCAAGTAGAACCAGCACTCTGTCCTAGTTGCCCAACTATTCAGTCCACCCTAAGCACTCTAAAACACTCAAGCACCCTATCTCTAGGGCTGGCAGAAATGGGGGCAAGTCCTCCTGAGGTCTTACATGGTTTCCTAACCCTACAGAAACTCTTTGACTCTACCAAAAGCAGTACAGGTACTAGTGGCTGTAGTAACAGACTTGTTGGTCCCTACTGCCTACCTTGCTCTGTGATGCCTGGGAAGATGCTGCATCTCGCCCATGTTCCAGCAGCTCCTGTTCCAGTTCATCCTGTTCCTCAGTGGGATCAAAGTTGTACATAGGCATGAGCTGGTGCCGTAGCTTCTCCAACCTGCCCGCAGGAGGGAAGAGAAAGGGTTGGTTGAGAAGGACAGGTGCTCAGGCTGCCTTCCCCACCCCACTGCTGAGGGTTTCTGCAGGCTGCTTCTCCTGCTGCACAGGGATGCTGCTTTTGTTGCTCTTGCTGGATAAGGGTCATGTCCTGTCCTGCAGGGATGAGGATAAGAACCTACTACACACAGCTGGCAGGAGTGGAATGTACCCAGACTGCAGTTACAGGGATTAATGGCCATCACTAATCTATGTTGGCAGGCATTACGCACAGAGGAATCAGACAGGGATTTCAGTTCCTGCAGACCTTAAAAGATCAAGCTTTATGTGGTAGGACAAAAGAGACGGTGGAACATACTGGCTAGACATTTTGCGAATTTTCCCCTGTCCCTCTGCCCACAACAGCCAGTCCTGCCATGTCACACTCTGCCAGCAGAAGCCCACTTTTAGCTCCAGTGGCCTAAGAGTAGTACTTTAACTCTGGGGTCCAAGTACATAAAAATAAAAACAATAAACAATAAATAGAAAATAGGAAAGACATAGATTCTCATAAGAGGCTGATGTGTGTGGACAGACTGTTCTTACTCTTGTATTATTGCTCCAAGTGACAGAGCTATAAACTATTACCCCAAGGGGTCTCCCTAAATAACTGGGCAGCTCAGAGATGGAGGATGGATGGGTGGGCATGCTCCTGTGAAAACACTGAGCCCTGCCTTAGGCTGTAGCTGAGTTTTGGGTGGTGGGGGAAACACACAAGCCGTTACTGGCAGTGTCACCACAAGTATCTATTTTGGCAAGTGGTTGGATGACACATTCCCTCCCTGCATCTGTACGGGTTTGCCAACATAGCCATTATCTTCAGCAGTGCTACATTCACAGGCCAAGCTTTAGCTGCTCCTGTGGCAGTACCTAGATTTGGGCTTCAGGGTCTGGATTGGAAATTTTACAGTGGGCAGCAGTACTTCTTGAAGGTCCGTGGCCAGGCCAGACCTGCTACAGGGAGTCAGGCAGGGAGGGGGTACCGCATCTAAGATCTTCACCAGTGTCTCTGCTGTCAGAGAAGGAAGAATCAAGACGTGTGTCTCCCTGCATGCTGCTCTCCTCTCTATTTTCAGCCAGGAGCTGAACAAGGAAATTAAGACACTAAGTATTGGGTTAGAAAGCTGCACTATGCTGCTGCCGGTTGCTGTGACTGCAGCTGAAGACGCCTTCAGCCTTGTAAGGGCAGTGTTACTGGCCCAGGCTGTTGGAAAGCAGTGATCTGGGAACATCTGAAACATGAGATACACACCTCTCATGACAGAGTTCCCAGCTTCTTTATACGCTCATAACCCCTTCCTCTGTTTTAGTGCATCTTATAAATGAAGCATGAGGAGTTTGCAGGATCCCTAACCTCCTCCTGCTCAACCATGTTTTCCTTTCCAAAGCTGCAGAGGAGTCTTTGAAGCTCAGGTGGACCAATACCAGGAATGCAGTGTCCCTACCCCTGCCGCACTGACACACAGCTGATTCCCCATAATGGGCTTGTTCTCAGACAGCCATCCCTTACACTCCCACCATCTCCCTGTCTCCTTCCTAGCTCTCTGCATTTTGAAGCACTGAGTTCCCTTCAGCCAACAAGATGTGTTACTTACCTCTTCCTCTTCCTGATATACAGAACCTGAAGGAGAAAGAAAACCATCATTACAACAGTCCTAGTAGGATGGGGAACAGCTGAGAAGAGAAATTTTGGGCACAGGGCACAAAGGAGGTGTAGCAAGTCTGGTGTCACTGTGCACCAAGGCAGTGAGAAGGGAGAAGTGACAACTGAAAATGAAATTTCATGTGCATCAGTAACACATCACCTCCAACACTAAGTGCTCAAGTGGCCTGTTATCAGGTGTGTTAGTAGTAGTAAGAGTATTAGGTGTAGCTCAGCACACTTCTGCAGGATGTATGTTGCAATTTAAGAGTGGATGAAGAACCTTCCCTTGGTGGTTTTCATCTGTAGATTTCCTACAGCGTAGAAATGCTGTTACCCCCTCCCCAGTATAAAGGGAAGAAGCAAAGAGGGCATGCTCAGTGACTTGCCTCGTGTCAGCCAGTAAGAGTGGCTGCGCTGAGAAGAAAGTGAGGCTTTTGGCCTCCAGAGCCTTGTTCTGAGAACTACGAACGTCGGATGTTGCTCTTGGGAACTTATGACCGTTTCCAGGATAATGTTTCCGGGTTCTCTTAGGGGCTTTTGGAAAAACTCCTCCTTGGGCCTGCAATGAAATTTTGCAGTAGTCCCTTTCTGTAGGCTCCTCTGCTGGTTGTATTAGTGAAGCTCTTCCTCATACAAGGATGGGAGCTTGCTGCTACCTTCTGTTCTCTGTTGGCAGGTAAATGATCTGGTTATATATCAAAAGAACTGCAGCACTTGCATTGCTTGTGTTGGGCCCAGAAATATAGTTTCTGAAAGCTTCTGCCCACAGCATCAATGGCAAGGTTAGGTACGCAGCAAATCCTCAAGGCCTTTGCTGATACCCTGCAAGCAGAACCTTGGAAATGCAGTCCAGAATCAGTCTAGCTAAAATGGATTCTGGCTGCTTGAATTCAAAAAGGCATGTCCATGGGAGAGATTAACGTGGTTTCAACAGTCTGTTTTAGAAGTTAATTTAGATGAACTTTCTGGCCGGGTGCCCCGTGTTGACAAGGTTTAAATCAATGCAGCTGTTCCAGTTAACAAGTCAGAACAGAATCTGCTTTGTGTTCTTTTAACTGAACTTCCTACTGCTATTAAAAATAAATACTGATACTACATATGGCTTCCTCTAGGCCTGCTGAGCTGCCCGTTCAGACTAGACCTCAGGGAACTGCAGAAATATTGGAGCACTGGATAAATGCCTTAAAAACAAAGGGATCTCAGTTCCCTTTGTTCTGGGTGAGCCTTTAGTAGAATGCAAATTAATTATTCAACCCAGATCAGTCCTCGAGCCCCTTTTCCACCCTCCCCTCAAGAGACAGAAATATTTAGCAGGGCTCTCTTACCATAGCTACAGCCAACCCAATCACAGTAATGATCCCAAAGGACAGCAGCATTGTACTCATGCTGGGTCCAGTGCTGGCCACATCTGGGATTTTAGTGCTGTTGAAACTGGTAGTTTCAGGGCTTATGGTTGCTGTTTCTGGTACAGTTGCATCCAGAGTTGTCCCTGGGTCTGGCCTGGCTGTGGCAGTGGTGCTGTGATAGAAGTCATGCACAGAGGGTGAGCTGTAACTCATCCTGCCAGCTCTTGGTAGCTCCTTTTACCAAGCTGTTGTCCTCACCCATCAGCTACAGAAGTGTAGAGCTGCCCTTCGTATCAAGGACCCTCATGTGAGACCTATCATGTAGCATCGCTGCTGTTGGTTTTTCTTCACACTGGTCTCTGCCTAGGAAAGAATGAGAACAAATGAACAGCACAGAGCTCTTAGAGACAGGCACAACCTTTTCCAAAGTTTCCCAATTCACTAGTACAATTTTTGTGAGCAGCTCACAGATGCCCACTCAAAATAAAAGAAAGATTTTTCAAGGGTATTGAGAGCCCCTGAAGACATGCCTGATTCACTTTTAAGTCAGTGATGTGCTCTCCCCTCGCTGCTTCAGCTCTGCCTCTTTGCAGGCACTTGGCAGATCTGTGTGGGGAACAACCTCAGAACCCCTGTCTTTGGTCTGCCTCAGGCTGAGGCAGATGGCCTCAATCCACCCTGGGAGATACAGTATTTTCCTGCTCCTGCCTCTTGCTTTTAATTTTTGGAAAGTTACATGGATGCCCTTAAGTTTATCGGTGGGAACACATCCAGTAAAATGGCACTCAGCTATGAGGCATCTGTATCTCAGGATGTTTTTTATTGACTCCAAAGTAGGACTTCCCTGTTGAGGTAGTCACTGGTGACTGGTAAGTCTGTGCAGTACCCACCATCTTACTGCACTATCCATCACCCCACTGTCCCTCAGGCCACGCGCTCTGGAAAGGCAGCTTCCCTAAAGCAGTGGGTTGCACCGGTCCCCCATCTGCTACTAAAGACAGGAAGTATTTCTCAAGTCCCCCATGAAAGCACCCAGTCAATCTTAGTCATGCACTGCTAATTATCAATATTAATTTCAAAATTAGTCCAATTTTGGAGTTGTGAAATTTGATAGATCTATTCATGCTGAAAACATGAAAGGCTTTAATTGCTTCATGCTTCAGTTGTGCAAATGATCAGGAGTTGCAAAACACCATGGGATGATCCTATGGGAAGTATTTGCACAACTTGGTTTATAAAACCACTGTGTATAACATTAGTTCAGCAATTGCTTCCATGAAAATACAGCTACCTCTGGACCAGAGCAGTGCCAAGAACTACTGTAGCAGTCCTCTGGTAATTTCTCTGCAGTTTAGCAGACATTACATCTCTGGACTGGAATGCAGCCGGGACATAGGGGTTAATGAGGTCTGAATAGAAAAGATGTGCCTGCAAAGAGAAATGAGCCATTGTTCTGCTCCACTCTGTTCTATTCTAGGCAAGGTTATTGCGCAGTTCCCATTACTGTGACACCTTACTGCTGTCCATAACTGCATTAAGCAGTGTGATTAACATCTGTCACTAACAACTGAAGTGGAGAAGCTGCACCAGGGAAACAGCACCAGGCTGCCCTGTGGTCAATCAGCAACCTGAGTAGCCACCTCGGCTTGCACAGTACTAGCCCTGCATCTCCCTGAGCAGGTAAATCACTGACCACACCCACAGGATCTGTCTCACAACTCCCTGTGACAACTCTGTGAACCAGGAGTTGCTGGGCGATTCTGAAGTGCCTGGGAGCCTGTAGGAGCTGTCAAACTCCCATGAGTTTGTAGAGAAATGTGAAGAAAACAGTTCTGGCCTGGTCCCACCTAACATCATGATGAGGGCTGAGTTCATTGCAGCAGAAAGGGAGTGTGTCCTTCACTGACCACCAAACCATGCACGCCTAGTTTAAACCATGTGACACATGGATTTCCCCAGTCATTACTGACAGTGAAGCCCAGGTGTAATGGACACTCGGGCACAAACCTGAGATGCAAGTGTCACAAACAGCAACAGCAGCTACAGCCCAGCAGGGAAAGGGAAGGAACTGTTGAGCAGGTTACTGGGCAGACTGAGCAGCTGCTGAATTATTGATTTGTGCTATTCAGGGAAACTCTCTCTGACTGTAATTCACATTTAAAAAAAAAAAAAAAGCCACCACCAAGGAAACAAAAAGTGGAGAAAGAGCCTAAGTGAAAGGAGTGAAGCGGGCCTAAGGGCTTTGCAAAGCATGGCTCTAGAACTTGAACAGCTCCTGAATTTTGGAAACAAAACTCAATGCAGTGTCAGTTTTGGAAAAAACACTGCAACTTGGATGTTGAAGCTGATACCAAGCCTTTGGGTGAGACCCCTTTTGTATGGATCACACACAGTGCTGCTATGCATTGCTCCTCTGAATAAAGTTAGGCAAGGTTAAAATCAGCCAGCTGAACATCTAGTCAAGTGGGAATGGAGGCTCTTGTTTATCTTCTCAGGGTCCTGTCCATGCTGAAGGATTTCCAAGCCCAGAGACCTAGCTCTAAAAGCAATCTGTATGAAAAGTTTGACATGGCTTAGACAACTAGTTCCAGGTCCAGAAGAGGGTCTTTCTGTTCCCAAGCCCCTTCTGGTCCAGGTTTCAGAGGGCCAGATGGAGAGGCTGGCTGCAAGTACAGCCCAGGCCCATGGCTGACAATGGTAGAACTGGGGGTGGATGATCTTTCCCACCACCTTCCTTTCCCAGCTGTCATCATGGTGCTGGAAGTTTGACCTGCAGGCTGGGCACACTCCAAGTCTCTGATGGCTGCTCTAGGGCCAGGGCCAGCTACTTCCTATCGCTGGCAGGTTTCAGCATAGTCCATGCACAAATAGAAGAGGAACCAGATCCTCAGCTGCTGCGAGCTGGCATTCTTCCATTGCCTGCACCAACGGAGCTGCTCACACAGCTAGGACCGCTCTGTGCTGGGCTCTGCTGGGTATGGGAACACACTTGTTTCCTAAGCCAGCATTTCCAAACTGGTCTCTGATAGGCACTGCAGTGGCCCAACACCTCTGAGATGCAGAACACCATGTCAGGCACTAGCTTGAGGCTGCTGGCTTTTCTGAGTCTCGCTTTTAATCTCTGCACTTCAGTTTCCTCTCAGCTACAACAGGAATAGAGGTTTGTGTCACAGGGATGAAGATGGGTCACTAGGTCTCTGGATGAAGAAGGCAAATAATAACTAGTATTTTTTCTGTATTACTCCACCGAGATGAAGTGTCTCTAGTAAATTCAGCAATGCAAGCAGCACTGGGTCGCTGTTGGCTATGGGATGTGGCTGCCCAGTGTGTGAACTTGTGGCTTCCTCTCCCACTGGGGCAGGGCTGGTCAGGCCCCGGGGTGGGGGGAAGCCCCGGCCGCCTGTGCCCGCAGCCCCTGTCTCTTATACACAT
>NW_020799116.1:18676962-18704618 GCF_003259725.1 Athene cunicularia
GGCATTGGCCAGGGTATGGCGTATGCAGGGAAGGCCGGACTCTGGTCCCGGCGGGACTCTGCGGGGCTCCTGTACCGCCGGAGAGCCGCCCGGTCACGGAGATGAGGCGGGGGGCAGCTCCCTGGCTGGCAAATGGGGACTTGTACCCCCCCGCTACATCCTGCCGGCTCGGCCGGCGGGACTGACCGCCAGCACAGCTCGGAAAGGTTGGACTGGGGTGGTGCCAGGCCCAGCTCCTGACCGAGCCGGCGGGTGAGCCAGGGAGCGTGGGGCAGAGACGGAGAGCGGGACAGGCCGTGCCCTTCGGCAGCCAGCGGTGACTGCAGTGAGTGGGGAACCGGGGGTTGAATGGACCAAACAACAGAACTGCAGGAAAAAAAAAGTATTTCCCACCTGTGTGCAAACAGGTATTTGCACCAAGAAGTAGCATGAAGGGACTGTTCTTGGCAGGGACTTCACATCAGTAGCTGCTCTCCTTTCTTAATAATGACAGTTAGTGAAATCATTGTTCCAGCCATGGCCCATTAGTCTTATCTGCTTCCCTAAGAACACTAATGGTTAATGTTTTATTCCTTCAGTGTTCTTCTTGTGCCAGTATCCCCAAAACAGGTCTTTAGGGTGAGGAGCTGCTTGGGTAAAGACTGTAGCTGTCAGACTGCTTATGCATAAGATAAAGGCAGGTTTCCATAGGGGCAGTTCATCTCTCTGCTGGGGGTAAGGAAGGTGGTAAGAAGAGGATCCTTGGGCTCTTAGAGCACCAACCCTTTTGCTAGGAGGTAAGCCAGTCATGAGATCTTTGCCACAGGGTATTCCCTCTGCTGCTTCCCTGGGCTCTGTTTGGTTTGATTTTGCAAAGGAGGGCAGTTGAGGCCTGACTTCCCACAGTTTCACCGTGCAGCAAGAGCAGGGCAGGCCCCATGCTGCTGCCTGTGAGGGTGCCCGGTGCAGCAGGGTCCAGGGCTGCAGTGGGGCTTCAGTGAACCCAGGTGGGAGCTGACTCCGATCTCCCTGCAGCAGCACTCCTACAGTGCGGAGAGCCACCCACCCTGGGTGCTGCCAGCTGCTGCAGAGAGGTATTTTGTTTGTGTGGTGGTTTTCTGGAGGAATTGGAGGGGGAGGTTGTGGCCTCTGAGACAGTGATGAAAAGCAGCCATCAATAGAGGAATGGAATGGGTGCTCTGGGAAACCCACAGTGGCTCCAGGGACTGTGAGTCAGGAGGGAGGGGGGCCCTCATCTCTGATGGATCACAGCAGGAAAGTGGGATTGTTGTTCTGTTTGTCTCACACAGTTCCAAGTGTGATATGCAGCAGCTGTTTTGTAAAGTTTCATTCCCTTTGTCTCCTGCAGTCATCTTGTTTGTTTTTCTTCCCCCTGTGCCTGGCTCTGCCTGTTCTCTCCTTTGAGAGACTGATTTCCCTCTGGCAGGGTTTTCCTTTTCTGGCCTTCGCATCTTTCAACTGTTTCTCTTCCCTTTAGTTGTACCTTAGGGGTTTTTCTCCTTCCTCTGCTCTTAGTAGCTCTGTGGCCCCTTGTCTGCTCTCTGGAGATGGTGCGAGTGTGGAAGATCCTTAACCCATGGAGTCAGGATCTTCTGTGAGCACACCCACTAACCTAGGCCTTGTGATTTTATGAAAAGAGAGAAGAATAAAAGAAATTAAGAGAAGGTTGAAGGTCTTCTTGTAGGGAACCAGTGTGACCTGCCCATGGGATGGAGATCCAAGGGCTGAAGCTAAAGATTGCTTTGTCTGGCTTTCTAAGACCAAGGACAGGCAGGAGTGCTGTGCCTGTGTGTAGGCATGCTTGCTTCTGCCCTGCCATGGGCACGGACTGGCTGTCCAGTAGCTCTGGCCTGTGGAGATGGGCAGCTCTGCGAAGAAATGGGTTGCAGTGGCAGAGGTGTTACCTGTCACCTGAGTCTTTTCTTGGGGTGATCCTCTGTTACTCTCAAGGTGTGAGTAGTTGGTTTTGTACCTCTGGGCTGGGATTAGGGCAAGCAGTCTGCATTCTGTCAGAGGGGAACCTGTGATTTGCTAGCCCAAGGGATTCAGGCTGTACTCTTCCCTTCTTTTCTAGACCAGAAGAGCTGCAAACCACTGCCATTTTCATGCTGCCCTGAGGAGAATCCACTGGCTGTGGTCAGCTGGTGCTTAGCCACAGTGGCTTGTAGCACCAAGTGTCCTGTGAGTCTCAGCACTGACTAGATCAGCTGATAGTAACAAGGAACACATGTGGAAGCCAGCAACTGATTTCACAACAATGAGATGCCTCACCCACCAGCTGCTCAGGAGGTTGTTGGGTCGCTCACCTCTGTGTGTGCCAGGGCGATTGAGTCAAAGTAAAGGTCCTATCCTCAGTCCAAAGCAGTCACCCTTGCGGCAGAGCTGCAGTGCAAGACCTGGGCTTGTGACTGCCACTGATGTGGTCAACTACTGGCAGAAGGTGTTTGAGACAAATGGGATTCCTGAAGCACGAGAATCCAGTGAATATATTGTGTCATTTGTCCTGGGAGCAAAAACAGTTAAGTAATAGGAAACAATAAGATCTGTGTATGCCTCTCACTTTTGTCATTTTGATTGAATCTCTTGCGTTCTTTTTATCTCACTCATAGGAAGTAGAACAACTTTTCCTTCCTTGAATGGCAGAGATAGTGAGGCATAGTTTATCAATGCTGGTAGAATACTTGGGGTCTCTTAAATGTCCTCTTTTGCAGAGACTGAAGTCTAACACAATGACACATACCCATGCTGTACCCTCACTTGCCTGGTGGAATGGTTCTTAATTTAACCTATTCTTTCAAACCCTGAAAAGAGGCAGAAGAGCAGTTGTATAGCTTTGTCTTTAAACATGCAGATAGGTTCTCCTAATTGTGGTTTCTAGCAGTCCCAGGCACATGTGTTTGTCAGCATGCTGGGGTCTCCCTGGAGGATGCCCTTGGGAGGGTGCAAGGGACACCCAAGTGCATAGGTTTTAAAGTGAACTTGTCTTCAGTTTCAGAGCTTGAATTCCAAAAGCCTCTGCACTCCACTTACAGCAGTGCATCAGGAGCAAATCCAGCAGCTGAGCAACAAGCGACTAGAAAGGTAAGAGCATCATCTTATAGTCGTTCCTTTGGCGAGCTTTCCTTCAGTCTTAAAGCGGCCAGAAGAATGGTGGCAGAGAGAAAGTAGGGGACCATTAGCAGCTGACATGTCAAGTAGCAGTGCTGTGTCTCTCATGGTGACTCAGGTGATGGGCATTTGCTATTGTCGGTTAGCAAATCACCTGTCTGTCCTGTCTGGGAGCAAAGAGGGTTTAACTGGCAGTACTGACTCTGAGTTGGGTACACTTTCATTAAGCCCTTCTGTGCTTACAAAATTTAACTTTGGCCCCTTCTGTCTGATTCAGCACTCTCTTGAGCTGCCAGTCCTATACTGGTCTGTGTGTTGCTGTGCATTGCTTTCTAGGCTTTCCCAGCAGAGGGATTTCCCTGGTGTTTAGAATTATCCTTGATTGCTGTAGCTTTGGTCTCCATTTGGCTTCCATTTGCTTGCTCTGCGTAAGGGATTCTCTTAGTGCAAAAATGAAATGGGTTTGGTGTGAAGGAGCTACCTGTAATCAGGCTGGACCTGGGGAGTAGTGTGTGGGGAGAGGAAGTATTCAGGAACTTGGATCATTTAGAAGGTTGGGAGATGCTTGGGACTATGTTTGGAGGTAGCATCTTCCTGCTTGTTTACATGGGTGTGTTTATGATGTGGATCCTCATTTTGCTGTGCAGATTAATCCTGCTTTGTCTTACGCAGAATAGGTTGTGAGGGTTTTTCAGGGAGTCAGTGTGTTAGCAGTGGTTACTGTTTGTAGGATCCGAGTGTCTTCCCTGAAACTTTCCTGCTGCTTTTGAGTCCTGTGTTAGGAGCAGAAATGCAAAATTCCCAGAGCTGTTTGACTTTCAAGTTGCTCTGTCTTAAGTGCTGTTAAGGTTGCAACAAATATCTGCTGTTCTACATGAAGAAGTGAGGTATGATGCCTCGCAGCAGCTGAAAACATGGCCCCAAAATTCATAGAATCATGTAATCATGGAGGTTGATGGGGACCTCTGGAAATTTAGTCCACCATTCCTGCTCAAAGCAGGATCAACTAGAGCAAGTTGCTCAGAGCCATGCCCAATTCAGCTTTTAATATATCCAAAGACAAATACTATACAGTCTCTCTGGACAGCCTGTTCCAGTGTTTGACTACCCTCACAGTGTTTTAAAAAAAAAAAAAAAAAAAAGGGGTGGTTCTTAGGTTTAGATGGAATTTTCTGTATTTCAGTCTGTGCTCTTCGCCTGTCTTTTCACTGGATACCACTGAAAAGAGTCAGGCTCCGTCGTCTTCACTGCATCTCACCACATACATATGGTTATTAATGAGATTTCCTTCCCCTGACCCCTCAGCCTGAGCCTTCCCTTCTCAAGGCTAAACCATCCCAGCTCTCAGTCTCTCTCCTTGTATGTCAGATGCTTCAATCCCATAATCCTCTTAATGGTCATTTGTTGGACTTACTCCAGTATGTCCCATGTCTCTCCCTGTACTGGGAGTCCAGCACTGCAGATGTTTCCTTCCAGTGCTGAGTAGAGGGGAAGGATCCCCTCACTCGACCTTCTGGCAACACTCTGCCTAATGCAGCTCAGGGAGCCATTGGCCTTCGCTGCAAGGGCACACTGCTGGCTCATGGTCGGCTTGTCCACTGGCTCCCCAGGGCCTTTTCTGCAAGGCTGGTTGGCCCTCAGCCCTCTTTTCTGTCCAGCTGGTTGGCCCTCAGCCTGTACTGGTGCATGGGGTTATTCTTCCCCAGTTTATAGGACTTCATGTTACTTTTTGCTGGATTTCATGAGGTTCCTGACAGCCTATTTCTCAAGCCTCCTGAGGTCCCTCTGAAAAGTCACACACCCATCTGGCCTGTTAACCACTCCTCCCAGTTTTCTGTCATCTGCAGACATGCCAAGGGTGCTCTCTGGCCCTTCATCCAAATCACTGCTGAAGATGTGCTGTATTGGCCCCACTGTTGACTCCAGGGGCAATGCACTAGTCGTTGGCATTCAGCTGAACTTTGTGCACTGCACATGGCCCTCCAAGCCTGCCAGTTCAGTCAATTTTCAGTCCACCTCATTTATCTAGTTCATACTTCATCAGTTTGTATATGAGTATGCTATGGGAGACAGTATCAAAACCATAAGGAAAGTCAAAATACACAGTATTGATTACTCTCTCCCCATGTACCAAGCTAGTCACTGTGTCGTGAGTGAGGATATGTCATGAAGATACGTCTGTCAGGTTGGCCAGGAATGATTTCCCCTTTGTAAATCCATGCTGACTACTCCAGTCACCTTCCTGTACTTTGTCTGGAAACAATCTCTAAGACTATTTGTTCCATCGCTTTCCCCAGTATCATGATGAGGCTGACTGGCCTGTAGTTGCCCGAGCCCAGTGCTTGTTTGCAAACTCTTTTGTGGAAATGGAGCTCGCACAGCTCCCTTAGAGTGCACATGCACGTTGCGTGGGTGGTTGAGAGCCTTAGGGGTGTCTGGGTTGCTCACCCAGACAGGGTTATCTGGTTAGTAATGAGGTAAGCGTGGTATTGAGAGATTTTCTGTGTTGTAGAGTGTAGTCCTAAAGTGTTCACACTTGCTTTTGCCTGCCACAGAATGCCGGTGCAGTATGTGCTTGGCGAGTGGGATTTTCAGGACCTGACACTGAAGATGAGACCCCCAGTATTTATTCCTCGGCCTGAAACAGAGGTATGAATGTGGAGAACGTGGCGGGGTGGGCTTGATTCTGTGAATTACATCATACAATACAATCACAGCATGATTATGAAGGTGCCCTGCATATCGTGAGGTTGTAGTGATGAGGTCAGATCACTTCTAGAACACAAGGGGATTCTAAGCTTATGATCTGGAACTGATGCTGGTGAACTTTGCCTGCTGGCTCAGAGCAAGAGATGTTGCAAGCTAGCGTATCACTTAATTACTCGGAGATACAACTCCATTGATGGAAGGACTTGGCCTTCTTTCCTTATTTCTGCTATAATAATGACTCCTAGAAGTTCAGAACCTATACTGCTATGTCTCAGTGGCTGAGTACTTTAATACAAGGACAAGAATCTCAAAGTTGTCCAAATACTGTTAGCAAAATCCTGTGATAGTGGAAAATGGTAATGGACTCTGGGGAGCTTGTTTGTCCATGTGCAGACTAAACCAGTGCAGGCTGGTAGGAGATGGCACCTACCACCTGTCTGATGACTCCGCAGTGGTTTCTAGACAAACACTGGCAACTGAAGGGGTGTTTCCTGAGCTGTAACAAAACTAACACTGAAAAATTATGGGTAAGTTCTGACCTGGGCTGGAGTTAAATATGAGTATCAGTTATAAGAATGTAAAGGACAGCTATACATGATCAAGGTAAAACTGTTTTCCCCAGGAAAGGGGAAAAACCCAGAACTCCATGGTAATGCTTTCCCTGACAGTAGCCTAGCTTTCAGTTCATGGACCATCCTAGCTAGGAAGTCTTTCTGTTTACTAGTCCTCAGGAGGTGTTAGGTTTAGTAAGGTGGGTTTTTTTTGTTTTGGGTTGGTGGTTCTTTTTTTTTTTTCTTCTGGGAATTTGTTTGCTTTTGAAGCCTGTGTTAACTTCTGGGGATGAAATGGTCTCCACAGCTTGTCCATTTAGGGGTCTCAGAAGCTTAAACCTGTTTTCAGTCTGACAGTAATTTCTTCAATCATTTGCCTGCTGCTTGGTGACTTGTACTATGCTGGCCTTCTGCTTAGGTCTCTGTAAGTAGGGGCCCACGCTGTAGAAAGAACGGAAAGGATTGTTCAGACAGAATGTCCCCTACTGCCAGTGTCAGAAGTGATGCCAGGGCTGAGTGGGCTGTGGACGTGGGAGGACCACCTTTGCTTTTTCTGGGGAAGGGTTAGCATTAAGAATGTATGAAGAAAGCAGCAGCTCACTTAAGAGAGGATGCAGTCTACAGAATCCTCATCTGACACCTTTTATTACACAAAGGCAGCTTACGCTTCCCTTGTGCCCTCTGAAGAAGATGGTGCTACTGAAATCTGTGAGAAGATTCCAGGCAATTTAGTGGGAATCAGCACAACTACCACTTAGAGATCATCTAATCTCAGCCTGTAGAAGAATATTCAGAACCAGGTTTGTTTTGGTGTGGGGCATTCAGCAGCATCTCACTGAGAGCCTGCTGGGCCCTAATTCATCGTGGTGACACTTGTGTCCAGAGAAGGTGTGAGCTCTCTGTTGCATCTGGGTTTGATCGCTCTGTGGTGATTAAGTTTGGAGATAGGGCTCTAAGGAATAGTTTTGCCAGTTAGAGCCCAGTGATGGTTAGCTTTGTTATTGTCAACAGTATTTCTGCTCCAGTTGATTCAAGAGTGTTTCCAATCTCTAACTCTCCATAATTTGTGGATGCAAAGTGAGCGTTAAAACCAGGGAGAACTTGCATGTCTGCAAGTCAGAACATCTGCTGGCAAGGCTTCCTCTGGTGCTGCGCTCTAATTCTTTCCATGAAGTGCCAGGCTTCAAACAAAGGCCTATTGTGTGGAGTGGAAGCCAGGGTGGCTAATGCCTGAGAACGCTGTTAATTGTGCCCACATGTGTGATTTTGGTAAAAGCATCTCCACTGGCCCAAAATAAAATGCAGTCCTGTCTAACATGCTGTGTTTGGAACCACTTAACATACCCTGGTGCAAAAAAGCATAAACAGCTTAACTCAAACCTCATCTCTCTGGGAAAACTTTATTTGATGTGTCACAGTACTTAGTATGAAGGCACATTTTTAGCACATTTATTATGGAAGGTCAGAAGTTTATGATGATAGCTCAGGAATGGAGCTCTGTTGGCAACTGAGAATTTTCTTGTGATCTGATGCTGGGGATGTTACTTGGACAGGAAGAGCATGGGGACAAGATCCAGCTATTTAGCAGCACCTGACAGGACATAGCTTTAGGCATGTGCTGCTTCCAGGAACTGTGTACTCAGTGTAACCTGTTGCACAAAGTGAGTTGGTGTCCATATCCTTTCCTTCTGCTAGGAAGGAAGGGCTAGTTGTCTCTGACTCAGAGCTTTGTGTGATGTGTTTGGGTTGGGGTTTGCCTATGTTTTGTTTCAGAGTCATTTTTCCAGACTTCACTGGAATTAAAAACCATAGTGGAAACATCTCCTCTCAAAAATACTGAAGTTAGTTCTATCTGTTGCTCTCATTCTGTTTAGAATTTGTCTGCAGCATTCTTAAAACTGATAGTGCTGAAATTTTTCACCAAATAATACCTGTAAATAATCCTTGTCCTTTAGGAAGCAGTTCATTATCAACATTGATATCCCAGGTTCAAGTTGTTTATTTGTGACTGCACACACAAGCCACGTGGCATTTCTTGTCCTTGGCTGAGTAAATGTGACTCCCTAAATTGACTTGCTAGTATAGATACACAAGCAGCTGCAAAATTTGCTTTCCAGTTATATTTATGCAGCTTCTGAAAATGCTTCTGCTTGTTGATTCAAAGACTAAAAGGAAGATCAGCCATCTTTATCATGAACATTTTGTTCTACGGTTACAACAGAAGGGTTATAACTCTTGCTCCCAGACACGTTGGTAATGGCATGAAGGCAAACACAGTAGGACATAAACCACCAGCATTGTTTCAGTCCTGGGGACAGAGGGACACATGCAAAGAGAGAAGCTCAGCTGTCTGCTTAATTTTGCCCTGTGTGAAATTTACCCCTTTTTAGCCTATTTACTGTTCTCTGGTAGCTGAGTCCTCTCCCATTTGCTCCCTCCGGGAATATTTTTTCAGCACATGTGGCTTCATTTGTCTGTTCCATGGGAATCCAAGTGGGGAGGGGGCAGGCAGCCAGAATTAGGAAACTAGCAGGTCCTGTTTAAGCTCTGAGAGCAGGGTAACAAAGCTGGTTGCATTCAGTCATGGCTTTTTGGCCCATAGGGCTGATAGATGTCTGCTCACAGAAGTATATTGTGTTGGAGGAGAGTTTTGTTAAGCAGTCCTCAGTCTCCCCTTCCTCCAGCTACCTGGCCCTACGTGAGCAAAGCTTTGGACTTGCTCCTGCAAGCAAGGGCTTGCAGAACCCAACATGCTGCCTGCTTTACTCAGGTGACCATCAGAGCCAGGCTTTGCAATGGGGAGGTGTTTGGGTCAAAGTTTAGGCGTGTGCTCAGTCTTGTAAATTGTCTTTGTTATGTGATTATTATTGTAATGTCAAGGACTCCCTATCTCAGCATTGCTTGGTCACTGTTAATGGATGAGAAAGACATTTTCACAAAGCAAGGCCGTCTGAAACTCGGGCAGCAGCCTTGTGGATCAGAGGGAAACTAGGACAAAGAGAAGGAGAACTCAGACAACCGTGGATATATCATTCTTTTTTTGTCCCGGCAAATATAGGCTAAATGAATCCTCACCAGGACTTCGTTAAGGAAAGGTGTGGTTTGATCCAGGACTTCTCCGCAGGAAGTAGTTCGGGGTATGTGGCTCACCGGGCTTTTACCCCTAGAGGGCACTCCAGGCTTAGGCTCGTGCCGTTACTGATAGTTCTATTTCTCATGAATTACTGTACGATTGCCACCGTTTCTGATCCCCTCCTCTCAGATGCTGTGCTTTAAAGCAAATAAAGGCTTAGCTGTTCAGTGGAAACAAAAATGGTCAAATTTTTTTATCCTTTGCAACTAATGTGTGGGTAGAGTCAGGTTCTTGGACATAGAGTTTTCGTTTTTGTTGGAGGAAGGCTGCTGGGGGAGAGTTCCGGTTCTGCTTGGGAGGATTGTCACAGTCTCACCATCCCCTCTGATCCTCAGGCCACCCAGGACTCCCCTGGTGACATCTCCTTGTCCTGTTGTGGTCTCAGCACAAGCTCAGACCCTGTGTAATTATTTTCTGTCTTGGCTTTGTTGTGGTGGCTGTGTCATGAGAACAGTCCATTGTCCTGTAAGGTGGGTAGACTGACTGTAGTGTGAGGATGTGTGTTCAGCCTGGGAGACATCTTAGGGAAAGAAATTACAGGTCTATGCCGTGTTGAACATTTTTTAGTAGTCATGCAAAAAAGATTGTGGCTACAGTCTCCTGTGAGAGCAAGAAAAAAGACAGTGGATCAGACTATATTGGTCTGTCTTGTGCAATGTACTGTGTCTGATCACATGTAGCAGATGTTGGGGACAAAATTACAAGGGAAAAGATGGGTATGGAGGGATCCCCCCTTCTTTTGACAGTCAGCAGTTAATGGCTGCTCTTAGCCCAAGCTGGATTTGGGGCCATCCTGCTTCATAATCAATAATGGATCTGTCCTCCATTGATTTGTTTAATCCTCTTTTGAGTCTGTGTCTAGCCCCATGACATCATCCGACAGCAAATCTTTCTAATTTGGTATTGTAAAGTATTTTCTTTGCTTCTGGGGCTGCCTGCTCATTTGACAGGAAAGCCCTTCTTACTGTGTGTGTAACACAAACCATTCATGCCCTTTATAGAATCTGTAATTTTTAGTCCTGTCGCTGTCTAATCAATTCTTTTTCCACCTATGACTTTTAACTTGTTTCCCAAGACAGGTTGTTTCTTTCCCACGGTAACATGCTCAATACACCAAAACCATTGTTGTTTACTTGCGTCTGTCAGCTGAATGGCAGTCATTGTGTTGGGCTGTTCTGAAAAGCAGTTTAGGCAAAGATTTGCTCAGAGAAGCCTTTCATGAAGTTTAACCTTACTTCTAGCTAAGCGTAATCATTAACCTTTCAAGAAAGTCAAGCACAGAGAAAAGGAAGGATTTTTGCTTCCTGACATGTATATGCAAATATACAGATAGCAAGGTGGGGCCTTTCTCTGGTGCTTTATGTCAAAGCAGTGATTCACATTTTCTGGTTTAATCAGTGCTAAAAGGAAGCTCTTGATGCCGAATGGCCTTTCATTTCCCTAATTTCTTTGCCACAGATGGTTAATTTTTTTGAAAGGTCAAAAGGTCACAGTGGCTAGTGAGTACAGGCATTGATCAGGAGTCAAGAGACTTTTTTTTCATAGTTTTTCCTCTGATCAGTTGTCTCTTCAAAGGAAGGCTGTTTCATTTTGCTGTGTTACTGGCTTCACAGTTTCGGAAATTAAAAGGATAATGGTGCTCTATCTTGCACATGGCTTGAGATCCTTTCTTGAAATATAGATATGTAGACTCCTATAAGGTATATCGAACATAAATGCAATAGGGCATTATTTAATAGATCAAAAATTAACTGCTATCTGTCAAAATGTAGCTGTAAACAGACATGCTAAAGTTGCAGCACTGCTATTGTGGCCTCACACAGATCAGATTTTGCCCACATGATAGGCAATATTTTATCAGTATGTTGGAGAAAAACAATGTTTTCTCAAAGTGGGCTGTGGCACAGAGGCTGGGGAATGGGAATTACGAAGGGAGCCTGGTTTTGCCGCAGAGCAATTGGAATTGCCCTTTAAGCTAGGCACAAGTGTTTAATAGGATCATATATGCAGAGACAAATAATGCAGCCTGTGCCTTGTGGCTGAGGGGCTTCACTGTCAGAAGATCTTGGAGAAAGATTTGAGGCTCTTACGGGTATTCTGACCATGAGCACCCATTTTCAGCAGGCTGCCTAGCAGGCTAATGTGATTCTTGCACGTGATAACAGGGGACTGCCAAATCCAAATAATCTGTGTACTGCAGTAGTGGAATAGTTGCAAAAATCTTATGTTACTGACCAGTTGAGAAAGAAATGTAAAAGAAGGTTTGGCGAAGAACCAGTAAATAGATTAACAGCTGGAAGAAATCTGCCTTGTTGTAAAAGACTTGTAGCTCATCAAAGACAAGTTAATTACCTGGCACAGGGAGCAGAAATTTGATAACAGAAGTCTCTTTGGTTCCATAAGTGTACAACAAGCACCATAAATGCAGGCCAGAAAAGGTGCACATTTTTTACAGAGTATAATAGATTACTGAAACAGTTTAGCAGGAATCTATTGCTGGCCACTTTAAAATCAGGACAGGATGTTTTCCCAAGACAGATTTCTTGTTCAAAAGGAAATGGAGGAAGAAACAGGATTGTTCCTGGCTATCTGGCCAAGATGAACTATGGCAGTAGTTTCTCCTGGCTTCCTATGCAAGAAAAAAAGGCTGTGCTAGTGCAGAGGATTACTTTATATTTGGTGACTTCCAGGACAGACTCAAAAATGTAAATTTGAAACTAAAATCTGTGCTGAAGGCAAGGAAAGCAGCAGCTGTTCTTTTAAGTCATGCACAAACCTGTTCCCCAGGCTAACTTATATAGAATTTCCTTATATGTTCTCACAGATCTCTGTGTTCTTAATGCCTTTATTTTTTGCCCCTAAAAGAACTCTATGAAGTCATTAGCTTTTTAATCTCCCTTTTCTATTTGAAAGAGGGTCCTTATTCCTGTGAGTTTCAGCTGAGTAGCTTAGCTCATCAACAGTGAGAGCAGGATTTAGGACTAGAGCTGGAGAAAAGCAAACTATAAAATGTCTGTAATATGAGGGATTGGACTTGAGGGGATTTCCATGTGAACAGGGGAAAAAAATCCCTAAACATTTCCTACCCGCCAGCTCCGTTTAGACATCCAAATAACTGGAACTTCAGAGCTAGGGCTTAGCATGCTGGACCAGTGCATCTGTCCAGGTGCTTCACGCAGCAGTGGTCAATACTGGTATCTGCAGAGAAGGAAAATGCCTTGCTTCTGGAGAGATGTGCCAAGATAGAGGTTTGTGCTGGAGACACGAGATGCAGCCATTTTAGAGTGACTTTGATCCACTGTTCCTGCCCTTCTGGGGTGTGGCTAAGTTTAGGTGTGGCAGCTGTAGTAATTTCTTTTGGGCACTAGCACATGCAGGTTGCAAAGGTTGCTGCCTTTTGGTGAAGTCATTTCTGGTGCTGTCACAGTCTCTTCTCCAACAGGAACTGCTTCTGTTTTGTGACAAAGAAGCCAAAGCCCTTCCTCAGTATTAGGTGTGCTTTTACCTGTTTGTCACTGTTTCTGCCTAAAGCTACCTTTACTTTCTGGATCAGTGGCTCCTTCTACAGTTGTTCTGGTATTTTGCTTTCTGTACATGTATAGGGGAAGTTTTATCTGTGTTGTGCAACGTTTTCTCTTTCTTGCTGTGGTGCCAGGCGGAAGAGCCTAGGACAAAAATACTGTAGCCTGCCTGCCCACTAAACACTGATCTGGTTTGGTGGCTTGCTTCTGGAAGGAGGGTACGTGGCAGTGATCTTCTAGGGCCATTGCCATGGAGTGAGGTGTCAGGTTTGGCTTCCTGGTGTGTTGTCATGTGCTGACTGGCAGCCAAGTGGACAAACAGGAGGGGAGGGGTGATTCAGTTAGTATCAGATCAGGCTCCATGGAAAGTCCTGGATTCTGAGAACAGAAGTTTCTGGAAAGCACACAAATAAGTAGAACATTCCCGGGAAGTGTGCGAGAGCAGAGAGAAGTTTATCCAGGTTTTCATGTGTCTTTTGCTTTCCTTGTCCTGTTTACTAACCTGGGAAGTTAGACCTTCTTGCCACCCTGTCCTGTCCCCTTGGAAACTTGTCTTCCCTGCTTTCCCCAGAGCATGTGGGGCACGAAAAAAGGGTGTTTCCAGGGAATGCAGTGTGAGTTTGTGACCTCCACCCTTGCCTTTCCCATTTCTTCCCTCCTCTGTTTTTTCTTAGCCTTGTACTTTTAATCACAGAAACATCAGATGGTTCTTTCACTGTTGTTGGACTGTAGCACGTGATTGCCTCAACTCTGGACTGCCGCACAGCTCTGTAGCCACCACTGAGCAGCAAGAATCTTTGCTGTTTCCTCCCGACTGTCTTGGTGCTGAAAGCTGCCTGACCTTGTGCTGTCTGCTCGTTGGAGCTGTGCAGCTGTGGAGCTTGTGGTTTGGGTGCTGGCAGACACTGTCCTCATGCTTTCTTTGTGCAGCTGCGGTTCCAAGAAATACAGTGAACTAGAGACCTGGCCACAGGGAGTGGGAGGCAATACCAAGAACCTGTCAGAACATGGGTGTGTGCTGGGGGGGGAAGTGTTGGGGAACCAGAGTTGTGGGTGGAAGGGTGAGGTAGAGGCTCATGGGAAGCTGGAGGTGTTCACAAAGTTTTGCCTTTGTTTTACTCAACAGAGAAGATGGCGGGGGGCGGGGGGGAGGGAAATGCAACCAAATAAACCAGATAAATGACAGTGTGAACTTAGGGTGAATCAGGCGGTGAAGCAAGACTTCCTGGAATCACAAGGTGAGAGCAGGCTGTGCATGGCTTGGCTAGGAGACAAAAGCTTGAGAACCTCTGAGTGCTGGAAATTAAGTAGCATGGGAAGCAAATATTTGTGTCCCCTATATATGGAACCACCTGTAATAGGTCTCTTCTAGACCTTGAAAGTTCTTCTTTTGCTTATCAGGGCCAGATATCCTTCTCCCTCCCAAGGATGTCCTGCATTTTCCTCTGTAGATTTTTAAATTTACTTCTGGCGAAGATATGTAGGGTCTAGATGCTGCCACCTTCTCCCCACTCCGTTTTGTGCTAAGCAACAGAATTTAGGTCCCTAAAAACCTATCACTTGATGCCTGCATCACTTCTAGCCCAGCGCAGTGTAAAAACCTGTTCAGATACTTTGCTTTGCGCCTAACTTACCACCCTCAAGTTTGAGGTGGCTGGTGCTCTTGACATCCTCTTGAATATCTGAACAAAATTCTGTAAAATGGGGGTGAAGGGGAAGTTCACTGATTATTGCTGTGCAAGAGGAGTTTGCAACATGCAGAGAGATTGGGATTTAGTCATGCTGGTAACTGCAGAGCTGTGAGCTGGCCCCATTCTTAAGCCTAGCCTGTTGCCCCGACTGTCATGCTGTCTGCCTGTACCGGGTGACATAGGCCCTGGAGCACACTGACATTGCTGCTGTGCCCTGGAAAGGTGCGTGGCAATCCTGCAAACTGCAGGGGAGAGGACAGCTCTGAGGCAGTTTAAGCCATGCATAAGATCTGACCTTTTCATGAGACTTCTAGCTCTTCCTCTCTGCTGCTTGAACATCTCTGTACACCCATCTATTGCA
Source organism: Athene cunicularia (assembly GCF_003259725.1). Classification (NCBI taxonomy): domain Eukaryota; kingdom Metazoa; phylum Chordata; class Aves; order Strigiformes; family Strigidae; genus Athene; species Athene cunicularia. The sequence continues at coordinate 18,692,037 of NW_020799116.1, forward strand.
TGAAATGTGCAATCTGCCCCTGCAAGCAGATGTCAACAGCTCTGAGTTGTGGGGGCTGCCCAAGCCATGTCCAGGCCCCTCCTATCCTTTCACCTTCATGGCATTGCTAGCAAAAGCAGAGAGAGGTTTTTAGTTTCTCTTTGGGTTTGTCTGTTTGCTATTCAGTCCCTCCACTCTTTCCAAAAGTGGCTTTTGCTGGGGGAAGTAGCTTCTTGCACAGACTAGGGGAGAAAAGATATTAAAAATGTTCCATTTCCGCACTCTGACACAAATATCACACTTATACCCACGTGTGTGTACACCACGCACACTGTAAGCAATAATTTGAATTTTAATAACTTCACAGTTAGGCATTCATCCTGTCCATTGGTTAGCATACTGTGGGTAAATGTGGAATCAGGTCACATTGCTAAGCTACTTTTTGAATTTATGATTTTACTTGCTCCTTATTTCAGCACTTTGGGGTGTGTTTTTTTATTTACAGTTTTTATCTACAACAGTAAAAACAGATTATTCAAGAGCAGGCAAGCACTGTTTGTTTAGATGATGTGGGAATCTTGTTCTGATCTTTGTGCCTTCTGCTTTTCTGCAGGAGGTCAGTTGCCCTCACACAACTGTAGACCTGCCTGTTCCTAACTGGAGTTTTAGGGACCCGTTTCCATGATCTAAAGTGGAAAGGTGTGGATGAGGCTTCAGGAGCGTTGGGTGCAATGCTCCGGTCTGCCATGGTCTTCTTTTGTGGGTTTGGGATGGTCACTGTTCTAGAGTTGCTTGTCTGGAAGTTGTGAGGATAAATGTGTTAAAGGTACTGAAGTGCTCAGCGTGTTGCAGGGACAAGCCAACTTATTTTTCCTCTCAGAGATTACAAAGACACAGTGATTGTCAAGTCTTTGTTTTGTCCAAAATAACATTTTTCTGTACTGAAGAACATTTCTCTCTCTGATGTATTGAATCCTGTAAATGGTGTAAATGAAAGTAAGCCCTTTTTGAACAGCCTGCCATTTCAGTTTAGAGTGGCAGGTTGTGGAGAATTTAGATTAATCACTTAGGCTGCCAAAGTGTTTTCTCTCATTTCCCAGTGGAATTTATATAATTTCATCTCTCAACCTTTAGAATTGGTGATCAAACTGATGCTTAAGATGGCTTTTAGCAATGCTGGCATTATATTAGCAGATGTTTGACTCTGAATCTGTTCAGTCTGAGATGTGGGGTATCCTACACAATAAAGACCACAGCCTTTGGCCATCTACTGTTGTCCCAGTTTCTGTGTCTGGGACTGGCATCTCTTTTTAGCACATTCTGCCTCCTTGCTGCTCTTCTCCAGCTGTGGCTCTAGTCAGATTCTTCTACAGAGGCAGGGAATGTCTGTCTTGCAGGGTATTTTGTAGTCTGTATGAACCCTGTAGTGCATGCCCAGAAATACTTCATCTCCCAAGATGAGATCTGAAGGTGGTTCTGCAAAGTGCTATAATTTATCAGTTTCCAGTGCTGACATCTTGGGAGATGATGGTGTGCTTGGAGAAGCACAGATTTTGGCCAGATCACTTGCTAAAACATGAAAAATACTGAGAAGAATCTGAAGAATGCTGTTCAAAATTATTTTGGATAACTTGATCATTCATGATTTCTGAAAAGGAAACCTAGTGGCAATGGCAGTGGGCTAACTGGACATACTCTGTATCATGGTTGCTGGGTTTTCCTGATTCTTTTACAGTTGTTGGGGAAATGTGGTTTTCATGTGTGAGCTGTAAGTAAAGAAAAAGACCATGGTATCACAGCCAAATTACAGAATGTCAGAATGTCTTATTCCAGTGCATTGTTTGGTCTCTACTTCTTGCTTTTAATACATACATAATTGCAAATTTAATTCAACATTGAATAATCTGTACTAGTAATTTTTTTCCCTGTCAGTTAGAATATACCTTCTGTTTTGCTTGCCGATTGAATTTATTTCATAAAAGAATTTATCTTCATACTTATTGAACTTTTTGACTGTAGTGAGATACTAATGTCCTGAAAAGGATGTAGTTTCTTTAGGATGCTACATTATTTTTAATACATTTTCATTTTGAACTATTATAATAAAGGTGTGTATTAGGAAAGTTAACTAGCCTTTTCCTCAGTATATGAAAAGCAAAGTAGTCAGGAAGTAGGATACAAAGCCTATGTAATACCAACATCCCTTTTTTAATATACATGTGGTAGAAACTGAAATCAGTCATGTTTAAGTAGGAGCTTTGGCAAGCTAAAATACTTTCATTGTGGAATGTGTAAAGTAGAAGTTCCATTTAAAAACTCCAAGCTTGAAATTACTAATGAGAAGCCTTAAGGAAGTTAATAAATGCTGACAGTAGTTTTACTGTATGGAAGTTATATTTGAACATTTGTAATCGATAACTTGTGCTACCCTGTGATCAGCCCTGGAGACAGATGGTTCTTCTGAGTTACTGCAGAGATTTCCTGGAAATACTTGTAAGTGACCAGAAATGGCTGGTATTTAAAAGAGTGATTTAATGTCTGAGAAGAATTTTTTGGGTGGCTCTTCTTCTGTAGTCTGGGAATCATCAGGACCTGCTTCCCCAAACCAGCTGTGGTTACAATCTCTGGCTGTCTCCATTGCAGAAGTGTTTTCAGAATGATTCATCTGGAGCTGTTAGCGGAAAGGCAAAAGCCATTTCTACCACAAAAGTGGGTAGATAAGTTGTTTTATTTTGCCCTGTTATCTGAGTGCTGGTAGTCCTCTAATGGTTTCCTACAGTCCTATTGGGATTCTGCATATTTTCCTCCATAATTGTCTAGGAAAGGAATCCCTGAGCAGTAAAAAGGAATATGTGATTTTTTGGAGGCTGTTAGCAAAACTCCCTTCTGAGTGCAGTGCCAGTAACAGCATGGTAACTGGAGCAGGGCATTGCAGAGTGGCTCCTCACACTGGCTGAGGCTAGCTGAGGTATCAGTCACCAAACTTAACTTTGCAGTGAAGACACGCTTCTGGGTGAGGCCTCTCAGGATAGTGCCCTCCAGCCTGTGGGCTGTTCTTGTTCCCTCTTGGGCTTTTGGGTATGAGCACAGCAGAGCTCATTGCTGAGGGGCACTGGAAGCTGTGGAAGGCAGAGGGCACAGTCTGGAGAAGCACAGAGGCTGTTGTCATTGAGTGTCTGGTGAGCAAAGGTGTGGGCATCTCTGGCTATTTCCAGCTCAACAGTTGGAGAAGATCTGAGAGAAAACAATGGAAACAGTTGAAGGTGCTTGTTGTTAAAAAGCCTCTGAAGGCCCCAAAAGGCTGTGAAGAGGAGCCTAAAGAAAATCCAGGAGAACAGTGGTTCCTGAAAGGCTATTGTTGGCAGAGCCAGGCTACTAGAAAAGCAGCAAAGCCAAACACAGCTGAGTTGAAAATGACAAAGGCTCAGAAAAGCTGATCTGAAGAAGTAGTGATGTTACTAGAAATATGGACTGTTTACACGTTCAAATAAACCAAATCTTTCCGTCTTATGCTTTCAGCAGGAGGAATCAAGAGGCAAACAGTTCTATTAAAATGGAGTGGTTTAAAGCTGCCTGGCTTTGCAAGGCCCAGATAATGTTGAAATATGCCTGGTTTTCCATCTTGGACTGTAAAGTAGTACAAGCTTCACTTCTGTTCTCTAAGCACTGGGTACGTGCTTGCATGCAGCGGCATAGTACCTTAATATGTTTAAAAGCAATCCATGTCTTTGTGGGAAACCTTAGAAAATATTGTCTGACTTTTACAGCCTGTGTCTCAGGTGCTCTGTTGCAGGGGATATTTTGTTAAAGCTCATCACAGAACGGCTTGAGTTGGAAGGAACCTTAAAGCTCATCTAGTCCCACCCCCCTGCCATGGGCAGGGACACCTTCCACCAGCCCAGGTTGCCCAAAGCCCCGTCCAACCTCGCCTTGAACCCTTCAAGGGCGGGGGCAGCCACAGCTGCTCTGGGCAACCTGTGCCAGTGTCTCACCAAACTCAGAGGGAAGAACTTCTTCCTTATATCTAATCTAAATCTACCCTCTGTCAGTTTAAAACTATTACTCCTTGTCCTACCTCTACACCCCCTGATAAAGAGTCCCTCCCACCTTTCCTGTAGCCCCTTTAAGTACTTGAAGGCCTCTATAAGGTCTTCCTGGACCCTTCTCTTCTCCAGGCTGAACACCCCCAACTCTCTCAGCCTGTCCTCACAGGGAGGTGCTCCAGTCCCCTGATCATCTTTGTAGCCTCCTCTGGACCTGCTTGAGCAGGTCTGTGTTCTCCTTATGCTGGAGGCCCCAGAGCTGGACACAGCACAGCAGGGGGCGTGTCACAAAAGCGGAGTAGAGGGGAAGAATCCCCCTGGGATGCAGCCCGGGACACAGTTGGCTTTCTGGGCTGTGAGCACACATTGCTGGCTCAGGGTCAGTTTTCCATCCACCAGTACCCCCAAGTCCCCCTCCTCAGGGCTGCTCTCCATCCACTCCTCGCCCAGCCTGGATCTGTGCTTGGGATTGTCCTGACCCATGTGCAGGACCTTGCACTTGGCCTTGTTGAACTCCATGAGGTCCACATGGTCCCACCTCTCCAGCCTGTCCCAGGTGCCTCTGGATGGCACATCCCTGCCCTGCAGTGTGTTGCCCACACCACACAGCTTGCTGTCGTTAGTTCAGTTGCACTGGCCATGTCACCAGCACTAGTCCCAACACCAACCCCTGAGGAATGGTGCTTGTCACTGCTCTCCACTTGGACATTGAGCTGTTGACCTCAACTCTTTGTGCCCATCATGCTAATTCCTTATCTACCTAGTGGTCCATCTGCCAAACTCACGTCTCTCCAATTTGCTGATGATGTCATGCAGAACAGTGTCAAAAGCTTTGCACAAGTCCATGTCTGTTGCTCTTCCCTTGTCCACCAGCACCTTGACCCCATTGTAGAAGGCCACCAAATTAGTCGGGCACAATTTGCCCTTAGTGAAGCCATGTTGGGTGTCACTAATCACCTAATTTTCCATGTGCCATAGCAGAGTTTCCAGGAGGATCCACTCCATGATCTTGCTGGGCACAGAGGTGAGACTGATTGGCCTGTAGTTCTCTCTTCTTCCTGTTTTCCCTTTTTAAACATGGGATAATGTTTACCCTTGTCCAGTCAGCAGGAACTTCACCAGACTGCCATGACTTCTCAAATATAATGGATAGTAGCTTAGCCACTTCACCTGCCAGTTCCCTCAGGAATCTCATCAGGTCCCCTGAACTTGTACCCTTTCAGTTTCCTTGAATGGTCTTGAACCTGATCCTCTCCTAGAGTGGGCAGTTCTTCGTTCTCTCAGTCTTTGCCTTCTGTGCCTTGGGTGGTGTGACTGGAGTCCTTGCTTGAGGCAAAAAAGTTATTGCGTATCTCAGCTTTCTCCATGTCCTAGGTGACCATGTCTCCCATTTCCTTCTGGAGAAGGCCCGCATTTTCCCTAGTCTTCCTCATCTCTAAGGCTTCATTTTTATATCTGTTTACATCCTCCCTCCCTACTTACTGCAGATGCAAATTGGCCTAGCAAGAAGGATGATCAACAGCAACAAATATCTTCATAAAAACTACAGCTTTGCACAAGGCATCTATTACACTGCACCCCAGTTAGGGTGATGTATCCAAGGAAGAGCTTATGCCCTTATGTACAAGCCTGCTCAGTTTAGGCTCCTGAAAAAGGCCATTGCTTTACTAAAGAGAAGCTGCTCTGCCTTCCAGGACGTGTTGCTTTATAATATTCCTGCACATACAAAGAACATGCAAGATTCCTCGTAAAAATGAAAGGTTGGTAATTTCCCTGGTAATGTCTTCTTGGCAAAAACAAGCCAGTTATTCTTTGTAAACTTTGTCAAGTTTTCTGGATTTACAGGAGAGATCCAAGAGCAGACCTCTCAAGTGGAGTAACCTAGGCATCATGGAGGCACCTTGGGCAGTAAGGCCTTGTTTCTGCACTGTCGTGCCATGAAAACACAAGGATTGTAGGGAGTTGTGAGCACCTGCTGAAGCTGCTTATGCACTCAAGTTGTTTATAAGGTTTCTGCCTTACAGTTTTCTCTGGTGAATATCAAGGGAAGTTTGTGCTGCAGCCTGAGAGGCATATGTGTGCTTTCTCTTGTAGCTATTCACTTATTTTCACAAACCTTAGAACTGTATGTCTTTGAGACCTCTGCTGCTGGTTGGATTTTATATGAACTTGTAAAGGGATTTAAAAAAGAGTAGATTGATGGGAGCGAGGAGGCAGCAATGGCAGAGATGCATACAGATCCAGTAGCATGGATGAAAATCTTTTCCATGTGACTTCATGCCAACAAAATGAGTAAATCCACAATCTGATATCCAGCTCATTTGGGTCATTTAGTAATTCATTGTCTTTGCTTTGTATCTGCAGGTTGGATTATTTTTTTAGATGCTGTTAAGAGTTGTGCATCTGCCTCCACATTACGTACCATACTGAGACAGTATCAAAATCTTAGATTTTTGAAGCTTACAAATTCTGAAAGCTGGAATTTTGGAGTAAATAAAATTCTGTTGCAGAAGATAACGTGCTCCAGCTGTTTGGTTATTGTTTTTCCCAACAGTGCTAGAAGATTTCAGAGGATTTGTGGGGAATTGTATCCTGAGGATTTGGTTACTAATCAAAGCACCCTGTGGGGGAGATAGAACTAAAGTGACTTCTGGCATGTCAGTTCCATTGCTGCCATCTGTGTTTTAAAAATCAGCAACAAAAATACATTTCATTGGGCTACAGACTCAAATTTAACTCCACTCCTCAGACCATAAAGGTGTGAGTCTAAACAGTAACCATAGAAATGTTTGGGTTGGTTTGATTTTTTTGTTAGGATCTTTTGTTTGTTTGTTTGTTTTTTCTTAGGATCTTGTCTCTTTAGTTTTGGAGGAAGAATCTCGAAAATGTGAGAAGAATTCAGACCTCTGCTTCCCAGTTCCTGTCCCTCATCCCATGATCCTGGAGATTGGCTGCGGCTCTGGAGCAATTGCTCTGAGTCTGTTGTGCAAACTGCCACAGGTGAGCTTTTTTCAGTGTGCTTGTGTTACAGGACAATCCCACTCTACTAGTCTTTGTAGACAACCTTCTTTGTTTTGGTGGGACTTCAGCAGCTAAGGTCTCTAACAGGCTCTATAAGTTCATGCTAGGTAGAAGAGGGATATTTAGGAATTGCTCTCCCCAGCTGTCCGTGGGAGTAGTGGAGACATAGTCAGAATGAAAGAAGCAAATGTGTTCATTATTCAGCTGTCACAGCTCGCTATTAATCACCTTAGCTTGAAGCACTGGTGGGTGTTAGTTTAAGCTAATATCCTGGGCTGTGGACAAGAGGGACTGAGGCACGGACACACACTCTATTAGTCGAATTTATGGGGCAGTCAACTCTCAAAATCACCTTACTGTGAATCAGAAGATCTTGTCTCTAGGAGACTGAAGACTAAATGAATGCAGGGAAGGGATTACCATGGAAGTGGCTGTACTTGGGATCAATATGACAAGCATATGTCACACTGCCACAACTGCCAAACCATTTTTTTTTTTTAAGTCTTTTGTTCTTTAATAACAACCCACACCTTTTGAACAGAGTGAAAAGAGCAGGAAGGGGACTAAAATCTGGATGACCGAAGCCCTTCTTGCCTCTGATTACTGTGGCATGTAACATGATTACTGAGATACTGTTGGTAGGCAGAAAGAGAATTGAATCCAAGATCTCTTTGCATGTGGTTGGGGGAAAAAATATTCCCCTTTTCTCAGAATTGCAGACTGGCTAGTTCCTTCTCATGAACGAGAACTGCTGTTGCCAACCCCTCCTCTTGGAGAAGTATAAGATTTGGTGTGTAAGAATTATATGTTGATGCCTGTGTTCTTCCTCCCAGTGACCTAATAAGGTTAATACTTGAGCTACATGACTTTAAAGTATAATTACTTTGATTTCCTGAGCTGTACTTTATGTTCTTTTCCTTGCCTGTTAAGTTAAAGAGCTTTGTCGGTCTGGTCCTGTAACTGGTAACAGTCCTTTCCCAGGTGGCTAACACAAACTGTTGTGCCCAGACAAATAAGGACTCTTGACTGATTGGAGTTAGTGGTAGCCACACTGACAGCTAACTGGAGTTTACACTCTGTGTGATCTCTTTAGTGTTTGAGCCAGAATTTGGCCCTAAGGTACTGATAAGACAACAGCAACTTTTTGCTTATGGATTCAGCTGTGTCCTTCAATTTAAGGGCCAGCTTCATGTGTGTGGGTTCTAGTCTCAGGCTGTAAAATTAATCCTCCTAGGAATGATGGCCAGTCACACCTTCATCTCCAAATGCAAAGCAGTTTCTTTAAGCATGCTTCCTCTATATAAGTACTTACCAACATCTGTGTTCAAAAAACATCAAAAAAACATTAAGCAAAGCAAAAACAAGTCAGGCCTTTGCCTGCACTTTTCCCAAGGTTGATTGGAAGGTCAAATAAATCTCTAACTGTGTAGTCTTATCTCTTAGTGTACACTGGAGGGCTCTCAAATACCTGATACACAGTCAAGTACATGCAGTCAATACACACAGTGAAAGTGGTGTAAGGACTGCAGTGGAGTAACTAGGCAAAAGGTGTCTGTATAACAGATGGAAAATGCCAGAACCACTGTCCAAGTTGTTGTGTTAGTGCTGGGAGGGATTCTGTCTGCATGAGAGAGGAGAAGCCTAGAACTTGATCTTCCTTTAAGCTGTGTCTACTCCAGACAAGCCAGAGTGTTGAGTCTCAGACTACTAGGGGCTATGAACATACCAGGTGATGTGAGTCAGTGTGACTCCATTGTTGTCAGCTGAGCAGTTTGGTCAGCAGCCTGTCTATTTTGGTAGACTGTTGGCAGTGTTGCAGAGTGCCTTCTGTCACGTTAGTGGCCTTCCTAGAAGTGACTCGTGATCCCATCAGTACCCTGAGAGGCATTCTTCATGAGCTATTCCTGTTAGGAGCCAAGAGTGAACAGTCAATTGCTGGTCTTTATCTTGCATGTCCTTTTTGGCAGAGCTCCTCTGCTCAGGAACCTTGATGTTGCAATACTTGTTTGGTGGTGTGTTTTTTTTCTGTCCTAGAGCCGGGTGATAGCTGTGGATAAAGAGGAGGCTGCTGTGAATCTCACCAGGGAGAATGCACATAGGTAAAAGCCCACATATTACCCATTTTTTATAAATCGTTGTTTGAGAAAGACCAAGAGTCCTCAATATTCGGACATGTAGTTGATGTTTATCATCACTGGAAACCAGAGAACATTTAGTTGGTTGAGCTCCTAAAGTGTGTAAGAATTCAGAAAAAAAAAAATTTATTTACCAGAGTGCTTTTTTCTTTGACTTGTGAATGTGCTTTGCAAAGACAGCAGACTAAATAAAGCAATAGTACTTACATGCTGTCTGTCTTCCAAGGATTTTCAAAGTGTTTCATGGTAACTGCTCTTATTCCGTCCTGTGAACTTGGAAAACTCAAGGCAGTGGGTGGTAAGAATGTGTATGTCACTGAGGAGGTTAAGGACAAATATAGCCTGAACCTTTCTCTGTCTGTCTCCCTGTATCATTATTACTGCATTTGTTTCTGTCGTTGCTCCTCTAGATACACACTCCAATAGCACTTTTACTCTGATGTGCTGGTGTGGTATCCCTCAGCACCCTCCTTGCAGTCCTGGCCTTGGTGAGAATGGTGCTGATAGGGCCTGTGCTGTTTGGATGACACCTGTGCTGTGGCTGGATGTTCAGGGCTGCTGAATGAAACATCTTGTGCCTGAAGTCAGGACAGACCTGTATCAGGTTGACTTTGTCCTTCCACTGCTGTAGCTGGTTCTTCTTAACTCAGGTTATTCCAGACTGTCACTGACAGTGAGCCCCAGAATCTTGGTATACTTTTGAGTCCAGGATCCCAGTCTCTGTAGACATTGTAAAAGGTACAGAGCTCTAGTATGTACTCTTATCCTCAGTAACTGCTGGGCCCTGGGCGTTATTTAGAGCAGTCTCAGGAAGGATTCCTACTGCTGCCTCTTATGGAGTCTAGGACAGCTGTGAGTCTTAAGAGGTGCTCGTTAACTGACATTTCTCTCCACAGGGCCTTTTTTCCCAAGCTGCTGCCAGAACTGGGGCTACAGAGACAGGCTGTCTCTGTTTCTGGCTGCACCGAGCTGCATCTCTTCACTTCTTGCAACCCAGTCCCAGCTCTTATGAGAGCCTGAAGTGATGTGTAGGAACAAGCTCTTCCCACACTTGTCACCTCACTGTTACCGTTTGCCTCGTAGTTCAGTTATAAGGAATAGGGAACAGAGATTTCCTTCTGATGTGTCAAGTTCTCTTGCAATTTTTCATAGATATAATAAAAGCTGGCCAGATTTTTGCTTCCTTGGTAGATTATTGCTCTGGCATCTGGGAAAAATAATCTTGCTTTTTAACGGGGCTTGTTGACTCAAGAATGGATGAGGGAGTGTAAATGCCATGCCAGAGAACCTCCTATTTCTCCATGCATGTTTTCATTGCATCCTTGTGATCTTGTCCATGGCATGGTGCCCTGTAGCTCTTGGGAGAAAAGCCAGTAGGATAAGCTGTGTTACTGCTTGACTGAAGCCAGTTTGGTTCCTGCCTTCTTTTCAGAGCTCCCTTATGATGGTTTTGTTCTCTAGATGCTTTGGTGAGTCTTTCTCTCGCTAAATCAGTCCTGGTGCCAGATGGCCCATCTGGGGACACTGCAGACAGATGCAGGAGTCCTCCCTTTCTTGACGCCTGTGTTTGCTGGCAGGGCAGTACTGTAGGCCCTCAGCAAAGACAAATAGGACTTGGGTATAAGGCCTTTGTCACAGCATGCTCGATGAACCCCGTTGGGTAACCTTGTGGTGTTACACTGAAGAGCTGGGAGGAAAACTCTGCCACTGTGGTAGGAGGAGAGAACATGCTGGGAGGAGCTGCAGTTTTGTTTTCTCTAGACATTGCCTACACTGGGGTCAGGAGTTAGGGGACAGTGCAGATTCTCTGCCACAGTGTGCTGTTGCTGGTCTGGGAATGGCATCTCCTGTGGGGGGGGCTTGGAGTCTTTCTGCAACTGCAGATCTTGACCACCTATGTCACCCTGACTTTGAAAAGTGCTTCCTCTGACATTGCTCAGATGTCTTCACAAAATCCAGAAGCAAAACTGGTGAGAAAGGAGAGAGATTTTGATGGGTGGACCATGTAGCTGAGGAATTAAGAGTCTCACACTCTCTGTTTCTGTGACCTCTCCTGTAGCATCAGGCTGCCACCAAGCACCAAGGCTACTTTCAGACCAGCCTCTCTTTCGTGTTGTAGGAGCATCCAAGGGAGCTTTGTCAGAGGCTTCCTAAGATTTATGGGGGGTCACTGTCTCAATTGTTTTCCTGTGTCAGGGAGCATATTCTGTATCAAGCTGGGATCTAGGGATGGATCATGCCAGGTTTGTGACAGACTGGAGCACCATAAGCACCATGCAGTGGCACTCTGGCAGTCTCAAGGTTGTTCTGTCTTGGATTAGAGTAGTGGGTCAGAGAGATCAGAATCTTGGGCAAGATTTCTCCTTGAGAAATACTGAGATCTTTATAGACTCGATTCTTAAAAATAATAAGCCAGCATGCTTCCTTGCTCCCTTGTCACAGGTAAAGGGGAGGTGTATGTATCTTCTTGTGCCTTCAGGGGTTCTGCTGGTGTCAGCACCCTGGGGATGTCTGGCTGCAGATGAAAGGCACTGACCATAACATGTATTTCACAATTAATGTGCACAGAGGCATCAGGGGAAAGAAAGATCATGAGTCAGAAACTAGTATCTGAGAGATCCTAGTGTGTATTTTAAATACATTATACTGTACAGTGTGTGCATGAGCTGTCCCTAAAGGAGTCCCTTTTCCTAGCTCTGTGTCTGCCACTGGGGTTCTGCTGAACTGACCTCCTGGTAGGGTGCAGTAATGTCTCATCACCTTAACATGGCATGTGAGGTGAGATGCAAAAATGCCTAGAAAATACATTCAGATGCCAGAAGATCTGTTAAGTTCTAGATCATAAAGGAGGCTGGAGAAAGAATGTAGCAAACACATGAGCATGTTGTCTCCACTTACAGTAGCAAGTTTACATATTTGAAGCAGGTGATTTTGTTGTGGGTTTGGTTTTTTGTGGTTTTGTGTTTTTGTTTCAGGGATGGTGAGCTTACCTGGGGGAGGCCTTGCAGATGTAGTTAATATGCAGCAGTGTGGGGGAATATTGCACCCTGGAATCACCATGAGTGCAGAGTGTGCTCTTTTTTTTTAATTTGTTCTTCAGGCAGAGAGCAGATCCTAAACTTCTCTTGTAGCTTGAGAGGAATCCAGCTGCAGTCAGTGGGGTAGGATATACGTGTATCAGATAAGAGATGGGATATTTAATGATTTGTTTATAGAACGTGCTATTCATGAATCCACAAACATGCCCCCTAATCTTTCTTCTTTCTGTCCTTGTATCTGGAATTTTACAGGCTGCAACTCCAGGAGAGGATCCACATCCTCCACCATGATGTTTCATACAGTAACTCTTTTCACTGTTATAATCTCCTTTGCCTTTCTCCTTTTTTACTTTGTGGGGGGGTGGG
>NW_020799116.1:18704668-18707467 GCF_003259725.1 Athene cunicularia
GGGGTGGGTGGGCAGGCTTGAGAGACAGACAAGGGACCCCTTTGGGATGCAGGCGTCAGGAGGGTGTTGAAGTTAATAAAGATCAGTAAGGAGTAAGCTAGTGAATGTTTTCCCTTCAAAGATTTCCAGGCAAGATTATCAGCTGAGAGAAGTCCCTGACTACATCAGAAGGTGAATTGTCCTGGTTTTAGGTGTCTAAAGGTTGTGTCTGAGCTGATAGTCCAGGTGCTCTCTACTGTTGTTGGGGAGAGGCAAGTATATACAGAGTGTAATTCATTCCATGCTGACATGAATGCTTTAAATAAACATGTATATGCCTGCCTCTCCCTTGATGGAAGAGGGAGCCCAGATATTTATCTTAGATTAAATGCCCAGCCTTATCTAAAATTAGGTCTGGACCTGGCTGAAACCAGTTAAAGCTGCCGTTTGGTGAGGCTTATCCAGTTAGGTGGATGCATGCTCAGCTGTTTCTTAGCCAGGAGCTGTGGAGCCAGGAGCTCCAGCAGTGTAGATTCACTAGTGCACCTTTCTGACACTGCTGTTTGGCCCTGTACTACCTCTTAGGGCTATGGCTGCGCAATCTTCTGTCTGCAAATCTGTTTGTGCTGCCCATACTCCAAACAGCAGTAAGCCAGCCAGAAGACATGTCACTGCATTGGCATTGCACCTTCATTGGTAAGCCCTGGGCTAAGAGGCTGGCCTGAGGACAGTGCCACACTCATATCGTTCCACAGTGTCTGGTTCGACGCTGCTACATGTCAGTCCAGACAGTAGCATGAGCGTAGTGAGCTGAACCTTTTGAGCAGAAGACCAAACCGTTAGATGGTTGATACTGCTGAGAGGGCCTGACTCTTTTGCTCATTAGAGGTCCTCTGCAGCTCTGATAAGAGGAGGGATATGCATCCTGACAGTTGGTCTAAGCTTCCACTTAGGTCTTTGTGGGGTCTCTCAAGTTCCAGTTCTTGCTTTACATCTAGATGGGTGCAGAGCTCCTGAGCATCAAAGCTCTGTGCTTTGTAACATGTCCCGCTAAGTGGATGATGAAAGAATGATACTTTACCTGTGCTTAGCTTCATCTCACTCTTGCATTCAAGGTGAGAGATTGAGCAGGCCAGGCTCTCCCAAAAAGAAATAGGATAAATTTTTTTTTAGAGAAAAGGAGAGCCAAACACACAGGACAGAAACACACTGTGTCTGGAAGAGACAGTTTCCTGAATAGAATTTTGACACTGAACTCATAGGGAAGATTGCTGTGGTTGAGAGCTGGTTCTGATTTTTTTTCTTTTCTAGGTTCTGCCAAGCAGCTGCTATTCTGGGGCCCCATGGACTTCATAGTCAGTAACCCCCCATATGTCTTCCATGAAGACATGGCTTACTTGGACACAGAAATCCTCCGGTAATCAGACAAAAAGATTTTTCTTCTCCTGTTCCTTGAAGGAAGGTTTTCTGTCTGCTTCCTTATACTACACACAACTGCACACAAACCATGCAAATATAGTGTATATGTACATAGTGTAGGTGTGTTTATATGGTATATAATAATACAGTGTTACTTTGATTTGATACTGCTTACAGGTCTGAAACAATACCAAACTATTTTAAATATTTTTATAAATGGAGAAAGCACGCACATTGAAATTAATGTTTCCAGTCCAAAAAACTGTTTCAGAACATTTCTCCTGTTAGTCTTTCTTGTTTTTTTTTTTAATAATTGGTGTAAGTTTATGAAAGGAAGTACAAATAATCTGAGCAGCTTTTTGTCATGGAGAAAAAACTTAGGTGGACATGCTATGATCCATTCTTATCCCAATAATTTTCTTAAGCAAACCAACCCACACAAACATGAATAAACTCTTTTGGGATGTGGAACTACTTGTGTGTGCTGGTTCTTCCCTGGAACTGTCACGTGCATCAGAACAAAGTCCCACACCCACCTCTGTACAAGTGTGCACCAGAGAAGATTTTGAAAGCTGAGCTTTCTACATCCTAATTTGCTCTGCTAGGTTAGAAGGCACTCTGACCTGTTTTTTGGCATGGCTGAAGTAAAGCAAGTGATCCCTTGCTGTGCAGCCCACTCTCTCCCTGTCTAGCTAGCACAGAGAAAACAGTCACGTGTTGGAACTGTGTGACCCTGGCTGCATTTGGCTCATAATTTTCAGGAAGAGTTCAGGGTATGTTTTCTGTTTATGCTCAACATGGAGTTTCCCAGCCTAGTGGTAGCTGCCTTCTTACTCCCTGTATTTTACGTAAAAACCATGAGTGCTGTCACCTGCTGTAGGAGTACTGGAGTTCAGGTGTGTTCCCTGCACCTTTCTCCATCCTCAAGGGTGCGGCTCATGCCACATGACTGCTGTTAATGTTTTCCCATTCCCACACTCCAGCTATGAGGACCTTGATGCACTGGATGGGGGAGATGATGGGATGAGAGTAATCAAAACAATTCTGGCTCTGGCTCCTTCTCTTCTGAAGGATTCTGGGTAAGCACTGTCGTCTGAGTTTCATGTTTTCTGTCCATTCACTTCTGTAACTTCTGTTTCCATTTCACACAAGAAGGTACAGAGGGATGATAGTTGCAAAAATGTGGTGTGTGTCCTGCCCCTCCCCCCAATCTAATAATAGAAGTTTTTAAAATGTCGTGTGTGTAAGAAAAATTATCTTCCAGTGGATTAATAAAGGGATACGAGCCTTCCTTGACCAGTTGTGGTGTTTCATAGTCATTACTGAAGTGAGAATCTTTAAAGGTCAAAGCAGCAACAAAAAGAACATGAAAGAAAGCAGCGGGGGGGGGGGGGGGGGGGG
>NW_020799116.1:18707517-18784538 GCF_003259725.1 Athene cunicularia
GGGAAGCGCTTTCTAAGCAGAATAACTGATTGAAGGAGAAGCAATATAGAACTCTGTGAGAAGGGATGTAGATCTTTACTTCCCTCCCACCCTTTAATAAGGGGAAACTTGTTCATTGTGCTAGGATAAAATGCTGAATATCCCAGGAGAAAGAAGATCAGCCAGGGATAGTTTCTTAAATATTAAATTTCTCCATGGTTAATACTCAACTGATTGTTCCTATTCTCAGTCATGTGGGACCTATTTTGTGCTTGAAGATCCACATGCTGATATGCAAAAGTCTGTTGTGCCAGGGCAGTCACATCCTGTTGAAAATTCCTGACATCTTAGAGAGGTCATTGAAAATCTGATGTTTTGAGAAGAGGAACAGGAATATTGAGAAGCATACTGCATGCAGAAGAATTCATTCCTCTTGCTTTGCATGACCACAAGAGCAGAAGATGCTCCTCAGAACTTCCCAGCAACAGAGATTGGTCCTGTGGGGTTGTTTGTTAGGATTTTTTCTTTCCCTTTCTGGGTTTTTTTATAAGGTGGAGCCCCAATTGAGGAGTGGAAGTTTTTTAAGGTCAGGAATGAGATCCACACCCAGCTTGTAGTTAGTTTGGTGAATTTGTAGGGAGTATTCAGTGTGGGATGTTTTAGGAATTCTCAGGAGAGCATATGATCAGAGCTTGGCCTCTCTCTATTCTTTGCCTGTTAAACTTGTATCTTGGTGAGCTGTCACAGGCTGTAACCAGTTCCATTGTCTCCACGTGCACTGGGGTGATTGTGCCTTGTCGTGGGAGTGGAAGCTCAGAAATAGGCCAGTGACATAAAGCCTGGCTGCAGCAGAGATGGAAATATCCCTGCAGCATCCAGGCCTAGTCCTGGTGTGCTAACTGAGGTTCTCTGATTAGTTCCCTTATCCCTGCTGCACTCTCCTTCATACAGTCCTGTATTTAGGACTGTATGGTCTGAATGCTGGTGGTGTTTTCAAACTGATTTATGGAGACATTTACTGTGGGAAACTGTGTATACTGACTTGTACTTCGACTCTGGCTACTGGGACTTAATGTCACACTGCTTACACAAAGAGGAACTTAATGCTGCCAGTCCAGTGCTCTGTGTTCATGCACTTGTGTCATAAAACTTCATTCTGGCCTTAAATCTTTGGGGGCTTCAGAAAGACATAGCTGACAGCATCTCTGCATGGGGTTCAAAAGGGATCCTTGCATCTATACAAGGGTTTAACTGCACAGAGAAGTACCATAAGAATTCCTGCCAAGATCAACACTTTCTCCCTCTGAAGGAGGCAGTTGAGATGTGCATCTTAAATGGACAGCTATGATCTGTTTTAGGACTACTGGACTGCAGTGTGCTTGCAGACCTTCTCATTTCCTGCACTAGTAGGAATCATCCAGAAAGACAGACCTTAATTTTTATGTTTAGCAACCTAAATATGTGCCTCTCCCCACTTCCTACTCCCAAATATATCCTTTCAGGAGTGTGTTTCTGGAAGTTGATCCCAGACACCCAGATATGGTGGAGAAGTGGCTACAGGCACACCCCAACTTACTACTTGTTCTCCGTGCCATTCACAAGGACTTCTGTGGCAAGTAAGTCTTTTTTTTCACCTCCTATTTTTTCTTCTGGTATAGCTCTGTCACCTTTGTAGATTATATCCTAGTGTTTTGCCAATTATTAGGCCTAGCATAAAGGACACAGCCAGCATAAAGATGAAACAATAACCAAATTGTATTTGATACAAAAGAGTCAGTACATGGGTGAGTGCTGGGGGTACAAACAAGTCAGACTATACATAATTGACATCAATCCCACTGACCCCAACAGCAACACCGCACAACCAGCAACGGGTGGAATAAATGGTGAAATGCAGTTTCCCATAGAAGGGATGGGAGACAACCGAGTCAACAAGCCAAACACATAAGACCAAGGAAGCCACATACTGAATCTCTACACAGCCCATGTTTACAAAGGCCAGACCTGACTGGAGCCCAGTCCCAGGGAGGCGGGAGGTCCTTCCCCAACAGGGAACTCTGCACAGGGCACCCACCTCACAGACAGACACTGCCCCTCCTGCAATGGTCCCAGCTTTATCCCTCAGTGGGACACCTGACCTTTGTTACTGACTGCGGGACCCCTGGGGCTCCTTTACCCAATGGCTCTGTCTGCCAGGCCGGCTGCACCCTGGAGGGAAGCCTAAAGGTAAACTCACCCCCCTTTGGGAAGGGCTGTGGGAATCACCCACATGTCAACCTTAACTTGGGGCTTGGGGTTGAAACCCCAGCATTTCACCTAGCACCCTGATGTATTGAGTGAACTCAGCCAGAGAAAGTCCATAGCTGAAGCCAATCTTTACTAAAATAGGGACTCCCTTCAAGTATCTCAATCTTCTCATCTCCTGAGATAGCCTGGCAATGTTTTTGAGTCAGAAATCTTGATGCAGGTAAGCATTTCTGATGGGCTACTAGCTCTGGTGAGACTGTTGCCATTGGAAAATTGCAGCTTTTGTAGGATGGAGAGAAGCATGTTCTCCCTAGCAAGACTTAAAGCTCTGGTCATGCTTTTTCCCACAGGCCTAGGTTTCTGCACATCCAGAAACAAAGCAGATGACAACTATACCAGAAATCACTCTTCTTGCAGTATGCTTTTCACTGGTGAGCCCTGATGAACAGCTTGTTGAAAACTCTGCGTGGCAAAAGGAATCTCCAGTTTGTTCCCCAATGCACTGAAGTCTCCCTGCAGTGGCAGCCCCCCTCGTTTTCTGATATAGACTTCATCCAGAGATGCAGAAGTTCAGCAGAGCATGTAGAAGTATTTCACCTTCCTCGAGGAACTGCATGCAATTTTTTAGTTTGCTCTGCTGAAGTGACTCGTTAATCTCAGGACCCAATATGGAAGAGTTCACAGCTCCAGATATTTAAATAAAAATATGACTGTCAGATCAACCATTTGACCTAGAAAAAAAATGACTTTTTATTTTGGCCTTGAGATAAATTTATATTGAATATGAACAGATTGGATGATAGGTCCAAACCCTCGCTTACATTGGCATATGGACTTGCAGGTATAATGGGACTAGCTTGCACATTTCAAATTCAGTTCTGTTCCAGGTTTCTGATGCTCTGGAGTAATCTCCAACAGCAAAACAAACTTTGTTTCCCAGTTCTGCTGAGGGACCTGTTATTGAAGGATCAGTGCACATGTTACACTATCTCCATCTCCAGCACCTGACACTTGGTGGATGCTGCCAGAAACAACTGAAACATTGTAATAAAGATCGTGCTTCAGATCTGTGTCCTTGGCAAGAACTGCTGTGCAATTACATTTTCAAATATGCTAGCAGACCTGAATAAACACCTGGCACCCGGACATTGCTTCTGAGAGTAATAATAACGCCTAACTTTGATGTAAGGCATTTAAATGCAGGACTTTACCAAGAAGGCCAGAATTGCTACTCCAGTTTTGCAGATGGAGAAGTTAAATAATGGGAGGTGAAATGACTTGTACGCAATTTGACAAGCAGCTAAGCTTGGAGTAGGACCCAGTCTCTTGACAGCAGTGGGAATAGCTGAGGTCTGTTTCTTTGGGAAGGATGACTCAGAGTAGGGCTGCCTCAGACAACACTGAGAGAAGTCCCTGGAATGGACAGTCAACATCATGACTTTATAAATAACAGCAGGATTAAATTCAAGCTGCTGCTTATTGTTGCTGCAGTTTCCAGTGTCCCAAATTTCCTTCCTGACCATAGCTAGCCAGGGAACAAAGAAAAGAGAGCAAATGAAAGGATCCTGTCTACCAGTCTGAATGAAGGAGTTGCTGGGCCAGTGGAGGTGAGCACTCCATAGGGGTGGAGACAGTGACTTTTGCAGTCTGTGAGTGCCAGGGAGGTGCTGTCAGGCTCCCTGTCCGGGCTGAACTGGGAGTGCATAACCAGAAGCATTAGGTAGGAGATGCATCAGCAAACGGCGTCTATTTGGAAGGCTGCAGCAGATTCAGAGGGCATTACATGAGCACTAACACATCTAGTCCCTTTCCCTTCTACCTCTCCTACACTCACACTCCCACTTTTTCGTTCGCTCTTTAACTCTTGAACATGAATCCTGCTTTTCCAGAGATATCTGAGCTCTCGATGTACCAATGCTCAGGTCTCCAGTTGGATCCTTTCCCTACCCTCTGGGCTTTTAGACCTTTGTTCACAGATGAACCTTTCACACCACTGTACCACTCACACTGCATTTATCCTTCCCACCACTCCACACACCCCAGTAGTTTGCCACATCCCATATGCTCTTTACATGAAGTTATGAGCCTTCCTGGACTGCAGTACCTGCCATGGTGGGTAGAGGGAATCTAGGGAAGGAGAGAACTAAAAAAGTTCAGTTAAAGTGCACTTGATCCTAGGTTTGGAAATAAAGTTCCAGCATAGCAGTTTTGCCTGCTAGAGCCACAAGTACAAATTGTAGTCAAAGACATTTGTTTATGTTTTTTTTAATAGTAGTTTAGGGTCTCTTTTTAAGTTCAGTTTGTCAGACTTTGTTTAAAAATTAAATTTAAAGAAATGAGTTCACAGATTTCATCTGGATGTTAGCAGTGTTTATGTATGAAACAGAGCAACATGCACAGTTTACTTCTGCGGGGTACTTTAAAAGCTGGATAGTTTACTGGTTTGTGAGAGTGTTAAACGGCATCGTATTGCATTCCTCAAGGGGTAGGCTGATTCCCTGTGGCAGGCTGGAGTTAGATGTCCCTCTGAGAACACCGGTGGCTGGGCTGCAGAAAGCAGTGTGCCTTTTCTTAGAAGTGTCAATCAGTCACTTGTCTGAGCAGGACATTTTCTCAGCAAGACAGACTCTTGGTCTAATCCAGTAGGATGAGTGTTAAATTCCTATATTTATAGCTAAAGCAATAATAAAAATGCTTGCATTTCTGTGGATTTGCATTGCTTAGTGGTTATATGTCTCAGAAAATCACATGATGCTGCTGACCTTCTCATAAAGACAAGAATAGAGAAAAATTGTTCTTCCTCCCAAGAGGCTGGATTGATTTGTCAGACTCACATCTGAGGGAATGTGCTAGTGTAGTACAATGTGTTCTTCAGTGCTTTATGCATATTGGCCCACGCTCATTTTGGTATGGAAGTATTGCAAAGCTTTTTGGAAGATGATGGTCTTAAGGAGCCACAGGCACTGTCAGTGCCCTTGCTAAAGCACTGAACTATGTCTGTGTTGCCTGTGAGCAGGAGGCTCGGCTGACGCCAGCAATATGCTGTGCACGTGAGCTCTCTGCAGAGGCATAGCTACTCCCTGAAGCCATGGAAGGCTGACGCTTCAGTTGGCATTTTACATAATCCAGTAGCTGACATACATTTAATTTTCTGGGAATTTACTTGGGTCTTTGGAAGTGTGTCAAAACAGTGATTTGTTTCCTGAAGTGAAGAGAGGGGCTTTGTTGCTTCAGAACCCTAAAGAGTGTGGTTGTGTGTGCGCTCAGGTCTGGTTTTTGGAGAGTTACCAGGTGTGAAGTATCTACTGGAGTAACGCTGGCCTTCCCTGAGGAGGAGTTGGTAAGAGCTCGGTCTTTGGCAGAGCCCTGCAGATGGTGCTGTGGTCCCAGTTTAGCTATGTCTGTGCTGGAGAGCCGTCCTGCCGCACGCTCCCGGCTCTGTGGGGAGCAGGGCAAGGTGCAGGCCCCCACCGGGAGAATTCAACACAGAGCTTCACTGTAGGTGCAGCTCCAAAGCGGGGCTTTAAACCTCTATTCCTGTGCCAGGAAACGGAGCTTTGGCGTGGGGCTCGTGTAGGAAGCTGGAAGGGTACCACACAGCTTGTGATACAGGACAGGGCTTGTACCTCATGCTGTTAGTAGAAGGCCTGAAGCTCCATAGCACTGCATTAATCCATAGTTTTGGACAATGTCTACTATGCTGGAGGACAGAGATGGAGCACCATTCTTAGTCTGGTGTAATTTCCGTGTAAGTGCCCTGAAGTGCATGTAACAATGGTGTTACCAGTCTCCCACCCAAGATGTGGGGTGAAAGGGACTTTCTTGGGGACCTTAGAGAGTCACAGAAATGTGATTATCCTCACAGCACTCTCAGCTGAGCCTGTGGTCTTGTAGGGACAAGACTTCTTTCCAGGTGAGGCAGTGACAGACAGAGAGTGACTCCACTAGGGTGACACAGGAGATTTCTGGGGACCCAGGTGACTAAATATGTGTAGATTACTGACCAGCACTCAATTCCTTGATGCAGGGCCATAGATCAGAATGGGTTGGAAGAGAGATTTACAATCATCTAGCCCAATTTCCCTGTCCAAGTAAGAATCAGCTTGGCTTACATCATTCCTGACAAATGTTTGCCCAGCCTCATCTAAAAGGCTTCCAAAGCTGATAAGGATCTTTGCGTGCAATCTGTTCTGGTGCTTTGTTGTTCTATCTGCTAGAAAGTTATCCTTTGTATGTAGTCTTCCTTGCTGCCATTAAAGCTGAGTACTACTTCTCTTATCCTGAGGTGGAGAACAGCTGACTCCCTCCTTAGAGCAGCTTCCATGTGGTGATCTGCTCCCATGTTTCCTCAGAGTCTTCATTCCTCAGAGAAAGAACATCAACATTGTGTTGTTTCTGTGGGCTGCTTGCACATCCTTCCCTCCCTGGGTGTGAGATGTAAGGGGATAGCAGGTGTGCTGAAGGGTAGCGTGCTTCAGATGTGTTGCAGGTGATACTTGTGGCTATGGTGATTGGAATAACAGAACTGCTACAGCTCAGCTTATTACAGGGGAGGAGTCATTTCCCAAGCAGTGAAGACCAAGCCAAAACTTGCATTAACATTTTGTTTGTCTGGGCAAGTTTTCAAAAGCTGTATTTAAATTTTAATAAACTATTATTTCTACTCCAGGTTGCATCCAGAAGGACAAATACCCAGTGAGAGAAGGCTTCTCTCTCACAGTCAAGGAGATGGTGAGATACCAAGAGAGACTTTAGCCAGTTTCCAGCCTATTTCCTTTTCAGTAGATGTTTCAAATGTCAGAAGTTTCAGATGTTCCTCCCTGTGGAGGGTCATGTCACAGTCCTCCCCTGTTTCTTTTGCTGGGCAGCTGCTTGCAAATCTCAGCATGGTCCATCCAGTCCCCAGTGAACACAGGAGGCTGTTTACATGCTACTGTCCTGCAGCCCTGGGATCATGGCCAAAGCATGCTCTGCATTCAGCTGTTGCGATTGGGACAGGTCTCAGAAGTTACTGTAGCCTTGAGGATGTTCTAAAATGTGTCCTAGTTGCAGAATCAGACTTGTACCCAGCTTCCTCCTGCCTTGCAGTCACCTCTTTGGTTGTACCAGATGTGCTTAGGCTGACATGCCCAGGGTTCAGAATCTGCATCTGAACTGTTCCCAAGATTTGCTCTCTAGCCTGGAGAAGTCTTGTAAGTGCCTGCAAGCAAGAAGGTGGTGTCTTGCAGGATGCTGACCTATATCATCTCTCTGCCCCTGGACTCTTTGGTCTGACCTGTCACTGCCACAGTGGGTCTGGCAGAACAGCCTTTCGAGGGTAGAATAAAAGTAAAAATTCTTTGCTAAATTGCCTGCTCATATTACTTTGGGTTTTTGATCCCCTCCAGAGAGGATACATAAGGGTTGTGTTAGCACTTAGGTAGAAGGAATGGAGCAGGCCAGGGAACATGCTAGTAGTAAGACGTGTGATCATGCTAACCTACGTGTTTTGTGCTCAACTGAATATCATGATGGTTTTTCTTCTTGGCTGGATCCTGGGATCAGGCCTTCAGAGAATCTGGTGTGTGCAGATGCATTGGAGTTTTTGTGAAATCAGCTGTTTTTCAAGGAATTTGTGCTTGAGCAAACTGCTTTAGATTTCTTTCTCTCGTGTCTGAGGAAATAAATCCACATGCCTATGGATTTCACTGTGGGGACAGAGTGGGTAGGGATGACAAGGAATGGGGAACCTGTTTGCAGCAGTTCCCACCCACAAGCAAGGCCTGAGTAATTCCAGCTGTGCCCAAAAGCAGGTGTGACTTCCACGCCCTTCTCTATCCTGCTATTGCTAGGTCAGAAGCAAATAAGCTGTAATCCCACGTTGCTCCCTTTGGGAAGTTGAATGCTGCATTTGCTGGAAACTTGTCAGTGGTAGTACTGGGATTCACCAAATCTGGATTCAGATCCCTGCTGTGTGACAAACTACAGGCCTGACCTTGGGCATGTTATTGCTTACTCTGTTCCCTGCTGTTACGGTTGGAATAATATCCCTTTGCAGTTTTACAGACGGTTGTAACAGTCCCTTATGTAGAGGATGTGGGGTACTCAGTTACTTCAGAAAGGATTGTCACTGCCCAATGACAACCACTTCTTCAGTTACATCCAGAAAGAGCAAAGAATGAGCCAACTTTTATGAAATCCATCTCAGCTGCTTCTTGGTGACAGGGCATACCACCCTGCTGCAGCATGATAAATCAGATTTGCTGTGCTCATTTCCAGTGCTGCCAGTGTAAAACCAAAGGATGTGGGAGTAAGCCCAAGGACCAGCACTAGTTTTTCTGCAGCAAGTGCATCTCTGAGCATGATGTGAGCATGACGCACACTGAAACCCACCTGCTACAGAGGGCTGGGAAAGGGCATCCTGTCACAGTGCATGAGCATCAAATATGTTGCTATTGCAGATGGGTGGAGAGAACTGCTGCCCCATGTTGTGGTCTTTGTGGTTTGTCTGCTTTATGTGGTTGATATCAGAACTGTAGCTTTGTTTAAGTGGCAGCTTCTAGCTCTAAAGATGTGCTTCATCTTCTCCCTTCACCAGCAAACCTGAATGGTCACTCTCCTGTGTCTTGCATGCTTATCCTAGTCTTTTGGGCAGTGTGGACATCAACATGCCATTTCAGTTGCAGCTACCCTGTCAGTGTTATGATGATAACCATGGTTACACAAGCAGGGTTACCAGGATGGAATGTCTTGGAACAACTGCATGTGAACAAACTGCTGCCTGGGGAGGAAGGAGCCTTGTCCCCATTAAATATTTGCTTTGGGTTCAGCTTACTTCAGAGGGCTACATAAGTCGTCTCAGGCTTCATCCTTTCTTTTGTGACAGCCAGGGTGTTCTGAGATGATCCTGTCCATGGCAGTGAGCATCAGGAGACATTGCAGGGATTCTCAGCTCCCAGGCTGGGATTTGCAGCATGGCAAGGAGGAGTTTGCCATCTAAATATCTGGGGCCAACAGGTGTGGTGAAAAACTGAGGCACAGCAAAGGAAGAAAGATGGCAGAGTCACTGAAAGAGTTCGAATGCTCTTAATGGTAATTCTGGCTACCTAGCTCCAGCTGTACTTGTTTCTCACTTTACTAGTTCTTTAAATACTATAGTCCTCCCAGCTGTCACCTGCAGGATGATAGTGCCTCAGGAGTAGAAAGTTATTCCTTCCTGTTTGCATGAAGGGAGGATAGGAGAGTGTGACCAGAGGAATGTCCAGTCTTGAGATATGACATGAGGGTGATTTGCAGTTTGGGTTACTGGCACAGCCATTACTAAACGCTGCAGGACCTGGACATATGCAAATGACAGATGCGATGGTGGAGGGAGAGAGTGATGAAGAAGCCATTACGTTAAGTTAATCTAGAGAAGACAAGATTCTTGAGAAAGGGTGTGCTAAAATGAAGCTGAGGTTTTAGGAGGGATGGCCTGTGCTGCCACATTCCTGCTTTGCCACTCTGAAATAAAAAGTGTGGGGCTCATTCTCTGTAAGGCACAAGTTGTTTACAAGAGGCAAACTCTGAGCACCTCTGCTTAATGTCTGTAC
The DNA here is from genome assembly GCF_003259725.1 of Athene cunicularia. Lineage (NCBI taxonomy): Eukaryota > Metazoa > Chordata > Aves > Strigiformes > Strigidae > Athene > Athene cunicularia. Next base: position 18,717,315 of record NW_020799116.1, read on the forward strand.
TTCAGAGAGTGAGTAGAGCCCCTTCTCCAGTGTGGATGGCTTTCTGGTGGACCACAGGCCTTGGGCAAGCAACAGTGGACAGAGCACAGGACTGAGGAGCCTTGTTGTTTGAGAGCAGAGCACTGCTCGGTGTGTCACAAAGGTGCCACTTCCCAAGATTCTACAAACATCAGTTGCACGGTTAGGTATGAGTATACAGGAGGCAGAACTCTGCTTCTAGTGGGATGTCTTCAGCAATTCTTACATGGGAGATTTTGATTTCCAATTTATACTAGCTACCATCTATAGTTTAGCTCTGTACCGGCTGCTTCTTCCTTTCTTTGATTAGCTTGTCTCCTATGTTTTGTATATAAGCTACAGCATGCACACAGTGGGGCATGCCCATCAGCTTAATAGCACAGCACCTACCGTAGTGCAGTCCTACCCAAGCTGCTGCAACAGCCCCAGTACCCAGCAATGCTGGTAGAAGAGTGGCTTCTGCCATCAAAATCCTCACTATTTCTCTGAAATATTCATCCAAGACTGTCTAGAATGTGAACACAGTTGCTTGGGTTGTTGAAAAAGGCTTGAATTATTATAAAATTCCTGGCTTGGCTTATGATTAATTACTTGGGTTTGCGTAGTGCTTTGATGTTCCAGCTGTAAATCCAGAGTAAACTGTTACAACTCTTTTGACCTCGGTGGAGTCATCCCACTCACTCCAGTTGGGTTGATGTTGGCTCACTTGATGATATGTGATATTTATATTCTGTGAAACAAGCGTCCAGTCATCGATTTAAGCCTTTCCAGGGACTGGAGGCTGTTAAGCTGATAGATCTTTTCTCATTTTCCATGTTTCTCTGCCACTAACCTGGGAGTGACCTTCTTGCCATGTCTTTTGACTTTGAGCTTGTTACTTCTCTGAAGTTCTTCTCTGAGCCATTGTAGTTATGGTGTGTTTCTATTGCCATGATGCTTAGAAGCTTTTCTCAACAGGTTCCTTCATCTCTTTTTAAGCTTTCAGTACTCTATTCCCCTGCCAGTATCTTGTGTAATTCTCCCCCTGCCAATATTGTTGGCTCACATGGATAAACTTCTTTATGCTAGATAATTTGGAGTAAGATTGTGACAGAAAAATCCTAATTTAAAAGGCAGTTTCATCTTGCATTGTCCTTCACGTGATTTTGCTGCTGGTGGTGTTTTCTGGGGTGGGAGTCATGGTCCTGGCATGTGCTCTCTTTGCCTGAGAAGAGCAGATTAAGATCATACTTCACTCAAACAAGGCTTCTTCATTTAATTTGTATGGGCAGCGGGCACTGGAGCTGAAAGTATATTTTGTACTCTTAACTTCCAGGTCAGTGAGGTTTTTGTCTCATTTGTGTCAGCAGACAGTAGCCCTTTGTTCAGCATCACAACTTTTTCCACTTCAGCAATGTGCGCATGCACACACACATGCGTGATGCAGATCCTGAATTGTGCATTAAACTCCACGGTAAAGCCCAGCAAATGCATCATTTGTTCTGCTTCAGGGCTTGATAGTGTGCCCTATTGACCAGTAATAAAGCCAAGAGTATGGAGGTAGTTAGTTATTGATTTATTTTAGCTTTTCCATCCATCATTGCCTGTGTGGGAAAGAAAAGGAACATAAATACTCCTGAGTGAAAATTTTGTCTTTGGAGAAGTGGCCTTTGAAACTTGTGAAAGCTGGATAATTTGATGGAATTAGTCGAGTATTAAATAAAGTAATTTTATTATTTAGTAGGGCTGGGATTAAGGCCAGGGTAGGTCATGAGCACAAAAATTAGAAGATGAATGCCACATAGCCTGTTGTTGGTGTCCTGGTTACAAAACAACTGCTTGAAACCCCATCTTTGCAGCAGGTGGGGCTTGCTGACACCCTCCCCTGCTGATGCAGAGCCTGGAAGAGCGAGAAGGGAGGCACTGTCCCGCTGGTGATGGCATGCCTTTGCCTCGGCACCCCTCAGATGTGGGGCTTGACAGTAGAGCCTCGAGCATCCATTTCTGGATAGTGGTGTACATCCCACACAGGAGCATGACACTTCTCCCCTTCAGGGTCTGACCTGCTGCTTTTCTGCAGACAGCGGGCAGAAGAGTGAAGTCAAGCCTCTTTCTCCTTGCTCTTCTAATCTGACAGTGCCTTACTTCTCCACCGCAGCTCTGCTCAGCCCTGGAGCGCTCTCACACCCAGCTGTGCCTGACCTCCCATAACCTTGCTGTTTGTGCTGTGGATCCCTGCAGAATTCCCTCCGTCCTGATCCTTTTGGACTTTGTCCCTAGCAAAAAATCCTGCTCAGACTTCTCAGAATTAACGCACATTAGCCTAACTCAGAATTACCATTTTCTGGGAAGTTCTGACACTCTAAAGCTTGTTTGTTCCCTGCCCCCCCGCCCTCTTTAATCAGAATTAAAGAAATTATTTTTTAACATTTCCTGTGAGGACACTGTGTCCCATATTTTGATTTTAGAAATGTTTTGCTCTGGGATTTCTGAATTTTTGTTTTGAGTTATATCCATTTTAAGTTGTTGTACAGCTTATGCTTACTGCTGATTTGCTAAGTGAAGACCAGTAGTAGGTCACAGTGTGTATATTATATAAGAAAACGCAGTAGTTAGTTACTTTTTTTTTATGGATAAGAACAGCTGCTTCTTAATATGACTGAAACATCTTATCTTTTTCTCTAGAACAAGAAGTCCCTTGTTTGCAATGTAATGAAAGTCTAGCACTGCCATTACAACACCCAGGAATGCCTTCATCTAGAAAAGCAGGTAATATTTCATTCTGTAGTAAGTAGCGATTCATCTTAATGATCTAAAAAGTAATAAAATATTTCACTATTTCTGTCATGTTAGGGCAAGGTAATAACGATGCATGTGGGATAAAAACCTCAAAGATAAAATATGCACAATTTGGGAGTTCTGAAATAGAGCTTCTGAACTGCCAGAAACAAATCTGTTCCAAGTAGCTTTGGCAGGAACTTTTATCTCTTTCAAAAACAAATTAAAAAAAAAAAATCTGTTCTTAAAAGAAGTTCTTCCCAAGAGCATGTTTTGATGGTGCTTTTCACTTAGCTATCTTTCTGTCCCAGCAAAGGCACTCTTTGTTATGCTCTGTGCTGTTGTGAGTAGAGAAGACTTAGATGTTTCTCACTAGGACTTAAACCCAAGTCTCCACAATGAAAGTGTAAAATAAAAATTCCTTCAATCCACAAGCTGCCCTTCTCTGGCTCCCGTGCTGCTTTTGTCCTGCTTGTAACACATCACTTCAGGTGTGAAATAATTCTCCTTATCCTGAGGCAGAAGCGTGCTGTTCAAACAGCTGCTGTCTTCCCCTCACCCTGGGAAAGGACAGTGTGCTTCACTGTTGGACCCCTTCCATGGAGGCCTCCCTCCACACAGAGGAAGTGGCAAATGTTGTCATGCCTGTTTCTCTTTTCCAAGGTGCTGCCCAAACAAGCAACACAAATGAGTTCCAAAAAAACCCAGGATGGCCTGGGCAGGGAAGATAGCATGCATGACTGGGAGGCCACAGAATTAGTAGAGCCAAAGTTCCCTTTCCTGTCATGCTTTGCACTGAGATTTGATGACTAGTGGGTGGGCCTTTGCTGCTCTGGTGGAGGAAGGTGTTTCTCTGGTTACCTTTCAGCAGTCATCACTGCAAACACTGCTGGGAAGCCACAGTTTGGGCAACCAGATTCCAGTGTGGCTCATGGCACAAGTGAAGAGTTTATCAGTCCTAAATTAAATCCATGAGCTATTACACCATATAGTTAAAAGAAAGCAGACTGATACTGCAGAAGCAGCTGTCTTGTTTGTTTTAAGCAAGCATGTTCAATTTGGGAATAGCATCCACAGTGGAGGAGCAGATCTGGGCTGTGGCATGGCAAAGGACTGCAGTGGCAATGGGGTTTACAAGTCAGGTGTTTTTATGGGAGTTGGTACACAGTCCAGGCATCAATAGTTTTAAGATGTGAAGTATCCCAGCAGAGAAGCATGGGTCAGCAGTGTGCTGACGAAACTGGTCTGCTCCTATCAAGCATAGCTGCCATGTTCACCTCGCTCCACTGATTTAAAGACTTTCTTTTTCTTAATAGTATCAGTGAAAGAAATGCTTACCTAACAGGGAAGGCTAAGCTCTCCAGAAGTCAGAAATAAAGATGCTGACAGCTTTGTTGCAAGTGCAGAGAATAAGAGGATGAGTGACAGTTTTTGAGTTAGTATAGAACAAGCAGATTTCATGAACTGGTTTATGCTGTGTGACCTTAAGGCCATTATTACTCCAAGGATCTGGGAGCAGTGCATGAGTGAAGACAGGGTATGAGGGCAGTTTCTGGAACCATGCCACTGAAATAGCACTGGACAAGTTCCCATGGGTGTGCTCTGAATTTTATTTCCACAAGACAACAGATGTCCCTGCTTGCCCCAGTTCACAGAATGAGATTGAGGGTTGGAAAACGGAAGAATTATTTATTCCCTAGGCTAAGATCTGGGTTTAGCTTTGTCCAAATTGATTCTTTATGCAAGTATGAAAATGCCTTTGCTTGTTCTTAAATGATATTTTGCATGCCATTTTTGCCCTGTCTGGGTTTATACTGAAAATGGATCTTTGAAAGGCTAGGCAAGAGCCTGTAATCTGAGAGACATCATAGCTATGTGTGTGACACTAGAAGCTACAGGGAAATCCCAATGTAATGAAGTCAGCAGGAATTTTGCCCATGAGTAGGGAACTGGTGTCTCATTAGCAGGGAGGCTTGGGGAGAAATGTTAGGAAAAGGATGTTCCCATTGTTCAAGGCAGCAGGGAAAGTTCAGTGGATGTATCTGGCCCTTCTGAATGGGTTGTTTGGATGCATTTTAGAGCTTGCAGAGTCTAGTTAAAGGCTGTGTACTTTTGAGAAACACAGAAGTCTCAGATTTGAGGGCCTAAGGGAGGCTCTGTCCTTCTGTCACTGCTGACTGAGCCATAGAAGGTCCAGTGTTGAAAGCCAGAGAGTCAGTGGTGTTCAGAAGAGCGTACCAACAAGGGAAGGAGGCCCAGGAGACGTAGGATCGGGGAGTCTTCTGTGGGTGTTTGCTTCTTTTAAAGCTGAGGAGCAGGACAGTGCAACTGGTACCTGCAGTGTGTGTGGGAGAGCCCTATGGAAGCACAGAGAGTGCAGGACTAGGTGCTGGCACCAGCTTTGGGCCATGTCCATCCTCCACCAGCATGGGAATGATGTGAATGAGGTGCTGGCAGGTGGGAGTGGATGAGGGAATGAGCTGAGTGCTGAGGAGGCTGCTGGAGGCAGCAGAGGAACTTTGATAACGATAGGAACATATGGTGGAGAAGTGTCAGGGCTGATCCAGTTGTAGGATAGTTTCAAGGAGACGGTCCTGCTACAAATAGGGAGGTTTAAAACCACGATGCAAGAGTGTGCCAAGAACACTGTGTACGGTTCTCTCAGAAAAATGTGCTCACTCAGGAGCAGGTGCAGAACGGGGCTAGGAGGATGAGTAAGGGATAGAAAGCTGAGCAGATGAGAGAAAACTAAAAGAGATGAGTTTGTTTTGCCTAGCAAAACAAAGGCTGGGAAAGGAATGTGATGTCTCCCGGTAAACACTTCATTGCAAAGTAAATACTAGAGGGGGAGAATAGGTCTTTACAATAAAGATGAATGCTGGCACAAGGACAAATTGGTACAAATTTGCTATTAATAAACTTAGCATGGAAATTAGATTTTCAACCACTAGATGAGTGAGATTCTGGAGCAGTCTCTCAAAGGGAGAAATGGAAACCAAAGGAGCTTTGTAAAGAAGCCTGAGAGTGTGCAGTAGCAAAGGGAGGGTAAATCTCTGACACAGTCTGGTTTTATTTTATGCATGTTGATGCTATAGACGGGCTGACTCAATAGTCTCTGCAGGAGGGCAAGTCACAAGAGAAGGTGGAAGCAGCCGTAGTTAAGAGGCGATAGCCAAGTTACAAGTCAGCTGTAGATGGGGTTTTTCGAGATAGCAGAGCTGTGCAGATGTCCAGCTTTGGCTGTATCTAGTGTTTAAGACGGACTAAGTTTAGAGCCTTTTCACAGCATATTTTAGAACCAAAACGTGCACAGTAGGACTCTATGCTAAATATTCCCTCCGCACTTTCCAGTTGCTGCCATTTTCTGCCCCATTCTGGCACAGATCTACATTGCAGCTGTAGTAAGGTAGCTTTGTCTCTGTGCTCCTAAGTCCTAGTTCATAAAAGATTAGGATATGTTTTAGGACATGTTTTGAGAATGCCTTCAATTTTGCTGGAGACATCCTGAGGGAGCCTTTTGGCATGAAATTGTATAAGGAACGTTAACAAAGTTTAGCAGAGCTGCCTTTGTCAGAGGAGATGCTAGGATCCTTCTACAAACCAGCTTGTTGGTTTGCAACAAGCTTGAAATTGTGTCATTAAATTTATGGATTAAGAGAAAATGAAGTAATTTCTGAAAAGTGTTTTGACAATTGCAGTGTTATCCTGGGTCAGAACTGAGGAACGCTCACCTACAGGACACGCTGAACTTTTCAGGCTAGAAAATGAGAGGAAAATACAAATAGATAAGCAAAAAACCAACCAGCTAAAACAAGAACTTCTGCGCTAATGGTGGTACACAAGGGGGTATTCCTCTAGGGTATTCCTAGAAATGTCAATTCTTTGGAATTGGGATGAAGAATGCAAGAAGCAAGCAATAAAGAGAAGATGCATCTGGACAGAAACATGAGGAATGAAAGAAGGGACAGTAGGGCAAGCAGAGCAAGTATCTTTTTTCAGCTCCTAATCAGACATGAGCATTCAGAGCAAAGAGAGAGTTTCCTTCCCATTCCTTCTGTCTGCAGACCTGATGAGCGTCAGAGCTATATGGGAGAAAGCTGAGGGAGCACAATTGCCCATCTGAAGAAAAAAATCCGCTGCTGCTTTGAATTTTGCCACAATATCCATCGTGTGGCTCTGCTGAGTTTGGCTTTCTGTGCAGCATTCTTCTCTTACTAATAAACTTTGCTTATTTGTCCCCCAGCATGATATCAACTTGGCAGTAAAACTAAGCAGAGCATTGGAAAGTTGCCATTAATTGATTGAGTCAATGCATTGGAAGGATAAAGTGAATATAAAGATTGATTTCCCAGAGGAGGCTCTTACCTGATGATGTGAGAAGTCATAGGTCTTTCAGAAGTGGCCAGCTTCTCTTACCTCAGCTCATTAAAGCATTCTGTCCTTGCATTTTCAAGTGATCAGAGAATTTTGTAGAAAGAGAGGACTCCCTACAGGGGGACTGACTGAGGGACTGCCACCAATATGATCTAATAGTTGGCAAGGAGAGCGAGCCTCGTCCTCCTCTACAGCCCAGCCTGACACCTGTAGTCCTTTGTGCAGAGGCCTGTGCTCTTATCTTACTCCTTTTCTGTGTCTTTGGACCATTTAGCCTACTTACAAATTAAGTTAGCTGTCCTGTGCACATGCTGATTTGGTACCTTGTTTTTATATTCTTTTGTTGCAGAGAAATGGCGTGATTAAAGCCAGGCCTCGGGGATGTATGACCTGCAGTTGCTATTGAATTTGAGGGATGTTTCTCCCCATTTGACCTGACAGGTCAAGAGAGACAGGATTGAATCCTGTTCTTACCTACTGTAAATGAAGACAAAAAGTTGCTTGAAACTGTATTTTAACATAATCCTGTCTGGAAACAAGCACAGCCTTAACTTATCTCTTCCTAGCAGTGTCTTTCAATATTACCAAAAAAAAATAATTTGATGGTCAGAAGAAGTTACTAGTAGACTGGCACAATAAGCTAAGACTGTTCCATCAACCATAGGTTATCGAATTTAAATTATCTGAATTTGTTAATGGAATAATTCCTACAACATTACCTCATTCTTCTGAATACTTGGGGTGTTACATATTCCAGATACCACTATGATAAGTCAAAATTTCTGTCTGGTTTCTAGAAGTTAAAAGCTGTAGATGGCTTCTGTGAAACCTAGATCTGTAGTTTGCAGGAAAAAGGGATTTTCTTTCACTTTTCTTTTTCTGCAATATCTGAAAGTGGAGTTGGAGACTTATTATTCTGTAGAGACAAAAATTTTATCCTCAGTTGTCCAAACAGTGCCTGTTCCAAGCTGTTTTAGGATGTTTGCGTGAGCAACACAGAGGCATCAGAAGCCTACCTACGTGCTAAGTAGCTCACAGTCTTCTTTCTTGGCAAATAGAAGAGTCGAATACAATAAATGCTGCTCACTAAGAAGTTGAAAGCCTCAAGAAACCATAACTGATTCTATCTCTTTCTGATATCTTCCACAAATTCCATGCTACTGTCTGTCAATTTAACATAAGGGATAATCTGTATAGGGGATAGCAAAACCAAATTTCTATGTTTCTTTCCATTTGTTTTCCTTTCTTCCTATGCCACTCCATTCATTCTCTTCCTCACAGCTTAATGTTGTACTGTTTTAATTCCTTTTCTTTGTAATTCTGTTAGTTAATGTAAGAAATTTTGCACTTTGAGGAGCTGTTTTTTTATTATATTAGTTCCAGGAAAACAGCAATAACAGAAACAAAAGGACTTAACTCTCATTCACCTTTCCTTTTTGCTATTGCTTACTCCAAACCAGAGCAGTGGACATAATTGCAGTGGATATAAAAGAAGACCTGAAGAATTCTGAAAAATGAGAGTTGTAAACTTGCGAGTTTTGCCCTGAATGCATGCTCAGTTTTGAAACTTCTGGTTTTGCAAGTGTTTGAGCTTAGAACAGTGAGTCCTCAAGAGTTTGTGTATTCCTGTAAATTGTATTGAGAATCTGCCTCAGCTATGGACATTCCAGAATGGCAGCGCCCTCAGAATAATGGAGATGTTTGGAAAATGTTTGCTTTTTTTAACCTTGTGTCACTGCCACAAATCCTATATGAGTTAGCCTCAAAAACATATTTAGCCTGGTTTACACAATCACGCAGGCTGCCCTACAGACTTGAGAGCTTCTAAAAGCAAAGAGTGGGTGTCAAAGCCCACCCTCACTTGGATGTAAAAGCAAACATCCATGGAACAAGAAAAGAAAGTTGGATGTTTTTTGCTAGTTAGCAGACATAGCTGGGTTGAAAGAAGTTTCAAGGCGTTTTTTCTAATCAAGGGGTCCTTTTCCCACACACAAGTGCAGTCCTGCTCAATCCTGTCAGAATGACATGCTCAGCACCTCCCTCAGGCTGAGTTTCAGTCTTTCCACTTGTGCCAGTAGTGAGGGTCGCTGCAAAGAGGTTTTCTTGAACCTGTTCAGCTCTTGTTGCATTACCTTCAGTCTGACAATAAGTAATGAAGGGTGAAGTACAGGAGAGTGTGTTCCTAAATTCAGATTGAAGAAACTGGTTGGGTTTGGAGTGTATTGCACAAGATCTATTGAAAAACTTGGCCACAGTTTCCCTATAATCTGAATGCTCCTATTCATGATTGTCAAGATTTTCCATTAAAAGGATAAAATCTCTGCACCAAATAATGACAGGACTTTATCCTAGAAGTTACATTCCCCACGTGGGGCTTGCTTAGGACATCAGTGTAACTCTGATATCAAAGACAGCCTGTCTCCTGCCCTATCGTCCTACCAGCCGTTTCTGTCTCCACAATTAGCTTGGCAGCCGGGGTTGTTCTTTGTTCTGGGGCAGCATGTTTGCATGCACTGAGATGGTTTCTTGCTGCCATGAAGGAAAAGGTTAAGAACTAAAATGAGCTCTGCCATCATCTATAAAGCATTAGGAGCCTGGTGCCACTTCTGCTTTACAGAATTCCAGCTCAAGATGGACTGGACATTGCTGCCTTCTCTAAAAGACAAGCCAGCTACAGGGGACTTCTAAATACACTTCCATACTGTGAACAAGGAGCCTGGCAGGATGGAACTCAGCACATCTCCATGGCTTGGTTCATATTCAGGTGACGTGAGCCTGTTCTCGAAGTATGTCAATTGTAATCAGTGCCACAGCATCATATTTTGTACTGCTTTGTGCAGAAATATCTGAGGGGAAAAATCTTGGTCATTTTGGATGTGGAGTGCCTCCCAAGTTCAGTTCAGTCACTGCTTGCAGTCCCATTGTGCAGATACAACAAATCAAAAGAAGAAGCAGGTGGCATTAGAAGATGGATTCATAAAATGAGGAAGAAGGCTGCAGACAGTGGGGATTACCCCCATTTTTCCCTTTTCCCGTCAAGACATGGCCTTCTACACTCTGTAATACAGAGCTCAGTGCCTGGCTGAGAAGTATTGTCCAGCTACTGAGGTGGATGTAGTTTTTAATGGCCACTTCTCTATCCAGGATTCTGGATAATGACACTTCTTTTTAACATCTGAATGCAAGGGATTCTGCATTCTGTGCTGTCTGCCCAAAGGTTAGATTTAAATGCAACTGAACAGTCAAGGAGGAGGAGAAAGGGATGTTTGTGTGATGCTGAAGTCTGTCTTCAAGCCAGTAGTGCCAGACTCTGGAGAGGAAATCCACTTGAGGAAGTGAACTAACATGATGTAATGCTCTGAGAAAAACCTATACAAATCAGGAACTGCACCAGTCCCAGTGCTGTGCCTTTCAGTCTGACTCTTCTGTGCTGCTGTTGAGAAGGAGGAGCAATGCTAAACAGTCCCTGCAGGTGCTGAGGCATTTGCCTTTCATTTTACTGGGTAAGGGATATCATAGAGAGACAGGACATTATCTAGTAAAAAAGTTTAGCTGCAAATATCATGGCATATCAGTGTTATTTGTGTGAGGTGCTTCTGTTCTAACCTGTTACTATGAAGTTGTAGTGCTTCTCATTTTAACTTCTCTGAAGTGCTTACACCTTCATCATGCTTGACCCATTCACATTGACACCTGTTGGAACTATCTGAAATGCAACCATGCAGACTGACCTGTTACACAGCTGTGGCCTACAACACACCTGTAATTTTCCACCTTAAATCCTAATACTTCTGGGAGAGGTTAATGGTAGTGTGACTCATGCCAAGTGACTCATGACCTGCCTGTTGCCTGCCCAGCTCTGATAAAATCTCTGCAAAGAGGGTTTGGAGGAGCACTTGCTCTGATCATACCAACTCATGTGGGTGCTTGTCTCCAAACTCCTGTTTCTTACTTGAATATTTGAAGTTGACAGCTCACATCGAGCTCATGGGCTTTTCAGTGACTTTAGCAGAAAGATATCCATGAGCTGTATTTATGATGTAACATATTGTTGCATAGGTTGAAGAGCACCAAATAGTGTGGGATTTTTTCTTCCTTCTCTTTGAAGTGACAACAAAAACAATGACTGGATTATTTCAAAATATTCTGGTTCTTGAGTGTGTGTCTGTTGGGTTCTGCCACTGCTGTGTGCAGGGCTTGGTTCATGTTGGTCATGGATAACCTCTGAAGTACTTGAGTGGATTGGTAACTGGGGACACTTGTGATAAACTGCCTTCCTACCTGGCAGGTGAGGGCTGCTGAATACTTGCCTTTCATGTGGGTGTCATTCAGAATCGGGCAGGCACTAGGTGTAAATCAGGTGTTTGTCTCCTGTGGAGAGCACATGGAGCAGCTTGGGCAGAGGTCTGGTTTGCAGCAGTGTTTCTTTACATCTCTCTGGCAGAATAAAGGCATCTCAAAGCAGGCATGAATTAATTTTTCATCTGCTTGACCTCCTTTGCTCACTGCTAAGGTGGTAGAGAGGCACTGTGACAAGAGGATGAAGCAAATTGATCAGTTCTGATCAGTACAATGGTGATGAGGCTAAAACAGTGTGCTGACAAAATGGCGCTGTGTTAACTTTGTGTTGATTTATTCCAAATGCTAGCACTGTTTGTTCCCATGTAAACAAGGGAGAGAGATGCAGAGAACTGTGCTTAATATTCATTTTCAGTGTTGCAGTTAATTGTAGAGTTCTCTGAAAAGTATGTATTTTCCCTTTCCTAAGGGAAAATTATGCCTAAACTAAGCATAGGTGAAAGTGCTGGTTTCCCAAGGTAACTATATCAGCATATTTTGTCTCACTGTTCCATGTGTATTAAAAGGAAACAAATCCAGCCTTACTTGTGTGCCTGAAAGATGAGGCTTAAATAGAATTGTCATTTCTTTCTTCAGGACCAACCCTTACAGAACCCTTAGAAAAGTGAAATGTTTGGGTTTTAATGTATGTAAAAAAGTTTTTATGTAGACCTGTACAAGAAATGGAAAAATAACCATAGTCCTTAAAAATGCTGGGAGAGCCTTATCACAGAATTGGAAACATTTGATTTGATTAGAAAGGCCATTCATTAAGGCAAAATTCTGATAATTTTTAATTTGAATTGGTTCCATATTATTGCTAATTTGTGGTTTGAACAGCACACTGTGCATTACATTCAACTGTAAGATGCTTATTGGAGCTTAGATCACTCAAAGCTCTGCTTACCCATGTTTAAAATCTCAACCTTAGCCTAGTTCAGACTTGCAGTGGGCATTTATGTTTATATGATAGCTGAGATCAACTCTTCATTCTTTATGATCTAATAAGAGATACAGAAAAGAAAGGGTAGTGTGTAAAATAATAATATGCTCAGTACAGCTTTTATGTAACAAAAATTTTACAAGGTATGCAGTGATCCAGTTTACAGTGGAGCATGAAAATGGGCTATTCTGGAATCTTTGGGAAAGAAGAGGTATCTGTAGCAGAAAATAAATTTTACCAGGGTTGTATGATGGAGTTACCAATTTCAGTTCTGCAGCAGTGGAACAGCAATAGAAACAGCTGTTGCTGTTCTTTGAACAACGTTGCTGAGTTATAACAGATGAATGTGTTTTGTTTAGAAAGGCAGTCCCAGGTTTCAAATAATACCTCAAATGTCTGTGATAAACTGAGGACCTCTGAGCTGCTAATTTCCTGTCTTAGTTCAAATGAAATGCTGTGGCCCCATAAACGTGGGCAGGCTCGATCCTATGCTCTGTAAGTGAGCAGTGCTGGGACTTGCTATCACTCACAGAACTGTATGTAGTCCTCATATGGTTTAAAATGTCTATCTTTTTTGAGGTTGATCAGCCTCCACAACAGCAGACGCTCAGGAAGCTGTGCCATGCACAGAGGCCTTTGTGGTGCCATCAACGCGCAGCATTTAGTGACACCGCAGCGCGGAAGGCTGACTTGGCTAACTCGACCTGCCAGTGAACAGGCTCGTCTCAGGGTGCCAGTGAGCGGGGACCACAGCTCTGAGCAGAAGGACTCCGTTCTTCATACTGCTTGGGAAGTTGCCAAGTACAGTTTATCCTGATAGGATTTCATCAGGGACAGAATGAAGGGGAAGGGAAGGTTAGGGGATGGCTCCAGAAGCACTGCAACTCCTTCACAGCACATCAGCAGGGTCTCACCTTTAGGGTGGCAACAGTTCCTGGCTCCCACTGAGTTCCTGCAAGGTCAGGAGCTGCTGCCTGACCCAGAAACAAGTGTTTCCTTCTTTCCACTTTGAGGAAGAAGCAAGAAAAGAGCGTGCTGGGGCAGTAGCCATTGTCGATATCCTACCACAAATTGCAATGTTAATTCCCCAATACTTCCCAGCCAAGGTGGCTTATGAGCTCTAGAAAATGCAGAAGCAGTCTGTGAACAAGAAGCCACTGAAATGAGCTCAGCTGCCATGGAGAAAGGAGCAGAAAGAGAGCTTAAAAGATTTTTTTACTAACAGGATAAGTAGATCAAGCCCCTTGCCTGATCTTTGAAAGGATGACAGAAGAAAATTGATAGTCATAGAATATAAGCCTACAAACTTAAGAAATGCTGGATCCTTCAGCAGAGCAATCTGGGTGCTGACAAATGAGTGTAAATCAGACCCAGGTGGAATATATCTTGTCACCATTAGCCCTAAATGAAGCTCCTGTTCTAAGAATTTCAGTTAGGTATCCACATTTAGCTGTGTCAGTATAGGCACCGAGGGCCTAAATTAGTCTTGTACTGAATTAGGTTTGCTTTTTTTTTTTTTAATTTAAAAATCCAGATGTGTTGTTTAGTGACTCAGTTTTTCCTAGAATAATATATTCCCAGAGAGTGAGATTACCTATTTTTTGCTTTCTTTAAAGCAGTTTCAGAGACATGAAGGGAGACAAAGTGATGCGCCAGTCTGGGCAGAATCCTCTATCAGCTGTGAATTTCACTCAACGTAAGTCACCGTCCTGCTTTAAGATCCTTATGTGATCAGTGCCATGCATTGTGCCCTGTAGTAACAGTGTGAAACCTGCAGTGCTGGGAAAGAGAGAATGAATCTCTTTTCTATTCTGATAAGCCCAGCAGGCCTAAGGTACCTTGGAGTATTAGCCAAATGAAACACAGCATTTGGGGTGAGCTTGGGCAGGTGGAAATTGCTGAGACTATTTCTAATGTGATGTATGGTGGGTACACAGCTCCTGCCCTATGTGCTGCTGTCTGAACTGGGGCTTGCTGGAAGGGCACTCCTAGGAGTGTCTTAAAAATAAGGGAATAGCATGCAAGGAACGAGGAGGGGGGATGCCTGAGGCTCTCCTGTCCCCTTATGCTGTGTGCTGGAGCAGTTGTCTTTGGCTGTTGTCTCTTGCTTTGTTCTGTGTCTCTTTTTTATGATGGGTTTAGTGAACATGCTTCCATCAGCTTTTTCCTGTCAATATGACAACAAAGTAAAGAGATGTGAATAAAACATAGGCATTCCTTCTAAAGCACAATTTCTGTGCACAGGAGTATTCAAGGCAGCAGCAAGGCATCACAAAATCCAAAAGATACCAGTGATGTATTATAATATCAGTTGAACAGCAGTTGTTGGTTGTGTTGAGTTGGCTGAGGAGCCAGGAGTTAGCAACAAGTGGTGAAAGTCAATCCAACTGAAGGCTAACCATTTTTAAACAAAAATTTAAGAGCGCTTACATGTGATGGGCTGGGATTTTTTTGGCTGAAAAAAAAATCAATTTACATTTAATAAATATATTTCCTCTTCAAGTTTCTTAAAAAGCTTGTAATTTCTAACAAATTCTGTGTTTACATGTATAGGTAAAATGAAAGTATAATGCTCATTTGAGGATAGAGTTTATATATTTAAGCTGTAATACTCTTGGGTACCTGGTAAACAGTGATGTAAATATCTCATTAACAAAAGCTCATGGGAAGAACTTTTAGAAGTAGATTTAGTGCTCAAGACTGCAGAGCTCCATGTGAACAGGATGGATCAATACATGACATGCTGAAGAAATGGGCCTTTTGGCTTTAGCCTGACTTCTCAGGATTGGTTAGTGATTGCTTAAAGGATCTTCCTCCTCTTGCAAGTCAGTTAGTATTTCTAGTTAAAACTTATTTCAGTTAACACATAGTAATATTAAATGAAAAAAAGGACTACATGTAGCTGTCATTGCTGAAAGCTAAAAATACAGCTAGACCAGAAGTAGATAGTCATGTACCCTAGAGACTATGTGCTGCAGTCAATAAACTCCCACAAAACCCATCTTTTCTCATAAACAATTTTTTCTTCCATGACTTCTCCTTCCTGAAAGCTTGGGTAAGTAGGAGACTGCGCAGCACATCTCAAAGTTCATCACACCCAGTTAGTCAGAAGAGGACAGGCTTCAGAATGAAGGACAAAACCTCAAAGAGATTTCCCATTATGGCAAGGATTCTCACACCACCTCCTCCTCTGAGTTCCCACTACACAGAAGGGAACCTGACAAAGTACTGAAACTAATTGCCTTTCTCCTGGATGAAGGGTCAGGGTACTGATCTAGAAAATCTTATCCCCAAAGACTGCTTTTTACTCCGGGCAACAGCACAGAACCTTCTGATCACTGTCAGTATTGTTTCATTCCTGGAGACCTCTGTGGTCTATAACTAAGCCATGGCTGCTGAGGGGAAGATGCCTTGTGATTCTGTGGTGAAAACAGCCCTTCATGTCTTAGGGAGTAACAATATGGCAAGGACAGACATATCACAGGTAATGTGTCAGCCAGCTAACCTGGTGGCTACTTGCTATACCCAGGCTGTCATCATAATCTCAGAGATGAGGGGTGTTGGGTTTTTTAAGGCTTTGGGACAGATTTGTCTTGCCTCAGATAAGAGAGGTTAAATGAGACCCAAATGACATAAGCATTCCTCACGGTGGTTTTGTTGCATAGGTGAATGTTTCCAATAGGTAGGAACAGCTCTGAGTACTGTTGTTTCTGTTCATATGTAGCTAGAAGAGCATATAGCTGTCTTTATAGTTGCTGGTATTGCCACAGTAACCCTGCTCTAAGTCACTCTGCTGCAAAGCATTGAATATGGGACCATGCATCAAAATCACTCTGAAACTGAAGCCAGCACAAAATAAGAGCTGCTTGTTAAGCAGTGCGTCATGGAGAGAACATGTGGCAACAGTTTCTCAGAACTCATATTGGCTTAAGTGGTATCAAAGAGGAATTCAGCCTGTGGTTGTAACCTGTGCCAGGGGTTCCCAGATTTGTGTTGCTCTAATGCCCAGGCAGCAGCAATAGCAACCATAGGTGCTAGCAACAGCCGTCATTATCAGTACCGGACTCAAGGGCAGATCATGAGACGGTGGCTGCTGGAAATGTGCTCTTTCATGCATATAGGAAGGTGTGCCTCTAGTTTCCTGTTTGCACCCTCCCACCATATACTTTTCTACTCCGTATTCCTTCCCAGAGGGACCCATCCTCCCTGTCCCGAGTCAGAACCCACACTGCACCCTTTCATTTACCAAACCCCATCTCCATCAGCTTTAACTGCTCGTGGAGATGTTTGCCCTGTGACCTGGGTAGTTCCTCCTTCAGTGATTCCAGTACCACAGCTTGGGAACCACTGATGTGTTTGTAGACATATTGAGCTGATCTCTTTACCTCTTTGCTTTGGGAGAATACTTCCTTCCCTGCAACCGGTGGGTCCAGCTGAGATGGGTCTCTGTGGGTTTTATGCAGAGCTCTTGAGATAGGATTTAACCGAGGAGGCCAGTCCATTGCTGAGAGACGCTAACCGCTGAGTGCCAGAAATGGATCCCTTGTAAACTGCATTGTGTGAGTAATGAATTAAATGAATTGCTGAAGTATCAAAACAGTGTAGGTCCAGGTGAAATGTAATTTGTAAGTGGAAAGGCCAGTGGTGAGTGAAAACATCTTCAAAATAAATCAAGCCACATTGCTCCTTCCTGATTTTCTATGGCTGTTTTGTTCCTTAACAGCTTTATTAGGTCTACACAGGTGAGCTGGCTACAGCACAGAATTGAAATAAAAACAGTGGATAGTCACTAATGCTCTAATGCAAAGGTCATAACAGCTCTCTGAGTTTGCCTGTGTTCAACCAATTTAAAGAAGACTGTGCTGAAGGCAACTTAAATATCTTCATAAAATACAGACAAGCAATTATATTTAGTAAAGCATGAAAGAATTGCAGAAAACGGGGCAGGAAAGTCTGTCTCTCTTGTCCCAGAGGAAGACCAGATCTTTCCAGATAATCCCTATCAAATTTCTGACCTCTTAACAGCCTCTGCTGTGTAGGTGAAAAGTCTCAAGGACAGTGTTCAAGTGAAGAACCGGACATTGCAGAGCAGGCTCCTCAAAAGAACACCTGCAGTTCCAAAATACCATGGGGTGAATGTCTCGGGTGTTTTGTGGTAAAGTAAACCTCCTTTACTCTTCATAAAGCTACTCATGGGGTACTATGCTTGGTAGATCCTTGCTTCCAGATGTAGACTAGTGCAGTGTTCTTCCTCACTTTTTGTCCTTTTAAGGTTACCTTTGATAATGTAGGCAACCAACCAGAGAAGAGTGATGTTCTAATAACTTGTGAGGCTAAACAACATCCCAAAAGAACTTGAAGATTTGAACTGAAGCACTGGTAGGAAACTAACAGGTAATGAATGCTGGGCATACATGCTGTGGAATGTACTTTGCATGTACATGAATGCCTACAACATCCACAGACCATACCTGGGTGAACTATATGTAGAGAGGACTGGATGCTTTATCTTCTGTTGTACTTAATACTGTCCTTAGTGCAGGGATAAAATCCCAAAGGGAAGTCTTACCTCTTGGCATCCATGGTTTTGATAGTTTAAGGTCAAACTACACTGTCACCAAATGAGGATTTATTTCTGCACTTCTTTAGTAAAAACTATTGAAAACCAGACCTATCAGGATGGTAGCAGATTTACTTAGTTTAGCACACTTCTCCATTTGTATAGTATAGGATGGAGCTGAAGAGGTTTTAAAAGAAATGTGGTTGTGGAGCTTGTTAGTTTGAAATAATTCTTTAGTGATCGTGTTGTTTCTGTAACTCAATTGTATCTAGCATTGAAAAGATAAACTTTTACAAATTTTTAATTTTAAAATTTAACTTAAAATTTTATTTGATACTATATTATTGCCTGGGTTGCCTGTGAGTGTAATGTACCGTTTGGAAACCACCTAAGGAAGGCAGAAGGTCATCAGGGAGCCCTCGGTTGTTCTCCCTGCAGGTAGGCTGCTCTCCACATTCAAGAGTGAACACCAGTTTGGCTTTCAAGAATTGTGGTTAAACAGTTGTCCTGGTTTGTAGCAATGCTCTCACTTTACAAATGGGAAAAGCCCATTTGAAAATGCAGCAGTTTATTCCAGTATTTGGTCTATTCGTATGGGTCTCCTCTTTTGCAGCTTAACTAATTGCAGACCCAGTGTGTCAGAACTCATATGGAAAAAGACCTGAGCAACCTGGTCTAACTTGGAGCCTATCCCTGCTTTGAGCTGACTTGATGGACTAAATGAAACCCAGAGATCCCTTCCAACCTCAGTTATATTATGACAGACATACAGAATTGTTCTAGTGCTGGTTTAGCACTCACTTCTTAGTGGCTGGTTGTGTAGTGAGGAGGCTGAGAGACTTTCTTTAGCTGCTGTCAACTGTCTTTACCTTTAAGTCTGAATCCTCACCATGATAGTTTTCAGCAAGTGGGTGTAGTCTGGGATCTTTTCTATATTCTTCAAGATCCGTCTTTGGGAATTCTTGACAAAACATGACAAGATAGGAGAGAGGGGGCTGGGGAAAGCAGAAGAGTCAAAGTCCCAGCACAAGATAAGCCTTCAAAAGAACCTCTTCCTTAATTCTGTGTAATGTATTTTTACTTGTTAATTTGTTTTTCACTTCCCTTTGAAGTCTTGGGCACTGTCAGATGTGGGTAAGGATTTGACATTTATCCTGTTTGGCAATTTTGGGGGTGCGATTTTTAAGCTACCCTGATTTTTGTGATGAGTTCTGAGCACATCAACTACCTGGACTTCTTTAAGATCAAACCACTAATTTGTCCAGTGAGATTCCAAACCCAGTGTTTTTTCTACCTCTTTCTACCCCTCTCCAAGACCAGAAAATGTAGTTCTTCTTTGGAGAATCATTTCATGCTCTGACCTAGGAATATTAGCAGGAGGCGTAGGCAGGTATCTCTTGGGGTGGGGGGCAGAAATGTTCCCATAGTGAGATTTAGTGAAAACCCCAGTTACCTCGGTTGATGGGCCTGACTCCAGCCTGCTGGAGTTATCTTGAACAGTTGGGGCTGACCACTCAGAGGGGGTTTGTCTTTGGCTTTGTGCAGGATGGTTCAGTGAAGGTGCCAGGAGGGAGCAGTTTGACCAAACACTTAGTTGAATGCTGAAAGCAACAATGTCTTGTTGGGTGGCAGGAGATAGTGGTCCTAGAAGTTAAAAGCTTTTCAGTAAATGCAGTTGTTTATCTCACCCTTTTCCATTCTTATTTTTCTCCTCTGGGTTCTACATAGGAGGGTTCTGCCCCAAAAGGGAGACCCAGTAAGATATTTCTACTCCTTTTACTGATGATCTCTTCCCTTGCCTTTCCTTTTGTTTTTGCTGCAGTCCCCCAGGGGCAGTGGAGTCTCAATCCCCAGCTGCCAGCCTGCATCATGATCAGCACTGTGCAGAATTCAGCCTATTACTTTGTCCCTCTCTGCTGTTTTCCAGCTGTGATATTTTTCTTCTTTCTTTCACACCCGTATTGGGAGCATGTTTATAACGCCTAACTCTAAACCCAGCATCCAGTCAAAGCAGCGGGAGGATGCTCTGCATACCATGGAGAGCAGAAATGTTCTCATGTGGTGGTGTGGGTAGAGGTGCATGTTAGTCCCTGCTGCCACAATAATTCAGGGGCTGTTGTGCAACTAGAGTCCAGGAATCTGCATCCAGAGAAGTGCATGATGGCTATGCAGATCAGTAGGTGCAGCCGCTCAGAGTGGAAGGGTTTATGTTCTCCCTGGCAGTCAAGAAATCATTGAACAGTGTATTAACAGACTCAGCACATCTGGGAGCAAAAGATTTTAGAGCTGGATTGGAAGTTGGTAATATCTGCATGACTGACCTCATTAAAGATAAATCTAAAGAAAAAGAAGACTTTCCTAACTAATAATATAACATATAATTTACCCAAAGCTAAAAGACTTTTTGAGTTAAACTTGGGGCGTGGTTTATAGGACAAAATAATAGAATTAGGTATTCTTTAAGATTAGTGCATTATATGGCAAGGAACTGTGATTCTGCCCTCAGGAAAGCGGCATCTTCATAAAAGCTGATCATTGTTCAGTGATGAAGACAGCATTAGGAACAAAAAAGTAAAAGCAATGTAGAAGGGGAGGGAGCTTGGGGCACAGTTAATATAAATTAGACCTGAAGTGCAGAAAACTGGAAATGAAAATGTAAAATTATCGTTGGCTGCTGTCTTCAAGGACGATAAAGAATTTAAACATTCTGCTTGAAACAGAAGAAGAATTGTGAAAGGCCTCTTTGAAATGGAAATGGTGCAATTGTTAATGGTGATGAAAATAAGTAGAAGCATTTAGTATTTCTGATCTGTGTTTGGATGACAGCAGAATAATATGCTAGAATCACAGGAGGATAATGAATTAATTTCTAAATTATTAGGCCGCAAGAAAAGTATTATAAAACATTGGCTAGTAATAAGTATTTTAGAAAGTACATGTTCAGATAACTTGCAGGCAAGAGTCCCAGCAGAGGTGCTAAGATAGGTGGTTTGCAAATGGCAATTTTTAATACTGGGGAAATCCAGGACACTGAATTTTTGGCTGGGGACTCAATATGCCAAAAGGGAAACTGGATTAGTCAAGCAGAACAATCATGGGGGGAGTTTAGAGTGAAGGACTTGTTTCCTGGCTCCTTCTTTCTGTGTGGGCTTGGGATCAAGCCCTGGGGATATGATCCTTTTATGTATGTGCTTGATTTAAGGCCTTTTGTGATGCTTACAGGATAGAATCACACCACAGCTTCTTCAGGAATAGCTAGTTAATTAAAAAAAAAAAAAAAAAAAGCTCTGGGTCATAAAAGGCCACAAAGTGCTGCTGGTTTGAGAGGGAAGTGAGCTGGCTGAGATTCAAAGCCATCATCTCCCAAAGCAATATCAATTTTGGATTAACTGTCAAAAGGAGGTGCTGGCATGCTGGTTATTCTTGGATATTTTGTCCACTGGTGAGTTAAGCTCCTGCTTACTTACCAATTAATTTCCTTTAGAAATGTTCTGAGTGACGATGCAGATGCTGAAATGGTAATTCCTCTTTTGATGGGCTGTGAAGGGAGCGTGGAGTCTGTACAGATTTGAGCCTCCCTGCTAAAGAAGAGGGAGGCACAACGGCTGATTCAACTGTTCCCATATACTCTTCCTCTCCTTACTTACTCACTTTCCCTGCTCTGTCCTCACCTTCTGTCTCCGCCAGGAGCAGGAGGAGGTGTTGAACTTTTGTGCTTGCCATGACACTGTCCAGCTGCAGGGCTCGGATGCTCTGTAGAGAGTGTGTCTTTGAGCTGAGAGAATTTTTCCACCTTTGCACCTTCTCCAAAATAGGATTTCTAAGATTAACTATGGGAAGGTCTTTCTACATGCTGGCTGTGTCGCCACTGGGGCACTAGCAGGGGCTTGCCTGCTATGGGTTCAAGGCCTGGATGAGATGTGAAAGCCCAGACTGCTCCTGAGTACAAATTGGAGCATGAAAGTGTGGGATTTTGCCCAAGAAAGCTCTTCAAAGATACAGGAAAGACATGCCTGAGTGAACTGAGGCCAGTGCCTTTGAGCTACTCACTGCAAAATCATGCAGCAGTAAGGAAAAGCTGGTTCAAAGGAACAGCATGTCTTTGGGGAGAAAAAGAAAGTGAGGCTAAGGGTGAAATATTAAACTGGTTCACATGCTGATTCTGCTTTGAATTGTATGATAAAAGGTATTTATTGTCTATATGTCTGCACAGTCCCCCACGTCCCCATCAACTTTGCCTCACAGCTTCTCATTTACCTTCCATTACAGCTCTGCTGTCCTCAGCTTGAATGGGTTCACCACGGTGGCAGAGGTGGTATTTCCACTTCTGCTTCCTTAATGTTGCCTTGATAGGAAGGTAACCTGGCTTTTCTTAAAACACCGGAGTGCATTTCCCTGAATTGCATTTGACATCTATTTTTTCAAATGTACTTACATCTCCAGTGAGTGTTTCGTAATTTAGGAGTAAATGATCTCTTCTTGGTTTTTCTTCTAGGAAATATTACCTTCTGTGAATATCAGAGAGGCTTTTGTGTTGATAGGTTAACTCAGTCAGTATCTGCACTCTCACACTTTTCAATTTGTATCTGATACTATTCATTACCATCCATTAAGAATAAGATTCTTGGCCTAATCTTTTGTTCCTACTGATATCTTTAATGATGATGTGAAAGCAATATTCATTATTAGATGAGTGGAAGGAATGGAACTAGAAACTGAAATATTAATAATTATGGAAGCTTAATTATGCTATAATGTTTTGTAGAACTGCACTGGAAAAGATTTGCACCATGCAAGAAACGCTTTCCCTGATGCAGCTTTACATAATCAATTCTTCGTATCTGGAGCTTTGAGTGAGTAATTTTTAGATTCAGCTTTGAGCCCAGCGTTGCTTTTCCACTGCAGGGTGACAGCAGGGAGGGGAGCTAGCTGGGCCCTTCCTTCTCATCTGTCTTGCCTCAGGGTGAATCAAAGGCACAATGGCTGATTTAAATTTATGCTACTGTTGCCTGGTTCTCATATCCTATTTCTCTCATTAATTACTTTCCCTGCTCTGTCCTCACCTTCTGCCTCCCGCAATAGCAGGGGGTGAGAATGCAATATATGAAACCAGTGCAGGGGAACTCTTAATCTTTTTACCTCGTCTGTCTTGATCCAGTAGAGGTCCCATGTTACGCAGGAAAAATTTGCCAAGAGAAGTAGCTTCTACATATGGGAAGTAAATTTAATCCTAAAACGTCTTTGGCAAAAGCTGTTCGGAGGACGTTTCTAGGGGCATGCTCTGTGCATGACAGGCTGTTCCATCTGTTTGCAGAACAGTTTCAGGCAGCGTGAGCAGAAGAGATGGGGAGGTACAACTGACCTCTTCAAGGGTATTGCCAAAGCTAGAAAATACAGCTCCAATATTGTAAGAGACCTTCGTCTGACTTAGCTCTGCATCAGTGTCTTTGCATGTGCTAATTGTCACAGTGAGGCTTGTGGTGCTGGTATTGTAGAAATACATAAAAATGAAGCTCCCTTTCATTCACTGTCAGCTGCAAGCTTTGACAGTTTCTGAAGCATTTCAACATTTCTTAAATGTCTGACTTTTTCTGCTTACAGAATATTTGGTCTTATTCAAAGGTGTTAGGTTCGAATGGGAAGAGATTTTTGTGATAGTAATATGAAAACTAGTGACAGAAAACACGTTTTTTTAAATGTAATTCTCCTTTTCAGCACCTCAGTAAAAATTAGAAGATTAAGAAGAAAAGGACAGAAAATGGAATCTTCTAGTTTATCTTGTAAGACCTATTAATAGTGACTTTGAAGGAGTGCAGTGCTGCAGGCTCCTGCCTTCTTTCCTCACTTTGTTGTTAAGTGCTGCTGCAGTATGTTTGCTGTCTGTTTTATGCATTTTGCAGTTGTACACTGGATTTGTCTTTCAGTCACTCCTTTCTATATCTGTTGCTGTTCACAGAAGTCACTGACAGAAACAGATGAGAATTGTTGCAGAGGTACCTCAGACCTGTCTTTTTCTTCATCCGCTAAGGATAGGAGTCCACAGACGTTCTGACTCTACAGTGAATTGCAGACCATAAGAGTTGTGTCTGCTCAGTAATTCCTTGTACGTGAGCTGTGCACTCTGAAGTGTTTCATGCAATCCCTGGTCTGGGATTTTTAATTTAAACAAGGGTACATTCAGCTGGACAGAATGAGCATTTGGAGTTTAAATTCATCGTGGTTTCCTCCTGCCTCCATGGGGCTGATTACCACACATTCCTTTCTTTTAATTTCAGCCCTCTGCAGTTCTAGGAAAAGGTCCTTGATTAAGTACTGAGAAACCAGTCTATTTGTGGGTCTAATTTTGTTGCTTCAATTACATTACTGTATGCTAAATATAGGAGGCACCAAGCAAATCCTGGTTCCTGGACTGAGCAGGGTGTTCAGGAGTGCTGTTCAAATTTAAATGGTGTGTTTGGGGCCTCTGTTTAATTCTAGCTAATGAACCGATTCCTCACAGAGTGTAAATCATCACATTTACATTGATTTATAGGCAAGTAGCTGGGTCATCGGTTTGACACAGCTAAAAATGAGCCTCATGCCCAACTCTTTGCTTCCTGTTTCTAATTAAAGGTAGAAGAGATAAATGGTGTGTCATGCTGATGGAGTTTAAAGTCCTGGAGGGACAGCAGAGTGCTTCAATCTCTTAGCTGGTGTCTGAGAACCTAGAAATCAGCAAGTGGAAAATGTTCAACAACCTGTAAATTGGTTTTACAGTTTGCTGCTGTCTCTGCATTGCTTTCTGTGCTATTGCCTGGCTGGTTTTTTTTAATAGGCCTGAAATCCATGAAAGATAATGACAAATGTCTTCTAAGCATGTGCTTGGCATTGCAGGGAAACTCAGAGTCCCGTGTGACCACCCAGATTTGCATTTTCCTTCTGTCCAGCAGGTGAAAAAACTACCCAACAAACGGAAACCCACGGCATTTTAAGCGCATGGAACACTTGTAATAGGTGAGAGACTGATTGTGCTGGAGACAGGCGTCTTATCTGCTGATGAACAGCTACTGTATATCGCAGGGAACAGCTTCTCCTCAGCGCCTCCATGGCAGCATGCCATGGCTCTGTCCTGAGGTGACCAGTTGCTAGTCTGAGCTGCTGTGTCGCCCATTCATTCCCGGGTCTGTTGGCCACGGTGCCCGATGAGGGAGACAGTTTGCTGGGTGCTCAGTTGTGGCCTACCAAAACAGATGTCACAGGTTTTCTGTTATTTTCCTGCAGGGCCAGATTCAAGTCTGTATAAAGGATGCTGCGAATTCTTATCCAGCTGTGCTGCTGACTGCTGACTTTGCAGCAGGATTTCTCCCTCTATTCACAGCTCAGTGCTGCTGCCTTGTATTTCAAGGGCATCTTGCGGGGAACCATGAAACAAACTCAGACCAATTCCTGTTTTCCTTTGTTGTGTGCCTCGAGGCTATCCTCACATTCCTTGCAGCTGGGGACTGCTCTGTTTCCCTGAATCTCATTCAGAGTACTGTACCTACAAGCCAGATACTTGTCATCTCTAAAAGATGTTTGTTTCCACAGAAGAATAGCAATGAGGTTACTGTCTGCTCCCTTCACTGTCAGCCAGATTGAGAGAAGTCCAAATATCCAATCATCCCTTGGAATTTGTATTGCATGAAGAGAAAGCAGCCAGAAATAATTTCCATGAGCTGGATGGTTCTATATCTTTCTGTGTTTATCTAACAAGAAAATGTTAAGAAGTACAGTAGGTCATGCACTAAACTGAACAAAATCATGGGGCATGTGGGAGCTCATGGAGATGAGCTTACCATTTATTTCATTAACTTAACCTCTGTCTGCTTGAGAATTGCCTGCAGTTTTCTTGCATTGCTCTTATGTTTATTTGATAAAAGGAAAAAACCATCCAGCTGTACAGCGAGGAATTAGAGATGCTGAAAGGCTTTTGCAGAGGGGAGGAGAGAGAGAGGAGAGTTTGCACAGCTCTGCCAGAGCCTTATTTTTTCCTGCCTTCCAAGAACAGGGCTGTGTTCCATCCCCTGCTGCCCCTTCAGCTGGTGCTGGGAAGAGCAGCTGAGTTTAGCTCACTGTTCCTGGAAGTCACTGAGACACTGAGCATCGAGAAACCAGCATTTTCTATAGCAGTCTCTGCTTGAATGGAAAAGATGAGCTGATCTTCATCCCTCTTGTTCGCCTGCCTGGATTGACCCTTAATGCACCAAGAGAGGCTACAGAGGCTATATAACGTGCCCTTTTAGAAAGGGACAAAGGCTTTCTTCATTCACTGGGGCCATGTGTCTGGAAACCACTCTGAAATACCATGTCACATCATCAGCCAAAGGTATCCCTGATGTAACTCAGGTTCACTAGCTTTATGCTGTGACCACCTTTTTTTTTTTTTTTTTTTTATCTTGCCTATCAGCATTGAAGCCTGAGCAGCTGTTCAACCAGGCAGACTCCTCCAGGGGCCATGTCCTCCCTGGGCTCTGTGCTTTGGAGTGCAAAGAAATCCTCAGCCACAGACTCCCCCAGAATTGTCCTGGTTAAGATAGACCTTGTGAGGGCAATTACAGCATGGTGCTGTGTACTGATGCACAGAATGTTTGATAATGTGCTTTTAGAGCCACATAATAACTACATGTGCCATAGTGTAAATTCTGGTCAGTTAAATTACTTATATGAGGGTCTGCATTTGTGTTATGGATAGTGAAGAGAAGTTTGCAGTTTATACTCTTGTAATTTGGATTCTGTTTCTTGCTGCTTGGCTGCGGCCATGTGCTGTTCTCTGGTGTTTCCCTGTGTAGTATAGGATGTACTGATGTGTGGTTCAGCTGGGGATCACAGGGATCTATTAAGGCCTGTGGGGTTCCCAGGCAGAGAGATTTCTGGAAACATGAACTATTACTGGATCACTGGAAATACACTGGCTCATTTACTTCTTTCATCAGGCTGACTCAAACAGCTACGTCTGTCACAGCCATAGCCCCAGTGCCACATTTGTCTGAGTCTGATGTCTGTGATGAATCTGATGAGATCCAGACCAGAACATAGCACTTGTAGGCATTCTATTGTTATTTCCATGGATGCAATTAAGTCGAACAAAAGTAGTGCAAAGGTTTTTCTCTTTCAATGTTTTTGGCTTTCTTTATTCAGGGAGAAAGAAAATCACTTCCTTTCCCTCTGTCACTAAAATTGGCTTAGACTTCTTGCTTGACACAGGTCATCAGGTTGATTTTGGTCAGCCTGGGGCCTTTGCTTTCTCAGTTGAGCTCTGATGAGGGCTGGCCCCTGATTTCAGCTCCTAACTGCATTAATCTGGGAAAGAAGACAAACTCCATGTGAACACCAGCACAGTCATCTGTCAAAGTACACAGAAAGAAGGGGAGATTGAGAAGGGGTTGGGGTAACCTGGGATGTCAAATTCACTCTTTCTAAGCTGGCTCTGGAAGCTGTGTGTAATGAGATGACTTTTTGAGATTATTTTTGTGCCTGTGCAGAGTTCATGGAAGTGACTGATTTTTTTCCTGGCATGGGGAGTGAAGGAAGAATGGCTGAAGCACTGTGATCTTAAAAGTTTCTGCTTTGTCCCATCCTGTCCCCTAATGGAATTTACTGCTGTTCAAGCTTCAGGCTTCATAGTCAGCAACCTGTAGTATTGTAAGGCAGAGAAGCAGCTGTGGTGTGTGAATCCTGTCCGAGTATGGCCTCTTGGGAGGGAACCGAGTGAACAACCCTATCTCCTGCCTTCTCCCTGCCACCGCTGTGGAAGCACTGTGGTTTGGTTAGTTGCCTGGATAAACAGCACTGGGGAGGTTTTTCTACTCGAGGATCAATTCTGGGGAAGCGTAACAGCACGGTGCTGGAGGCTGCCCACCTCCTCTGGTGTCTGCTGAGGTGCTGAAGGTGCTGTCGCTGGCAGTTCCCTGCATGTGTTGCACAGCCCTTCTGTTGCGTGTGGTCTCGTTTTGGTTTATGCAGATTCTTGCTACAGCGTGGGAAGTTGCCAGAGCAGTGATGCTCACACTGCTGATGAGCCTATAAAAGTTTCTTTGTTCAACTGCCTCAGTTCTTGGAATTGATCTAGGCCAGGCAGCATCTTGAAAAACAGTAACTAGAAAAATACACTCTTCCACCTGATGTTTTCCTGTTAGCACAGGTTCAAAGGGAAAAGCAGCCACTGCAAAAGAGTGCAGGTATCCTGTGTGGTGAGGAGGTGGTAGCAGCTGAGTCAGGCTCACAAAGCATCATTTAAACAAAAATCATCGAGTACCTGCTTGGCTGGACACAGCTTCATAACCTGTACTGTGCTTACAAGGCAGGTGAGTGTTTACAGGTGGCAGAATAACTTAACACATGCTTATAAAGCATGATACCAATAGTTTTGATCCTTGCACTGTGGCCCACAGGAACAAAATATACTTGTCCTTTTTCCGAGTAACAGACTGATCGGAGTGAAATAAAGAATGGGGTCTCACTGAACCCATAATGACAATCACAAATTTCCAATGGTTTTCCAGCAGCCTTGAATTTTCGTGAGGAATAAGAATTTCTGTAGGGTCAGTTGCCTGCTCCCCTGTGTGCAGTCCCTATACACAGCTCTTCTTCCCAGGCTTGCTAGCCCTGGGATGTTAGGTCATATGAATTGTGACATTTGTCCGACAAATACCAGGCTGGAAACTTAAAGTACTCATTAAATATTTCCATTACAGAACCATTCAGCATTTTGCTGTCTGGGATGCATTTCATGTTACAGGCATATACTGTCCAGCAGCCAACACCCAGTAAACTTGCATTCAATACCAGTGAGGCAAAAATGCAATGCACAGTGATTAGTCCTAGGGTAGCTGACAGGTCAGGGCAGAAATAGAAATAGGCTTTAGGTCTTCTGAGTCTCAGCCAGCATCTTTACTGCCTCTCAGCTGGGGGTAAAAGTCTCTGAAACTGATGGTTGGATCACTTCTGACTCCTGACTCATAATAGCATAACAAATTTGCAGTTGAAAGACTGTATGGCATTTTTTTAGTGCCATGTTGTGCATGGTTAGGACTTGAAACATAGTTTAGATCTACTTCATATGGACAGAGCACCTGTGCAGCAGCAGCCCCAGAGTGTACCTGCGTGTTGGAGAATGAAGCTCCCCTGGAAAGCACACCACAGTCCCTTCTGAAAACAATACTTCCTGAGAGTTGATTTTCTGTATAAACAGGCCTGGATTTCCCTAAGTGTGTCATCTTTGTGACTGGCTAATGGGTTTTGACACTGCTGAGCTGGGACAGGACAGGGCCTTTTCTGACTCTGACACGTTTATGTGACAGCTTCCGCAGCAGCAGCGTGTGCTCCGGTGTCGGAGCCGCGGCACCGGCCGTGTCGGCACTGGGACGGTGAGCGCTTCCTTCTCTCTTCGTTCACATTCAGTAGTTTGTTTGCAAAAGCAATTTTGTAGGCATGGCTTTGTCTCTGGGAAGAAGAGAGTTGGAGTTTGGACGTTCAGCTGGCATCAAGCTCCCTAATGTGCCTGGGAGCTTTGTTTGTACAGCAAAAACTTCCAGAAGCCCATTCATGTCCCAAGACACTTTTGCACCAGGTGTATGACACAGGCAAAGGGCTGAGCTTCTGAGTGCTAATGCTGCTTGTGCTTGTATTCATGGTGAGGAAACAAGGACAATCCTGTATGGCTGAAAAAGGATTATTTTTGTGTCTTCTTCACCCACCCCTCCTCTTTATAGCTTATGGGCTCTGGTGGTTTTTCAGGACTGGCTCTTATACAGGTGAACAGAGACCCAGAAATGCAAACTCTGGCTCTGGTGTGTACTGAGAACTCAAAATGGATGATGGCCTCTTTCCCTCAGTGTAACGTTTCTTTGTTCTCTCAGTCCCAAGGGCATTTTGTTTTCTCCAGACCTTCCTCATAACTCCTAAGTGACTCTCCCTATGATATTTTCTCCATCCTCTCTGCCCTCCTTGCTTCCCTTGGTTAACCTACACTCTTGGCTTCTTTCCTCCTGGTATCTCTCCTGTACCTCTCTCACTGACTGTCCCTTCATCAGTCCTGACCACACAGACTGTCTCTTCCCCTCCTATTGCCACCACATTTGTCCTCTTCTCCTTTCTCAGATTCTCTTTTAAATCCTCTCATCTGCTTTATAGCTGGTTCCTCTGTGGCTTCCAAGCACTTACGTCCCTACACTCTCTGTCTGTGAAAGAACAAATAGACTAAACAAGAGGTTTGCCAGGTCTTTGCTGTACTCTTGTTAAATTCAGTGCTTCTGTAGCTCCTCGTTCTTCTGACAGTGGAGGCAGGGAGCCCAGCATCCCCCCTCCCACACGATGAGCTCACAGGGAGCTGTCGCAGTTTATTCTAAGAAATCAGCTAATGTACAGTACTCAGCAGAGGCACCCCTCCCCTGGGAGGATCAGCAGAATTAGGATGTGCAGCAAGTTATCTCGGGGATTACACAATCTTATCACCTCCTCCAGGGTGCAGGGGAGCGGTGAGAGCTGTGGACTGAGTCACACTTCCCCTGCCACACCATGCAGGTTTCCTGACTCACTTCCTCCCAGGACTTCTGTTTCCTTAGGTTTCTGCACCAACATCACAAACAAAAAAAAAATGTGACAGAGACAGGGAAGTCAAGGCAGCCAAAGCCTCCAAGCCATGGTAGCGCCTGCCCTGTGCTCCTTGTCTGTTCTGACTTTGGGTGGGAAGCCAGTGCTGCTCAGCAAGGCAGTGCAAAACAGAGCCACTCACTGCTCAATGCTGGGGAGGCAGGAAGAGCTTTATTTGTCCTGCTGAAACAGCTGGGACCTAGCTGAACATTTTCAGTTATGGGACTGGTTTGTATTTTTTAACTCGGAAACAAACCATTTTTTAACTCAGAAACACTGGATTCATAATTCTGGCTCGTCATGAGATAATCTATGATTTTTTTTTTAAGAAGATTCTCAGCCCTTGTAGTGACAAGGAGAGCTTGGAAAATACGACTTTCTAAAGGGTCAACAGTCTAAAGGCCAATAACCAGCCACATGCAACCGTTCCACCCTAACACCCCTACTACTAGCATTTCATTCTATTGATTTCTTGAGACCTGACTCCGGGGTTCAGAGTGCTTGGAATAAGCCTCATGTCACTCCCTCACCTACTTCGGTGGAGTGGGAGGGAAGTGCTGAGTTACAGGAATAGCTGTCTCTTCAATACCTGGAAGTATTCTTTCTCTCTGCATCACAGCCTAGTTTTAGAGTGCACCGTGTGACATAAATTAAGTTCAAGTTGCTAGTCATCCCCAGGGCTCAGTTTTGTCAAGCCTTTATATTAGAGAAAGGATCTATATGAGGCCTAAAAGGTCCTGTTTATCTCCACAGTGACCTGACTGGCAGTGTGCATTTCCAGGACATGGTGATAGAAAGTCAGAGCCCGGTTTGGTGTAGCACTCCCATGCAGAGCTCTAGATCAGACTGTAGCAGCTGGCGGACTTCCTGACATCTGCCCCTGATAGCACCCACCCTTGTGCACTTTTAAGTCAGTAATATAAAGTCATCCTACTGACCCACTAACTTGTGTCTCCCTGCTGTTAGAGAACAAGCAAAAATGAACAGGCCTTTCCATTTTGTTTAGTATGACTTCTCTGAAAACACTAGAAGGAGCTTGAAAGAGAGTAAATGTGACACCCAGTTCCCGTGTTTATTTGTGTGCTTGTCGTTTGGCTGAAAGACAGGAGAGGGAAGTGTGACTGAGACTCCACTTGGGACTCCTTCCTCCTACCCAGTGTGTTGTTGAATGAAGATTTACTCATGCTAGTTGGTGAATAAGTTGTCTCAGGGAACAGGATGTGGGTTAGTTCTTTGGGAAGTTTGGCTTTCTGTACAAATCAGTAGGATGGCATGAGACATCCAGGCTCTGTTGAGATGCAGGCAACTTGCATTGTGCCTCACAAATTAACACTTTACAAGGTATGAAACACTTTGTCCTGGATTGAGCATGCAGTTTTCTGTTACTCTGATAGTAGAGATGATAGAAAGGTCTTTTTTCCTTCTTTCTTTCCTTTTTTTTTTTTTTTTCCCCACTAGCAGGAGCATATGCTGCTCATCTTGTTAGCTACTAATAGCCTACAAATGCTGCATTCCAGCAGTGATGGCACTGTGCCTTAGCCAGGAGATGTCGTGTTTTCTGACTCAGTTACAGGTATATGACACCAGCAACAGTACTCATGCAAGAATCACAAAGTCAAGTACTAGTTGAGAGTCTTATAAGAAGGAAAGATACCAAAGGGGTTTCCCAGGTTTAAGCTTTCAGAAGGGAAAGAAAGGAGAGCCTGCAGCACACCTGTATTTGGAGAACAAAGCAGTGGCCTCTGCTTTGGGTGGAGGGAGATGGCTTTGTGAGTCTCAGCAGCAGGGGAGTATTATGTGTATTATGTGACTGCATTTTCCATTTCTTTTTGCCCCCTGTTTATTGACCCACAATCTTTGGCCTTTAAACAAAAAAGTTATAGTATATAATAGAGTGTTGAATTTATATTAGGAGTGGTATAAACTACTGTGACTGCTATATCTTAAAAGGCTGCTTTATCAGGAGAAGCTGACCTACCACAGCTAGTTCTACTGCAGGCCTCTCTTCCCCTGTACTCCCACAGGGTAGCTCATGTTTTGGGGCAGACAGTCAGGTAGATGTGAAAGCCAAGGGGTGGCTTGTTTGTGCCCAACTCATTATGACTGGGCTAACTTCAGAGAACAACTGGTTTGGCTCTGGCTGTCTCAAGTTCAGAGAGAATCATAGAATGGTTTGGGTTGGAAGGGACCTTAAAGATCATCTAGTTCCACCCTGGCAGGGACACCTTCCACTAGGTGGAAAGATTTTGTAACAGCACCTGGTCTCACTCCTCCTTCCCCCTCTGATACCCCTGAGTACTGTCATGGAACACTGGGAGTTCATCTCTGCAAGGATTTTCTTCGAATGCATCTGATAATAGTTAAAGAATTATATTTACAGTCTTGTCTTATGCTTATGGAAAGCGTCCTTGCTTGGCAGCTCTTGCAATCTAAATAATGCAAGATAAAATCACAAGAGATAAAACATGGGGCATGAATCAAAGGTTAGCAAGAGGATAATTTAGATGTAGGACAATTTAGATATACTGATTTTTTTTTTTTTTTTTTTCACTGGAAAGGTTGAAATTAGTAATGTGGGGAAAAGATTTTCCTTAGAGACTTATGTTGAGTTTGCAGATCTGGCCAGAGTAGAGCCCTTTGCCCAGCTGCTTCCATGCCTCGGTCCGCTAAACCTGCAAAAGGGGAAAGTCTGCGCAGCAAACAAAAGGCAGCTTTGACGTCAAGACCTGGGACTGTTGCCCTGACACTGGGAGGTGGAGCGCAGAAAGGAATCTGCAGCTAATAGGCTCTGGACTGAAGTGCACTTTGGCAGAGGGACAGCTACTACCCCTTCTTTCCAGGAATAATATTGTTTATTTCTATCTCACTCTCTCTGGCTAAAGTTACCCTAGTCAGGTTTCACTTCACCTGTCTCTGCCATAAAGTCAGCAGAGCTCAGGAAAAAACTAATCTTCAAACTCCCCATTCTCCATACCCTCTTCCCTAAAGAGCTACACTGCATTTTTGGTTTGTTTCTTTGCTTTGACAAGTTCATGACTGTGACTCTCACTGAAGCTTTTGCTGGTGCAATTTAATAAACACGCACACATGCAGTTTGCTCTGTTTGCATGTGGCTGCACGCATATGTGTAGAAGTTCAAGCAAGTAATCATTCGGGCCTGCTAGAAAAGAAGGGTCTCTGCAGCTGTGTGTATGTACATAGGATTCACTGTGTTAACAGTAGCGGATATTTCTAGTTTTGCGCAAATGGCTC
Organism: Athene cunicularia; assembly: GCF_003259725.1. Taxonomy (NCBI): domain Eukaryota; kingdom Metazoa; phylum Chordata; class Aves; order Strigiformes; family Strigidae; genus Athene; species Athene cunicularia. The sequence continues at coordinate 18,751,166 of NW_020799116.1, forward strand.
TGTCCTGTGGATGAAGGCTTTGTTCTGGGAAGTCTCAAAATGTTGCAATGCCATGGAGTAGCAACCTGAAGTTCAGTGGATTTGTTACATGGTTTTGATTGGCTCTGGATTTGTTAAAAAAAGGCACTATTTTTACATCAGTTTCAGGTTGCCAGCCTTTCCTGGGCAGACTTTGCAAACTGTTGAGTCATGGACCAAACCTTTAGTAAACTGTCCCATATTTTCTGTTTTCTTCATCTTTCCTAGCTCTGCAGTTCAGGTCAGTGTGTATTTGCCTCCTGTGCACTTATGAACACTGTGCAGCCTTTGAAAGTTTAGGAGTTGAATCCCAGCCTCTGGACAGGATGGCAGACGCACTCTCAGGTGTAACTGTATTTGACTTCATATGATCCAGGAGGAGATGAAGGGAAACTTTATGCCAGCTTTTGGAAAGCTTCAATCAGTAAATCAAATGCAAGTTTGTCTCAGAGTCCTACGAGTTGTAATCTGTGATCACTTGTTCTTTAGGTTGGCTGAAGGGAGCAACCTGTAAATAAGCATTCCCAACACTGCACAGGGCAATACTGCTACTCAGACTGTTATAGGTATGGACTTTTCCACCAACTCTTATTTAACCCTACTGAGATTTAAGATTGTCTATGAAATATCAATGGTGTAAGAATTTATAGCTCTCTTTGGTTTGAGATTTTTGAGTTAAATTCACCCCTTTAAAATACATGAGTTCATTTTTTCCATTCATGGTCAGTTACTCAGAATTGTCCCTGGTGAGATCTGAGTTGCTTTGTTATGTTGGTGGTCATTTGTTTCATCCTCCCACCTCAAATTCAAGTGTTAAAATCATGGAGATTATGTAAAAAAAAAAATTAAAAAAATAGCCAAACAAAAGTTTAAACAGAGTCTTCAGCAGCTCCTCAAATAGGAAGATTTAAAGGGGTTGTTTTTCCTTCTAGTTCCTAGTACAAGCCTGTTGCTCTCATCTTACAGCACACACTTGACGATCTGCAAGTTTTCAAGCTTGGTTCAAAGCCGTCTCCGCTCTCTCCGTACTTCCCTAATCTGAATTCCTCATTGTGTATATGTTGTAAGTTTCTTTGTGTGTCATTCTACACAGAAGCCAGATCCTAAGAAAGAGTAAAAGGCTTCTTTTTAAAAAACGAGTTTCCTCTTACAATCTCTTGCTCCTGCTGTGTGATCGGGTGGTTGGCAGATGAGCGATTCTGCTCTTGTCTTGTCTGATTTCCTGGAAGAGCCTGGCTGCTGGCTGCAGTGACTGCAGGAAGGAGGATGGGAGGGACTGCCTTGCAAAAAAAGCTGGTGACAAATGAATGTTAATGGAGAAGAAAGAATTCTTGGATGTAGTTTAATTTCCCCAGCCTTCCAAAGAAAGGGAGGAGAATGAATGCAGCTCTCCAACGCTGCACTGTTCCAGCTGCCTTCTGCCCTTCCAGATAGGCACTAGCTCAGTGTTTTCATGTTGAGCAACAGAGAAGATGTTCCAGTCCGGACCTAGAGCATCTTAATGCTCTAGATTATACCATGGTTTCTCGCTCTATTTTCCACTGTATTTTAATTAGAGCTTATATTATGTTGTTACTTAGAGCCTTTGTCATCTCTTTAGACTGCACTATGAGAAGAGGAGGCACCACCCAGATGTTTCAGCAGGGGAGGAAGGAAAGGTGGGGCACTTGGAGACACAGAAGAGGACTTGCAAGATGAGCACACTGGCTGGATGCTTCTGATAAACTGATTGGCAGTGAAGTAATTAGCACTGGCATGCTGCCGTCACTGAGAATTGATGCAATTTGCTTGGATCAGGCTTTCAAGGTTTTTTGCCCAAGTCCTGGTCCAAGCAACCCCACTGGTGAACTGAAGTTTGTCACAGTAGAGGGGGAACTGGTGTGATAAATCGTATGGCTGCCCAGCTATGATAGTTGTAACTGGGGGATGAAAACAGGCAAGTGGAGAATTTCTGAGTATTGATAAGGCAAATCCTGGCAATTGAAACCCTATTTGGAAACTAGCTCTGTGGGAAATGGCTTTGCATTTTATGCCAACTGGGCAGAAATACTGGTGGTGTGATATACACATCATTGATGGTGATGTGTATAGAATTAAGGCCTGAGAGGGGAGCCTGTGACACAAGTGGTCTGCTGGAAAAATGCAGCAGTTACCTTAGTGGTGGCTTAAGAACTTAACTGAGAAGTGGTCTATGTCTGTTTGGACAGACTTTCATTTGGTTTTGTGCTCAAACTCTGAGAATTCAAAAGAAATAGGGAGAGGCATGGAGAACATCAAGAAAGGGAAATACACTTTTTGGTTTTTAAAATATTTTTTAAGCCATGCAGTGGTATGAGGTCAGGCAAATGACTGACTCTGCAGTGGCTGTTCTTTTAGTTTAGAACATGCTTGTGCACTTCTGTTAGGACTGGAAGAAAATGGGCAAATAACTGGGGGCAATAAAGAATTTTGGAACTTCTCTGTGGAAAATGGGTACAGTGAGAAGGGAATGCGTGATAAAAGAATTAAGAAGCTGAGGGAATCTGTGAAGTCTAGAAATCAACTGAGAAGCTACTTTCTTTTTAAAAGAGTGGAAACAATGCAGGGGGGCGTAAAGGGTGAAAACAACAACTATGAAAGAAGAGAGCAAGTAGAATATGGCCTGAATAAAACAGGGGGAAAGAAGACAGCAAAAGTGTGTGAATTGATATGTTTTTTACATTTGGTTCCGTATTTCATTGAATTTCCATAGCACCAGCTAATGTCAGACTGCTTACTCCTTTCTATTCTTTACATTGTGTGTAAACATGTGGGAGCTTTTTTTGAAAACTGCAGGGTATACAGCACAAGTGGGGTCACTTTGACCTCAGTGAATATTCACAGCATCTTGCTGTCCTTGGCAGGGCTGTGGAGGGCTGGTTGGGATGTGAGCAGCTCTATCCTCTGCGCTGGGGGCAAGTTCTTCACTGACTCATCAGGAATTCCGGGGGTAGTTCCTAAAGCCTATTGCAGACCTGCTTTTCTCTCCTAGATTCTTCTTTTCTTACACCTCCATCACACAGGACACAGTGTAAGAGGCAGGTGTCATGCTGCAGCAATAACGAGTGAGTTTAATCACCATTTTGAGGATTAGGTATTATTTATATTTTGGTGGCTGCAGAAACAGTATGTCCAGAACAAAGAAATAAGGAAGGAACGTCTTGTTCAGCTGATCGCTGTTCTCTGAGAAAACGTGAAAGCTCTGCGGTCCTGTCGTAGGCAAGACAAAGCAGCAGCACAATTAAAGTTGTGGAGAAGGAATTAAGGACAACCGTTTCTCAGACTTGAGTACAGATGCGTGTGCAAATTGGCAGCAGTGATGGTACACTCTGTATTAAGAGGTCAGTACATGAAGGGAGGGTTATGTACTCTGTGCAGTTTTGCCTGGAGGGTAGAATCACATCTGTTTTGGTTTTCTTATATTTTGCTGCTGGGATTCAAAACTTCACTGTTTTGGCTAGTGGAATTGGAGTGAAGAGTGAGGATAAAAAATAGCTAGTTTTCTAAACGGTTTTCTTGGAATGCTTCCTACATCTTTCTTCCCTCGTATCAGTAAAATTACCCAACCTGCTTTGCCTGAGTGAGAATTAATTTAGTTATATTGTCTATAAATTAAGAGCAGTTTGAGTTACAGTAACTGTAACTTAAATAGCAGGTTTGAGACATTTTCTATGTAGCTATATGCTACATTAGAAATATTGCATGTTTATACCTCATATATCATACACTGGTATTTAATAAGGTAGGTTTCTACTAGGCTTGTTGTAGTAGAGCTGAGGAGCCCTACCTGTCATCTTCTGAAAAGAATGGTCCTTAAAGCTATTGCCTGGCTTGTTTGATGCTGTTCTCATGCCACTCAAAAGGGGCTTTCTGCTTATATAATGTTGGCGCAGTCAGAGCGAGGTTAAGAACGGTTAACCTTTTCACGTATCTGCCATCTGGGGAGAGTTTAGGATCTGTTGTACTGCAGTCTCAGTTTTAGGGTTGATTACTCAAGGAAGCTGCTTGGAATTTTAACAGGAGGAGTTAAATTAGGAAGGAGTGAATATAACTCAGTATGTAGGTAGGAGGAGGAAGAGCATCACCTGTCAACCCCCACCCAAGGCATTCAAAGACTCAGAGAAACTGTTTGCAACTCATCACCTAGGGTACTGGTTGTCAACACTTTTGACATGGGTAACTCAAAACTTTGCATCAGAAAGTCCTCCTGACAGTAGGCTTCCTCTAATTCGTCATCTTTCATGGATGTCAGCAGTAATCCATGGAAACCCCCCAAGTTTTGAGGACTGCGACTTGAAAACCACTGGTATAAGGCTGGTGACATCAGTGTGTATTTTATGTCTTGTCTTCTTCCTTTCCTGTGTGAGAAAGGGGCTTGGATCTGAGGGAAATCAGTCTCTGCATTCCCATGTGGTTACTGTAGTCACTGTGCTGCTGGGTGAAAGCCAGTGCAGGTTTGTCCAGAGACAGTGTTGGTGGGATTTCAGCATCAACTCATGTCTTTCCCTGTTCAGCATGTTCTGACCTCTGGAGGTGTCTCAGGAGTGTGGATTTTTGCTAGACATTTTCTGCTTCAGTAAGGACAGATGGTTTTCTTTGCAGTTATTCTTGAAAAGTGAGACCAGGTCGTGGACCAGTGTCAGGCTCCCAGTCCTTTTGATTTCTGACTGTTTCCGTGGTCGCTACAAACAGAGAAAAGACTGTCACCAAATAGACCATGGAGTTTGGGGATGTGGAGAGTAGGACAGACTGCCTTTTGGATAGTGTACCTGCTTGATGGCCTGTTTTACAAACCACAGCGCAGGGTGTGTAAGTACATGAAGTTCCAACCTGTTGAGGTTTCCAGATAAAGTAAGCTGATAAGCCATGCCAGTGGGTTTTTTGGGTCCCATGGAAAAGGCAGTGTTGCACATGACTGACTGACCGCAGCTTCTGCCCACCTATTTAAACATGAACACACATGGGTAGCCCCAGGTATGTGGTCGGTAGTAACAGGATTGCTAGAATTCTTCCACACAGATCAGTGTGAGTAAATCCCTGCATGTGCCTGACTTGTCTGTGATCGGTGGCTCGAGAGGAGGAGCAATATGTTGCTGGGAACATCGTAAAGTCTAGATTGTGATATTTTCTTCTTTTTCCTCATGTGTGTAATAAATATTTTTAAAAAAAGATGTTGAGAAAGATGTGGAATAAGACTGAAAGCCTCCTCTCTTCCAGAAGCCCCATGCTAATATATGTAAACAGCAGTAAATATTTTTCATTGCAACTGTCACACTTCGTTTAAGATCACGAAGGTGAAAGTCCATAGTAAACTTTCTGTGTTACCCAAATATGCTTCTTTGACCTTATGAAAACCAAATAAACACACTGCATTGTGGCCTTGGGGACAGGCCAGGAAAAACTCTGTAAATGGAGCAATATCATCACCTTTCATTGCAGTGCAGATGATTGAAAGAAAAACGTGTGCTGTCAGAGCAGGGAAACCCATTTAGTTTGTTTACTTTCTTTCAGCTCCTAATTTTCATCCACTGTGTTCTGGGTTTTTATGGATGTTATTTTTCAGCCAGGTGCTCGGAGAGCTTCCTTCTGAAAACCCTATGTCTGCTAAAAGCTGTGCTGAGGAGAAGCCAGACTGTGGGCCAAATTCTTTCTCCATCACCTTGGCACAGTTTTCTTGAAGCAAGAGAAATTGCATGTGATTAGCTAAGAAAAGAATTTGGTCCCAGACATGTCTGGCTCACACTATAGACATCTATTCCCTAGAAATAAATTTTATAGCTAGGTGTGTGATGGGCTGTACACACAGCTACTTAGAGCAGAGTTAGGAGCTGAGGTGAGAAAGCCATGAAGTAGAAAAGCAGTTATATAAAATGAGCACGCTGTCAGAAGCATGATGACAGGATGGCAGTAGCACGCAGCCTTTGTACACAGCCGCCCTACAGGGAGCTGGTAATGAACATCATTCCCAGTGTGGATGGCATGTGTTAGGCTTAGACTAGTTTAAACCTCACTGTTGTGTGGCAAATTTCCTTCTCAGTTATGTTAGTTACCACTGATGTTTCTTGGTATAATGTGTGCTGATGCTTGGAAAGGAGTTTTGGTGTTATACCTAAGCATGGCTGCCACCTCTTGCAGAGGCCTTTTCAAATCCAGGAGCTAGAATTACCGCAAGCAAACCTGAGATATGGCAGGAGCAGGGAGGCAGTGCTGGGCAGGCGAGCTGAGGAAGAGGTGGGAGCTGCTGCTGCCAGCTGCCAGTCCAGACAGGCTGCAGCTGGGCTCATCCCCGCGCTTCCCAGCCCTGAAAAAGAAGGTAAAAAATAATCCTCCTGGGATTCACATGAAAAAGGAGAGAGGAATGTCTGGACAGCTGAAGGGTCTGTGCAACGGGGGCCTCTTCCCTGTCATCCTTCCTCCCCCTCCTCTGCTCCTCTCCCCCTCTGCCCCCCCAGCCCCAGGGGGTGAGCGAAGCCCCAGCAGTTCTAGGAAGAGCTTGAGCCGAGTCAGCAGCCGCCAGTTCCAGGAACTGCGGCCCCGGGCCCCACGGGAGGCTTCAGGGAATTCTCGCTGCCATTCCAAGGATGGCAAAAGAGCTCGTCCGCTGACCTGGGGCTCCCCAGCGGCAGGGGGCAAAAGTTTGGAGTCACGTCATGGGACTGGGAAAATTACCAGAGACACAAGGGCCTGGAGATTTATGCCCCGCTCAGAACTGTACTACAGTAACTTGTTTGGCTTCTTGGGGGAGAGAGAAAGAATTTGCTACACAGGAGATACCAGTAGTGACCACAGGAATTTAGAAAAGGGATATGGAGTTAAAAGGTCAAAATTTCCTGCCATCAGTCATCATCTTGGTAGGAGTTGCAGTGGGTGCCAGAAGCTCAGACAGAGATTTCAAGACCCTGAAACCTCCCGCAACCACATGATCTTGAATAAATGAAACGAGAAGCAGCAAATCGACGTTGAGCCCGGCTTGTGCTGCTGTCCTGCACTTTCTGCCTCCCAGTGCCATGGCTCTTATTAGCTGTTTGCCTGTTCTGGGTTCAGGTTTGCTGCATGTTCCCTCCTTCCAGAGCAGGAGATGATGGGAACTTTTCTCCCAAGCCCTTCAGAGCTTCTAAGAAAAATACTCAACATGACGCTGACAAATTAATGTTATTCTTACTACCCATTTACAAGATAAAATTATTTCCCATGCTGCTGGCAGCCTGGGAGGAGTGAATTTCTCACAGCACTGGGCTTCAGATACATTTTCTACATATGGTTACTGAGTTGTTCTGGGCTGACTTCAAATTAGCAGAGATTTGAGGGGAAGACATGTTGAACTTGGATATTGGCTTCCAAGATACTTTTGTAAGTCACTGTAGCAATGCTGAGGGCTGCAGATAGCGCCTGCTTTTTCTCATTTTGTGCAGTGCACACATGGAAGCATTGCTTTCCTGGAAGAGGTTGTCTAGCCCACTGTTGTTCAAAGAGAGGAGGCAAAGAGTCACGTTTTCTCACCTTCTCCTAGGCCAGACCAGACAAGTCCCTTAGGCCTTGACATCATCAGTGTCACCAGTTTTCTTGGGATATTATCAGTCTGCACACTATTACACATCTAGTCCTACTCTTTGAAAAGTCCTGTGAACTGTGTTCCAACTCTGCCCTAGAGTTTTGCTGCTCTTTTTTGACTTGAGCTTATAACCTCAGCTCTGTCACATTGTGCTTCAGCCAGCAAGTGCATTGTCTTCTGGGTTTTAATGCTATCAGTTTTCCCCCTAAACATCATAGCAGATTGTTTCTTTGCTTTTACATTAATGCATTTCTAAGGTATCAGTCAGCCCCCAGACCTCTTTCTTCCCATGTATTTATTGTGATTCTGCTTCTAGTGTCTGATCAGACTTTCTGGTACTGCTTTTGAGCCTTTCTTCTCCATTTTTTTGTTTTTTTCCTGTGTGTTTTTCCATTGTGGAGAAATTTTCATAAAATGAGAGCTAGCAAAATCTTTTCAGCTGACATATGCCCTTGATTTGGGAAGAAGCATATGTTCGTGTTTGGTGGGGGAGGCAGCTGTTATTGCTCTTCATGTGAAAGACCTTAATGGATTCACAGGATTATGCTGCTAGAGTAGCAGTTCCATCAAAGCCATAGCAACTTCCTTGTTGCCTTTCATTTTCTTAGTCTATTAGATGTGTTTGGTTTCTATGAACAACTAATTAAAATGCAGAAGAGTAGCTCTTTATTAAGGTTTTATTAACATTTAATTTGCTTTTCAGTTTTTGGTAGGAGATCAAAAGCCTTAGCTCTTTCCTAGAAAGATAACAAAAGAGTTGCAGTGCTGTGCTAGGATAATCTCCCTCTAATAACTTCATGTGCTTTGCAAAGATGAGGGCAGAGACCCCTGCCATGGAGGTACATGGAAGGAAGGCACGGTGGGACTGTGCACACCGTGGCCACACCAGAACCTGGCCATCTCCTCGTGCCCCAGGCAGGAGCAGCTTTGCTGGCTGCTTTGGGGTCATCCTACCTGCCTGTGATGTGGAGGGGGTCCTGCACACTTCTTGCTCACCCAGAAGCATCTGAAATTCTGAATTCTGGCTCTCCAAAGTCCACCCTCCCTCAATCCATCTCTCTGTACCCAATGCTTCCTCCTCGTTATGCTTTTATACACAAGGGTGAATGCTTAGTGGAGAGGGATTCCTCATCACAGCTTTCTTCACGGTCTCCTGAGTTTTTGCTGTTGTGTAGTTGATGCAGGCTCTGGTGAATGAGAGTGCACATGCTTAGCAGCCATCTTTCAAAGATTGTCTGTAGAGTCTTAATCTGGAATTTTCCTTTTTCTTCTAACATGTTTGTTTTCTTTTTAGTTACCTTTCTGTGCAAAGTCCTTGAGGGACTGGGAGAGCAATATATTTGGGTTGTTTGTAGATGCTCTGCTTTAATGGAGTTATTCCCAGGCCTTTTAGGGTATCTTCACTGTGCCTGAAGGTAGCTAGAACAGCGTAAGTAGATTTTCTTTCATGTCTGTTTTTCCCTCCTTCACCAAATATTGTCCTTTTGGATGCAGACACATGTTTAAAATATACAGGACTCCTCGGTTTTGTGATTTGTTGTTTTGCTGCAGCAGGGAGACAGGATGGAGCTGAGGAAAGCCAAGAAATTCTATACCAAGTTAAAATAAAATGAATTTTTATTGCTTCTCTCTTTACCATTGCTGCAGCTAGCATAAATACATGCAGGTGCCACATGTCATTATTCACTCAGCTATATGCAATGTCAGCAGCCACATGGATAGAACCTGCATTGCATATGTTACTGCCAAGATAGAGGGTTTTTCTGATGATAGGAACTTCTTCCTGTCATCGTAGATCAACAGTAGAGTCATAGAGCAATTATCATTTTTGTTTGTGAAGTCATGAGTGATTTTTTGATCCATCCATTGTTGCTTTTTCTATTTACTTTCCTTCTAGGAAAGGCATGGTTTGAAGTTTGCACATAACTTGTTATTATGTGCATCTCCAAAAGGTGAAAGTCTCAGCTTTTCCGTCTCTTAGCTTTCAAGCAAGATGTGCAAGCTTTCAAGCAAGATGTTGCTTTCAAGCAACTGTGCAATGATTCCTCAAAGTAGCTATCAATAAGTTAACTTTTTATGAATTTGTTACCTAATCTGAAGGATAAGGAAGATGTTCAGCTTGCTTTTCCTGTGGGAAACTGATATCCTAAAGCAAACATCCTACCTCTCCCTAAACATACAGATATATTGCTATAATATTTCCTTTGTCCTGTCAGAGAAACCCCTTCTTTTCCAGACATTAAATGCATAATTATTTCCTGCCTGAGCAAGTTCTCTTGCAAGTGATGAGCAATGCCTGGGATTGAGAATCTGAGCATGGCCATGTCCTCTGCCACTTGCACTGGCTACCCATGGCACTTCAGCTGACTGAATTGTGCCACATGCTATTTTGGCTCCTAGAGTAAAACAGCTTTTGCTTTTCCTTCTCCTGGGTGTTCTTTGTGTCACATTGTCAGGCCAAGAGTTGCAGTGGAAAATCCTCTTGCTGGACATCATGGAACCTGCAGGCTGACAGCGGGGGCTGGCACAATGGGGGATTGGAGCAGCTGGATAGAAGTGGGAATAGTTGCAGCGTAATGTTTAAAAACTCTCCCTGTCTCTTTGTGGTGACCTAAGAAGGTGCAGAAGGCATGAGACTCCGTATTTCATTAGCCATGGGAGACATCTGTCCCATCCGAAATGCATGCTGTCATTGGAAGAGACTTCTCCCTGTGAACCAGCTCTTGGGTGGGGTTTAAGGAAAGCCTGTGCAGGCTTCTTGCTTAGCAGTGGATGGGAAGCTTCCAAAGGTGTTCACAGCACCATATGGTTGCAATGTGATCGGGTGCCAGTGTATTAATTCCCTCCTGATACTGCATATCTTTCCCTATTTATTTGCCTTCTCACTTACTAGTTTATTCTAGTGTTGCATGAGAGTATCTGGAAGAAGGCTGCAGGGAACAGAAGCAGGTGAAAGGTTTAGGAACAATGCAATATCCTGGAATAATGCATTAGCAGTTGTCTTTATTGGTGCTTCTCAGTCCAAAGAGGATGCTTAAAGCACCTTGAAGGCCACAGTGCAGAGGCCAAATCTGAGCTGGCACAGCCCTCACTAACCCCACAGCTGGGAACACTGAGACTCTAAAACTGCCCAGATGCACATGGGGTGTGTTTGTATGATCTGCATCCTACCAGCAACAGCTGTCTTTGGCAGGAGGATCTACTGGGGCTTCAGCGATGCAGCTACGCTGCCTGCAGACCAGAGCAGGAGAGCACACGCAGTGCCGTGCAGGTTGGTGCCTTTGCAGCTGGATAATCTGCTACAGTGAGAACATCTGCATTGAGCTCTTCTTCCCTGCTCCTAGGTCTTCCTGGGGAGAGAAGCCACATCTGCAGTGGGGCACTTGTGGTGTTTCCTGCTCAGAAATACCAGGAATTTGATAACACTGTTTTCTAGCTACAACTGCTGGAGGAATTTAAATAGAACTCATGAATCTGGGAGCTACACAAGCCTCTGTGTGAATCTACTCCCACAAATAGAAGGTATCAGGGAGACATTTGTGAAGATGTCTCAACCTTGTTCATCCTTCAACTTGATGGTTATTTGCCTTTCAGCTGTGCCTGAGCATCTCACCTTGCACAGGACTGGAGATCCTCTGTTCAGATGGGAGAGATGCGCACTTACAGTCAAAGAGCTCAAGACAATAAAATGTATAAAAGTGAGCAATAATGTTTACATCCTGTCCAGCCTACATTTATGGATAATGTGTTTCACCTTCCTAAATTGTGAACACTTCCTAACTTCCAGTTCCAATCTATAGTTCAGAGGTGCTGCCTAGTAATTACTGGTTTTGTTTTGTGGGATAGAGATGTATGGAGTAATTCTTCTATATCCTTTAGGTACTTGTGTGTCAATGTGTGGATTAAGGATAAGTTCTAGCCATGATAAAATAACACCTGTGCTGAATTTGGCACATGTTCATAAAGCCTTTAGGAAACCTCCGATTAAAAAATCTGTAGAAAGCTGATTGTTATAAATAACTGTGGTATGTTGCTGTATTTCTATTTATCTTGCCATTGCAGTGAGAGCTGTGGTGTGTATGAGGTTTCAAAGCTTGCTTCCTGCCTGCTCCATCTTTACATCCAGACCTGTGACCTACAGCAGTGAGCGACCTGTTCTCTTTTTAAACTCTGGAGAAATGTTCGCATACTGCAAAAATTCACGTTGCAAAGATGCTCAAATGGGAGCAAATCTGAGGTTCTGTGTCCGTTCAGTACACGGCCATGGTGATGCCAGCTTGGCTTCCGAGAGCAGCATAGCTCCCTGCAGGACCCTGTGTCCCCAGGCTTATAAAATGGTGGCTGGTGCCTGACGAGTGCCTTCCCATTCAGCCCCACAGTGCTCTGGTCCCTTCTGAGATAGCCTTCCACCTCGGAGTGGGTCTGTAAAGAGCCGGGGTGGGATTGAATGGGGTCATCTTGCATACCCCAGTGGTATACCCCTTCGCACTTTTTAGGTCAAAGTAGGACTCTCTCAACCTTGCAGTGCTCTATGTCCTTGAAACATTGGGATTAATTTCAGAACGTCATTGCAGCAGGAAGATAGGTTGCTTTATGAGTTACTACAGTACGGAGAGGGCAGCTGGAGCTCTACAAATAAAGAGTGTGTGCTCAGTGTCCTTGGCCTTACTTCCACCACTTCAGTGCACTAATCACTGCTAATGGGTTTGCATAGTGAAACAATTCCTGTCACATGGTGAATTCTGAGACATTTTTTTCCTCACAGCTCACACTGAAAAGTGTGTGTAAAACTACCATCTTACCACTTTTCCAGGCATTGATCCCCAAACCAAGACACCTCTTTGACAACATTTAAGGTGCAAGCCAGCTGTGGGTCTTGTGTCTCTTTCAGACACCAGGGAAAGTCCGTCAGCTTTGTGTGGTTCTGTAAACAATACTTCTAGCGGATCTTGTGCCTAGCATCTTGCTCTCTGGGGTTTTTGTGTTTCAAAGAATTTGCCCATAGAGCAAAGCAGTGGGTGTTGGTAGTTTGGGTTTGGTTTTTTTTTGTTTTGTTTTGTTTTTTATTTTATCTTTTTAATAAAACATGTTCAATTAGCTTCCTTAGAAAAACCTCCCTCAGTGCTCTGATTGGGTGTCTGGCAGAGGAGGGACTGCTGTCAGCATGTCTGAGTTCCTGGAAGAGCTGAAGTGCAATGAAAATGACCCCAGGGAGCAATGGGCTTTCCACAGAAACCTGACAGCCTGGGGGAGGGCTGACGAGAATGGATGGTTTTAAGAGCTCGTTTAGTTTCCTTTCTGCAACCTCACAGAGGAATGGAGAGAGAGACAGTGCTGCACACAGCTTCAATCACATCCTTCATCAGTAGGGTCTTAATGCTTCCTGCAGCACCGTGCATGGTAAAGGCACTGGGCCATCCTTCTGTGGTTTTTCTCTGTGCTGCAGGGCACCCTGCAGGCACTGTCACATCATCCTTCTCATTTCTGGAGACCCAAAAGCTCAGCAGATAACTTGTCCACTCCTTATTTACATTATAGATTTTAAATTCTAGATCATATTCCCATTTGTATGATGTTTTCTTTCACCTTTCACTATTTTGCTTGCATTGTACTTGCTTCTGCTTTTAAAGAAACACACAAATTGCAGATTTCCTAACTGTGATTTGGTCTTTTCTTTGGCTTGTACTTCTGGGCTGATTTGGTGATAGGGCCTGTTCTCATCTCTTTGGCCTATTGTCATTCCACAGATGTTCTGGTCTTTACAGAATCTTGTATATTCTTTTATCTGGATCAAATGCCTTTTGCCTAGTGTTTGAGAGCATTCAGGAAAGAAAGGAAAAATACCACCTCCGTCCTTACAGCAGATGCCTAAGGGAAGTAACATTAAATTAAAAATCTTCCTATGCTACAGTCTGGAAATAAGCCAGCAGTGGAAAGGAAAGATCTAGAAGCTTCTTTCCATCCCAGCTTGCTTGCCTTTGAGTGCAGAGAGCAGTGTCCTCTGGGTGCAGCCCGAGATGCGAGCAGACAAGGGAAGGTACTGCTGCTTTGGTGCTGTCAGACTGAAACTGCTGTGTAGGAAAACTCATGCACCTGCTTTGCGTAAGAGCCATCTCGATTGCTGTGTGTCGCACAGCAGGAAGACAGCAAACCTTTAGAGCCTGTGGCTTCAACTGCCTTGAGTTCAGGAGCTTGTCTTTAGCAAGAAGGCAGATTTATGTGCTTGCTGCTCTCTGTGTACTCGCAGTCTCTTCCAAAAGGTCGATTTTATGTAACTTACTAACTCACTGAAATGATTTCATTACCTTGTGTCTGAAGCTCAGACCAGAACCGTGGGAGACTTGGCACTCTGACGGTGCAGGGTTGTGCTGTCCTCCTGCAGGTTCTGCCAGGCTCTGAGCATGGCAAACTATTGCCTTAAAAAGTAACCCACTCAGGATTTATTTCCACTCCTGTAGAGTGTAGGGTGAACATCATCTCAGACTGCAGCCTCCATTGGCACTAAGATCTAAATTGTTTTCTTACCTGCACTGGTGGTTCTTCACCTTCAGAAGAAGGAAACACGCTGCTATTGATGCTACACTTGATCTGTGGATGAGTCCTGCTCAACCATCAGCAAATATAACTCCGTTTCTTGGCTAGTGAAGAGTCAGAAATGGCTCTGCTTTCGTTTCCCACCCTAGGATGTGTGGGCAGCCCAATAACATGAGTTTCCCCACCTGGCTCCTCCATTCCCACATCAAAGCCATTCCTGGGGCTGTCTGCAGTGGCTGCTGCATGTCGTTGGTGAGACTGCCCTTGCACACACACTCCCATAGCTTGGGCGGCTTAGCTGGGAGCTGCACCACGTTTGCCACAAATAGAGGAGGAAAATCAAGTCCAAAGTATTGTGCATAGGTTACAGAATACTAGTGCACCATATGAAAGAGGCAAAAAGTACTTTTTCAAGCAGGGGAGGTTGAATATACCCTTTAAAAAATATTTTTCCAAGCTCCTTTGCTCTGCTTTGGAGACTCAAAGAAATAAGTGTATGCATAACAAAAGTACTTGACATTTAACAGCATAGGGAAATGAAACAAATCAAATATGATGTATGAAGACAGCAGGAGAGAAATGCTCTTTTGTAGTTGGTTTCTTTCCAAGCAAATCATCTTAGTCATCTTCTGTCAAGCAAACAGGGTGGAATAGGTGTTTGTCGTCAGAAGGGTGTAGCTCTACGTAATTAGTAACAGAATCCAACTTTCCATGAAAAGCTTATTAGCTGACATGAGGAGTCAAACCTGTTCAGGTACTCTAATGTTACACTGCTCCTGCTAATTCAGAGTGAGTTTCCAAAGAGCAACTGTGATTCATCACAGTCATCAGCGAGCTACCCGCCACCATGATGGGGAAAGAGTGGGCTGCCTTTAGCACTCCGGCAAGCAGAGTGCATGTGTTTGTGCAAGAGCAAGAAAAGTACAGGGTGCAAGCTGTCAGCCAAGAGGTCAGGTCGGAGTGTTTTCCATTTGAGGGAGAAAGGACCAAGGGAAGACCTTATATGGTTAGGAGCCCAAGAGACAGCTTTACTCCCCAAGCTTATAAAGTCAGGATTAGAAATGTGGGTTTTTTTCTCTGCTTGGGGATATGCAGTTGATTGCCCTAGGGACAAGAGAAAAGATTTAGTTAAGTCACTTATGCTTTCCTTTAGCATCCTACCAATTTGATGGACTTATCTCTTCTCTGGCAGTGCAGGGAAGAAGGGAGGTTGGGCTACTTACTTACAAACAGATCTCACTTAGATTTGAGGCAGCACTGCAGAGGGCAAGAAAAAGTCACCTTTGTACAGAATAGCTTTGGGCCTTACTTTGTTAAGGTTACTTTCATCGATTTGACCTCACCAGAGGCGGTAGCACAGAGAACCAGCCCCTTTGTGTGCTCGCTGTAATAATTTCTCCAGAATTGTTTTTGAGGTTGTTTTTAAATTGTATTGCAGGAGGCTCTTCAGGCTTGGGTAGAGCCGCATTAATTTTGGTGACAGGCTTTTTGCCCATTGTTCATAAAGGGCACTCCCGTTGCGGCGGTTCCCAGCCGGGCGTGTGGCCCAGGGCTCTGCATAAGGATTCGAGCTGAGGTTTTAGGCCTGAGAAGGAAATCTGGGGGACTTGAGCTCAGTTTGGTCCCCTGCGCCCCTCACCCAGGGGACCTCCCCAGGCCACCCTTGTCTCTGTACCACCGTGAGTAAATCCATGGACCAAAATCAAAGTGTTGATGTAGTCTTGGGGATAAAGGAATGATTTGAACACAGCCTGGTTTGGGGTCGTTCAAAGGATTTTCAGTAAGGTGCAATGGACTACTTTTAGCTTAAGATAGCAGTAGGGACTGCCTGATGGCTAGATTGCCTGGTTTAAGTGAACACAGCCATGGTCTGTCTGTTTTGAAGTTGATGCTGAAGAAACGACCTACTTTCTGGAGGGAAACTGTCATTTTAAAACAGATGTTAAATTGTTACTTGGTAACTGTGTAGGGTTTGAAGTACCTTTAATAGTCCGACTTTGTCCTCAGCTACTGAATTCTGTATCTGCCTTTGTGTGTCTCAAGGTCAGGCTGGTCACCACTAATAATTTTGTATCACTCTGATATTTTCTGATGATGTGGAAGCAGATTACCAGTTCAGGGAACAAAAAGGAGGAATGACATGAAAACTCCATTCATCCAGGCACTTCTGTCAAGTACCATGTAGGAGACGTACATTTGGTCCTTGTGTCCTTGGCCTTGTAGTTCCTGCCTCCCCACTGGAGGCCACGAAGAGGACACACAAAGCCCCAACATCTCTCTGCCTCAGAGCAGCAGAAGAGGAAACTTCTTTATCTCCCAGTTTTCCTTATGTTCCCTGAACGTGCACATTGTTCAACTGGGAAAGGAGGAGAAAAAGAAGAAAAAAATGTTGGTAGTGTTCATAGATTTGAATAATCAAATTTAAAAAAAAAAATCCCGAGACTTTTCTATGCAGATTGTTGATGTCTTTTCCATTTCACTGCTAGAAAGTATCCCAGACATGATTCTTTCAGGATAGGGGACAAGTTAAGAGGTTCGTATCCATGGAGTAAGGCTTCAGAACACATTCCATGTTGATTTTTAACAGAATCATCTCAGCATACGTACAGATCCTGAGGTTTAAAAACTGGGGCTGGAAGCTGAAGCTGCAGAAGGCTGATGTGAATACTATTTAGTCACTAGCATTCTTCACACACATGTATGATCTTAGGGGTGTCTTTCACAGTAACAAGCTGGCCTCTTTCTTTGGCAATGGTTCCAACTGATGTGAATGCCTGATGGCAGAGATGGAAAAGGGCCTGGTTTCTCCCCTTTTCCTTTGGCTGATACCATAACATATAAATCTCATTTGACTTCATCTCTCTTTGCATCAAGCAGCCATATCTACAAGGCAAAAGATACATGAAAAATCAGCGTTCCCTGACATAATTTGAAGTGTTTCCATTTGTAGGCTTTAATTATCAATTGCCTCCAAAACAGCACTGCTGTACTGATTATATCAGCCATAGGAAGGCTTGAGGGCAAGGGTAAAAAAAAATAATTCCTTTATACTTTGGTTTCCTGTGATATCGTCTTTTGAAGTGCCTGTCTTAGAAAGCAAACATACTGGAACAGAACAGCAGTAGGGAATATTTATATCTCTCTAGCTGGTCAGGGTAAGCCCTGTGAGGAGTGTTGACCTCAGCTAGCTACGTCATCCGGTATTTGTTGGGTCATTGCATGAGATAGCTGGCTACCTAGAATCCACCAGTGTTCGTAACATGTTCCCTTTTCATTAAGTCATTTGTTTTGTCAATAACTGCAGAGAGAATTTTGAGAGCTTTTTGTTTCTGCTCCAGTAAGAATTGATGATGCTAAATATAGAGATCACTGTAGGATCTATAGCATTTGCTGTAAGCCTCTGGGGTTTTAATTCCGCCTAAGTAATAGGCTGAAGAGGGATGCTGGCTGTTGCTGCTGGAGGAATGGGAAGAGATAATTAAGAAATAGTTACCTATTTCCCCTTAACTCAAGCATAAGAAGAGAATTTTTCTTTTGTCTCACAGGAAAAGGATTGTCCTTAATTTAAGAAGCTCTTTGACAGGAGTATTACTCTTCCATCAGCTAATAGGTCTAAGAAGAGCTGAAACAAAGGAGGTGATTATTAGAGTAGTAATAGGCCAAAAGGAAATACAAAATAAACTGCAAAATTACATACAAAAATCCTGTTTGTTGCCTCCTGCAAACAGGGTAAAAAGCATAAGCAAGATAATATATTTATTTTTATTGTTTATTAGTCAGGTAGGACTGGATTGATAATGTGTGGCAGGGGTTATCTGGTTGTGCTGTAGAGTGGATTGTCTCTTTCTGAACACACCCTTCTTCCCATCCAAGACCGAGTGGATTATTTCCCCTTCCAGTAGTTGTGATGGACCCTCCCTTCAAAACCATGATTTATATGAAGAATAATACTAGCATGATGTTTAATGTGTATTTTTTTTGTCAAAATCTGCTAATATGCTTCTATGTTAGGAAACAACAGAAGCCAGCATGTGATGTTTTCACTTCCTACACACTGTGACTTGACACTAACGTGAGTTTATTTTCAGCTGCGTGCCTGATTTTTACTGTTTTGTGTAGTAAAGGCTCATCTTTTCAGGTAAGACAGGCTGTGTTATACAGCCAGGCAGTAGAGAGCTAAGGGATGTAAAAAATAATAGCCTTCAGGTACCTTCTTCAGGTGGCACATCTGAACCAGAGGGACCCGCATGCTAGGGCATGTGTGGACCTGGCCTGCTCCCGGCCTGACACACGGATTGGCAAGGCATGGTGAAATTCTTTCCTTAACCCAGAGCCAAGCTTGAAGGTTACCTGCAGCCTGGGGTGCACGGGTATGTCAGATGGAAAATGGTGTGGATGAAGAGAGAAGGACTGAATCAAGTAACAGTCAGCTGAAGGAGTGAAATACCACTCTGGCTTGTGTCATCTCAGTGGTTGACACTGAAAGTGGAAAGTGCAGCTCTTCACTTGGTAACAGAATCAGTGGCTTCTGCAGCAGTGTTTCCCCACTACCTGAATGATCAAGATTCCTCCCAGCTAGTTTTCAGTGTCCTGTGGCACTGAGGTTATTACAACATTTGTGTGCTCTTGCCTGGAACTGCAGTTTGTGAATACCCCTGAGTCAGCAGCCTGGCAGGTCACGCTAACCCCACTCCTCACTCCTTAAGGACTTGACCAGCAAGAAAACGTTTTGCACACACAGGGAAGCCTTTGGCTGCCTGTATTCTTGGAAGGAAAAGCGTAATATGGAGTCCTCACGTTGGCCCCATATGGGGACTGTTCAGCCCCCCGCCGATCCGCCTCGTTCCGGCCATCTCACAGTGCTATTCTGTACGTGTTCTTTCTGAAATGTTGCCCTGTGCCTCTCAGCCAAGATGGCTTTTGTAGCATGGAACTAGAGAGAGGGAACTAAAGAGGAATGAATTGCAGAGAGTCTTAGAAGAATGTAAGGAGTATTCCAAACTCAAAGGCTTAGAAGAAAGGGAGGTATTTTCAAAAAGTTACAGAGATTTTCCAAAAGGTTCCCTGGAAAGACTATTAGGTCGTGTTTCAGGCTTTTCAGATTTACATTATAATCACAACATCACCTTTAATTACTATTTAACACTCTCAGACATGTGCAAACACATAGCATGTGCACTGTGCAACATGTTTCTTCAACATATTTACAGGCTTGGAGGTAGTGTTTTGAACTCTGCCTCTGCAGTGTTTGGCAATGACTGTGATGACACTTGCATGATGGGAAGATTCATTGCCAAGTTGGGTAACTTCTGACAAGTATAAACACAGCTCTGCCTTCTGTAAACTAAGTTTCAAACCATATTGCTGTTCTGGGGAAGAGACAGTCCTGACATTAGAGAATATACAGTCTTTGTTATCAACTATTAAATCTTCTCTCTGCCAGTTTGTGCTGAGTGAGCCTATAAAGAAGAAGCAGTGAGGGACAGTTGGATGGGATGGGCACCCCAGGAGCTTAGCACTGGGTCTTGCTGTCTCTTCATCACAAATATAACCCAGATCTGTTGGTTTTAGTTGTTATCACTGAAAGCTCTGTCTTAGCCAATATGAAATGAGTTTGCTGAGACTGATCCAGGTCTATCTGCTCTGTTTCCCACGGATTAATGTTTACATCCTAAAGTGGCACTGCAAATGTTCTGACTGGCATATTTGTAGGTGAGCTCAAGTGAAGCCAGAACTTAACTGTACAATGCACAATGAGCTTTCCTCTTGTTTTTAATACAGAAACATCCAGGCTAGGGTTTGTGCATGCTGGTGGGGCAGTGTCTGAAGGAAGGTTTTTCTTGTATTAAGCAAGCTGCATTTCAGTGTTATGGTTTCCTCTAAAGCCAAATTCACATCAGAGATAAATTTTTTGCATGTAAAACATGGAATATCAAGTGGACCAAATTCAGCCCTGAAATAAATGAATTTCCATCACACTCAGTGGGAAATGAACCTGGATTTTAGGCCATTTTGTCATACAGGTTTCAGAGGCAGGGCTGTTTCAGTGAGAGCAGTGCTTCTCTGACAGTTGCAATTGGAAAAGCTGGAGTGTATCTTCTAGATCAAGGCAATCACATGATGGAGTTACGCAGACTCCCAGGCTGGAGGCCAAGAAACTCGAGTCCTGGCTGAGCTCTGCCACTGGTGTTTGGTTGACCAACTCTTCCTTTGTCCTTCCATCTGGCATATTTATATGATAGGTTTTTGAGAAATACCATGTCTCTGATTGTATGTTTGGACAATCTAATGCTGCAGTAGCCGCTATTATCTCAAGGTTTTATTGTCACTGTAGTTGCATAGGGGTACATTTGAGCAAACGCTTTTCCTGCCTACACATAGGGCTCTCTTAAAATAGCTATTTTTACAGAAACTGATATGATATTCATTTTTGCAACTCATATATGAGCTGCTGCAGAGTGCAGTTACATTGCATTTAGGAAGTAATGACATTCAGGGGAAAACCCTTGCTAGTAAGGTCTTAGAAGGAGGAGTAAAGGGGTGAGAGTAGTTCCTGCTCAAAAGAAAACCCTTTTTCTGCAAATCTAGGTTGGTTTGGCAGACTGGGAGCAGTTTTGACTGAATACTTTCCTCTGCTGGGGCAGGCTGCTTTCTCTCAGGTCTGATCTTTTCTATATTTAAATTATTCAAATGATGGTTTTGCAAGAATGCAAGACCAGCTGTATGTGGAGCTGACTTGTGGGCCATCTACCCCAAAAACCTGTCTGCAGCTGTGACCACTGCCACAGCTGATTAAAAGGAAATTGTAAGGACTAAGCCACCAATGATTTGCAGTAAAATTTTCTTTTTTATCAGGTCTCATCTTTAATGGATATTAGCTAAAGTTCTGGAGCTTTCTTGTGCTCTCTCACCTTTCCCAGTCCAAAAAGTCCTCTAAATTATTATGTTAGGAATAATTGTTATTATGTAAAACCCAAATTTCATTTTACTTTTCATGGTTTCCTTTTGAAGTCTAATGCCCAGGCTAACAGCGAAGCTGTTAAAATGATTCTTCTGTCTGGTCTACATTTTGCCTACCAGTAGCCTTTTCCTCTGAACAACATAATCTTTTTTTCAAGTAAAAAGAAATACTTGTTCTTGCTAAAACTTGGAAGAGTATGTTTGTGTACACTCATCAGTCTACATGATGTGAATACTGAAAGACTCTAATCTAATTTTATTCCTAGGCCCACTGTGTAATTTTTCTTTAAACTTGTTTTTTGATGTATAGCAAGAGGTGATGATGGATGTCTCATTGATGTTGCAGAACTATTCCTTCTCCTGAGGGCCACTTGCCTTACTTGTTTGTGCAGTGAGTAGCAGAAACCACACGATCGTTGTGTTTCTCAGGAAGCGTAAGTGGAAGATCAAAGTGGGGTTCACATGAGGCAGCATTAGCCTCCAGATAAAACCATGCCTCCACGCATTCCTATACCCTGACACTCTGGCACCCATGATTATAAAAAAATATAAATAGGCAGGACTGGGTGTGGGCAGAAAATAGACGTGTCTCAAAAGAAATTAGTCTGAGTCTGAACGTGTTATCAACGCTCTTAGCAACTGCATAGCCCTCTTTTTGCTATCATGCTGTTAGGCAATACTGGCAGGAGTGTGTTCCCTCGTACTCCCTCTTAAAAATTCAATGCTAGGTTACTGTGAACAGGAAAAGGCAAAAGGATGAACGTTTCTGCCCAAGGTCAGGGCAGATCTCTTTAAATAAATATTTTTACCTTTGGCTAGTCTGTTTTATAAGGAGTTTCCTAGTTGTTTGGGTTTTTTTCTTTCATTTGCTCCTGCGAATGTGGGGTGGGGTTCACTGAAAATGAGACACGGATGTTGTGACAGTGCTGCTAAGAACTGAGTTGGAAGATGGTACTTGGCATCCAGATTTGCTCTCACACATCTTTACTGGATATTGCTTTACCTCATGCTCCAGACCTTTGGACTGCTGAGGAGTCCGGGGGAGGGGAAGAGGATAATGCACTTCTGTGAGGATTGCAAGTGTTTCAGCAGTCATTAGGGAGAGACAGGAAAGGATTGTGATAACTGGCTTCTGACAGATTTGAACATGAGGACATGATTCAGCAGAGCAGAAGAGCCATACGTACAGTGTCCGGTTAAATTTGATTTTAATTTTCTTTATTTCATAGATAGCAGGTAAGACTGACAATGGAATTTGGAGGAGAAATGCCATGTAATAGATCAATTGCTTGGAACACCTGACTATGTCTGTCATAAGAGATTTAAATATACTCTACTGATTCACTTCATTTCTTGCTGGTTCATCTGGCCTGGGCTAAGGGAAGCTGGGCACTTGAGAGATCTGGGGAAAGGAATAAGACTTCAGTAAGCTTGAGAGGACAGGAACATGTGCACATAAATGGATTATTTTCCCCTTGCATGTGTTGCTCTTTCAGAAGGCTGATTATTTAAGACAGAAAATGATACCATATGCGCCTGACAAACTGCAGCTGTGGCAGCAAGCCACGGTAGCATGGTTTCCATCATGGACTGGGATTTCTGTTCCCTGTCCTATCAGTCCTCTTTTCAGACTTTCACTGAGGGCTCCATGTCCAGGTGTTTATCTGTAGTCAGAAACTGCAAAGCAAGAGATAATCCAACCAAATAGTCCTCCACTGGCTCAGCAAACTATAGAGGTGTTGCCCAGAGAGGTGTTGCAGCTGTACTTCAGTGATTAAAAAGGTCAGTCTGCATTTCCACAAATGCTCCTGTTTCCAGCAATGTGGAACTCAACTGTAAAAATCAGTTCAGTCTGCACAGAGGTTTGGTGCAGGAGTTCTCAGAACATGAGCCTGTTTGCTTTAACAAAATGTGCTGAAGATGCAGGAGTGGGAGTCTTTAAGATAACAGCCGATGCAGTAAAACCACGTGTGACTGCAGTTATGTATTGGCTTGACTCATGCCAATTGTTTCTGCCTTCAATCTGGGGAAAGTGGGCCACGGGTTTTCATATATGTAGCTAGGGGAAGAGTTTAGCCCAGTAAGAAATTACTTAACAATGTGTCAGAAATGCTGCATCTTTCTTTTCAGTATTTTCAAAGTTCATTTTTAAAAGTGAATGCAGTTTTGCCTTCCTTTTGTTTTCATGTTTCCACCTACTTTGGTTGTGTTTGTTTCTACCCCATCTAGCTCCTTTTCCATAATTCCTGTAAAACCAAGAGGGATGTGATAGTTTTTGTTTAGCAACTTAAACTTGAGTAAATTATTCCATTGCCAATGTTTCCTGGTTGGTGTGCAGTGGAAATCTACCCACAGACTCATGTTGATGAGGTTGTGGAAATAATGTTTGATAGTGAATGCCAGCCCCGTGACTGGCCCAGAAAGGACAGCATGTGCGTCAGGAATACTGTAAAGCAGTATTTTGAACTATGAAGCCAATGGATTTGGAAAGGAGGAATGACAGAGAGGAACTCATTGAGCTTCTGGGTTTTTTCTGCACATATTTTATTGTTTCCAGTGGTTGAGAGCATGCTGTGACTTGGCTTGGGCAGGATGGGGTGACTGTGGCATGAGCATCTCTCCTGGGAATTGAGTGTGAAGGGACCGCAGCAGAGTCACGTGCCAGCAGTGGGGTTCCCTCGGTGCATTCCCTGCATTTCGCAGAGGCAAGATGGATGAGGTGGCCTCTGTCACCCTCTGACACCACAGGGCAGATCCAGCTCCCCGGTGGTTTTCCCGCCTGCTGTGTCTGGCACTCGAGGTGATGAGAAGGACAAAGGGTGCTGGGCCAGACTGCAAATATGGGGAGACTGAGGCCCAGCGGCAGCAAAACACGAGAAGCTGGTGCTGTGAGTCTCCCATCCAAAGCATGGTCTGCCTTTCATGAACTCATCTTTCAACATTACCATGAGCAGATTTTTTCTTTGGGGCCAACTTGAAGCCTGCTGTAAACAAGTTGCCAAACTTCCAGTTATGTTCCATTTCCTTTCCCCTAGATTGTAATGGTTTTCTGTGGCACACAGAAGCAATGAAAAAATCATTCCTGTGTTTTTCTGCATCATTAAAGAACATTCCTTCGGCCCTTGGTAACTTGGGGTCTGCCACTGCTCATCTGTGTGTGGTAGAAGCCAGGCTCAATCTGATGATGATTTTGGTGTTAATTGTCCCAGTATCTAAAGGGCTTTTCTTTTTATTAAAGATTTTTGTGTCTTGTTTTGGGGGGAAATAAAGGTCAAGAGTTCGATCTTCTTGGGGAGGATTTCTGTGAATAGCAAGTGAATTAATCCATTTGGATTTTACCAAAGACTTGTACATCAAGAGGCTTTAAAATATATTTAAAATGTTTATTTAAAATCCAAGTCAAATGATTTTTAACAAACTGTCTCAAGATAGAAGAAACTGATGTTTTGGAGTAACTGTATTGTTTATTCTGTGTATTGCAGTAGCACCTAGAGAACCCTATTGTGCTAGTTGCAGAACAAACACATAACAGAGATGGTCCCTGCCCACGAGAGCTTCCAGCCTTCAGCTTAGCCCCTGCATCGTCCTGCTGGGGGACGAACCGGGTGTTCATGCTCGTTGCATGCTTCTGCCATTTTAAGTGGGCTCTCCTGGGGTAATGAGGTCAAACCTGCAAGCTTGACTTCCTCATTACCCCCAACAGAGTAAAGATAAAGTAAGAGGCAAGTTTCAGAGAGCTGAACAACTTGCCCTTTCCCACTGTACATCTCTCAGATGGATTTTTCGCATGCTGTAGGCACCAAGCCTGTGGCTGAGCCATGTGGGCTTCCTGAGATCACTGCTGCTCCTTGAAGAACTGTGGTTTCCTTGTTCCCAGTGTCCTCAGGCAGATAGAGGTGTTTGGATAAAAGGAAGCCTTTTCAGTGGTTTATGGTTTATATTATTTTTAAAAAAAGTTTTTTTTGTTTTGCCCTCTAAATTTTAATTCTCAATCAGTACCTTCCCATGGTTGCTGCCCTATGGGGCAAGGGGGAAGGATATAATAAAAAGCAAACCTGACATCACACTTGCACACTGTCAATCATTAAAGTATCAAAAACAAAGCTTGCAAGAGCACAAACTTGTATAAATGTGGAGAAAAAAAATAAAGACACTGACTAAGCACATCAGGCCCTCTTGTCCCTTTGGGCAGCTTTAAGTTAGGGTGGAAGAAACTCCACCCATTTTTTGAGCTTGTCTCCTGGGTCACCATCCCATCCTTTTCCACCTCCTCTCTCAACCCTCAGGTATAGCTGGGATTTGTCTCTTCTAATTTACAGAGCCTTAGAGAGACAGTTGCAGGGAGGGATGAACAAGGGATCCTGAATCTTGGTTCATGCTTGATCAAGTTATGGGGTCTTAGGGGCAAAAGAAGCCAAAAGATAATTTCTCTAGGCCTGTCTGTTCCCTTCTCCACTCTCAGTGGCATGGACTAGCTCCTACAGGCTGGGAAGGTGATGGGATTGTGCAAATGAAGAGGAAGGGGCAACTTCCCTGTCTATGCTTGGTTTCAGGCAGATCTGATCTGCTCTTTGTCCCTCCTCTCCACAAAAGAGCAAGGGAGAGCCATTGTGCTTCATTTGCAGAGGTGTGAGAAGTAAACCCAGAGCAAAAGATCTAATTAAGGAAAACAAACATGCAAGTCGGAGAAAGGGAGAGGAGAGGTCTAGACCTTGGCAAACAGAAAAGTTGAATTGTGGTTTCCAGTGTGTGCTCGAACCTAGCTCTGATTGAAGCCACGTGGCTTGTGAATAATGCTGGCAGAAGCAGAGCAACTGGCAGTTTGGCCTTGTGTTAGCAGAGAGGAAGGACAGCTCTTTCTACTGAGGTGCTTGTAACTTGTTACCTCCCAGAAATAAATAAATAAATATCCTGAAGCTGTGTGTGTCTTTGGTGCAGCTCAGCAGAGCTGTCTCTGAACCCCTTGGTCAAGGCAACCCTGTTCTTGCCCCATGTCTTGCAAGGCAATGTCAGGGAACAGCACTTCCAAAGCATAAACCAAATGCAGAGTGCTCTGAAACCAAATCCCTCTGCCTGCAAATAAGAAAGTTGGGTTTCTAATGACTTGTTTCTAAATGTTTTGTGACGAACTTCCCTTGGAGATGGGGAAGATGAAAAAAAATGGGATGAGTGCTTCCTGGCCCAAGCTCAATATCCAGAATCTCTGCTTAGCACTCTCAAGGAAGAAGGGCTTCCTCGAAGATGTCTCCTGTCCACAACTTATGACGCAGTGTGCACCTGTGGGAGATGCACAAGCTGCTATCAATGTGCTTTGAGGTTACAATACCCAGCTCCCTGTAGCTAAGGAAGAAAAAAAAATATTCTTTACCTCTATAGAGGTGGGACTAGATATAGTCATCTGAGTCCCACGTACCCCAGAAGTCTGGGGGAGCTTGGATGTGGAGTCCTGTTGACCTGTTATAGGGGCAGGATCAAACAGGTGCTATTTGGATGTGAATCCAAATCCAAATTCCCACAGATTTTTGGCTGCCAGTTGGCTGGAAGTCTTTTATTCTACCTCTAATTCCACAACAGAAAGAGAAACAAAAACAATAAAGTAAAAGGTGCTTTTAAAATACCATGAGGAGAGAAACTGCCATGGAAATAAATAGCAAAAATAACAATGTTAACATTTCTGGTGTCACAGCAACTCTGAAATTCAAGTAGTGTGCACATGCCTACAGCACTTTCTCACAGCCACTGTTGGCGCGGCCTGAGGTTCAGAGCTCAGATTGTGTCCCATTGTTCACTGAAACAACCAACTCCTCCCTGGCGCTGGAATGGATTTAGAGAGAAGGGGAGAGGAAAGATGGATGCAGTCTGTGCTGATAATCACGTCTTTACTGTGCCCACCTGATGCAGTGCTTTAGCGGGACAAAGACACGAAGTTCTCTTATTTCTGTCATGCCTGAGAAGTAACGGTCAAGCTTCAGAGCTGGAAAGGGTATTGCTTCAGATAGTCCCCCATCCGCCTAGGTAGAGGGAGCTGGTCCACGTCAGCCGTAGACTTGTTAATCCGTAGCCGGCACAGGTGCTGTAGGCTGGGGATGTTGTCTTTGCGGCTGAGTGGCCGGATGAGCTTCAAGTGTACTGCAGCTGCTGCCATCTCTTTTTGCATGGGAGGTAGAGGAGATGGAGGCGGGTAAGGAGCCTCATTCTTGCTTTCCGTTGTGCAGGACATGACATAATGCTGGATAAGACTGACCACATCGGGGAAGGCCAGGATGCGAGGTTTGGACAAGTAGTTTGAGTCTAGGCGGAACTTGCTGTCAGTGTATTCAATGCGCACGTTGGTGGGACCTCGATTTGTCTTGACAGAGAGTGTGAACAGGTAGCTGGGGTGGGTGCTGTCCCGTACCAGGAAGGTGCCCTCAGGCATCTTCTGGAGATGCTGCTTGGCCTCACTGGCAGTGATAGATCCCCAGTACCAACCTGGAAAAGCATCCCAGAAAGAACTTGTTAGGGAAAGAACGTATTAAAGGACTGCCAGTATATTCAGGGAAGCCTTGAAGCCTACTGAGCTCAGGGCCTGGGAAGCAACCAGGCCTAGACATGGTAAGCCCTTTAGAAATTAAGATCATGTCAAGTTCTAAGGGTTTTCTACCTATTCTTGTCATCGCCTTGCAGGGGCTTGCGGTGAGGATGACTAGTTCTGCAGCTACTGCAGTTTACAGAGAAATAGGGGCCTTTTTGCAATTCTTTCTCCTGATTCGGTTATAAAAGACAAAGTTTTGCTTACACTAGTAAAAAATTATTTCATGATACAAGTTTGTAGAGACTGCAGATACACTTGCTGCATCCACAAGAGTCAGCCATGGCTGTGACAGAACCAGGTTCCTATGTGCAGTGGGATCAGGAGATCCTTCCTGGAGCTCCAATTGCAGAGTTGGCTCCCTGCTCCCTGTAGCCTTCTGACCCTGAGACTTTGTGTGTTGAGCCTTACCAGATTCTCGCAGGTAGGAGAAGGTTTTTGCAATGCAGAGAAGGTCTTCTTCAGGGTCTCGTGTCTGAGGCGGGTTGCTGTCTGGAACTGGTGCTGCAAAGGCAGGCGCAGACTCCTCCTGGAAGGCTGTAACTGGGAGAGGCTGCATGATCGGCTCTGGCAGTTCCACCGCAATGCCCCTGAGTGACAGCCTCCTGATCTTTTCCTCTGCCAGCAAAGGATGAGGTCTGAAACGAAAGACATACTCCACTGTTTCTCCTTGCCTTGAAATAGGTTGCAGTGTCTGCTCAGTGCATGCTACGGTGTACTACAACAGTCATGTTTTATAAAAAGATCCTCAGTACAATTGTTTCAAACAGAGAGAGGCAAGGGGGGGAAACTACACAGCTAAAGATGAGCCCTTAGAAACAGGGAGAGTTGGCCTCTTTTGCCTTGTAAAAGGTAGTCTATCTTTCAGTTTAGGTTGATTTGAAACCTGGTATTTTTAGATGTTGGCTTTTAAGAGGTAGTTTTAGAGGCAATAAGGTTCATAGCAGCATTACAGCTTCACTTGCATCATTACAATGTTGGAGCATTTATTTTTCTGCCAGTGGGTTTGTTAGTCATTTACTGTAATATAATTAGAAGCAGAATTAGGAATAGCCTGAGTTTTGTCCTACCCACTGTCTGCTCAAGGTTGACCTGATCTTAAATGTGTGTGTTAGAACTCAGGGTGAGCTGACCTTGTAGTAGAATAATGGGAATTCTTGTTTTAGCCATGCCCATACACTACACAAACCCTAGCGTTCAACAGCACAGCAGAGACCTCAGCGCAACTGTAATCCCTGCCAGATTACAGCAGTAGGAGGCTCTGCCATGGCTGGGCTGCTATGAGCATTAATCCCTCTGTGGCCTAAAGAGAGCATTAGTGTAGCCATTCAGCATCTAAGTGCAGTTTCATGAAGGCTGGAGCTCTCATGGGCCAGGGAAATCTTCATTCCCAGGCAAGCTCCTGAGCAAAAATATTAGTTTGTGTCTCTTCTTCTAGGTTCTCTGCCTTTGTGTGCCCTGTACTGCTGCCCTGTGTTACATCCCCCACATGCACTCACTTGCTTGAGAGGTTCTTTCAGACACTTAACATAAAAGCTGGCTGACTTTCCAGAGAAATACAACACAGTCCTCAACGTGGGACTGTCACAGCACCATTGGAGCTGATGGGGATTGAAAAGGCAGCAGCCACCTCCTCCCACATCACTGAAGAGAGAAGCGGAAGGACACTCTGAAGTCATAAGCACTTCCCTTCCTCCTTCTCCATGTTTTATGTGAACAGTGACACTTTAGGTACATACATAAAGGTTTTGTAAACTGATCTGCACCTGATCATAGCTGCACTCCTCAGACTGCCGAGTCTCAAGGGTGGGACAGGGAACAGAAAGAAGGGATTTGAGGGAAAAGTAAATTAGAGATAACCTGAAAACGACTTCACAATGATTTGTGAGTGAGAGTCATGACCAGTTCCGTGACTCTGCATTTCTAATAAAAACATGTAGGTTTGCAGTGTGGTTTTTGTAAAACCACTGGTAAAGTTGAATCTATGGAGAGATGCTTCCTGCCCATGCAATACATGGCAAAACCCCATTATTCTGCTGGTATTTAGAAAAAAAAATTCTTCCTTTTTCCATATGTCAAATCACATTTCAGAAGCAGGATATCTACTTGGCATTCATGGCATTAGATCCTCATTTCTTAATTTCTATTAATGCGTAGGAAGCCAAACCTAATAAAAGCAATTGCTGGCCCTTGTCTTCACCAGGCACCCTTGATCACAGGGACTGTTTTCAATGGCTTTCACAGAACAGTGGATCTGAATATGCTTTTATACCTGGAGATGGCTGTTAGGAAACCTCTGAGTTTTCTTTTAAGTCCCACCCAAGCTAATTTGTAGGTGTTGAGGGCTACATTTTTAAAGATATTTGAATGTCTTCCTCTTAATGTCATGGTCTTAACAAATGTCTTGCTGCCTGTCTTGAGGAAAGGAGATTCCCGATTCTCCGTTTCCCCACTTTTTGAGCAAGGAGGACTATAAACCAGATCCTTCACTGTACTGAACCTAATACAATAGTTGGTGCTGTGCAAAGAGGGTGTTACACAGGACTGTTGGCAGAGCAGTCCCTCCCAGGTGCATTCTGACACCAACTATTCACAGAGCTGAAAATGACTGTGACCAATGTTAAGTGAAATCAGTCCTGCACTGCTCACTGCCCACTCGCTCCCCAGCACTTGAATACTGCAGTCCAAATTCCAAATCTCCCTGCACTTATTTTCTCCTAGAAAATTTTTCTGGCCTACCCTTTGAGAAAGGTTTTGAACACAAGGAAAACTTTTCTTGTTCCTCGCATGGAACTACTTTTTTTGTCTTTTTATATACCTGCTTCGGAAAGGAAATTAGAAATTGGCTTAGAGACTGTGAAAGAAGGGAGAGAGAACAAAGCTACATAGGGAAATGTACTCCTGATTCATTGCAGAAAGTCATTAATTTCAAGGGCTGTACCAGTTCACAGTTCGGTCCTCCAAAAGACACAACTATGTGAATTTGTCAGTAGGTTTCTTTTGCAGAACCACTGTGGGTGTCTCTGAGGCAGAGCCCATGTGCTTGAGGTGAGGTTTCCCACTGCACTCTCTGCTGCCTTACACTTTCTGCCACCTGAAGCTGAAGGAGCCCAGACCCCATGCAGTCACAGTGGAGATTCTTCCACCACAGCCAGGGAAGGTTCATGCTTCTGTTTTTCCTTCTATATACCTGCCTTATGCCTCCCTCTCCCCCTACAAAAAGTTCTAGTGTTGCAGTAGTCTCAAAAGAGCACTGTGGAACAGAGGAGGGGGATTAGAATCTCTCATAGACTGGGAGGTGCTGGTGTTCTAAACAACTTTGTATGTAGGTTGAAGAAGGAAGAGCTGCTGCTATAACCAGAGCAGCTCCAAGCACGGGAAAGGGATCAGCAAGGAATGGCAGCTACAATTTACAATACAGGTACATTTGCAAGAGGGATAAGAAGAGTTTGCTGGGATAAGGACATGTTGAAAAGGTATACTGACATGAAAAAGTCAACCTTCTCATGGGACAAAGTAAGTATTTGAAAATAATTAGTGCTTGTAAGAAAGTAGAGATCCATGTGAAGGATCAGTACTAAACAAAGTGTTAGTACAACAGCTTCGATGGCAGAGAAAACATATATAGAATTTGACATGTCTAGCTGGTACTGTGTGGAGTCTCTAGAGAAACAGCAAATGAACTTCCCTGTACTTTGGCAAGTAGTATTTCAGAAAGCCTTGGGAAGCCAAGAAAGTCCAAGAAAATTAGATATGTCTGCTATTATTTAGTGTTAGCTTTGCAGTTACTTTGCTGATAAGCTAAACTTTGTAACACGGGACAAATAGTACAAGAAAAAGTGTGTGTTGAGCTGCTCTCCCTTCTATCAGCCACATCCTGAGTCCCATGAGAGCTTGGTCCGAATAGGAAGGAAAGTATGGAGTCTGGGATATATGGAATCCTAGAAGGTAATGAAAACTGAGCAATAAACAGTCGAGAGACGGTCATGTACGCATCTGGCTACATAACAAGTTCTTAGTGGGTGAAGGGAAGCAGTAGCTCTGATATGTTAGCCTTGGAGAAAAGCTTCAGATAAGGGTTTCACAAAGCCTAAGCTGAACAATGAATTCCCTTTGCTGTGGCTACAGGAACTGCAGCAGTAGACTAAAAATGAGAGTGAAAACAAACGCATTTCAGTAGTAGGAAAGTATGGGTAAGCACCAGCTCTGCTTGTCTGTGGAACAGATCTGGGGGGCAAATGGCAGAAAAATCCCCGTACTTTAGCAGACAAGGCAAATGTATTGCCTCTGAGGGAAATGCGCTGAGGTACAGGAGGGATGGGCAATACTGACATGACGGCTCAGGCCGAAACAAATGCCGACACTTTCCCAACATGCAGCATATGTAAAAATGCTGGATGATTCCTGCAGACCGGGTCTTCACGCGTGTTGATGACCTGAGCTGATCACAGAGACACTGAAGTGCCAACACACCGGTACCATACACCGATACCGGAGGGGAGGGACTTGGATATCACCTGTTTTATTGAACAAAGGTGGTGTCACTACCCATGTGCCCCCTACGGCTTTCATTCTACAGAACCCTGGGTACGGGGAAGTCTGTATATATGTATATACACTGCCCATAAAAGCAATAGAAAAACGAAATTATGTGTTTAGCCTAAATATTTACTTAGACAAAAACATCTGAACTCTGGGCAAGTTTTTCCCTGTAAGCAGTTTGTTTCCACCAGGACATTAGAGAACACCGACAAGTGGTCTCGGGTCTGTGTCCCCACTGGTGCTACAGACACACACCACTGAACAACATACTCTTAAGTTTTTACTAATTTTTACTCCCCCAAGACTTTGAATACCATGTAGTTTTTCAGCAATAGAAAGCACGGAAAGCAGGAACACTTTATGGTCCCATGATTTTTGGCTACAGCATCTAAAAAGCAGACACACAGAGGACACACTCAGAACTTAGCACTTGGCCAGCACAAGCCGTTCCCGTACCATTACAATCACACATGGCAACTCAAACAAACTGAAAAACTGTCCCAGGGAATCTTACTAATTACAGTCATCAAACCACAGCTTTTAACAAGAAGGCTGCAAAGTATCTTACCCCTGAACACAGAGGATCATGTCACTCCTGGACCAAGGGAAAAGCATTAAGTCTTCAAGAAGGTGGGAAATGCTTTCTTCTCTTTTTCTCCTCTTGTCTCCTTTTTCTTTCCTTCCCAGAACAAGCAAGCTAGTTCCAGCCTCTGGTTAGGAGCTCGCGGTAAGAGCAGGCTGGAGAGTCCCAGCAAACCCCTTCCGCAGTTGGTTGTGTTTCAGACAGAGAAAAAGCCAAGCAGAGGGAAATCAGGCTCTCCGAGAAAGACTTTGCAGATTGTTTAGCAACTTTGGCCAGAAAAATGTGTGCACTCTCAGTGCTTTGCTTTAGAAAATACTGTACTCTTGTTCTGCTTTTTAGAAAACAACAAAAAAAGTTTTAAAAATAACCAGAGAAAAGGGAAATTATATATGTTTAAAGAGGAACTAAACTTCCTTCAGAGAAATCTTTTAGAAAAAAAATATTCAGAACACTCTGAAATAGTAATAAATAGATATCAATAAATAATATCTCCCCAAAACGCTGAAGGGGAGAGAGCCGGGAGAGCAGCAACCTGCTTTTTCACTGACTCCAGAAGTAATGAAGCTCCGCGAAAAAAAAAAAAAAAAAAAAAAAA
>NW_020799116.1:18784588-18789123 GCF_003259725.1 Athene cunicularia
CAGGAGGCTGCGCTGCCCGGGCGGCGAAAGCGCGGCTGTGGCGCGGCGCGGGGTGGTCTCCTGCCTTGGTCGTCAGGGCCTGTGCGCTCGGAGTGCAGCTCGGGAAGGGCTGCACCACCACCGGTTTGTCCTGCATTCACAGATCATTCCCAAGTTAAAACCGGGTGATCCAGTAGGAAATATTTCAGTTACTCTTAGGGTTATTGAACCTCTTACGTTTAAACACTTAAAACCTTGATCATTCTTTTGCCACAAGTTGCCACCTCTTCACGTATCAGAGATAGGAGAGAATGAGCTAGTGGGCTGTCTGTCACCTCCGCTGAAGTAGGTTGAATATTTAAAAAGATGAGTAATCATCGTGCTGTTCAGAACCAAAGTGGATGGGGCGGGGGCAGAGGGGGGGGTGATGATGGTAAGGATAAGGTTAGA
Organism: Athene cunicularia; assembly: GCF_003259725.1. NCBI lineage: Eukaryota > Metazoa > Chordata > Aves > Strigiformes > Strigidae > Athene > Athene cunicularia. The sequence goes on from NW_020799116.1 coordinate 18,785,018, forward strand.
AGGGTGTTCTCATGGGCAGAACACGAGCCTGGGCACAGGAAGCCTATGCTCTGCTCCTGACTCAGCCTTTAACTCCCTGCTGCTCCGTTTAGCAGCTGCTTCACCTTCTGCACGCTTCCATTCCTTTTCTTTACGACACCAGGGGCAATGTGTGCTACTAATAACTCTGAGCTGTTCCGGGAGAGGTGCTGAGGGCCATCCGAGTATCCAGAGGGATGGGGATGTCATCGTGCACGCACGCACCCCTTGAGCCCTTTGCTTCTGAGCCTAAGGGAGGCTTCAGCTCAAGCTTCATCTGAATACGTGTAGAATCACCGGAGAGGTGAGGGGATAGCAGAGGAGTTTCAGTCCTCACCCTTTCTGTGCACAGCAAGCACAAGCCCATTCCAAGGCTTACCCTCGCAGTTCCGGCACCGGGCTGCAGGGGGACGCCTGCACGCATGTGCTCCTTCATACCGAAATTCGGCATTATTGAAAATCTTTCGGTGGTGGTGCAGCAGCACGATGGATTTGAACAGAGCTAGACTAGAGAGTAGGAAGTGGCTGCGGTCTCCGCAGCTGACTTGCTCGTTCAGAAGATATTTCATCTTCAGCCTTGGGGGAGACGCTGAGGTCATAGCTATAGTGTGCCGTAAAGCAAGAGGGCTGCAGCCCATCGCAGACACTGAGATGCTATTTTCACGTATATTTTACTTAGAATTGGGCTCCATCTAGTGATCTTCTTCTGGAAAAGTCTTTGTGTGCAGGCTCGGTGCTGTTGGTTGAGCAGCCATTTGTACCTCCGGAGCAGGAAAGCAGCACTAAATACTGTACAGCAGAAACATGACGTGCAGAATCGGGTCTCAGCTGGCAGCTCTGTATTTCTGCTCTGTGGAAGCAGCACAGGTGTTCACACCAGCAGGCACGGTGTTACCCCATGCAGTGGGTTTCCACCTGTCATCACTGCATCTATGCTGCTCTTTTCACGAGTGCTACAGGACCCTGAAAGATGACCATTAAATTGGAATAGCTAATGCATACGAGTATTAATGAAAGGAGCTTTCATTTTTATTGGAAACCTTTCTAGCTAATGCCTGGGCTATTTTATCTACAAAATTAGCGATCAGTTTTCAGTCAGGAGTGCCCAGTAGTACTTCATCACTCTGCCTGAACGTTTTGCCCCTCACTGGCATTCCTCCTGCACATGGTAATGCCCTAAGCAGGAGACAGAACAGTGTGCCCGATCTGCCAGTGCCCCAGGCCTCGTGCAGTTGGTTACCTGTGCACAGTCAATATAAATTGCTCCATCCCAACAAATCAGTTGTTTAACCCCAGATTATGCTCTCTAGGGTTCAGTGTTGAAGAATTAGGACATTTCAAAGGCAATAACAAGAAATATTGTTGCGCAATATCGTTGAGCAATAGGCTTTAGTTGTGACAGGTGTCAAACAATGCTCACAATAAATTCAGAAACCTTGAGCCAGTTCCCTTAGGAAAGTTCACCAACGCAACAGCACCATCTACTGATAGACATGTTTGAGAAAACAGGCGGCCAATCCCCCTTCCACTGGGGGTAGGCTACACTGCTTCAGCTGGACAGTTCTGTGATCTTGTAGAGTTGGTGTAAATGAAAAATTACATCCCAAATCATAACTCTTGAGAGAGGTCCGTGTGTCTGGAGACTAGATTTACACTATAAGTTTGCATATGAAATACTGAAAGTTGCCCCTCTGGCTGCTCTGTGGCCATAAGGCCATCTCTGGCCCTTTCCCTGTGCTCTGATATAAGGAACAGCACACCACAGAACAAACATTAACAATAAAATCCCTTGTTTAGATGGTCCATCTTGTTATTTGAGTAGGGCACACCAATTTCTGTAATCAGTGACACACAAGAGGGTGATGAATTTACTGTTGTGGTTTTGATTTCCCAACCTGCTGTGGAGCAATGGGAGGAGGCTCCAGGCTGTGGGTGAGCTGTGCCATGGATACAGGGACATCCCAGTTGGCTCCATGGGAAGTACGACGTGCAGGACAGCAACAGGCTTCATTTCAGGCTACAAAAAAATACCTTGGTGTTACTGCAAGGAACTCACCATATTCGCTGTCCCTAGGCTTGCTGGCATGTGGTGACCTAGAAGATGATTGCAATGTGGCATCTGTTAAGAACTTTTCTGCATGTATCAAATGCAGTGCTTCTGCAAAAATTGTGTTCCTGTGTGGCCACCCCAGGACTGTCAGACAATATTGCCATAGCCATTACTTGCAGGATCTTTTTCAATGAAAGGGAGAGATTAATTTCTTGTGCTCCACTGTAGCATAAAATGAAGCACCATCTTCTTTAGACAGATTGGAAGATGTATGATGCTTTTGATTTATGATACTTCTATGAAACACCTTGTCTTTTTTATTCTCTCAGCTGAAATGGAAATGTCCAACCAGTATCTCTCTGACTCCCTCTGTAAATAAGCTGTGTCCCAGAGCTCCTTCTGTTCTGAGAGCCCCAGACAGCAAACCTCAGTGCCCGAACAGGGATGGAGCCTCCCAAAACCGTCTCAATGAACAAGACAAGGTGTCTGTAATAACGTCTCTGAGTCCAGGATTATAAAAGCAACTGTTCTACCTCTTCTGTATTTCTATCGAAAAATACTTGCTGAGTGTGTGCTAACAGGGAGGAAGCAATCTTGAGGAACTAAGTCAGGTATTGGGACACGCTTTGCAGATTGTGAGACTGGTGCTCTTGAGACTTCCCTTTCCTTTGCTAGCAGCTGGTTCATAGCTAGAATTTGTAATTATTCCTAGAAACCATGTTATAATCCCAGGTCAGAGCAGAGGGTGTTGAGATTAAAAGAGAAGTTGTTCTAGTTTGGTGATCACAAAGCATCAGGTAAACATCATTGCCTATGAAAGAGAGCTATAAACCTGGTTTTGCCTCAGCCACGGAGAGAAAAGAGCTAGGCTGCTTGCTGGTGAGCTTTCCTAGTTGTATGGGTAATAGAAACTATTTTGGTTTCTGGTTTGTTGTTGGGCTTTTCTTTCTAATTTTTTTCCTGACTTACCTCCAGACTTACCTCCAGAGCAGAACTGAAAGACAGGTGAAAAAACATGTGTATAGTCTCTGTTTCAGACCACTACATGGATGACAGACTAAACTAAAAATCCTGCAAGAAGCTTCTTTTCTTCTCCTTCATATCACAGTACTGTTCTGTAGAGCTCTCCTTTCTTTCTTTTAATATCACAGACGCAGTTTCTGAAGAACTTCCTGAGAGATTTAATAAGGTTGTTGCAACCGCCCAATCAGACAAAGCTGTGTCCTCACTTCAACCTGACAATACAGAGGATTTTCTCTTTGGTGACATCGATATAATGCATCCTGGAAAGTGGATCTCTTGTAACACAAAAAAAAACCCAACATAGCTGTTACTCAGAGAAAGCAATGTTTCAGAAAAATAAGTCACTCTATTTTCAGCTGATAGTGGTAATTTCTTTATTGTAACTGATATTGATTTCCACAAGACATTGCTATCAAAGGACTAACCTCTATGCAAATCGGTTTTGTATATAAATAAACTCAGGTAACTAGCATTCGGGTAATATCACTTCTCCAAAATATGCCATCCCTCAAAGAACATTTGATGACATCAGCTTTCTTAGCTCTCCAGATGAAAGCAAACTCAGATGTTCCATTCTTTTTTGTTAAGAAAGAAATGAAGTATTTGAAAGTCTGAAATGTCTTTAATCCCAGATAGTACTGTTATTGAATTGCTACAGCATGGCAAAAAACCCCAGTGAAAATACCCAGTGGGACAGCCAAAATAATGAACCTTCTGTATTTAAACAGTAGTGCTCTCTATGCATAAACCAGGTATCTGTGATATCCAATACATGATAAAATCAGGAACAGCATATCCAAATGGCATGCTGGCTAAAATATGAAGCTTCACATGGTTAACACACTATCTTAGAGAAAAGAGGCTGCTGCCCCAAATCTTATTGCAAGATTAGGGCCTTATTGTTTGGTTACTTTCTCCTATAAGCTACTCTTCTAGTTTGGGGAAAGGCAAGCATAGCTGAGCTACTAAATTATCTCTTGAAATAAGTTGGTCGGGGGGGGGGGGGGGGGGGGGG
>NW_020799116.1:18789173-18791948 GCF_003259725.1 Athene cunicularia
AGTGTGGTAAAAACAGGATTAATATTTAATTTACAGTTTTAGGGATTTTTGTGAGGATGAAAGAACTTTTGCTGTAGTGGGCTCTTATCCTGTAATAGTACTGAGGTTTTTTAAAACTTCAAAAAGCAAACATCAATAAATAAATAAAAATGTCTCCTGGCTCAATAAGCTCCAGTGGGCCTGTCAGCATGTCCTCCATCACCAGTATCTCCAAGGGATGCTAATGCAACTAGACCTGCCACAAGCACAAAGAGAAGCCGCAGGATCTACAGTGTAAGTTTTTGATCATATGAGGTGTAATTTCCAGGGAGATCTAAAGCTGGCATTTGAAAGCAGACGTTGTGGGAAATGCTCCCAGAGCCAGGCGGGGACAGCTGCAGCCAAGGGGACTGCGCTGCTCTTGCTTGCCTTCAGGATGTCAGAGGTGTTGGGGTTAAATGGTTAACCTGGTTGTTAACTCCACGATGTGTGCCTGGTCCCTCCCCCAGAGCTTGTCAGAGAAATTACAAAACCTTAAGCAGCTTAACAGAAGGATATTGCACAAATGAATGTTCTCAGCCCTGTACAAATTGTGTGTTGCAAAGGCCGAGATTTACAGCTGTGGGACCTTCAGGGAGGGTACCCAACACGGTTTTGCAGGTACAGTCACCAAAGACACCACACCAGGTCACTATAGCAAAGTCGTTTCACTAGTGCAGCACCCAAACCAGACTGCTTTGGGGCTGCCCAGCACGGTCAGAATAACTTCGAATAAAAAGCATCAGCTACGCAAAATCAGGAGAGGTGTCTGGTGGAAGAGGTTTAGTTTAGTACAAGAGCATGGGATACTTTGGCTGTTACTTACAGTATCAGATTGCCACCTTGTTACCTGTGAAAACACTCTGTTGCAAAGACTTTTAGATACTGAGAATTACGTCTTTGTCACTGGTTTTAAAGATTTTTCTGTACATGATACTTGTGTCCTGCCTGGGTAGAGATATGCTTTGTGCTCCAACAGCCTGTTTTAAGACAAAGAAGGAACACAAAAAGCAAGGGAATATATTTGCTTTTTGTTCCTTAGCTGTGGTCATCCTTGTGTGCAGTGAGGCTATTTGCTACTTGGGCTGGTGCTGGAAAGGCTTTTTCGGACTTTACGGTGGGTGAAATTAGCAGAGGGTTGGTGTAAAGCCTTATTAACCATGGATTTTTAAGGTCTTTGCCTTGTTTACACTTTTATTGTTTCCTGATAAAACGGTGAAGTTTGCTAAGAGCATATATAGACAACATGGAGTAGTGAACCCAAACAAGCATAGCGTTCAGTAAGATATCGTTTCAAGCAGTGACTTGAAAAATGTGTGTTTTATTCTACCAGTTGAATTCGTCTCAGTGGGAGACTGTTCGTAACTGAGAACCAACTAACTTCAAACAGAAGAATCCTTATTCCCTCATCTTTCCTGCTTTCTTTCCACGCAAAGCTTATTTTATAGAAACTCATTCGTGTAATAGTTAAGAGTCATAATTTCTTAATGAAATTCCTTGCTTCTGACACACTCTGTAAAAAATAGCAACCCCTTAAGTAGACATCTGCTTGAAATTTTTGCAATGTTTAATATTTCCCAGAATAGGGCCATAAATTGCCTTCTGCTTGTTTTAACGTGCTAGCCGCTGTAAATTCTGCTTGCTTTGGTCAGCTATAGATTTTTCTGTAAGAGTTGCATGGAAAGATCAGAAGTGGGGCTGGGAATGGAGAAGAAGTGGGGCTGGGAAATTGGTGTGAGTATATTTCTCAAATTATAAAATACAGAAGAGAAGTTTTCTGAAGGGTCTGGCCCCCAGTAACTGTGAGCTATAAAGAAGCAAAGAGATAGAAATTGCCATCCAGGACAAATAAAACAGCAGATACAGGCAGAAGCTGTGGGAAGGAAAGTAAGAGCAAGCTGCTGACTACAGAACAGCGTTATTGAAGGCTTGCAACCTGGGAGCTTACAGTTCTGCATACGTTTGCCTGAGATTGCCACAGTGGGAGGTGGTGCAAAGCCTAAAAAGGCTGAAAGCCAAGCCTGAGAAGGAGAGGTTGGAAATAGCTGTGTTCCTCTGGGATTGGATTAGCCCAGAATAGGTGAACTGAATCAGGGGACCAGGCCCTCCAGTAGCTGAACTGCTGAAAGCCTGGAAGGGAAACCTGAGGCGGAATAGCTGTAGTGTCACATCACATGGCAATATACTGCAGTCTGCATCCTGTTAAGTTGAACTACTTTTTATCCCTTGGAGAAAGGACTCATTAGCCCTTTTAATTATTTTCCTAACCGCTAGAACTCCAGATGCCATTATGTTATGTAAAATGACAAATGTATTTTTAACTCGTAAAGCGTGTGAACTTTAAGCTCTTTCCAGTGATACAAATACAGCTCCATTTCAATGCATGACTCATCTTCACATGTAGGAAAAACTCAGCATTTCACATCCCTATAACGACACTCTGTGCACCAGCGATGAGCGACAGTTGCTGTGGGAACCATCACTTTTAATATCCACACTGTGCCTATGAAAGTGCAGAGAATTCGGACTGCCTGTTTGGCAGAAGAGGTCGCCTTTCGTAACAGCTCCCACTGTTTCGGTAGCCATGTCGCCGGAAGGACCGTAGTCTGCCCAGCACCGAGGCTCAGTGCTTTGCTCCACAGCAGTGGCCTCGCTGTTTACAACAGGGTTTAGAGTGCACTTGCCAATCCTTGCCCCCTCCTCAGCGGAGCGATCGGGGGCAAGGGCCGGCGGGGCTGGGGGCCGCCCCCCCCGCCC
>NW_020799116.1:18791998-18796758 GCF_003259725.1 Athene cunicularia
CCCCGCCCGGCGCCAGGGACGGCCCGCAGCCTCCCCGGCGGCGCCTCGCCTGCTCGTGGCTCGGCCGTGTTAACGGGGCTCGGAGGCCCCGGCACCGGTATCTCCCCCGCGGCCGCGCTCCCGAGAGCCCCTCTGGTTCCCAGCGGGGTCAGGCAGCTCCGAGGCTTCGGGAGCCACGCGTTGCATCTCCACGTACCCGAGTTTGTGGGTGTTTTGATGGTCCCCGAAGTAACGCGGCACCTGCCTCTCGCTCTGGACCGGAGCCCTTTGGTGAGCGCTGGCCCGGCATCAGGTCCGATGCCTGTCCAGGCCGTGCCCCTCTGGGGTTTAATCCAGGTATTGGTGGTTCTCTTGCGTAACTTGGTGTCCAGGTGAGGCAGGGGACCGTTGCAGAGATTTCTACATAAAACGTTGAGGCAACAAGTTGTTGCTGCAGGTTTATAAGCTCCTTGAAGCAGAGGCTATCTCTGTTCTGTGGTATGGAGCTTAGCTGAGTAAGACTTTAGTCCAAGACTCAGCGCAGGCACTTGTTGCAGTAAAAGCAGTGATTTACTGACAGTTGTGTACAGTGGAACTGGGGCTACTGGTCTGTAAAGCTAAACAAACTGTGCTTTCCTGAGGTGAACCTCCACTTTTCTCTGTCTCTCTAGCATCTGGTCATCCTGTTAAGAAAGGAAAAAAGTAGTTAGGAGAGAGAACTGTTAGTTCGCATCAGGTACTAACGCTCGTTTACATTTTTACTCAGGACTAAATGGCAAGCAAATGGACTGTTTGAAGCACTGGGTTTGATCGTCTAAGAGGAGGGACTCTGCTGAGGATAACCCACAGGGAATCTGTTGGGTATCTCTGTAATCTCAGGCTCTTCCCTGATATGGAACAAAGTGCAGGTGAACAGGAATCCCAGCCAGAGAGTCATGTGGATAGCAAGAGCAGCGTGAAATCCTTGCCTGGGGGAGCGGCCCATGTCAAACTGGAAATAAAAAAACATGCAGTTACTGATGACTACAAACTCTCCAAACGGGTGCTAGGGTTAGGAATCAATGGCAAAGTACTGGAGTGTTTCAACAAGGAGACAGGCCAGAAATGTGCTTTGAAGGTATGTAGGCTTTTTTTTTTTTCTCCCCTTTTGATGTCGAGGCCAGAGTTCACTTCCAATACCCTGTAAAAGCTACTTGTTCTGTTGCTTACATTTCACAGTGCTGTATGAATAATTTGAATATGTGGAAACATTTGCTATTGCTTATAACACTGTAGTGCAAACTTGAGTCTTTTCCAGAATATTCTGAGTTTCCAGAAGAATGTTATCAGCTGTGAAGTTCTCGTGTTCATATTTAAAAGACAGAAAAGCGGGGGAAAAAACAGTGTCTTAGTGTGTTCTGTGAAAAAGCTTGCTAGATTTTGAATGAACCTATTACACAGTGTTTGGGAAGGAAACTATTCTTGATCTCGTGCAATGAAAGAGGCCTAAACTGGGAAGGATTTAAATGTTCATTGGTCTTTAGGCTTTCCTCCCTTTGAAGACTTTTCTTAAGTGGCATTTCCAGTTGTTTATTCACTTACTCTCTTTATTTTTGTGATCCATTTACAGAAGGGTATTACTCGGGAAAACACTGATTATACCAGTATGGCAAGTAAGTTTAGTAAATATTTATGGTCATAAGTACTACTTAAGTAAATGTAGCAGTAACCATTCATTAGAGAACATAAAGCTTACCTGCCTTTTGCTCTGCAGCTTTTAAACTTGAAGATTCCCCTGATGCTTTTAAACCACATTGTTAGAAAAAAAGCAGCCCAAATGAGAACCAGGATGGTTCTGTATGGTAAGACTGAAAACCAGCTGAAGTAATTGTCATTTACTTAAGAATGTTACCAAGTCCTTGCTGGTGTTAATCCGATTAGTTGTGATGTCTAGAAGGCTTTCATGTACCCTTCCTTTTCTTAAACCTCACACTCCATGTTTGCTGACAGCAGGATGTTGGCTGCTAGTGGTCAGCTGGAAGGTCTGCCAAGGGCTGGGTATGGTCTTACCTTTGCTAAGTAGAACTGCTGTCCCCAGCAAAGCCTTTGCGCTTTGACAGAGCAGACTGGAAATATCTAGTGGCTTTGTGTATTGAAAATATTTTTAATAGAAGAACTAGAAAAGCTTATAATACAATAACGATGATATAATTCACATTTCCAACACACTCATTTTCTTTATCACACTGTTTTTTGAATTAGCTGACTCAGAAATTTATCATGGGGAAACTGGAGGTTTTGGCAGACTTGGATGTACTGGGGTTTTGTGCCTGCATAGAGGAGTGTCAGGTTTTTACAACTCTGAGGTGATCCATTAATCAGATCCTTCTGAAGTGCTATCAACATTAATTTCTATACTTAGCATACTGTGATGAAGGATAATAGTTAATATGAAGCTGTTCTGCTGTTTCTGAATAGTTCAGCAGCTTTGTTGCTGATTATAGACCATTCATACTTCAAAAGGTTTTGCAGTCTAAAGGCCTGGAAGCATTTTAAAATAGAAGTTGCCATTTCAGAGCACAATCCAGGGGCAACAGGTGTGTTCCAGAGCAAATTCTGTAGCTCAGGAATCAAATATGAAATGCATTACTATGGATACTAGCATCTGTAAATTATTTTTTTTTTTATTCAGTGCTCAGAGTTGGGAGGGGGAGAAGAAAAGTAAAGTTGCTGTGCCCTGACAGTGTCCTCTGCCTGATGGGGAGGAGGAAGCTATAGTAGGGCATCCAATACCAGTTTCTGATTGAGTTGGCTGATTTTTTCAGAACTTTAAAAAATATATTAAGGACCAAAACACCACCCCCCTTCCCAAGCTGGAGTTTTGTCATTAATGGCTAATATATCACTGAAATTATGCTTTATATGTGTTTGTCATCCTCCCCTCCCCAGCTGTGGAATGTGTGCACTTTTCTTCTGAAAGGAACAGAAATATTAAGATGTTTATGAGTTCTCTAGGGAGTTTAAATGGCAGATAATAGTTTGCTGCTTGCATGTATGTATTTCTTATCATTATGAGTTTAAGTGCTGAATAAAAAGTTAAATATGCAATTAAGTAAAACTGCCAGCAGCCCAGAGAGAATCCGCTATTCTCTCCAAAGATGGTCTAATGAGAAGATTACCCAACAAGGAAGGATAAAAACTATGCTTGGTTAATTGGCAAGAATAGAACGATCTTTTCCTAGCCCTGAAGATATTTGCAAGGATTAAAATATTCAGAGGAAGTTTTTTCATTGTTTTTTGTGAAACCTGAACTGGGCCATGCAAATCCCAAACCTGCTCCAGATGAAACTTCAGAGCAAACCATCCAGTCAAAACAGTTATGGAAAAGGGATGAGAAACTTGGAAAAAATGTTCAGATACAGCTTCAGTGCAGAATTCTCTTTGTAGGGACAGTAGGGTCTCAGCACTCTGCCTTGTCACTGCTCATACATCCTAGGTGTGATGGCGGGGTTATCATTCGCTTACAGGAATAGAAAGTGGAGGCTGATGAGGCTGTCACAGAAAAAACCCAACTGGTCTGACAGGTAAAGAGAAATGTAAAGATTGAATTGCAAGTTGAACAGGAAAAAAGGGTTACTGGCTGGATTCTTTTTCTAGTGGTTTCTTGTGCAGTATCCATTGAGATCTATGTGTATTTGTGAACAAATACTTCAGGTGTGAGTGTGCTCACTGTAATCTACTCCTGGGAAAGGAAAAACATCATTGCTGCTGCTGAAGATAAAGCATATTAGTCTGTTCCCCTTCACACCAAATTTGCCCATTAAAGCAGCTTCTGACTTGGCAGATGGCACTGCTTTGTGCCTGCAGGTTTTCTCTTATATGGGAACAAAGCCAGCACAGCCAGGATCTGGATAGAAATTACTCAATGGAAGGAATTTTAACTGAGGTACTCTGGAGGAAAGGACTGGAACAGGCAGAAACATTCATCTGCAGAGCCATGTGTCAGTCAAGCACTACATACTGTAATTGGGAGGTCCCTGTTGTCCTCTTTAGTCTGTGTCCGTAATTGGAACTAGTTAGAATGTCACTAATCATTTTAGAGTGGGAAAACACAAGATATCCTCTCAGAGATACTGCAGGGCTTTGGTTATTTTCCTGAAGTATTATGTGGCTTAGTTTACTCTGCCTGGCATTGTGATTTGCTACACGCTTGTACAATGTGCTGTCAGCTTTGTTTCCGTTAGATTGAAATGCCACACGCATTGCTGTCCTGCTTCAGAAAATCTAATCTGGTTACTCACTTAAACACATAATGACATTTTGGCTGAACAGCACTGTTTTCAACTAGTGAGAATGCAGGGATTTAGAAAAGTAGAAGCATAAACAAAACTGCTGTGCAGGACTGTGGCCTTCTAGAAGGCAACTATGTTTTAGTCTCTCTTCCTTACAAATAGAAAACCTTCTCAGATCTCTCTCCATAGTTGATCCAGAAATAGTGTCAAGTGAAGTCTAGTCACTCTTCTATATTTATCTTTTCTTTGCCAGTTTGCCCTCTTCTATTCACTTTATCTTTGGGGCTAAAATTTAACCTCTAATTTTTTAACACTGCCATCAGCTTGAGTGTTCTCTGATATTTTTAACGCTCCTCCCTGGTTTTAGGAGAGGAGGCGGCCAAAATAGCTGCCTACCTGTGAGGATAAACGTGGACTCCTGGGACTTGCCTCCCATTAAAAAAAACCCCAACCTACAGTTCCTTTTTTGTTCTTTCTTCCTTTTTCCCCCCCTCTTCCCCCCCCCCCCCC
>NW_020799116.1:18796808-18856119 GCF_003259725.1 Athene cunicularia
CCCCCCCGGGCACAAATTCCTGCTAAGTGGTGTCAAAATAATATTTCCGTGCATTTGACGACATACTTTATTTTTGTGAAAGATGGTAGAAAGGGCTCAGACAGTTTGGATCAAGAAAAGAGAGCTACAGAGCATTCTGCTGGGGTATTGGGACTTCTCTGCATCTGCAGGTTCAGGATTTTAATGGATGTTTCAGGATGTAAAAACGCTGTTACATGTCCTTGGCATACCATTAACCTTCAGTAAACAGGTGTTGCTTCTTTCCAGGAGAAGAAAAGGAAGGACAATTCAGGCATGGCAGCAAAACAAAGGCCCTTGGAACTTCAGACAAACAAAGTGTATTGGTTATGAGCTTCTTGGTACTTTTGATATGAAAACTCTTCTGAATAATGGTATAGTAGTTAAGTGCTTTTCCGCTAAGCACTGTGCATAGGCGGCATATACTGCAGCTGTCTTCCAATCATCTGAGGCTTCTAGATTAGGGCAGAGTATGTGTGAATAGACCTGCTAGTTCATAGGTCTATCCTCTAGGATAAATAGTGAGTTAAGTCATGACCTGCCTCATGGAAAATGTCCTGTGCTGCTGGGTGCCAACAATACAGTATATGTGACTTGCTGATTTGAAGACAAATAGGGTGAAGCCCAGAAGTTAAATAAAGCAAAAAGCAAACACAAAAATAAACAGGCTCCTTGCCATTTAGATTTAAGGAATGATATAAATGGTGAATGATATAAATGATAATCATAGAGTAGGAGCCTCTAATATTATGCATAAGAATATTAGCATAAGTTTGTGCTCAGAAGGAAGGAAAGCAGGCAATGGAGGAAGAAAGTTTGCAGAAAAATCTTTCCCAAAATGGTTCTTGGAAACCACACAAAGGACTATATAGAGAATGTTCCGCTTTCCAAAGCGGAGTTGCTGTGGAGAAAAGTAGTCATTCTGCATAACCCTAATTTCATTTAGTCTTGACCTATGCTTCTGCCTCTCGCTCAATTTTAATGTTTCTGATTATGTTAAATAATGCTACATAATGTAAGCTAATTGCTGGATAGTCTGTTTTCAGTTAGTATACCCTGAAGTCAGGTCATGATTGCTCACAAATGGGAGACTGTACAGTCCAAAGTACCTGTTTTGCAAGCTCTCTGAATAGCTGGTGCTTTCAAAATACCCTGTTTATTGCCTGAAATAAGACCATGATCAGGGAAAAGAATGCAGCAGTGGAGAAGGCAATGCATACAGTGAAAGTGAAGGTTATTTCAGGCTGATGATTGATTGTAGAATAGGGAATGTTAACAGTCGTCTTAGATGCTATAGATTGCATTTTTAGAAGAGAAGAAAATCATGCCAGATTAGGAGTGAAACATTTCAACATTTTTAGAATAAGGGAGAATAATGTACTAAACTAGAACTGTGGTAGGAATTCAGGGGAACCAAGTGTAATTGTCGGTTAGGGTTTGTGCAGGAGGAAGGAGCTCTTGCTGTACTGGAGCGATTGTATGTTTCAGGAGGAAATTAGCACTTCCTAGTGAAGTATTCTGTAGTTCCTTCTTACCTACCATGTTTCCTGCAGCCTATTTATACTGATTTATCTCATGCTACAGTAAATTCAGTGTCAGGAACGCAGCTGAGTATGAGTAATAAACTCCAGGAGCTATGTGTTATAGATCAAAGTCAGATACTGTGTAGAATGAATATGAGTTCAGAAAAGTTCTAGTTAAATGGCAGCCCCAGTATATGGAAGAATTCCTAAAATATGGATAGCGTGAGACTGGTCCTTGAATTTTATCCTTCAGTGCCAGTCTTGGTAAGTATTATGTAACTATGCATAAAATACCTAAACTAACATTCAGCTGATTAAAAAGTGGGTCATTTCTGCTGCTACAAGAATTGTTTTTAAACCAGTGAGTCACTCAAGACCTGAGTCTTTGAGCACTTTGTACATATTTGGGCCAGAATGGCACCTTCCAGAATGTCAGTTGGACTAGTTAATTTAAAAAGGTGGACTTTTTCAATTTACTTTGAAGATCTGACATTCCTGACTGGTCTTCTCCTTATTTGAAATACAAGAAAAAAAAAAAAAAAAGAAAAAGATGGGCTTGGTCTATAATAATAAAACTATATGTAGTAAGTTCTTATTAGGTTCCATGGCAATTCATTAAGCCTACAGAGTGCAAACAGAAAGGAAAATGCTAGAAACCATTAAGTCATAGAATCATAGAAAGGTTTGAGTTGGAAGGGACCTTAAAGCTCATCTAGTCCCACCCCCTGCCCTGGGCAGGGACACCTTCCACCAGCCCAGGTTGCCCAAAGCCCCGTCCAACCTGTCCCTGAACCCTTCCAGGGAGGGGGCAGCCACAGCTGCTCTGGGCAACCTGTGCCAGGGTCTCTCCACCCTCAGTAAGGTATTTCCTCCTTCTATCTAACCTAAATCTCCCCTCTTTCAGTTTAAAACCATTACCCCTTGTCCTATCCCTACATCCCCTGATAAAGAGACCCTCCCCAGATTTCCTGTAGCCCCTTTATAAGGTCTCCCTGGAGCCTTCTGTTCTCCAGGCTGAACAATCCCAACTCTCTCAGCCTGTCCTCAAAGGGAGGTGCTCCAGCCCCCTGAGCATCTTCATGCAGGTCCATGTCCTTCTCATGTTGGGTGCACCAGATCTAGACACAGCACTGCAGGTTGGGGGTGGGGGGGAGGGTCTCATGAGAGCACAGTAGAGGGGAAGGAAACCCCTCCTTCAACCTGCTGGCCACATTTCTCTTGATGCAGCCCAGGACACAGTTGGCTTTCTGGGCTGCAAGTGCACACTGGTAGCTTATGGTCAGTTTTCCATCCACCAGTACACCAAGTTGTCCTCCTCAGGGCTGCTCTCCATCCACTCCTCGCCCAGCCTGGATTTGTGCTTGGGATTGCCCTGGCCCATGTGCAGGACCTTGCACTTGGCCTTGTTGAACTCCATGAGGTCCACATGGTCCCACCTCTCCAGCCTGTCCAGGTGCCTCTGGATGGCACATCCCTGCCCTCCAGCGTGTCGCCCACACCACACAGCTTGCTGTCGTTGGCTCACTCCCACTGGCCATGTCACCACCAAAGATGTTAAACAGTGCCGGTCCCAACCCTGACCCCTGAGGAATGGTGCTCGTCACTGCTCTCCACTTGGACCATTGAGCTGTTAACCTCAACTCAGTTGACTGACCGTCATGCTAATGCCTTATCCACTGGGTGGTGCATTTGCCAAACCCACATCTCTCCAATTTAGAGACCATGATGTCATGCAGGAAAGTGTCAAAAGCTTTGCACAGGTCCACGTAGATGATGTCCCTTGCTCATCTTGATAAAAACCCAAAACTATCTTGATGCTGCTTGCACCTTCTCTGTTGTCTTCCAGTCTGTCAAGCTGGCACAGGTTATACCCTGACTTGTGTAGCAGAAAAGCTTGAGAAGATCAAGGTGTGTTCCCCTGCCTTCAGCCTGGTTCAAAGATCTGAGAAAGTATAGATAAGTGTCTTATTTCAACTGGGAGGAAGGTGATTAGAGGAAGAGCATGTGTGTGTATTGGTCAGGGAGGACTAATCCCTTGACACCCTCTTTGGACTAGAAGACCCTTCTCTTTGTCTCTTCTTCCTCCCTTCAGAGTCTAAATCCTCCTATTCCATTTAACTAAAGTAAAACCTTGTTGATTCATGCTAGCTGGGAGTCTCACTACAGATAACTGGATTTTGCAAATCAGCTTTAGTCTGAGGGAACAATAAGCGAGAATTTTAAAGTTCAGTTACAAGACAAGTGTACTTCAGCCTCCTTTATGTATGGTAATACCATCTAGAGGGATGCCCAGACTGGAAAAACCTGGTAACATCTTTATAATTTGGGAAGAATCAGGACCACACTTGAATGTCCCTGCTCACATGCATCTTTTTTTCCTTAGTATATTTTTCTCTGTCTGTGGTAGCACCCTCTGTAAGAGCTGCCTGGTCTGAGAATAAATGACTTCTCATGATAACTTGCTGCCAACTAAGTCTCAACAGGAAAAAGAGATTATCATGGGAAGCCTAGAGAAGGAAGATGTCACTGTCATTGGGAGCAAGAGCCAGTGTGAATTTGAGAAAATTAATAGAATAATCACTTGCATATAAAGACTGTTCTGTGTTAATCTCTTAACTGTGTACAGTGATTATTTTTTTTCTAAAAAAAAAGATGCTGACGTATTTACATAACCATATGCAACATTTTGCACCCCTGAATGTTTTTGCAATTACTATTTGTTTGACCCTGAAAAAGTTCCCCTTTCTCATGTGATGTGCATATGTTTCCTTGTTATGGAATTTTTGCACGTTAAATATGTCTTTAGAACACCAGACTTTAGGTTCTTGTGTAATGTTCTAATAGCAACAGTATAGCTCTCTGCATAGCTATACTCATTCCTTTGGGTACAGTGGAGTTGTTTGAACTGTTTGCATTGTGGCCCTTACACCGTAAGAAGACATGAAGACATTCATGCAAAGGAAAGTGGCAGAGATGTGGCCAGTGCCGGAGGTGGAGAGTAGATGCCTGTTCACTTAATTGGAAAACCGTGAGAACTTCTTTCTGCCATCACTGGTGAAAGCTGGTGGTGCATTCTGTCTGGATTAGAGTGTATAAACGGTGTGGACTGGGGTATTTTACAGACTTCCTAAGTACTTAAGATGATTCAAAGCTCAGTAAATGAGATTAAGCTATAACGTTCCAGCATTTTAATACCTCAAGAGTGAAGGGGGAAAGAATTCTTTCTCAGCATGTAAATCACTCATGGCCTCCTAGTTCCTGAATCTTTGTAATAGATGGTATTTTGCACTGAAGCTTTCATGGCCTGTTTTAAGAGAAAAAGCAAATATTAAATTAGTGTCAAATTAATTTTTCCTGCAGAAAAAGTTTGGTTTCTGAACTTAAAAAAACCAAAACAAACCACCCTGAATGTGCCATCTTTACGAGTAATTTCAGATGTTCTGGCTAAGGAGCCAATCTTATTAAAGTTGCACTGTTCACAGATCTTAAGTCTTGCCAGTTCAAACTCTGGCTCGTCTCCATGGGCTTTTTCCCAGGATGATTTTTTTTTTTTTCTCTCGAATACTCTCTTAAGTATATAGGCTTCCAAGTAACAGGCCCTTAGGCAGCTCCTGGGATCTGAGTCAGCTAGGGCTGAGGATAGATTTATTAGCCCATTGTAAGGGGAATGCTCAGAAAAACTTTTTTTTTTTTGTTTGGTTTTTTTGGACAGCACTTCTAAAATATATAAACTGTTTGGAAACGGCAGGGTGTGGAGTGACTCATGCTCTTCATCCACTGAACTTTCTTGTGTGGTGAAATTTTGGCTGGAGCCAGTAGTTTGCCTAGGTGTGAATCAGCTGTAAGCCTCATGAAAGCACTTGAGCAGTGATTTGTAACTGCAGTTGGTTTCTATTATACTGTGGGGTGGATTTGGTTTTCATTTTTGTTTTCAAATGAAAGCAGTTAAAAACTGGATAGGGAGCAGCCACCTCGCACACCTATGTTATGCGTGGGACTCCTGTGTTCTCCTTAGCACCAAATCTACCGTATATTTCAGGGATGAAGTGTTCTTAAAATCCCATTTGCAGCGCCCCAAGGCCTGGCGTTTGGTAGTGCTAGAGCTGCCAGTGTTCTCCTCCCCAGGAGTTCTAATGACAATAAATTTACTTGCCTCTAATGACAATCCTTTACTTGCCTCATTTTTAACCAAAAAATTATTTATTTCTTTTTCTTGTAAATGATTATTTTCTCTCGGGGGCCTTATTCCTTTTTCCCACGTGTTGCTTTTAGTCAATGTGCCTTTGTCAAAAGCAGTCTGGTTTCCACAGCAACGCAGTTGTTAACACCAAGGATGTCAGTGCTCCAAGGTAGGGAGGGGAGGGGGCTGCATTTTCTGGCTCAGCTGCCTCGCCACTGTAGAGGCCCTTGCTGCAGCCACGCTACAGTACAACGTCTCCATTGTCTTTGTGAAGAGTAAAAGCCTTTCATTTTGTTCTACTCTTCCCTTTCCAATCAATTTATAGTCAAAATTTGAGGCTTGGGAGGGTGTCAGGGCTTGATGGTTCCTTGATGCTTAAAAGCTTCCTGTTCTTTCAAGCCTTCTGTTCTGAAGGGCGCTGCTCTGTTGTCTGCTTTTTGAAGAGTTTTTCCCTGAACAAAATAGCACTTGCGTACATGCAAAACCTCTGGCAGTGAGTTTGTGGTAAAGGAGAGTAGAGCACTATTCATTCTGACCCATGTTTAATGTCTGCTTATGAATGATAACATGAAAAATGATCAGTCCTTTTGCCTTGCCCAGTAATGTGAAACCTGCTCCAATTAAACCTGCTCAGATGGTTTTCAGAGGCACCCATCCCCTTAGGGTGGAAACTAAGCCTTGCTCCTACTGACCTTGGAAAATTGCATTGTTTAAAAGTGTTTTCTAATACATCGTTAACCTGTGAAATTCATTGCCTCCGGAGCTGAGTGGTAGTGATGCTGTGAAGATCCTGAGAGAAAAAAGCACCTGAGTATTGCAAATGTGAAGAAAACATTTGTTTCATATACACTGTACAAATCTGGCTGTGTTCTTCTAGATCCTGTTGTTACACTTAAGAATTACAAAACTGTCAGAATAAGTAAAGAAACTTTGAGCTTCAGAAGGCATCTTACTGCTTCTCTTGCGTTAAGTGTATTACTGCAGCAGGTGTAAAATACCCTCCTGTCCACGGAGAGGGAGGTGGAGCTTGTCTCAGTTTGAGATAGCTGTAGCTCTGGGTGATGCCCATCTCTTGCCTAACAGTTTCATGTAAGGGTGTGTCTTCCTGGGCAAGTTGTTCTTGTCTAAACTAGCGTGTAAACATATAGTGAAATAGATTTTTCACAAAGGCTATTCATATTTAAATCCTTTTTTTTTTTTTTTTTTCCTCTTAGGGAGACCCAGGGCAGGAAAGCACTTTTATCAGACTTGGGCCATGGAAATTCAAACACTATAGTGTTGTTGAAGCTTCTTTTCAAGCACTTTCTGTTGCTTATTTTCACCTTTAATAGAAATTATGATAAAAAAACAGCTGCTGAAGACAGTTAAAACCAGAAGCTGAAACTTCAGAAAAATAGGAACTTAATACATTAAAGTGACTCAAATACATGATGATATCGTGTACCCAAATGCAGATATGGTTTTAATGGGTTTGGATGCCTATTAATGACTTTTAAATACTAAGTTTTGTATCTGCAACTTAGAATAGAATCACAACCTGCTTTTGATAGCTGGTTGTCTTCTTCTTGTTTATTTATGTCACTTTCTTAACAAGTATTTGGCTCTGTGTTGGAGTTTGTGGTACACAAGTCATTCTTAAAGCCCAAAATCTCTGGATAGCTGTCTTGTCTACTGGAATTAGATGTTTTGCCAGGTTTATCACGTTTAGTCGGGTTTAGTTCAGTTGATTATGTTTGGAAACCTACAAAGTGGCATCTCACAGGATTTCCCTCACCAGAGTGCAGGGAAGCAGAGTGACAGAGTGAGAGTGGTGGATGAAGAAAGGTCAATTAATTTAGAAACAGTCTCAGTTCTGGTGGATTGGTATTGAGTGGAATTTTCCTCCAGTCTCTCAGCTCTGTAATAACTCTTTCCTGTTGCTGAGATGCTGTGATTAAAGGCCTGTTGAAGATAGAGGGAGTGTGAGAGTGACTTTCAGTTCCGGTTGCATTTCAGAAACCCTGATTGCTGGGCACGCCCCTGTTTTGGCAGGTGAGTGTGACTGCCTTGACTTGGGCTGGCCTGTATGCCTGTTACCATTGAAAAATGGGACATGAAACTGAAGATCTAAAAAAAATAACCTTTACTGCGGTAAGGAGGAGGAGAAAACAGCAGTATACATTATTGATAAAAGACTTTATACAAGAGCAATTAATTCTGAGTCTTTCCCACCTCTATGCTGTCTGAATCATTGTTGTGGAGGTGTGAGGGAGGGTGAATGACTGCAGTGTTATGTGTTTGTGCACAAAAGCCAAGTCTCATAGGGGAAATACGAAGAAAGTTCTCACAAATGTTGCTTCAATAAAGCATCCAACACCGCAATAATAATTTTTTGTTAAATCAAAATACTCCAAACTGGTTCTTGGTATCTGTGAGTCTTGATTTTTAGTAATATGAGCTAATAACCATGTAGGACTGTTGAATTTAAAAACTAAAGCAGGAGTTTGCCTGCATCCTATGAGCAAAGGAGCATGTTTCACTGGAGGACTGTTTTGGAGGAGAATGGTTTGAGCTGGGAGCCTGTGTAGAGCCAGTGTGAGAAAGGGCTGTGTGGCAGTCCTCTAAGAGATGGGAAAGCATCCACGATACTGCCGAATGTGGAGTTTCTCACACATCATCTTTCCCATCTCTCCCAAGCTTTAAAGGTCATGAGGAGATTAGTGTTCTCTGTTGTTGTTTATGTAAACCTTCTACACTCAAACATCTCAGGCCTTTCAGTGTGCAATGACTTTGCACTGGGCACTGAACAACCATTTTCTAACACAAGTCATGCGTGCTCCAGATACAATTTCTTCTCCTCTGTTTCTTGAGGATGCTCTGACTCAGCAGACCAAAATGGTCATTTCTGTCTTAAAATTGATCTGCTGACCTGCATTTGAGCAAGTTAAAATAGGGATGACTTGCTAGGGGAAGGTATTGTTAATATCTCTTGCTAGTCACCAACTTCTCACATGCACAAGACATGGTATCCTCCATCACTGGGGAACATTACAGTGTTTTATATTAAAAATTAATAACATTGATAAGTTCCATCTTCACTTGGTTTCCTGCTGTGTAGAGGATTACCTGTAGACAACTGCATGTTTTTACTCCTTTATGTGCTCAAGAGCATTAAATGCTCTTTGGTTGAGATTAGCACTGTTAATAGATTATTAATACAAATCAAGGTTCTGTTTTATGATTGCTTATTATCCAAAGATTCCTCACCTTCTATGAAGGATGATATCTTTCAAAGCTCCCTAGTGCATCAGGTTTTTTTATGAAAGAGTTCACCAGACTAGAGCTCCCTCAATTTCAACTACTTAACTTGAAACAATTCAAAGGAGGAATGATACTTCTAATGTGATGACCCTACTGAGAAATCAGGCTACATTGAGTTGTCTTAAGATATCTGTTCAAGCCTTCAAATACTACTTTAATTAAAAAATAAATTAACTTTTGTCAGATAATTTACACTTTCATACCACATTTACTCTAAATCTGCAAGTTATTCATTGAGATACCTTATACCTTTGGACTGTAGTCAGTCTTTAGATTCCTATGCATGTTTTGTTGCACGATCATACAGAAATCTGGGCTGATGTTTTGCATTTCAGCTTGCATCTACATAGAGTGAATGGTGACCCTGTTAAAAAACTCCTGGGGATTTTCTTCTTTTCTATTTGCTTTTTAAAAATGGGTTAATTAAATTTGTAAAGCATTTTCCTAAACTAATAAATAGAATCCTATGCGGATTCTGAGCTATGTGTTACTGTGTGTATTGGTCATTAATTACTGCCACTGAGACATCAGGAACAATGATCTCCTTTCCAGTTGGGTTGACTGATTGCTGTTAATTGTTTGTAGCTGACTAGTTTTGTAGGGAATGTTTCTAGGGAGCCCAAAAGCAGTATTCCTGTGACCTCTGACATCCTCCTCTGTGCCTGGGAGAACTTCATCTGCAGATACTCATTGTTTTGTGCTTTCATCCACTTTATTCTATGCTTTTTAACTTTTGTCTTCTGGGTAATCAGGGCAGAAGTTGATTCCCTTCTCTTCTATCCCCACCTTTTTCTACTATTCACTCTCTGGAAAGATTACATTTTAACTGCTAAATGTCAGTAAATGTCAATTTTTCCTTCCACCCTCAAAAGCTCCATTTTATTATTAAAAATTATATGAGGGGAAAGTAATCTGAGACATCACTTCACAATTTTTTCCTTTTTCTTCTCTCAGATCTGTTTAGCATTCAAAACAATAGAAACTATTTCTGAAGTATGATTACTGTTAATCTTTCTATAATCTACTAAATTAAGAGTTTTCAGTATCTAATTTTTCATTTAATAAGATATACACTGAAGAAGAAAAAAGTAAAATTGCTTTAAAAATAAAACAAGTATTTGCATTTGAACTTTTTCTGAGGCCAGGTAGAAGTATATTATCACTTTGCTTTTCTTTACCATTGATATATTCCCTAATTAGTTTTTTTTATTCCTTTTTTTTTTTCTCACTAATTATATAGAAATGTAAGCTCTGGTATGTGTCTCCTGTTTTCTGAAATCATAGAGCTTGTTAGCTCAAAATAAAATACATTGTTTTGCCCTTTTTGATGTTTGCGTATATATCTTTGTGTGAGAACACGAGAGCCAAAATTTATATTATTTAGAAAAAGGGGAACAAATAAACATTAATTACTAGGAACTGTAGCCCACTAGAGGCTTGTTAGTAACCACAAATATATAACAAAATCAAACTTGTAGGATGAGTAACTAAACCAGAAATGTTAGATTCCTTTCTGCCTTTTTTCTGAAAAGTCTGATGGAGTTTGGCTTGAATTAGGGATTCAGTTTTGGCCCTATATTTGTTTTCTCACTGACTGTGAAAATATAAGTCAGTAAGCATTGCCATTTTCAGGAAATACTCAGGCTTCCATGCATAATATAAATCAGCTATATAGGAAAAAGTAGTCCCAGAATTGGCCGCATGCTGCTTCTGCAGTTCAACATAACTGTACTGCATTTTGTGTTTCTGATGACCCTACAGTAGCCCAAGCTTCTGTGATTTAACACCAGGCCCATGAGGTCTGTGTTCCAGTTTCAACATTTACATTCTCCTGTATATCCACACAGGATTATAATTCACATTTTAAAATCTGCCAAATGTGTGAGGAGAAAAATTTGGATAGATGAGTATTTTACTCAGCAGGTTATAGCAAATTAGTTATTTTGCTTGATTTAAGGACTCCTATGGGAGACTTGGAAGAGCTGTGAGGCGTGCCTACCCGGTACTTCTACTGTTTGACCAAAGCCAAAGTACTTTTTACATGCAATTGTTACTTCTATGTGCAATTTTAAGTCTTGGAGACCACTGGGGAAGTGTCTCCTGTGCCTGCCTCCCACTAGGCTGTATTAAGGATATGTGTGTTGTGCTGTGCAGCATGGCATCTTACCTGTAGAGCACAGTCACTGCCCCAGCACAACTCCCTGGGAAGGATGGGCTTTCATTACACAAGAAGAAAGGAGTATTCTAGTATGTATGTATCTGTTCTTCCAATGCATGTGCTCTCCGCTAATCTGAGTTTTCCTTGATACGTAGTCACGTAAGTCCTCCAGGGTGGCATCTCACCACCTCCCAGATGGCTTCTCTGGTGAGGTGACTCAGGTCATGAGTAGGGTGAGGGCAGGTAAGTTGATAAGGATGATACGGGACGGTGACCCCCACAGATGATAAGGATGTGCCCAACTCAAGCTCTTAGTGTGAGGGCTGTAACCTGAATTTGAATACAGGTATCAAAGACTGTAGTCTCCTGTAACCTGAAGTTACAGCATCTCATTCTGCGATAGCAGTAGTGATTTATATAGTGTCTGTAGCTAGCTGACTGAAAACATGAGCCAACTGTTAGCACTGCCTTCCAGGAAGCTTGGCTGCTCCAAGAGCTGCTTCTATGCATTGTACATCAGCCTGCTTAGCCTTTCTTTGTGTCTCTGCTGGAGCAAGAAACGTAAGTGTTATTAAAAGCCTACAGTAGAATTGGGGAAATATTCTCAGACTTCTTTAGCTTGACTGTTTATTTGAAATTATTTTCTATTCTTAAAATGTCATTTGTTGTTAACTGCCCCAAAAGTAAGGAAGTGTGAAATAAATGTCTTCTAACTTTTCACCCATTTTATTGTTAGTTTGAAATGGGAGAATAGGAGGCAGCAAATTACTTATCTACAGAATTTGTATGACAAAGAAATAAGGCATGCAAATAATGAAATGTTGCCCAGTAGAACCGAGGGAAATAAAAAACAACAAACAACTAAGTATACTGGGATTGAAAGACATAGAGATAATGACCACTGCTGAAAGAGGAACACAATCAGATAAAGGAGTCTTAAAATAATAAAATCAATAACTCTTAATTAAAATAAACCAAAATCAGAGTGGTGGAAAGTTACCCTTTTTTTTTTTTTTTTTTTTTTTTTAAAGCAATGTAGTGGCGCAATTTTGTGTAATATAATGGTGAAATAAAGATAATGCCTAGTTTTGATTATTGTATTAAGCAGGCATTAATAAATATTAATTTATTTATAATAAATATTAATAAAGTTAGAAAGTCATTTATTCAAGTCTCTGGTTCTTTACTTCACCTAGTCTTCCTAAATGAGGCTGAATTTGAACAAAGCAAATGAAGAAATTACAGTAGAAGTTGCTGAGGGTTCTGTTATGTCATTGTTTCCTCTGTTTTTGTAAATTAGTTTCAAGCAGAAGTGAAAGGTACAGAATAATAACAAAGTAATCAATAAATGTTACAAAATCAAAATAAGGCCAAGACGTAGCTCTCCAGAAGACGGGAGAAATAGGCAGAAGTAAAATACTGAAAATGATGCAGAATGATACTTCAGTACAAGTTTATTCCTTTTGGGGATTAATTAATGACAGCACAGCAGCATTTAAAAAGTTTAAGAACTTTCTGTGCAGCTGCACTTGGAAACCCTCACTTATATTTAGCGCATCAGGTGCATTTGCTACAATAGTGCTGGTGTTAGAGCTACTTAATGTGTGGTTGGAACTACCATCTGCACCCTGCAGATTTCAGCATCAAGTGACAGATACTGCCTATCAAGAAAGTCGGGGAAACAACTATCTGAATTGTTTCAAGAGTAGATCGTTCTGGATAATGGGTGTTTGCAAGGGTGAGCAATGATGAAAGCTGAATATATACGGTTTCAAGACATCATCAGGAAAAGGCATCTCAGATAAAATACTGATTACTTTTCTGATGTAATTAGCTTCTCAGGCAGTATCAGAGTCAGTTGTGGAAAGAAACAAGAATAACCACCAAAGTCATTGTCCTTGCTCAGGTAAAATATCTGTTAAGAAGAGAGTGTTGTATCTTGGTGAAGACATCAGAACTGTGACTAATGTAACAAATCTTGTGTAAAAATTAAAAAATAGATGTCAGGAAAAATGATGATATTGTGAAGTTAATTCTATGAGTGCTTTTACAGGGAAACTCTACTGTGCCTCTGGAAAGACACAGCATTGGGCCTGACAGAGCATTTACCTGCAGGCAGGGCTCATAGCTTAGTTTCCTGGTGGGATTGCCTTGGTCTGTGTGGCCTTTCTCAATATTCTGACAGACTTGAAGGATGGTATTTCCTGTGCTGAACAGAAATAGTTTTGCAAGAGTTGTTTTGGCAGAAATTTTTCAACCGTTTCCAGTAATAAGACTAGAAGAAAAAATTGTTTTGCCTACATAACATACAAATTAAGTTTCTAGTGATGTGCCTGCTACTTGGATTTGAAGTTCACTGAGGGATGAATTTTGTTCTGGGAGTGCCTTGCTCTGACACCCTTAAATTCATCCCAAGTTTAGCCAAAATTCTAAATCTTTAATAGTCAGTAGATGTGTGTTCGGCTTTAACAGTTGACTTTCCTAAAGTGCTGGGCATGCCGCAGACTGAAAAAGAGCAGGTATTTTCCAGGGATTGAATCCCTGTGATCCTGAAATCTATCCCAACTCTGCACAGAGGTACTAAGAGAAGCAGTCTCTAGTCTGGCCTTTGTCTCTCCCGCTGTCCCGAGAAGCACAGAGGAACAGAGATCTGCTGGGCATCAGCAGAGAGAATGGGAAGCAGAGAAACTGGGTCCTGGAGGTGGTAGAGAATGATTGCTGCTGAGGAGGCACTGAGAAGGAGCAGCCAGGATACAGAGACAGGAGCAGTATGGTGATGGATGGGGAGCAGAGGGTCAAGGCTGAGTTTGGATGAGGAGCCCAGGCAGAAAGACAGACAGGGAGCCGATGGGTGGAGAATGAGGAGGGGGAAGAAAAGTAGCTGGAGTCTGGGATTTGGAGGTAGAGAAACAGACCACAGGAACCAAGGAGAAGCTGACAGAGTAAGGGCTCTGGTACTAGTTTCAGGGGGTGGGAAAAAAGCTCGTTGGGTGACGAGACTTGGTAGGAGAGGACGATGGGATTAAGGCAAGGGTGTCAGAGGTGCAGATGGGACCACCAGGAGGGTTGCATTTGGGGTTTTTTTCTGCATTCTACTCTTGTCCCTTTTGATGTCTCATGCAGTGCTCAGGAAGTCAACTTAGCCAAACAGGTAGTCACTAATTGCCTATACCTCATTTCTTAGAAGCGTAGTAAGATAAATAGATAAATAGAAAGCTGCCTAGCATAGTGCTCACCCCTCCAGGCAGGACTGCATCCCAGAATCTGCTAGTTTCTTGGTTTCTCTCCAGTCAAATAGCTGTAAAAATCATTGGTATAAAACGATTTACACCCTCTTGTTTATCCACAGTTGTTACATTCTGTTATTGCCATTAGCTACTTTAGCTAACTGTCAGATATCTGTGAAGTAGATACGTGATCTGCAGATAAGTCATGAGGGGTATCAGTATGAAGGTGCATAAGGTGTTATTTTCAGGGCTGTTTTGCTGTTGCTAAAAAACCCCACCCCACCCCACAAACTAGGAAATCTCTCTCACATTCACAAAACTCCTTCCTAGTAGCAGTTTTGGATTGGGAAACTGAGTATTCAGATGTAGTAAATGTCAGGATCCATGCTGTGTATATACTTTGACTGTCTTGCACTCTGTATTTTCTACCACAGTCTTTTTCAGTGCACAGACAAAATTATTAGATTGTTAAATGTTGGTTTCAGTAGCTGGTTTCATTGTTGTTGTTCAGCATATGGGCAAGGCTTCTTTACTTCAGGTTATTCTAGACCTACTCTGAAAACAGATTTTTTTTCATTCCCCCAGGTTGTACTTTGTGATGTTTTCATTATGCCTGGATAACTGTTATTTTTACAACATTGCTTTAAGACAAGTTTATATTGTCCCTACTTTCCCATATGGGGAGCAGAGGAATAGGGTAGACTTCTAAGAGTAGAAGTATTCACTGAATTTTGAGAGCTCCATGTGCAGTATCTCAGATGCAAGTATCTCGTTTGTGGGATTCCCCCTGCCAGCCACCCCCCTTCTCAGCTCATTGAGTAGCAGGTTGCACTTTAACTCAAGCCAAGCTTTTTAGACCCAAACTCTGTTACAGCTGGGTGTGCCCCGGACTTTTGCAAATGAGGCTGCAGTTCAGGCTTCTAAGAAATGAGGTATAGGCAATTAGTGACTACCTGTTTGGCTAAGCTGACTTCCTGAGCATTGCATGAGACTTGTGAAAGGGAGAAGGTAGAACGCAGATTTGTGAGAGTAGCATTCAGCTGTGGTAACCCGCAAGACCCTTCTCTCTTACATCACACTTTCCAGCTTCTATGTAAAATGAAGAGGAGGTGGGAGAGGCTCCAGATAACAGTTCCTGTCACTCTGCATCGACTTGCATCCTGATCAGGTTCAGGTTGTACTCTGACTGTTGTAAGGATGAAGTTGAAGAGGGAGGAGTAGTGTATAACAGTACTGTTTAATACATCCATACAAGGGAGCAATATTCAGGTTATTCAGGCACCTTAATCCTGGAATTCACTCATGTTAGGAGGTCTGAAAGGGCAATTTTAATCATACTATGAAATCTGTATTTTGTTTTTGTTAATTATCACAGAGACCTGTTGATAGCAAGAGCAAGATAACCTAATGGTTATTGTTTTCATCAGCAACATTACATATTTCTTGAGGACGTATTAAATGATTCAGAGAAAACAATTTAGAGGAACAGAATGATGAAATTTCTAAGTTATGCTGTATTCACAGAATTTATATTATCAGGATTTATTACAGCCTTTGTCGTCTATGCATTGGGGATTCTCAAACAATTTGTGCCAAAAGCATCTCGTTGCAGTAAAACATGAGGAAAGTGATGTCCAGAGACAGTTTTTGTCCCAAAAGAAGTCTCTGACCTAGAAAAGAATCTGAGATCCCCGAGTCCAGTCTCTTAATGGCAAGAGAGGAGACTCTTAACCATGTCAGAAGCAGTTCATATAGACAGCATACATATGTACATTATTCTGTCAGAAAAATCCATGGTGTAATCTTACAGGCACTTCTGAGGGCCATGAGCTGCAGAAAACTCGCAGTCCATGCAGCACGTAAAGACTGTATCGCACAACAGCTCTCGATAAACACTTCTCAAATTCAGCTGCTGGTAGGGTTATTTTTACTTCTACTATCAATCATTTCCAATAAAGTGTCACTATTCTTCCTCTCTTTCACTGAAGCCTCTTCGTTGCAAACTGCAACCTGGCTCTTGCCTGCTTTATTGCTTTTTAAATTTTTTTTCCCCCTCAGGAATATGCAAAGAAGCTTTAATTTCTTTTTCTTCACTTTGTTTTATAAAAGTTACCTTATTTGCCTAGACTGGATCAGAACTTCAGTACTTTGAACTGCCATGCAGGCACTTCTAAGTGTGTGTATCAGTTATAACAAACACTGCAAATGGCCCTGGTGGGAAAATAAGCTATATAGGCTGTGTTTTCCCTTTAATTTTTAGTGGCATGGTTTTGACAGTTTAGCTATGTAAAAGAATATTAATGTATCTTAAAAATCCAAACATCGCTTGGAGTTTTTAAACCCGCAGCCGTGCGTGTTGTGAGCAGTGGAAAGAGTCCGTATTAGGGTATCGCAGGAGAGGCAGGAGGCTCTGTGTGGGCTAGGACAGAGGGAGGGAAGGCACGAGATTGTGCATGTGGTGTCTGCTTTCTTTCATCTGTTAAATTGGTAGGGCTATCACAGTGAGCTTCTATGCTAACTTTACCCAAATAATAAAAACTTGGAGACAGAATGTCTGATCTAAAGATATAGTAAATAATAACCACACACTGAACACAATAGATTATTGATAATAAGGGAATCTATGGCAACAGTATGTATAGGCTAACAGCATGGAAATTGGCAAAGATGAGAAGAGGAATGTGACTATTGTGACTGGGTATCCTGAATTTTGGAATAGGCAACAACAAATGTTTTTTTTTAAATTTGCATAGTCAAAGGAGATGTTGTTATTAAAAGTGGCCTAGATGATATCTGGGTTGAGGAGTACTGCAAGAATCTACACCACTTTAGAGTATTTATAATGTATAAATCTGTAGTCTTTAAATGTGATAGTATCTTTGTTGAATGGAACCTTTAAAGTTCACCTTTGAAGTGCCAGAGAGCATGGCTGGATCCTGGGATTTAAATATCCTTCTCTCTTTGGCTTCTGCCAGATATTTTTTGTTTTGTACCTTCTGCAAGGTATGTAAAACAAGTGGGTGACTGTGTCTATGAGAGAGCAAAGCTATTGCAGGTACTGCAAAACAGCAGGGGATTCATGGTTGGCCATGAACGTGGCCATGAAGGCCTGCTGGGTTGTCTAGGGGAACAGAACTCAAATTGGGGGTAGCATTTATTTAAAAACTTCCAAAGACATGGAGGCTCTGCAGCTTTAAAAGTTGCAGTCAGGCCTTTTTTGGGCAGACCAAAAGGTGGGTTTATGGGTTGTGGCTTAAATGTCAGAATTTCAAGTTTCCAGATGTGTCTCTAAAGGAGGATGGTGAGCTCTGTTGCTCACTTCATTTGATGCATATTCTGGGATTGGTTTTTGTTTAGTTTAGCTTCTCTAAATATTTGTTTAATTCAGATCTGAAGCTCTGTGCTTTATAACGCTACCTTTTTTTTTTGCCTCCCCCCGGTGCTATTGTGGTGTAACCAGAATTTGGGTCATGAAAAATATGCGCTTAGTCATCTGAGTAAGCATTCAGGCTTCAGTCATGTTTCTGCAGCCAAGCCTTATTCTGTCTTTCTCAAAAGGCAAGAGAATTTTTCTTTTTGATACAGACGCTGAAACAGCTTTTATTAGAAATTGCCTTGGTAAGTATGTTGCAGAATTATGGAAAGGCTGCACTTTAATATTCCAAGTCCTGAGTTCTTGTGGTTTTTTCACCTAGGGCTGACAGGGATAAGTGAGCAAAACAGGCATAGGTATTTATGTAACAGTCCTTTGGAGAATGAGCATTATTTTTCCAGTAGTGCTTGGTATGTCAGTGTATGTTCTAGAGACTAAATACAGATATCACATGGCATCCCTCAGAGGCCCTGTGAGTGTCCTGCTGTGCAGCTCTCCAGATCTGACAACATTCATTAAACTTGTTTTAGGGGTGTCTTGTTTTCTCAGGCTCTCTTCTGAATCCCCTCACACTTCATGTAGTGAGTGCATGTACTGCCGAGGAGGTTTTCTTGCTAAGGCTCACCTTTTCCTTTCTTTTGCGATGTTTTTAGAAATACCTCCCTTAAAACTGAACAGGAAATGGAATTTTGACTGCATGAAAACTTAATCAAATACAAAAATTTGTATTCCCCATATTTAGAAACACTCAGGAACTTGTAAACCTCCTCATGAGAAATGAGAATAGCCATACCCACCCCAAAATAGACAGTGGTTCCCACTCAGCTAGGGTCTGAGAAATTCAGGCTATGTCTCTACTTTCCTGACTTGTTGCAGTAGTGGAAACTGGGGGACATAGCACACTGCCGGCAAGCAAAGAAGTCTCTGTAGGAGCTGTAAGGACTCAGGGAGAGAAATGGAGGACCCAGATTTGACTCAGACAGAGCAAGGATCTGGAAGTGGATCTGCACCCAGACTTAGTAGGCAAATCAGCTGTTGGTCATCTGATATGTAAATGCAGGATCTCCTGATGGTTTTGAATGGTGGTTCTCTCCAAGACCTAAGTATGTTTTTCTACTAATCTGTTGTATATTTTCATGCGGAAACTTTTAGTTTTGACTAAAATAGTTCTAATCTTGCAGTTGGAGATACAGCTCGTGATGGATAATTATGAATTCTGGCAGAGCACCCCCCCATGTTCAAAATATCACAGCTTCTTACTTCAGAATAGTCAGCTCTGAAGAAGAAACTGAGACTTCAGGAGCTTTAAGGTTTAGTGCATTAAGGTTTGAAAAATGTCTCCAGATTCTGCCATAGTTGGTATCATCATTTAGTATTAAGAAGTGTTTTGAAAGTGATTGTATTTGACCTGGTTGAGCTTGTACTGTATAGTTGTAGAATGAGAACGATACATCACTGTCTTGATGTTCTTTCATCAGACCTTCTGGGATTCTCCACCCTCACCCAAAACAGAGTAGTGAGAGTCAAGGAGCTTGCAGTGTAAGGAAGCTGCGGCACTCTTCGGAGCTGGGCTCTTGCTGATTGTGAGCAGCCCTTACAGCTTCCATTAGTAGCTAAAGGGGGGCAGGAGAGTTGCAAGTGTGCCTGTGAATTTGGACAAAGAACCCCCTCCTTCATCTTAGAACATATGATTATCAAATGGTGAAGACATACCAAGAGATGGTTTCTAAAAGTTTTCAAAGTGGCCACTGCTTTGAAAAGTGTTATGAGGCCATATATAAATAAATACGCAAGCATTTCTGGTGATAGAAAGTTAACCCATGACAGTTGAAATCACCACCACCTGACAGGTCTTGGACAAAATCCTGCATATTCAGCAGGTATCATGCAGGTCTTGTGGAGTGCTGCATGATCAAAATCTGCAAATTTCCCTTACCCTTCCTGTCTCCAGTTGATGATCTGTCTTCCCAACTGATGGGAAGAGCATCATGGCTGAGTGCCTTCTCCCCTTGCCACTGCCTGCTGTGAAGTGTTGAATCAGTTCTATTGAGAGACCAGCAGCTGCACGGCTCAGACAATCTGTTTCTCTGTTAACATGGCTTTAGTGAGGGTATGTTTTCCTGATTCCCTGATGTGTCACATCTAGGAGAATGATACCGGATGGTACATTGCTTCTGTGAAATCATCACCACAGAATTCATTAACACTTTCATGGGGCAGCTGTTTCCATGGTACTAATGTTAGTTGGAATTAGGCAGGTGACTTCAGGCCAGAAAGATCTTGTGAGTCCTTTTTAACCATTGCCCCAGCTTTCTCACTCCCTCCTCCCCCTTCCTCAAGCCCAGGCTTCTCTCTTTCAGGCATGCTGACTTGTGGAAATGAGCCAGCGTTGCAGTGTACCACAAGCAGATACTGCTGCAGGGAGAGGGGGGTAAAGACAGTGTCTTAAGAGAGGGAAATAGATCTCTGTCTCAGCTTAGAAAGATGAAAAGGTTTGAAATTCCTGGAATAATTTTTGTTCAGCAGTGCTTTTGCTACATCTCATTTTTCTGACCCCTGTGCAGTCCTCAGCATGGTGGTGCTTTAGCCCAGACATCAGAACATCAGACTTCCAAATATTCTTGGGATCCTCCTCCTCTTCCTTTTACATGTGTAGTCATGAGGCAGCCAACACAATGCAGCAGCAGAGAGGAAATATATTCAGGAATGTGAAGGAAATGCTCTTGATTTTGGCAAAAATACACCCTTCCATTTAAGTTGCTCTCTTTTACCTTTGTGGTGTCTGATTGCTTTCTGTCATCTGGTTGCAAGGAATGTGAAGCAGTTCTCTCTAACATCTGTCAAAGAAATGGAACATGAATGTTGGGGAGGGAGCCCTCTGCTCCCACCTCTCACTCCTCAGCCTATCCTGGTATAGGGAAAATCTTTAGAGGGAGACTAGGTGGCTAAAAATGAAATAAAGTGGGCAGCAAAATGGAAAGATGTTCCCTGTCCTCTGGAGCTCAGGGGAAATAAAGTCAGCTTGCCTGGAGTAGCTGGGAGCAGTGACTTGTTGGGAGCTAGCAGAGGTTCTTGGCTGTTGAAGGAGAGCTTCCAGGGGTTTGGTGCTTGGCCAGGCAGGGTGGGATCTGGGTGGGCTGCGCAAATAACTGGACAGGTTTGGATGAAGAAGAGGAGCTGTGGCTCAGGATGGCTTTAGATTGAAGGATGAGGCATTTATGTGTTATGGGGATCTTCCTTAAATGCATCTTACATGGTATTTCTTGAAGGTTTCTGAAAGGAACGGGGAAGGACTGTTGGACTGTGTATGAACTAGTAGCTCCCAGCTGTGTTCTAGGAAGTGTGTGTTTTACAGTGTCCTGGATATTAAAGAGCACTGAATCAAGTAGTGAGTGCTGTAAGGCATTAGCTGCTCCAGGCGTGTGCTGTGGGGCTCAGGAGAAAAGCAATGTTTTTGATTGCTGGGTTCTGATGCTGTTCTGGTGAAACAGAGCTCTAACCCTGGGTGGCTAAACTAGTGCACCAAGCAAAATGAATCAATGAGAATTGCAACATAAATAACAGTTTTACTGTGCTCTTACTTGCTTATCTTGTCTCCATCTGTTGAATTTCCCCTTCCCCCAGTTTGTTTCTTTTCTTTTCTTTCCTATGTAATAGTTTCCTTGACTTTAGAATATATATTCAGACGAAATAAGCACAAGGAGTCTTAGGAGAGCAATTATATTCCTCTTTCTCTTAATGGCTTCCTTTGCATTTCTAGCCTCTGCTGAATGCTGCGTGGTTTTGTTTCCATTCACACACCATTCTCTGTCATATCTTTGCTGTACACAATAAGCAGTTCCAGGGATCTTCATGCCTGAGGGATCTTTAAACCATTAACTGAGCTACCTAATGAGTTGTGACTTAAAAATAGATGTAGATCTTTGCTTGAAAATGCCAACTGCAGAGCTTGCACAAACATGAGTGTGAAAACATATATAGTGGTGATTTGAAGCACTAGAGAAATCTTACAGATGTCTTTTCTGAAGATTTTAGGGGTTTGTTTTATTTTTGAAGACAAGTTCCCACAGGTGACAGCTTTCAGGAGTGAGTGTGTGACGTTATACTGGCCAGAGTTGCTCTAGTTAGATTCATAAGAACTGGATTAAATCTCAGTCTCTCTTCTGTGAGAGATGTGAGGTAGAGTTGCTGTCAGTGCCACTGATGTCTGGGATTTACTAAGTCTCCCCTTAAGGTAATGCTTAAAGGAAGTAGATGAGCCTTGTGGAATGGATGAAGAAAGATTTGAGACTTCTTTGTTTATTTCTGGGTTCTTGTGTTTGGATGTTTTTGTAATGCTTGAGATGGGTGGTGCAACAGAAGAGAGAGACACTGCTTGGCCTGGTAGGTTATGTGACAAAGTACAAATGTGGGTGTAGAGAAAGGAAATGTGAAAGAAGAGGAAGAACAGCAATATATGAGAAATAACTGGTCTGGGGTGGCATATTGCCAAGTTATGCATGCATGGATGACAGTCTTAAATTCATGTGGAAGGAAGGGGAAGTCAGCTAAAAGGTGTGTGGGCAGTGGTATGAGAGGACGGTATCTTCATTCTGAATTTGCTACTGAATGGTGGGGCTGTAGAGGAGAACAAAGCTGGGGGGGCAGGGGGAGCCCATTAAGGTATTAACTGTCAAAAAGAAAGACTGGGGTGCAGAACAGCGTAAAAAAACAGATGCATGGGAAGTGCTTACAGCATGAATCCAGCATGTGCTCAGAAAAGCCTCTGTGTGTTGGGGGAGGATGTCAGATCCTTCCTGGGAGTTCTTGAGTGATTTAATCTTCATGACTGTAGTCACACATGCAAGAAATATAGAGAAAGGCTGGGGGGCAGCACAGGTTCCTCTTGGAGGTACTGTTATATGTGCTAATGAGATTAAACATGTTGATAATTTTTGCCTCTGCCTTGTTCAATATTATCACTTCTGTGTAAATTTTGAAACTGCTTATTAGCATGAAGACTAGGAAAGGGAACATCAGACTTAGATCTTCTCAGTACTTTTTGCTGGTCTGTGTCTTCTGCCACATCCTCCTCCAACAAAGGTGTGCTGTGCCTTGTTAATCTTGGCATCATTGTCCTGCCATCCCACACAGCTGTACAGGTGGGTTTCAGGGCAGTTGGCACTGAAATGAGCGTTAGCACTCTGAATACACATCTGTGATGTTTGCTCTTTTCACTTCTTCCTGTGGAAAATGCACGTAGAGTGCAATAGCTATTACTACTAGAGTAATTAGGTACATTGTTAGAGGTGGTTGTGTGTTTGTTTTTTTTTAAAGAAAAACAGAAGTTTAAGACTATATATAACAAAAATTTCATATTATTGGGAGAGGGGGTGTTAGGAGTGGTTAAAATGGAATTTAGCAGCTATGGCTGTCAATATTGGGAAGTGTGTGAGAAGGTCCCATCCAAGCAAATACACATTCCATCCCATTTCATGACCAGGGAAGTGCTAGTATGTTTTTTGGAGGTATTGCTGCATCACAGTCATTGCACAGGAGAAAGGCAAAGGTAAGGAAATACAACTGGCACATAAAACCCAAATGGGAGAGTTTTTTGTGATGGCTATAGTTCTTGTGGAAATCTGCATCTCAGCCTCAGCTTGGCCCCCAAGACAGGTATGACTCCTGTGCAGGCAAGATGTGTCCTCATTGTGAGAAATTTCACTGCAGCAGGGTAGCAAAACTGCTAGCCATAGTTCATGTCTCCAACTTTTAAGTGATATTTTACATGCTTTGATTCAAGCATATAAAGGTGTTAGATACCTGGAAGATCACAATTATAGTCTGGAATTTGTTTTAGTGTTCTATGAGTAGCTAAAGTCAAAGCAGAGGGAGAGTTTGGTGCTCTCATGATATGAGAAAGTGCAACGGTATTTTGTACTACTGGAATTTTTCTTAAACAGCAGTTTCACAAGAAAACTCTATTACTTTTCACCAGCCAAGGGTTGAGATATATGAATTACTGAAGCAGTCACCTGAATCCTTGTTATCAGAATTTATGAACTCAGAGCTGGTTTTGTTGAGGTTTTTTTTTTTCCTCTTTTTTTTCTTTTCCCTTTCAAAGGCGAACTTCATATCAGACACTAGAGTGAAACTATAAAGTAAAAAGTGTCACAATTTCAAGCTGGGATTTTAGATTTCCTTTTCCTCAACTCAGAAGTTTAGGAAGACTGAAAATAGTGGTAGAGGTTCCAATTTTTTTTTTTTTTAATTACAGCCCCAATTTATTGTAGGTATTTATGACATATGAGGTTTTGGAAAATTTGGCATTATGCTGGTAACCCAGGTATGCTATAGGCAGAGCAATGTTGGCATCTCAGGCTGAACATCCCACAGTTTAGGTGTCACAGCTGCCAAGTGTCCTGTGCTGTGTGCATGCAGCACTACAGTCAAAATCTGTTCTGAGGAAGGAGACAATGTTTTTTGGTGGTGAAGAGCATCTCAGTATGGAGCAAATCCATACCACGGTCCTACAGACACAAATTCTGTGGTTTGCCTGTTTATCCTCCATTTCTGCCCAACCCTGGAGAAAGACGAAGTTTTAAAATGAAGGTTGGAAAGACCGTTAGAGCATGTCCCAATTTTGTTTCATTTCAGATGGTCATAATATACATATTAAAGAATCAAGGAAATAAAGTATGTTTTGTAGTGTGTCTAGGTTTTGGAAGGGGCTTTGCAGCAGGTCTCCCCAGATGCTGAATATCGACTGCAGGTGGTGAATGCAGTCAGTGCTGACTAAACTGCAGCGTTTTGTGGTAGAAGTTGTCATAAGGAGAAGGTAAAGAGAGGAGCTGATCTCTAGGCCTTCTTGTATAAACAATCATTTGAGGATGTTCTTGTCTGGTAACAGCATGTTAGTAGCTGTTGGTGATTTACTTTTCTCTTAAAATACAGTTACAATATTTTGAATAAAGTAGAAGCCGCATGTAGCTGGTTTGTAGCCTGTCACAACTGAGTATAACTGGAATCTTAAGGTGCCAGAAAGAATTATTTTCCGTCCACACAGCAGAGAAAAGCAGTATTAAAATGCAAAGTAATCTTACAGTTGTAGCAAAACACATAGCATGTTTTTTATTTAAATCTATATATACCCCACAGTATTGAATGTACAGTTGCATACTTTTGGCACTGCAGTTCGAATAGATTCATGTAATGTCATCAGAGTATTTATCAGGACAGGAGCTTTTCTTCATGGACATTTTTTGCTCATTTTTGTGCCTGTCTTTTATGCTAACCTCACGTGTGCAAGGGGATACCTTTGAAATGTATACTGTCTTACTGCTTTGCCATTTCAGTTGTATTTGCCATATCTCCACTAAGATTTATGAAGAAAGACAGTTGACCTTTGCAGAGTGAATGGCTAGATGCATGTGTAATTAGAGAATTAATAGTGGTATGTCTCATTTATTTACCTCAGGTTGTACAGTCATATTGAGTGCCTGGTGGTGATTTGAATATTGCTACAATAAATAAAATTCAGAACCACACCAAAGTTATTTTTTGAAAGACCTAGTTGATTCACTGCAGGAGAGAGGCTTGGAGCAAAATAATATTTATGTGGTGTGTGCTCTCTGGGGATGGAGAAGCAGGAGTGCTTGGAGAGATAAATTCTGCAGCAGATTTGCTGTATGTCCAGTGGGCAAACTCTTACAAAAAAGCACATCTCTCTCTGTTAACCTGTTCTTTTTATCTTTGTCTATTCTACTTTCTCCTGTTTTCCGCTTAAAACGTGTGCTTAAGAAATTTGAAGCCTTGTGTGAAGCCTTGAAATTGGTTTCAGAGTGTGACTGACACCACATGCAAGAAGTCCTCTCTGAGTCCTCTTCATTCTCGCTTGTGCTGGCAAGATACCAAAGATCTGTTGTAGCTTTTGCCATTTCGAAGGATAAGCTGAGTAGAGATTGGAAGACTGAAGAGAAGAGGTGGATAGAGAAGGATCCCACAGTGCAGACAGTAAAACCTGATACTCAGTAGGTTGAGTGAAAAGATTAGATACCACAGGCAGGTTGCAAAACCATGCTACTTGACTGTTGTTACTGCCTATTATTAACTTGGAGAAGCCTACCTCTGGGACTGGCTGTGTACCCAAGCACTGATGGAGATGCCAGTTAATGCCAACTGTGGTAGAAGCTTGGACAGCTCTCAGGAATCAGGATGACAGTTTGGTTCTGTGAAGCCTCCAAGCAGATTTAATTTCTAGTAGCCTAAACTGGATTTGAAATAAAAGCACAAAAGTGAAAGATTTAGTGATGACCCACTGCCTGTGCCTACCCTTGTTTTATCCCTTGTTTATAGACTGATGCTTCAGTACTAAATCATTGGAGCAGAAATGTGTTCTATTTTTTATTTTAAGAAAAAATTCAGTGCTTTCTTTGAGATTTGCATGTGTGGATTTCCCTGCTTGCTGGGCTGCCATTGCAAAAAGACACGTGCTTCTTGCTGCAGCTTGACTGACTGGCAGTGCTGATGCGTGAAGAAGAAAACCTTGATAATCTCAATTCCTTTAGCATTCTAACACAAAGAATGGCTTTATCCCTTAGAAGAGATCTGGAAACAGGTAAAGATTGTTAACAATGAATTAATAGATGTAGTGCAAATAATCAGAATGTAATAAAAGACAAAATGTTCAAGATAGCTTTTTTTCCTTTTTTTATTTTTTTTTCCCTCTTCTTTTTCTAGCATAGGGGAGGGAAGAGATGAAAGAAACATTATCCAAGCCTCCTTTTGCCATCAACCCCTCTTGAATAAAGAACAACTGGAAGAGCTGCTCTGCAGCAAATGGTGTTAGTTTCTGTGCATCAGTGTGAATTCCAAGGCTTATATGTAGGATTCAGCATTTTTTAACAGCTATATGCAAAAAGAAAAGAAAGCAAAATAAATTAGACATTTATCCACTTATGCCTGAGCAGAGACTTTTTTTTTTTTCAACTAGATAAATAAATAAAGCTGTATTTAAGTGCCTATATATAGGCTGAGGACCACTAGGATTGAAAGTTTCTGCTGGTCCCATTTCTGGTTTAATAATGGGAAACCTTCCTGTGAGGAAAATAGCAGAGAGAGTATAAAACTGATTGTTCAAGGGGAGTTCAGATTCTGGAATTGGTGCAAGTAAAAGATGCTTGCAGTGTCAAATGCTGCTTTAATGTGGCACGTGCATTAGATGAGACCCGAGCCTGTAACTGTTCTCATCTAAGCACCGCTACTATTTGGAACTAGGAGAAATTGCTGAAGTTTAAAATAAATAAAAAATTATATGTGGGAGTCTTCATCCCATATGTAGGGAACAGTTAGCAGGTATAATGGTTATCTGTAGTCTGCTAATGCATGCTGAAGAGAAAGACACAAAGAAGTCATTGCTTCATGCCCTCAGCCTGTGTCAAACCTGTGCCCATGGATATCTTCTCTCGCTGTTACAATTTCAGAGTCTAGAAAATCACTTGCCCCTCCCTAGAGTCCTTAGAAGGCTATATCCTATATAGATCAGACCATAAAGGTATGAGGGTTTCTGCTATTCTTCGTCACTTACACAACACCGAATCAATGGAAAAGCAATTTAAAAGACCCTGTGTCACTTTTTAGTGTTTTTTGTTTGTTTGATTGTTTGTTTGTTTCTATCGAGAAATTCTGCACAGGGAGAAATTTCACAGAGCTGACCTTCCAGGCTGCAGTTTTGCAGGTGCTTACTAACCTGAGTTAGGCCATTACCCCAGAACTGAAAGAGTTCAGACCTCCCTCCACTGCCCAGGCCCTGAATTAGCAGGGCATCCTGGAGTGTCCGCTGGCATCTGCCCCACTGTTCCTCAGAAACAGATTTCTTCCCTCTCCAGCTTTTGCAGATATCATGTTGTGTGTATCACGGGGGTTTAGGCCTCTAGAGCTCTTGTACTTTCTTGCCTTCCATCGTCTCTGTTTTTGGTGATCTCCCTGTGAATAATACATGCTTCATCTTCTTCTTTTAGGCAGTGGTTCAGTAATGCTGAGCTCCAGCAAAAATACAGTTTTCTACTGTGCAGCTCATGTTCCAGACTATGTTGTCTGACCACACACATGGGCATCCTCTTGCTGTTACACAAAGGCATTGTACATTGGATCACTGATACAGCTTTGTGAAAAATTGGGAGATGGGCATGTTTCTTGAGTTTTCTTGTTTTGAAGTTAGGTTGGTTCATGATCCTGCCCACAGCCCATCATAATAAGCTGTGACTCAGCTGAACTGTGTGGCAATTCTAGGGGGATGACTGGGGGCTTCCTGAGCTGGTACTGTTTGACAGAGCTGCTCTTTCCTCAAACCAGTGTAAACCAGCAGTGCTGGAAAACTTACCTGAAACTCTGGGTTTGTTCACAACGACCTCTATACTTTTGTAGAATGTCAAGGGAACCTGGTCATAGTCTTATCAAAGCTATTGCAGTAATAGAAGCACAGTCTCTCTTCAGGCTCAGGAAGATGGCAGAATATCCATTTATGTTTTTTGCAAGTTTGTTAAATTTAACCAAAGGGCAAGAATTTCAGTCTGTGTTTCTAAATCATCACCTAAATTTTGTAGAAATTGGTGCTTTCAACCCTGCTTGGCTTTCATTTTACAGGTGTCTGCATCTCTAAGATGTCTTAAAAGGTATAGTTATGGCTTCCAGTTTTAGACATAAGGAAAAGATTTATTTTTAAGGCTCAGAGGAGAAATCCAAAGGTTAACAGTTGATATATCAGATGTTGCTTGATATGTGTATCTGCTCTTTATTTTTGCATTTCCTTTTGTCTGCTCCTCCAGGTGTCATTTTGACATGAGTACATTCAAGCCTGGCACTAAGGAGTATATGAAACTTGCTTGTAGGGGTGGAGAAAAGAAACTGCAGCATCCTTGTGTGTATCTAGATGCCTTGTAAAAGCTCTTTAGAGAGTGAGAATTCAGTTCTGTGAAAAAATTTTCATAAGCACTTGGTACAAAGATGAAAACCAACATCTCTGTGCACTGTACAAGCACAAAGTACACAGATTATAGTGCAGTTAATATTAATGAAGAGAATGGTTAACTCTAATTAATAGCACAGGATAGGTGAGAAGGTTTTTGAAGCGTCCTGCTCAGAAATGGCATTAATCCAGTAATATCCAAGGAGTAAATCCTGTAATGCTTTTCTGAATGTCCTGGTTAGTCCTGAGGGTGTTTGGGCTTTATTGTTGCACATGTAATTTAATGAACTTTTTAAAAGACCTCTAGGCAACAGCCCAAACTCAGAAGGGCAGAGGGGAAAATTCTGATAGACAGTTCTACTGAGCTAGAACACAGTGGCCATGAAGGAAAAGCTTTTGAATGGGCTGATGGCTGAAAGAAGTAAAGCAACTGCACTTGGACTCACTAATGGGCTTTTTGTCCAAATTGGAGCCATCTCTTTCTTTAGGAAGCTATTTGTGTTGGAAATCAGGCCATAGCCAGGCTGCAGCAGGAAGGAAGAGGCGGATAGTTAGTGATCTCAAAAGGGTGTGCTCTGGGTGCAGAACAACAGCTGTGGAAGTAGGCTGGCTGTGAGGGCATTGAACTCTGCAAGAAAGCTTCTTCAGCTCCTTGCACTGCTGAAAATCTGGTGTCATGCTGGAGCCTTTGGAGCAGAGCTGAGGAGCCTGGAGGGTGGTCACCGTGGTGAGGCTCCCTGCCCGTTCAGCTGAGGAGCCAACAGCCCTCCTGAGGTCACTTGTCCCCTCCTGCAACCTCTCTGTGCTTCACAAAAATACAACGGTGTGCACTCAGCAGAGGCGTACTTGTCACCCTTTTCCCGTTCTCAGCCTGGAAAAAAAGAGAAGCCTCTTACCTTCTGTCCAGTGGTTCCTGAGCACTTCCTCAACATTTCATAAGGTGTTACAGGCCTTTCCTGCCATGTTACTATGTCTGCTTTGCTGAAAGTGATGTTGGAAGCAGCAACGAAGTGGAAGCTTTTTTTCAGTGATGGAAATTGTCTGTATTGGAGTCAATAAATAAATCAGAATTTGCTTCCTGTGACCTTTAAATCATGAGTTTCCCTGTATCAAGAGGTGTCTATGACACCATTTGTGCCTTAGCTTGGCAACTGGGTGGAAAAGCAATCTCATTTTCCTGGGCTGATTCATAGGTCCCTAATGACAGGTTACATGTTAACACTTGTTTTCAGCAATTATCATGCAGTTGTGTTTTGACTGGGACCTGTCTGCAAACATGAGTGAGAAGAGCTTCAGGCTAAAGCCCAATAGTGCAGCAATGATACTTTTTGTTTGCCTGTTTAAAAACAGTTCCCCCACAGTTGTTTTAGTCCTTTTCTAAAGCGAATAGATCAGAGGTGATTGTTCTTTGCTTGTTTTTTATTCTGTTTCAATGCATTTAACAATGCTTTATATAGCATCAGTTTTGTTGCTGCTCCATCATTACAATTATTATTACTATAGGGCATAAAGTATCAAACTCAGATCACAGTCGTATTGTGTAGGAACCGTATAAATGTGCAGTAAAGAGAGAGGCTCTGTCACAAAGTGTTAGTAGTGTCTAGAGAGACGAGGCAGAGAAGAAAAGGCATGATTCAGCAATGTGTCCCTGTTGTACAAAAGCTCAGTTGCAGAGTCTGATACAGAGCAGTTCTTCAAATGGGAAGGGACATGTTTCTTGTGTACAAGGTTGCAGGATGAGGAAAGATGAGCTCTTATCTCCCTTCTAGAGATTAGCACCTTTAAAATAGACTGGTCTTGCATGTGACCGAGAAAGAAGTTCAAGCATCTAGGTAGTTAGTCAGAGGTCCCTTTCTACCCTGATGGGGCCAGAAATTTGTGTAGTATTTAAGAAGCACATTCAGAGTCAGTGTGATAGTCCTCATTGTTTCAAGTCTTACTGAACTTTAAGGATTTGCACTGCACCTAAGAAATCTGTTTTCCCAGCAGCTGGGGGGGGAAAGTGGGAGGGTTATTGTCCTTAGCAGAGGGATTCTCCGATCTTTGCTGCAAACAAGCAGAAAAAAAATGCTGTTTCCCATCAGAGGCGAGTGAGTGGTCTGTCTCCGTCTCAGATTCAAGATCTCTCTTCACTGCCACTCGAGGTTGTTCCAGTTCCAAGTGACCAGTTGTTTCTGTATTCCTCAATCTAGGAAGCTGGACAGCCTAGAGATGGTGAAAGTTTTGTGATGGATTGGCATCCTTTGGATGAAGAAAGTGTTAAGAGTAGCCTTTGCCACCGTCTTTGAGCTCAGATGCGTGTGTGTGCCAATTTAAAGCAGAATGATGCTGGCTCACTGACATTGCTCTTTCCTGTTTCTTTACAGCTCCTGTATGACAATCCAAAAGCCCGTCAGGAAGTAGAGTATCATTGGAGAGCATCAGGTTGTCCCCACATTGTCCATGTCCTGGATGTTTACGAGAATATACATCATGGAAAGAGATGCCTCCTCATTGTGATGGAATGGTATGGACCAGCAGCAGCCCCCCACCAGGGGCTTGAGGGGGTGGAGAGAGGGGGAGAATGTGTTGGTTTAGATGAGATTTAGGTCAGCTTTCTCAGCAGCATGATTTTGGTTTGCACAGCAAATCT
Source organism: Athene cunicularia (assembly GCF_003259725.1). Taxonomy (NCBI): domain Eukaryota; kingdom Metazoa; phylum Chordata; class Aves; order Strigiformes; family Strigidae; genus Athene; species Athene cunicularia. The sequence continues at coordinate 18,828,165 of NW_020799116.1, forward strand.
TTTGTTGTCTTTATGGAACTGGTAGGGAAATGTGTATCTGCTCCAGCCATCTTGTATGATGGAAAAATGAGGAACCTTAACCAGAAAATAAATTTTCCTTGTACTCCATTGCAATTGTCCTCATTAAAGCCTTGACTAATTAATACAATCTTGAAAGATATGTCTCTACAAATATGATATGCTTTGATTGTGATTGGCTTCCAATTTCAGTTGTTAATCCAATGGTCTGACATGATCCTCTTTGCTACTATTTTGACTTTTAACTTTTCCTATTCTCTCCTTGATCTGTAATACCATGATTACTGCCTTCTTCACTGGGGATAAATTAATAATCCTTTTCAGTGTATTTGCTTCCTTCTTTCTTTTTTCTTCATCTCCAATCCTTAGATAAAATAACACTACTGTCAGACTCCCAGTACCAGCATATCTGACTTCCCAACTATGTGTGTGATATTCCTTGTGACAGAGTACATTAACTGAAATCATCAAAACTCTTTGGTCTTGTTCTGTTTTCTATTTATTCCATATGACAATGTGCATTGATCCAAATGAGTGTGGTGTTTAGGAAGCATTGGCATAGAAGACAGCCTGTAATCTCTTCTAATCTGTTCCTGCCATGGTTCTGTGCACAGTCAGGTGTTAATGTGAACTCTTCTGCTCATATAAGGTGGGGGATTTATTTGTGTTCTTTGTTTCAGCATGGAGGGAGGAGAGCTGTTTAGCAGGATCCAGGAGAGAGGAGATCAAGCTTTCACTGAGAGAGGTGAAAAATTGCAAGTTTAATTTTGAAGTTTCTTAAAGATTGCTTCTTCCTTTCTCTGTGCCTCGCTTAGTTCCCTTGCAGGAATTTTTCTTTGATTTAATTTTTGTTTGTTTGTTTTAATTTTCTATCCAACTCTCTATTAAATTTTCTGTCCAACTCTGTTATTTTTTAAAGTTCTGAAGTTTTAAAATCAGGAATTACCAGAATTGGCCAAGTTCAGGAACAATGTGTAAGGTTTAGAGGAAAATTCTTCATACAAATCTGCTCAGCTTCTTCATCTCTGAAGCACTGCAGCCTCTGTTACTCTAGTCCCTGGTCTCCTGCCAGACCACCTCTAACATGATCAATGCAGCTCCTACTGCGATTTCTCTTCTGGCTGCCCCTCAAGCAGCATCACTCACTGGGAACAGCTATACTGTTAGGTGATGAATACAATGAGCAAATCACATTTGATGAAACATCTCTTATTCAAGGGTTTTTGAGCACTACTTGAAAGGAAGTGTTATTAGCCACACTGTAAACAAGCCTGCTCATCTGTAATAGGAACTATGTGCAAGTTCAAAGACCTGCTATGAGTCAGTGGCAGAGCTTGCAGCACAGTCGTCTTGCCATTTTTATTGTCTTTGCAATTTATTATTTGCAGAGTACCACAGGTGTGCTTGACTGTGGTTCTCCTTGCTCATTCACAACAGACAAGAGCTTGTTTCTGCTCAGGAGTAAAAATGTTAGTGCTTGTAACTAGAATCATGACAAAACTATTATTAGAAGAAAATCTTACTATGACTGGTTTGCAGGCCTGGTATAGAGGCAAGGCTTTTTCTGATCCTGTGTTTCCTAGCCTGGAATGAATCCTTTATGTGGTATGAGACTTGTGTAGGGAAAACAAGCGCTTATTTTCAGGAACTTTATTTGTTCCTCTCTAAAATACAAGATTCCATGGGGGAAACTGGTTCTGTGATCATTAGTGACTCCACTCTACTAAAAATGTGATTTTTCTACATTAAGTACCATTGTATAACATTCTAAATACTTACTCAGAAGCCATCTGGGAGTGTTAAACAAAAAAAAACACCTTAATTTTTTCCTGAGATAAATGAGCCCTGTTCCACTGAATTCCCCAGGTTCACTGGCAGTTTATGTATCAGCCACAACTTCCCATTAGGAGCCAGGATTTTTGGCCTGGTCCAGGAAGGAGAAGGGTTGTGCAAGGTTTTATACAAAGAAGATGAGTGTTTCTGCCTTCTGATTTTCCTTGCCTGAGATTGTGTAATTTCAAGTCATGTGAAGAAGGATTTCAGGTTACACTACAAGAATTTCTACCTTTTCTCTCACTACTGCAGATGAGGTTTCTACCTATGCAGAAAACAGAGGATCAGGTTGAAGTTGCTAATTCTATTTTCTTGTCAAAGGAGATAATATAATGCTCATTTAATATATATAATATACTCTATAATATAGTGGAGATAACATAATGCTTACTTAGTACAATGGGAATGTCACTCCTCCCTGCTGTGAAACCTCTCCCTGTGTAACTGAACTCTTCTAGAGTTCACTAGTACTGATGCTGCAAGGCAGATCACCAACCACTAGAATTTCCCACTGGGGTTATGTTAAATTTTAGAAACATATTATTTCCAAGGTGGCAGTTTGGGCTTTGCAGAATAGAACTGTTGATTTTGTTTCTCCCGAGGAAGAACTTCTAAAGACAGTGAGGAATTAAGATGTGACCTATCCTAAAATTACTATATTGTTATGTTGCTCTATTTTTAGAAAATCTGTTAGATCCTCCTATTACTCCTGAACTAGAAGCTGAAAGTTAAACTTCTGTTTCGGACAACCAAGGACATGTCCTGGACAATCAGGGATATGTCCTGGTTGGGGCTCCTTTCTCCACAGTCTTCATGTTGCTTGCGTACCTGCTCTGCTCTTGCTGCTTTTCTGGTGAGCAAATTAAAGCACAGATTTACAAGCTCATAAAAAGCAGGAGTCTCAACCATTCAGTTGCAGTGCCTGCTCAGGAGGAGGGCTGAGCAGCCGGGGAATTGGGGGGGTATGGTTGCCTGCAAAACCAAAACACAGCTGTTAGGGCTAATTTTAGGTTTTCTAGTCTTGACGCTAGCCCTGTATTCCAGCAGGCTGTTTGTAAGTCATAAGCATTCCCAAGCATGTCCCTGACTTACAGTGGGAATGTTAATGTGACCTTTCTCTAAAATTATATTTATAGAGGCCTCTGAAATAATGAGAGACATCGGAACAGCCATCCAGTATCTGCATTCAATGAACATTGCCCATAGAGATGTCAAGGTGAGGCCTGAAGGGGTGTGGGCAGGGAGAAAAGAGCATAAGGCAGAAAAACAAATGGGCAGTGGTGGTTTAAATAGAACTAGGAGTACAATCAGATGGTCAAAGTGTTCCTATTCCTCTGCCAGTGTGAGGAAGGGATCTGTTCACAACTAGTTTGCAACTAGTCAAAGGTCAGAATATTCATGTATGCGAATGCATTCCGGTTGTGTACTAATGCAAAAGAATCCGGTGATAGTTGGATGGTTAATTAAAGAGGTAGTACCAACTTGCAGTCCAGTTAATTAACCAGAAAATAGCACTGCCTGAAGTGAACTTGTACTAGATGCTATACCTCTGTGTATGGTCTTTGCCAGTTATTAGTAGTTTTCAGAATCATACCCACACCACCCCCCGAAAAAAAAACAACAAAACCAACACCAAAACCCCCTTCAGAAACAGGAGAAATAATACCAATTCCATGCATCCAACCCACTTTAATAGTATATGTAAATATTGGGAAAATTGGAAGATCTCAATTACTAACATGTGGAACAGTTTGCTTTATTAGCTAGTTTATACTCAGCTCTTGTTGTAGAGATTTGACAGGGTTTGTAGTATTGTATTTTGGTTTAATTCAAACAAAGTCAAGGTAGTTGCACCAAGGCATCTCTAGCGCAGCCATACGACAGTGTGATGGAATGTGCTGGGTGGAGAGTAGGTCACATAATGATAGACTGAGGCATCTGATTGATTCTGCTGTTCTGAGTTTGTGCATTTTCTACAGATGCTTCTGTGTGTTTAGCTGGAGGGAGAACTGCTGTTTCTTGGTGTCACTGAGGGGTGTGTTTGAGAGTTCTTTAGGTAGGAGCTAGAGAGTGACTTAACAGTTCAGAGACTAAAAATCTATTCACTTTTATGGAGCTATGTGTCATTGCCTATCACCAGCACAGAAATGGAAGCGCATAGACAAACACCCCCTACATACACTCAGTGAACTAACACAGAAATGGTTCAAATTGCTTAATAAATCCTAAATCCTGGGTTTTTTTCATCAAGCCCTTCCTTCTGTATGTCCCTAAACACCACCAAGAGAGAGGGCAAAGCTTCCTTGTGACTGAAAAACTGGAAGACAAGTTTGAACAATTGCAGGTTCTGGAGATGTGCCGTTGTCCCTGTTCTTGTTTACAAGAGCTTTTACTTCCCTCTGTGCCACTTCTGGCTTTGGAGAGCCTTTATGGAGCGTGGAGCAAGAGTGGAATCAACTCAGGTTTCAGGAGACAGAGGAGGGGGGGAGCAGGAAGGGGACTGTGTATCAGTTGATTCTGATGGAGTTATGTCAGTTGCTCCTTGAGAGTTTTAGGACTTCTCTTGTCTTCTGCCTCAGCTACTTGAGTGCAGTACGAAGTGCTGTCAGATCAGCTGGTGTTGATCAGACAGAACAATCCTTGTAAGTGCAGTGACCTAGAGAGAGGTTCAAGAAGCCAGACTTGACCCTCATCGGACCCGATGAGACTCTTGTGATTTGCTCTCCTAAATACCATGTTGAGAAGGATGTTGATTCTTAGTGTGAGCAAAAATGCTACATGTCAGGAGGGAACTTTCTGCCTGGTGTGGTGGGGATGTGAGAGAAGTAAGAATATGCAGATGTTGGTGGTGATCCAGGCAAGTGGGAATAGTTTGACCTTTCAGCTCATTAGAGACATCTCTTCATTGTCCAGTTTATCCTTTCTCTTGGTGACCTTTCAGCCTGAAAACTTGCTTTACACATCTAAAGAGAAGGATGCTGTACTCAAACTCACAGACTTCGGCTTTGCCAAAGAAACCACTGTACAAAACGCACTGCAGACCCCCTGTTACACTCCTTATTATGTGGGTAAGTCATCTAAGATGCATTACTTTTGTGTTTCAATCTGTCATCTCTCCCCTTATAGCAGGTCTGTGGGCTGTAGGAATGGATGGAAAATCTTCTGTTGTGGATGTAATGCAGAGAGGTAGCCTGCAGAATTTAAACTGGGATCCAGTCCAAACCTAGTCTGGTTTCAGTACAGTTCAGTGCTCCTGCTTTCTTCCATGGTTGCAGAGGAAACAGCCTTAACAGGGGATGCAAATGAGAATCAACGAGAGAGAACATGTTGCTTCTGATTACACTTGAAGTAATCCTGATGTTTCCTCTGAATGATGCAATAAAAGCCATAATTTGAACTCAACTTCATGATTATTTGGGTGTTTCCTTGTAACACTTCCCTTAGCTTAACTAATGCAATAAAAGAGAATGGGGAGAGTATTGCCTCAGCTATAAAGCTTCTTAAAGCTGGCAAATGGAGGAATTAGCAATAAAAGACCAATGTGACTTAATCACAGCTGAATTTTTGCCTGCAATGTGTGCAAAGACAGAGCACTGTGTAATGAAGGCCACATCAGACTGTCCTTTATGCACTCATTTTAGAGTGTGTCCGTTTTGGTCTTTGAGTTAATAGTCATTCACCATATGGTATGACTGAGGCAGTCCATGCTTGGAATGTCTTTGGAGGAAAAAAGGACAATTTTTTTGAATAATTGGTTCTCTTCTACAATGTAAGTTTTTATATTTTTTTGTATTGAAAGATACTGTTATTCACTGTTAGCAGATAATTACCATAGCACTGTTTTTTTTCTGATACTTTCTTCTATATTTCTGTAAACCAGGATTAGTGATAAAACATTAAGGAATTTATGCATATATGTTTTTATGCCTTTGTTTTTGTATATAGACAAGCTGACATTTCCCTTCTCAACACCTTTTTATAAACCAGCATGATTGCTCATATGTTTAGAGAATCATTTTCCTTACAAAATGAAGCTCCCTGCCAGTTCACCTGCCCCAGGGAAAAAAAAAAAAATCATCCCCTCTAAATGTCTCTCTCTATAATTTTGCTCTGGAGGCCAAAGAAAAATACATTGCTCTGGGTTGCTGGAGCTAAACACATTCCACCTAGGTATCGTTCAAAATTTTATCACAGCTCAAGTAGATCCTTTCTGTTCTGATTTCTCGAACATATGCTCCTGCCTCTTTCAGTGCAGTGTCTCCCTGTACACATTTAGCTATAGCTCCTTCTGCTTTTCTGTAATCTTAGTACTCTCTTAGGCAGAGAGACACTAAGGTGAAGAGTAGGGCATTTTGCCAGCTCCATTCCTCCTTTTTAAAGCTACATTAGATGTGTTTAGGAACTTGTCAATAGAAAATACTACCCAGTTCCTGCTATGAGTTGCATTTTTTTAATGCCTCTGATGTTTGTGGTTCAAGTATGTGATGGAGATGAAAGGAAATATCTGGGACTCTGTTAATTTCTGGTTTTAATCTTTTTTAGCCCCAGAAGTCCTTGGTCCTGAGAAGTATGACAAATCATGTGACATGTGGTCATTGGGTGTCATTACATATATTCTGTAAGTATTTGGAAAGAGGCTTGATGAACAGAAAAAGGACACATCTTGTTAAATCTGCACTTAGAAGTAATTAGTCGCTAGGATCATTCAAGCTGCAGAAGAATATAAACTTATATGGGACTTTGAAAGGACTTTGCTAGTTATAAGAGTTCTTTTGTCCACTCTTACAGCCTGTGTGGGTTCCCTCCATTCTACTCAAACACTGGTCAAGCCATTTCTCCAGGGATGAAGAGACGAATTCGGATGGGGCAATATGGGTTTCCCAATCCAGAGTGGGCTGAAGTATCAGAGGAAGGTAACAATGCTCGCTGCTACTGATGAGTATGTGCATGGTGTGCAGTGGTGGAGTGCTTGCAAGAGACTGTTTCTAAAAACCTGTCTTAGTTTCTGTTTCTCTTTCTTTTAGAATTTAAATTAATTTTTTGTAAGGTGATACAGAGAATGACTGGGAACTCAGATACTAGCCAGCAACCAAAGTATTACAGAAAGTAACTGACTACTGAAAACTTTCTTTAAAATTCCAGCTAGTGCTAGTGAATGCTGAGATTAAGCGCTCTGGAAACAAAAGTCCTTAATCCTGAGAAAGGAGACTGCCAGGACAGCTGCAATACAAGCTGAGTTGGAAGAAAGGCAAACTGTTTTAAGAACTCATTCAGGATTTGCCCTGCTTGGTGATACAGCCAGCAAGGATGGCAAGTTTTCATGCTAGGTTTTTGTGATGTGGGATCTTGCCAGCCACCACTTCAATCAAGGTCAACAATTTATTTTGTATAAGTCATTGACCAAAGCTGCTGCTGTTCAGCAGTGACCTGGATGGACTCAAACCAGTGTCCTGAAAGTGGATGGTTTTGATTCCCTCTTATTCTGACAGTTTCATAGGCTGGAAGTCTCATCTGCCCTTCATATTAGAGAGAAAGGTCAGCAATTTATGGGCACATCTTTTTCTCTAACAAGCCCTTTAAATTGCTGTGGCTAACATCCTGTTATTGTCTGCTGTTTAGCAATAACAAATTATCATTGGATAATACTGTGATCTGTGGCATTTTAACCCCTCATTGGATCTCATGGCTACATGTGCAGTACAGACTACTGAACATTAATAAAGGAAGATGTTTTACTTAGAGGTTTCTGGCTTAATATTTTGTCTGCCTTGGGTATTGTTCATATTACAGCAGTTATTAAAATGCTAGGGGAACTTGGTGAGAGAATGCTTGGAAAATTTGTAGGGTTTCTGTATGCTTGCCTGAATGAAAATAGGTGCCCTCTGTTTTTGAACCTATTAAGATCTGATAGTTCATGTGTATTCTTTTAGGCTGATCAGGCACCCTCAGCAGACTGCTTCTTTTTGCCCTCGTTTGTACTGTTCTTTTCATAGTTTTCTTTATATAATCGTTGTGGTGTTTCATCATCTGTGGAGGCTTTCTCTAAATTGCCCTCCAGCTTCCTGTAATCATCTTAACAGGCTCTGTTTGTGGTCCCCTCCTTTTGTTTCCTTGTCCATTTTAGACTCCAGGTAATTTCTCCTGTAAAACTCCTTTGTGGCCTCTCTTGACAAGCTAAGTCTCAACTTGTAGCTCTGGCAGCTTCTTACAAGCATTTAGTCATCTTGCATCAAATGTGTCTAAAAAAGCCCTCTTATTCAGAAGTTTTTCTAGGTTCCCCCTAAGGAAGTTATGTGTGAGGCTTTCTAAATAAAGTCCCTTGAATGTAGTGTTTCCAGACTGTCCACCCGCATTAATGAAACTCCGGTCTAGACTCTCTTATCTCAGTTACTTAGTATTCTTGCACTGGCAGATACCATGTTCACAGAAAGCTACTGCAAAACCTGTTTGTACAATCCATTTCTTTGACTTTGTCCTTTTAGTGGCCTCTCAGTCATCAAAGAAAAGTTTATTGTCCTTTTTTTTTTTCCACAGCCTGTACTAGTTTTTGTCTTCTATCATTTCTCAAAATACCAGTTTATGCATTCATTCAGCCTATAATGGCAAGCATGTCACCATCTTTCAGACAGGCAGCTTAACAGCTTTCTGTTCCTGTGTTTCTCTTTTTCTCAAGTTCTTGCTCTCAAAACAGTTGGTTTGGTGATGTAGATGGCATAGCTGGATTTCCCAATCCTTTGTCTTTCCTTCTTACCTCTTGTTGTGGATGTTTCCCTGTTCTGCCTCTTTAAACATAGTAACCTACCACACTGTACATGGCTTCTTAATATGGTAACAGCAACAGGTATGTGTTTTGAGTTCTGCAAAGTTATCTTTCTTCAGTCAGCAGGTCTTGGTGTCCTCAAGGTTACTTGAGTAGTAGACTACAGCATGCCATGTTGGTCCTGTTTTTCAGCCAAACAGCTGATTCGCCATTTACTGAAGACTGACCCAACAGAGAGGATGACGGTTTCTCAGTTTATGAATCATCCTTGGATTAATGTGAGTTTCATATCTCTTTATACAAGATGAATTCTAACATGCAAAACATTCTAACATGCACAGCAAGAGAAGGATGGTGATTACTGTTAATAACTTAATTAACCTAACGTGCCCTCCACAGAGGGTCATCTGCCTGTAGAACCACAATTCTTTTTGGTGTTACCAGAGGACACTAAGAGAGAGACACCCACAATAGCATCCTTGGAAGCAAAAGCTGAATGTATCTATATCTTCTGTGAGCATGCAGTCACTGTTGACTCTGCAGCATATGCATGTGTTACTCTCCTTAAAAATATAAAAATAAACTGTATGTACTTACTTCATCAGTGCAGGATTTAGAGAGCTATTATTGGTGGTCTCAGGCACCATTGTGCTTAGCTGTGTTAGTGTGAACACAGTCTTCTGCTTAGTGGGAATTTTCATCCTTGGCAGAGTTTGGAAATGCTGGGGGGAGGAGCAAGGGTCTCGGCTTAGTGCCTGGTAAGAGGCTGACGAATAGCATGGTACACAGAGTTATTAATGGTCCCAGTTCAGGTTACGTTCTATGACTTGGTTGAGTTTACTTTTCCTTAAAAAAATGGGTTTTGGGAAAAAAGAATAAAAAACCCTAATAATACAAAACTATTTCAGACAAGAATCCCAGGAGATACCAGGCTGAGTTTCAAAGTATCTTCTCTGCTTTGTAGGTGTCACTCAAAATAATACATTATACTTCTCTTATTTGTGCCTTAAAGGACACCAGTTTTATTCTCACTGCCCAAAAAATCATCAGCCAGGAACAGAATCACTTGAACTGTAGAATGCCCTTTTATCTGTGTATGCTGATCCTCAGAGGAAGGGGCAGAAACAGAGGCATGGTTAACAGTCAGCATTTCTGTAATGCCTGCTTGAAGATCTGAAAGCTCTTAGAATCTTATAGTAATGTAGCTGTGTAACATCCTGATGAAGCAGATGTCTTCATTTACAGTTGTGAAATCTGAGAAATTAAGGTAACAAAGACTCTGTAGAACTAGAACGTAACTTAGACAATGTTTCTAAGTCTTTTTTAACCAAATAAAAATGTGATCGCTGTTCAGAATACCTCCAGCTTTAAGTGTTTGAAGACCCAAGAAGGAGGTGTTTCAGGAGTCAGCAGGCGATGAATTTTAACAGAATGAGTGCCTAATAGCTAAGGAAGCTACCACCTACAGCGACACATGTTACTTGAAATATGCATATAACCAATTAATGAGGAGGAGATTAGAGACAAGGTCTATAGACTGCTGCACCAAAGAGCTGTGCTAGAATACTGCTCCTGGAAGCATGCTCTAGGAGCTGCAGATTGGCCTGCCTTTCTGCTGAAGCTATTGTTCCCATGAGGCAGAGGGAGGGAGAAGGAAAGACCAACATAGTGAATGTCTGTGTCCTTCCTTTTTAAATATCCCTGAATGTGAACATATATGGGGAGATGCCTTGCACAAGTAGTGGAGGAGAGTGCTTGTCTCTCCTATTTTTTCCTTCTTTTTTAATTAGATAGATGGCAGAAGTATTATTGTGGACTGTGCAAAAATTATCAATTTGGATGGAGCACATAATCCTCTAGTTAGCTTGTAGGTAAGATTTTTTTAACAAGGAGCAGCTCACAGCAGATAGGAGGGCACCTTCAACACCTGCTCAGGGGCACCACTAAAGCCAGCCTGCTGGTTTTCCATTTCTCTTGTCCCAGCTGTACTTGATAAAACTATACCCTGGCCAGCTGGGTTCTTTTTCCAGGGGCTGCAGGCATCATGATTTCTGTTTCCATTTCTGTAAATACTGAAGTGCTGCTGTTAGCTCGGTGGAGTATAAGCACTGCTTCCGATGTAATGCTTATTTTACAGTGACATGTACAGGGATCTCCTTAGACTTTGCTGACATGCAGCTGTCTTTGGTGTAGGACACCAGAGTAGTAAACAGCAAGTTTGGGTAGAAAGTGTAAGGAAGATAGAATATCCAAGTGAAATTATAGTTTGGGTTATGGACTGGCAAGAAATACCATGATTCTTGCTGAATTTAGCTAGGGAACTGTGCTTTGTGCTTTAGAAATTGTACCTTATTCTAATTTAATGTATCTACTGATCTTTCATGGCAGGTGAGCATAGATCTCAGTTTTATGTGGAAGAGCATCTCAGGTGATGCACAGTCTTCTGGACTGTGCCTTACTCTGAATAATGGTATCATTTCCTCTTTTGGGCATACTTAATGATCTGATGAACTGCTAATCTCAGTTAATGTATATGTACAAGAAAATTTCTCCTACAACAAATCCTGGAAGATAAAGGTCAAATGAACCACTTTAAAACATTGACTAATGAATAATGAAATGATAGTTAAAATCTAAAATGTACATAAAAATTCATCCAACACAGTGTTATTGGTTGGACTGAACGGGAGCAGAGTGAAAGAAACTCAGTACTGATTTCTCTCTCCTTTTGTTCTTTAAAGATACTGTTGTGTGGGGACCATAGTCCTTTTCTACCTCACATGAATTCGCTTGTGGAGTGATTGGAAACGTGACTAATGAGGGCCACCAAAGGACATTAGATAAAGTTTTATGCCCTCCATACACATAGAAGAGCAAGCAGTCACTTTCCAAATGTGATTTTGCAGAAAACTTCTTTTGGTATTTTTCCCTTTCGTTAGAGATCAATGGCAGTGCCACCAACTCCTCTTCATACCGCACGGGTCCTGCAAGAGGATAAAGACCACTGGGATGAAGTTAAAGTGAGTCAATCATAGTTCAGATTTCTTGAAGTCAAGTCTGGTAAGAGATTAGATGGGATGGCTTCTCTGCATATGCTTATTTCCTTGGGGATTGTCACCAATTTGAATACAACCATATAAAACAAGGAAAGTAAAAAAAGTCTTGGTTGGAACAGTAGTGTATATGATAACTGTTAAACAGAAATAAAAATACAACTATTTGAGCTTCATCTGACACCTTACAGCTGTGCCAAATATCAACAAAGCTGGTGTTTATGATCAAAGATATTAATGATGCTGCCTGCTAAGCCACTGTATTAACCACAGAGGAGAAGGGACAGTGTTGAGTGAGTTTGAAGTTCATTATATTGAAGTGAAGTATGATGAAAATATAGGGGGACAGGGTGGAAGGTTGAGCTGCATTCTGTTTTTTTGCTCTGTTCTTGTATTGCTAAATAACCTTAGCCTTGTCTTGCTATGACATTTGGGAATGGGAGGCAGAAAAAGATCTGTCTTTCCTTTAACCTAACCAGGTGCCTCGCCTACTGTCTGTACTGATGACAGCTGAATACTTCCTGCAAAGTGAAACTATAGGGCAGACTAAAAGTTGTTTGCAAGCTTTAACCCTTTCCTGCTGGCCTTTATCAGTTTGGCATGCTTTTACAATTAATTCTGAATTTTCTGCACTTACAGTGCTTGACATTTTGACGATTGCAACATTCCTGTAGTGTATTTTACAGATTACTGATTTTATTTAAATTACTGATGTGTAGTCTCAGCTGTTGAGCTATGTAACGGTAAAATTTCATAGGACCCAGGCAACATTTGCATCCTGAGTCAAAGAAATCAAACAGATATTTTCACTTAGCCTTCTTCATTTCCATGTTTCTGAGAACTTCTTATGCTTGTGCTTTGTATAGGTCCCAGAGGTATTCCTTTGGGCCACTGACATTCCCATATTTAATCGTTTTTCCTTTCCTTAACTAAATACTTAGACATTCATTTACTTAAGCAGGTTTTTGTTCACAACCTTATTAAAAAGTTTAAAATTCACCTGCACTTAAACATTAATTCAAACTAAAGAAGCATGTGAATTTGAAACACATACTTTTAACTGTGTGAACTCTTTATTCTAGTTCCTGCTATCCTGTTTGGTAACAGAGCAAGGAAAGCAGTCTTCCGAGTCTGCTGTGAGAAGCCCAGATTCAGTAGCTGGTGAAGGCCCAGAGCCAGCCAGTATGAAATGCTGGGCATAGGGACATGGTAGAATTTAGGTGAGCAGAGTGTGGTTCTGCATGATCACATATGCAACACTGTGTGAATAGTTCCTCCTGAATGAGTCCATGAATAGAACGAAGCCTTTAGTCATAGTGCAGTGCAGCAGAAAGGGCCTGGCTATTTCTGGCTGTAGTGTAACAGAGGGTTCCTTTTTGTATATTCATCTCCTGGCAGTCGTCTGGGGTGGCTGTGCGCTCTCTGCCTTGGGGTTTTCAATAAATTGCTTCCTTGGTTTCAGGAGGAGATGACCAGCGCTTTGGCTACCATGAGGGTGGACTATGATCAGGTGAAAATCAAAGACTTGAAAACATCCAACAACCGCCTCCTGAACAAACGCCGAAAGAAGCAGAAGCAGGCAGGCACCTCTTCTGCAGCCCCAGGGTGCAATAACCAATGAGAAGAGAAGCCAAGGACCTGTGGGTAGAGGGTAGAAGTTAAAAGGAACAATTTAAAATCAGTACGATCAACTCAGTCTGTACCACAAAGGCAGTGAGACTGTGAAGAAGCTATCCTGCAAAGAGGGAGCAGTGTGAAAGATTACATTTTGATAACTTGAATCAGGGCTTTGCTTTTAAAGGCTAACGTTTATGACATGATTCTGTTGCATATTGCTAGGGAAGGTACAGTAATACCGGAAATGTTACGGGGTTTTGTTTTGGCTTTAACTGTATTGGACAAGAGGAGAGAACAGGAGGCAGTCTCAGCATACTAATGCACTGCAGCTTTAACAGCCATCTACAACAGTAACTTCTGGTGCCATTTTAAACTTGGGAATAGAAAAATTGCTGAGTGTTCTGCTAGGAGTGTTTTAGTAGTTCAAACATGAGTACTGAGAAAAATGTCACTGCTCTTTATACATAAAGTAGCACAGGTGCAGTTCTATTATGGATGCATCTGGACAGCATTTCATGGTAGAATTGGTAATAGTCAGTATTTCCAAACTTACCTCCTATAGTTACAGGTAAATCACATAAACAATAAACAGTTATTCCTGTTACAGGAAAAAGTATCCATACATTTCCATTTTCATGAAGTCTTCATGTAGTCTCATGTGAAGATTTGAGTTTGTCATGGATTCTTATTTGATAACAGGTCAGTTTTCTAAACTGTAACCATTATGTTGTGTCTGTGTTACTGTCAGATCCCTCTCTTGTCATGTTTGTAATTTAAACGGTACTTCATATGAAGAGTTTTAATAAGGATTTAGCTAGTTGAAAGTATCCTGCAGAGAATATTGCTGTTCCTCTTGGACCCACAACCTCTAGGGCACGCAACTGGACTTGCAATTGTGTACGAGACTGCTCTAGAAGAGAGACTTCTGAGATTCACGATGAAGTGGCAACTGCATGTTCTCTGAATGGACCCTGGTGTTTGCCAGCATCCCTTCTGGTAATTATTTCCAGATCCTGTGCCTAAGATGTGCTGATCATAGCAAATTTTGGGGTGATAGGGTTGGTTTGTTTCCTGGGGTCAGGGAGGGGGAGGATGCCACTTTATTTGCAGTGTTTTGTCAATGTTTCTGGATCCAAAGATTTTTGCTACCTAGGGCAGATTACCTATAAGTATATCCACCCATTTTTTTTCCTATTCTAATTCTTGTTTTATGGGATCCTAGCCTTGGTTTGCTAATTTGTTTTACTTTGTGATCAAAATATTTCCTCTCACTGTGTTTTGGGTTTTTTTTTAGTTGAGGTGAAGCAAATATTTGTGAAAGTATTATCAGAGTCTAGGATGAAAATTATGTGCTTCCACTGATGCAGGCAAAAACTACTTTGTGGTAGGTGCACAGAGTACTGGTGTGTTAATAGGCTTGGAAGAATGTTAAAAGACGAAAAGGAAAACAAGGCTCTAGAGAGGATCTGAATCATCAAATCTGACTGCCGCATTGTGTTACCTCCGACAAAGATCAACTCAAGCCTTTGGACCTTGTCTGGGGAGCCCTGTTCCTATCTTCGAAGTGTTGGATGAGACCTCCATTTTTCTTTGTGAACTGGTCATAGGGTTTTATAAACTGATTTTAATAAATCATGTTATGACATTCCTTCCTTCTGTCATCCCTGGTTTTGTTGAGGTGTTGCAGAGTTTATATTGCTTTGCGAGGTACATCTGTGTTGAAGGTGATTGAAAGAAAAAGGAAAGAGTTCAATGATGTCCACATTCACAAGCTACCCAACTTTGATCATTTTTTAAGATTACAAGAGTTTGTTTTTAAATATCAATCTCTGCAGAGATGTATTTTAAAGTTATTTCATGTTTATCTAAGTATCTCTGATTATAGCATGTTTATTTTATCATATTACTGCTATGAATTATGCAAATAATGTTCACTTCCTGTAAATGATAATAGAATGAATGAAGAGTTGTGACACGTTCAGGGTGCAACAGCTGGGATTAGAGTCAGATCCAAGTTTCTGTCACTTTATCCAGATTTTTTGAGGGTGCTATGTATACCACATCCCATCCTGTCCCCCATCAGGGTGATACATGCTCCCACTGTCCCAGTTAATAGGGCAGCCTGTCTGTAATGTGGTGATGTCCTGGCTGCCTTGGGTAGAGCAGTCTTGAGGCTGTTGCAACCTTTTTCTTTTGCTTCTGTCTTGCCCAAATTTTGAGCAGGAACTCTGTTTCCAGCTGGTGCCTTCTTGCTTGTCAGTCCAGTCTGGAGCTTGCAGACTGTTCGTGAGCAGCATCCATGGGGAGCTCTAAAGCACCTTCCTGTGGGTGCCAGGCTGTACCGCACTGCAGCTCAGATGATGATGCACTCGAGCGCAGCACCTTCAGCTTTCAGCCCCTGTAGGGTCAGACAGTAAATAATTAAACTTGGACTAATGGTTCTCGCATTCTACCCTGCAGTGACAACATCCAGGAATACTGTAACGCCCGGGGGGAACCTGAGGAGGGCCTCGGAATGGCAGACACGGCAGCGTGTGCAAGTATGGTCCAGAAGCGTTTGCGCTTGTTTTACAGCTGGAAGGAGGCAGCTCCCTGCGGGCTGGGGGGAGCGCAGGGCCCCTCGGGCCGCGGCCCTGCGCTGCTCTAACGCGGCGGACTCCGCGGAGGATCTGCCCGGGAGCGGCTCTGGGGGCTGTGCGCCTTGTCACCCTGGCCGGGGGCGCAGGCGTTCCCGTTGGCCCATGTTTAGACAAAGGCGCTTTTGAGAAAAGGAAGATTTAGTGAGGAGGAGAGAACCAAAGCTCTTCATTCCTTGCACATAATCATAAGTATCTGTACTGTTTTTAACCTGTGTTAAAGGTAGGGAGGAGGTGTTAATCTGTGTCTAGCTGCTTTGATATAGCTGCATGCTTAGCCTAAGGATGAAGCCATCCATGGGAGCTAGCTCAGCTGTACATAATGGGAGAAAAACTTGTCCTTGAGGACGCACCCCACCTCATTCACCAGTGCCCTTTCACACTCACTAACAAACCACGGGGACAAAGGGAGCAAAGGCAAGCAGGGAATGAATTTACATTAGGGAGAACTCATTTCTTCCAAGAGTATGTGTTTTGGAGAGTTTCTTGTGGAAATACCAGAATTCCTTTTTTCCTAGATTGCAGTAGTTCCCCTCTTCACCTGGCTGTTCTCAGTAGTGAAGCAGGCATAGCTGAGAATGACCATAGTTAATTCTCTTTTAGAGAGCTAAGCAAAATAAAGGAAGCAAACTGGGAAGACAGAGAACATATACTTGAAACCTCAGAGAAAAGAAAATACTTTAAAAATTTCTTGCAAGCTAGCAAGCCAGATTACTTCAGGTACATACTGAAATGCACCTCACATCTGGAAAATTGAGGTTAGAGCAATCCTAGGTGATAACATTTCCTAAAGAAATGTTTCCCTGAAATCTTAACACTGGGTAAGAAAATGCTTTTTGAGTATTAAGTACAGCTTTCAAATAAGATTATTTTTTTTTTAGTCTGTATGGTTAGAAGAATTTAATGGGGCAAAGGGAGTAGAAATGAGGGATGATATGTCATGTTGAAGAATAAGATAAATTATTGTTGTATTCTACTCCAACTTATTTTTTTACTGCAAGTGCTACCTCTGTGCAGACATAGCAAGATAGATTCAACTTTTTATTAGTCTTTTACCACTGGAAAAGGAGGATGTTCCTGCACTCTAGGGAAATATGGAAGATAACCCTTTGACTGTAGATGAACAGCTATATTGGTAAATCTGTAAATGATGCCTAGCACTAAATTTATTTTAAAATTTACTGTCTCATGAATCCGCCAGGTACCAAGATCTTACAGGTCTGCTCTAACTGCATAAAGGCACAGAGGCATCATCGTCAGTGGGCTTCCTCGTACTACTCGAGACCGCAAAAAGAAGCAATTGCTGAAATGCACTGCAGCACTTCTAGCTTCCAGGAGCCAAAAGAGAAAAAATGCAGTTTTCAAATAGCTGGAGGTGACATGAAGGGCCAGGCTAGTTTTTGTCTGGGGAGGGGTGGTACTTGAAGATAGTATACAGGTGTCTCTATCTTGCTTCACTTCAGCTTCCAGATCTGCTAATGAACATGTCTTAGGTGTGTGGGGCTGCAGACCCAAGCTTCTGGTAAAGTCTCTGCTGCTTTGAAGGCATGCTGAGTTTTTTCCACCGTTTGCCACTGAAATGTACTTATTTGATCTATGCTTGCAAACAGTTTAGCATTCTTGGTCCCACACCTACAATGAAGCTGAATATTTTAAAAAAGGAGTTGCATCCTTTTCTTCCATGTTAAGCTTCTAAATTTATTTCTCTTGAATTTCATTGCATTCAAGTTAATTACTGGTATTGCTAGTATGACAGTTGTTTCATATTGTACCACCTTTATTTGTTAACAGTCAGTATAAGTGCTTCATTTTGGGAATGTGTCTTTTTTGTCTTGGGAGTTTTATTCCAGTTTTCAAATTAAATGGCATGGTTATTTTGCCTAATGTTGTTCTCGCAAAACTTCCAGGCTAATCCATTTGGGAAACATGGAAGATGTTCTCAAGAGATTTCTTATTGCTTAGCTACTGAAACACCTGCTAAAGCTGAGCTTTTTAAAAAAACCCTGAAAATTATTTAAATGTGAAAACGAGTGGGTTGATTTGGAAAAGAAATTTCTCAAAGACTAAAATTAGAATGGAATGTGTTAGAAGAGAAATACTGGTGGGGGAGGAGGACTAAGGATTTTTAAAATAAAAATGCTACCACTTGAGTAATGATCAAGGAAATTCTGGTTAGGATATTAGCTGCTGCTCCAACCCAGAGCAGTTCCTGAATTCAGAAATAATTATGTTTCCCTAAAGATAGATGTACAATATGGACTCCATTTTTTTTTTCTGAAGTAGTCTAAAGCAAGGCTCAGCTTGATGTTTATAAATGAGACTTTTGAGTAAATGCTGTTAGTATACCAAATAAATGGCTCTTTTTTTTAGAGCAACTAACAACTGAACAAATATATGCTTTGCAGATTAAGTTCTGCTCTCCCAAAGTTGCCTGAGTGAACTCCTTTTCTGCTTGCAGAAACCTTGTCAAGGTGAGGTTAACTTTCTTTTTTGCTTTCAGACATTTTGCATTTCTATCTTGCACTTTATCACTGTGTGTTTGACTTTTGTCTTGAGTAAAAATCTAATTAGTTGTCTCAAGGCTAATGTTCCATGATGCAATGTTTTTTCTTTTTTGGCTCAATTACAGTTGTACCACCTCTTCTTTTATTTCTGAACTTCTTGTGGTGTAAAGTATTGGAAGATTTTCAAGGAATCCCACTACCCAGCAGGAAACAAGAAACTACAGTGTATGTGAAATGGTAAGGAGGAAAGTTCCAAGCATGGGTAATAGTAGGAAAAACATCCCTCTGAGGATAGTAGGAGACCTCTGCAAAGAAATGAACCCAACTGGAACTTAATAATTTTTCTTTCTGCTTGAGAATGGGCTGTGGCTATACTCTCCAGTATTTATGGGTGCTTCCTTTAGAGGTGACCCAAAGGGATGCTGGTCTTCTTTCATGGTCATAGAAGTGCCCTGCTTGATGGTGTGGCAAACAGCTCTGCTGTTCTTGCCTCCCTGAGGCTTCTCCCAGAGGTTGATGCACTTTCTCCATCATCATTTCTCATACTGAGAGGTGCTGTGATGAATGGAGGGGTGTAGTAGGTAGCCATTGGCCCTTTCAGCTCCTGCATAGGATGTTTTAACCTTTACTTTATCTCAGCTTTACACAGAATAAACATGTTTAAATTTCTTAGGAAATTCTGTTACTTTAAAAATCCTACTTCCCATGAGTTTTAAGCTTTTTTTTCAATTGGCTCTAAAGCACCATGCTAGTGTCCTGGGTCATAGAACTGTTATTCCTTAAATCCCTTGGTGTTGGTTCTACATTATCTCACTGAGAAGTAGCCACTTAGAGCGGAAATACTTTTATTTCCTCCTCCTGGCTTTTAAGTCTTTGTGGAATACTTCAGTTAACTACAAAGATTAAAATGAGGTTGTCTACTTCCTTTTAAATCCTTTGATTTTCTTCTTAATTTTGTTAGTTTGATGCATTTTACACCGCTTGGAAGTCATGAATACTTCCTTTAGAAAGATTTGATGGCAGTATTTCTGTTTCTTCCCTAAACATTAAAAAAAATCCTATAGAAGCTTTTTGCTATAGGATATTTTAAATCTGAGGAGTAGGAAGGAATTGAATTTCCTGATTTAAAGTGGCTCAGCTAGGTCTGCCTCCTTGTTTTGTAATAGATTCTCTGCATCTAGCTCAAACCTCAGCTGGCATTAGGTAGAGCTATCAAATGTTTTCTTGATTAATTTGTCATTCCTGCACAAAGTCAGTTTTTAAGCTGTTCCTTGAGGATCCTAGAACAACTATCTCATAAGCAATCATTAACTCCAAAAGTACATGACTTTGTCATAAAGCATCTGGTGCTATCACTTGAAGCTTCCGTCATCTCAAGTTACAACAATGATATGCCTGGCTAACAGGAACACAGTAATAATAACTGATTACATTAGTTTGCTAATATTGTTTGCTTTCATAGCACGTCTACAGGCATTCGTGTGCATGCACGCACACACACAGGCATCAAACCTTCTTCCCATAACTAGAGTCTAATATAAAGTTACTTCATTTCTATATGAAACCTAAATGGTGGTAGTGTTCTGTACTAAGCAAATTAATTTAAAAGTATTTCTTTTAAGCCTGAAACTTTCTTTGTAGGATTCCTGAGACTGTGTATTTCCCCTTGGACCAGATTTTGTTCCCAACTTCAGAAAGTTATTTCCAGTGAAAATTGGAAAAGAAAGTTCATATTTGTTAAAAAGAAAGTTGGTATTTGTGTGCCATATATGACTGCATATGCTGAAGTAATAATGTGGAAGAATCTAATTAGTGCTGTCCAGGCAACTGAAAATCTTAAGTTTGCTTGATTAGAATTAACTGCTGCATACATGAAAGGAGAAATTGAATTCAGATTTCTATTAATCAGAAATACCATTTTGCCAAAATGATTTCTTAAAAAAAAAAAAAAAAGACATGCTAGTCTTCCATTTGTATGATGATGATTTCCATGTCAAGAGTGATTTTGTGTGCTTACATCTTGAAGTTATATATTTTAAAGTTAAGTACACATGAAGCTATTTCAAGTGTTGTAGCCCAAATGCTTTCAATTCAGAGTACAAATCAAGTATATTTACATATGTACAGATATATACTCTGGCGCAAAGCCTCAAAAAATTAAGTCTGAGCTTTTGTTGTCAGGTTCACTTTTTTTGTCTTTCCATAACATCACTGAAGTAAGGTTTTTGCTGCCAGTAAATGTTGTATGGTTTCATGACTGTCAGCTCTCTCCATCTGCCACTGGACATTGCTTAGTCCAAAGAAGAGGAGAGAAGCAGTGGGGAAGAGCTCTGCTGGAATTGTCTGTGTTGTTCTACACATGCAGATGAGGCATGGCAGGTCAGCTTAAAGGACATAGCTGTCTATCTACGTATTGCTCAGTACCTGTACCTCAGCTCTGTAGGAAGCTTTAGTTTTGTGGGAAGCTGCCTGGCAGATCCTGCCCCTGGGAGCGAGCCCAGTCCTAGTAGGTGTGTGTCAGAGGAGAGGAGGTATTAGCACGGAATGAAAACCTGTCCTGTAATGTGAAGGGTGAGCAGGAGTGAGCAGTGTGTTTGCTCTGAGGACTGGACCTCTCATACTCGGGGCATCTGGATGCAGGAACATGGACCAGCCGGGGTTATGGGCAGCCCTCCCCACTTACGGTCTGCTGTACTGGGTGGCAGATGAGGCGGGAAATAGACTGTCTCTGATGGAGTTAGCACTTGGCTGACCAAGTCATACTTGGGGTTTTTTTGTTTTTCCTGAAAAAATTCTAAGAAGAAAACTATGTTCCACTGAAATAGTCTTACAGAGCATTAGGGAAAGACTGGTTTATTTACTGAACACTAGCTTTGTGCTATTGTCACAAGCTTTGTGTATGTCACAAACTATCAAGGAGCCTGGTAAAATACTAACTCTTGATCTGAAATGCTGCCAGCCACAAAGATGTCAGCATGTTTGTTGTCAGGGCTCAGACCAGGTTTGGAGGTTGTCTGCATGTCTTTGTAAGTCCTGAGAAGTCCAGGTGATACAAATCAGTGTGTTGTGACAATGTTATAGACCAGTGATGTCCAGTCTTTTTGTCCAGCCCAGACAGCATGGACAACATATTCTTACCTAGAAGAACACAGGGATGTAGACAGCAATTCTTACAAGCATTTGAACATAGTTTATGCAGGCACCTCTGCTTGTGTGATGGTTGGCAGGAGCAAAAACTCGTATGTGACCAGTTGTCACAAAAGTGGAAATACACTGCTCACATGATGGATACATGTACATGTTATACAACAGGAGCAGGAAAAGAAATCATCAGGGAATGGCCAAATGGTGAATTTCAGTTTCTGTTGGACTGTATGTTTAGCTCAGAGGTTGAACATCAGCCCTCCTTGATATAGAAATTAATAGATTCTCTTTGAAAGCAGATCAGAGAAGACTGTTCAACTATGCACCAAAGTGCAGAAGTATAAATGTTAGACTAAAGTCCAAAATCTGAGCATATGTAACAACAAAAAGGAAAGAGTATACAAAGTGCACAAGCAGACTTAGTATCATCCCTTATTTTGAAAATAATTCATAGTAATCTGAACGTTATTTAGAATGCTATCTGTAGGCATTAAATACTTGCTTTATGAAGAAAGTGTGCAACATTCCTATCTTTGAAAGTTGAGAGAGCTTTACTAAATACCTTACGGTGTTTGATATAATAGTCCTAAGGTTTGACTCTGTATATGCTTTTGAGGAAGGTGTGAACAAATTGACTGTGTGAATTGGAAAGGAGTTGGGATGAAACATGGGCTGCACTGAGCATCAGTTTATCTGTGCCTGTCTCTGCAGCTGTAGGACTGAAAGGGAGCATGAAGCCCAGGATTCCCTGACAGCAGAAGTTAGATCTTCAGTTACTATAATTCCTGCATTGGAGGGCAAAACTGAGGCTAGAGTAATTTGTTTCTCATTTAGCCCTTCATCTTCTATCTTTATTCATTCACTAGAGGTAGGATGGCTCTAAGAGCTATAAAGGGGGGTGGTAACTGAAGAGCCCTATCCCTGTGCACAGAGTGAACTGCAGAACTTGGAACACGCTGAGTTCGAGCACAGTGCATGTAAGAGATCTGACCTTGTGCTGCGAAGATGGGGTCCTGTTCTGACATCAGAGCTCCTTTGTGTTTCTCACCCCTTTTTAAAATATTTTTTTAATAGGAAATGTGGGGTCATGTAAAAGACTCTCATGCTCTTCTTTTTGACTTCCATGTATGTTCCTTTCCACTGTTTTCCTGGACTTTCTAACATATTTACATTGTCATTGGGAGCGAACATTCAGAGATCATCCTCTGATCATGTAGTGTAATTGCTGTCAGACTCAGGCAGCAGCTATTGACAAAGAGGAGATAATGTCCCTTTGAATGTCCCCAATTAGGATAATTCTGTTTTTTAGCTGTTCATTCATTATCAGAGAAGTAAACAGTGCAGACAGAAGGTTGTGAAGCAGGGTGTTTATTCACTTGTTTTCTAGCCTTCTCTCCGGATTAATGAAATGACTCATAGACAGTAGGGGAAAAAAAAAAAAAAAAAAAAAAAAAGTAGCTGGAGGTGGGACATGCGAGGCCAAATCTTTCTGTCAGGACACCCACATCTCACCATAGCTACATATGTGATTTGATTCTCTTTGTTAAATGTAAAGAATAGATCACTTTTAAAGACAGACAACCCCCCCCACACCCCCCCCAGGGCAAAATAATCAAATGGGCATCTAATATATGCAGGTTGGTTTAGATATGTGTGAAAGAAAACGATTGCTGGTGAGAATGTAAGACTACGGTTCTGTGCAAAATTGCTTTTAAGTGTTTTCCTACCTTCTCTGCCCCTGACAGAGGACAAACAGTGCGCCTCACATGGGTGTGTAATACCTGTTGTATCTCTGCCTCTGTATGCTGCCAAACGTTCTGTGCTTTTTCTAAAATGCCCATCCCATAATCATGCTCAAACCCTTACCAGTCTTATGAAATCGTGAAAGTAGAATAGCGAGACTGCTCTGATTTCAAAGATACTCGAGGATTTATTGGCCTTTGAGAATCTGGAACTGAAAGTCTTGGAAAAGTTACATGAATTTTGAGCAGAGAAGGAAACTGAACACAGAACTAGATATCACAGATGCACTTTCAGTGCCAGACCATCTCTGTCCTCTCTACTATAACTTCTCAGGGAACACTCAGACCCATCTTTTTGAAGATTATATATCTGCTTTTGAACTGTTTACTAATAAAAATCTACTAAGCTTCCATATTAAAAAGCTACATGAGTGATGAAGCACGGGTATGTATTAGCTTAACAGCAGGATTTTTCAGCAAGGTCCAACAAACTGAAAGCAGGACAAGAGAGGAATAGCAATTGTGGAAATCCTGAGAAGAATTAATTATAGCATATACTACCAGGCAACTCTGATGTTGAAAAAAAACAAACTGAGAATCACCTATATGATACTTTCACATACAGAAAATACTGCTCTGCATTTGTATTAGATTCAGAATCTATAATATTTTCTGTGTTATCTAAGGGAAATAATATGTATAATCCTGTCATAAAGCCCTCTTTGAATATGGCTTTTTCTCCATGGGAGTACATATCAGACAGAAATATTAACCTACTCCAAAAACTGCTTAGTTTATAAATTCTCAAAAAAAATGGTATATAGCCAAGATGTTCAGCTATTTATTTAAAACTTATTTATTTATTTAAAATTTACTGAGTTAAAACTGTTTACTGATTGTTTCTGTGCCATTTCATTTTGAGAGAAGCCAGTATATCTAGGATTGAGTTTTAAACCACACAAGACAAAAAATGGGGATGAAGCTGGAGAGGGAGAGGAACTTGTCAAAGCCTGTAGAGAAGAAGTGAGGATAATTAATCAGACAAATGGAGATAGAGAGCAGGTGGGCAGAGGGAATAGTCTGATAGAACAAAAGGCAGTGAAATGAAAATGAATGTTAGAAGAGGTGAGTTTTTCTCTGTTTCATAAATTATAAACTGTAGCAACAAAAGCTTTCCTTGTCAGCCTGAATTTTTAATTTTTAAAGAATAGCCTTACAAACATTAATCAAAGCAGTAGCATTTTAAATGTTTTTTAATTGAAAATTGTTTATTTAATATAAATAAATTGATTCAATGCTGACCATTTAAACAGTAGGATATGAAGGCCACTCACAAGCCTATGAATTCCAGAAAATTACTAAAATACTTAATGTGTAAAAAGTGGTTTCTATCATATATGTAAAGGAAAAATATTAGAGATGCTAAACTGGGAAGAGAAAGGGAAATGTAAGGCAAGGGCAAAACCAGTGTTCCCTTGACATGTTTGTAAACCAAACATTGCAGTATTTAGGTCAGTACAGGAGACAAAAACCATAGTTTATAAGCTAAAGTCAAACTGAGTGGTTAAGGTTCATATCCGAGCAGACAGTCTAAGGTCAATCTTCCCATTTCTCTGTGCAACAAAGTAGTGTCACCTACTTCTCCAGGGAGCAAGAGTGTGTCTGACAACCCCAAAGACCATCAGAGATGGAAATTAATTCACTGCTTTTGCAAAGAGAAGCAGCTGGTATTGCTTACTGTTTTGAGATAGAAGGGAAATGCTCTCCGATTCCATGTTTACTTTGCAGTTCCTACACAGAGCTGCTAAGGAGCCTGTTGCTGCACTAAGGCTTTTTATGTCCAATCTGCACTTTTTCTCTTCTTGAGGCAGTACTGAAGTATCTTCCTCACCGCGCTGTCCCGTTGTTCCCTGGAGGCTAGGAGACTGGGAAGCGATGAGCACATACAGAAGGTTTGTAGGACAGATCGAAAGGGTTGGCTTTCTTAGATGATTGAAAGGAAAAATTTAGAGGAGTAATTGGGAATGAATAAAAAGAAACAAGAAGGAAACTTGAGGGTTCCAAAGACCATGATCCTGCAGATTTGCAAATGGGATCATCTCAGATGATAACACACCTGAGCTGATTATCTGTCATTAGGCTGCCAAGACTAACATGAATGCTGACTGCTTTTGTTGCAGCTGGGCCGCCTTCTGACCAAATTGTCTAGGAAATGCTAACTGTAGCAATGTAACAACAGCACAGCTGAAGAAGTTGTTGACAAAAGAATAATGTTCTTTAGTAATAACTGTCTGAAATATCATCTGAGTCTACCCAGAGCATTAAGAAAGTAGACACAGAGATAGATGGATTGGGCCCTCTTGGGATGGTGTGGTACAGATAAGTGAATTCAGAGTACTGATCCAGATCATTTCTCCCTTTCATTTGATTGAAGTTATGCCTTCACCGTAAAGTTTAAGCTGACACTAAATTACAAAAAAATACATTTTGAGCCAAGTGAATGTCAGTCTCTAGTAACTGAAATTTCATAGTGTGATTTACTGTTGCCACAAAGATGATAACAGGGGCCTAAGGTGGTCCTCTGGGTGTCCCCCTTCTTGCATAGATTTTTTTTTTTTTGTAAAAGTATTTCATTTACTAGTTCATCAGAGTTTTCCAATAATCATAAACTAACTTTCTGCATGAGAAATCAACATCTGTGTATGTGGGAAAGAAAGTTAACAGAACTTTCCTGTTCTAGATGCAGAGGAAGCAAACTAGCAGAGTTGTTGCAGCAATTCTGAGACTTTTTTTAAGGAGTATTTTTTTAAACTTTTTTTTTTTTTTTTTAAGTTAGAAGAAATACTAGCAGAGACTTTTCTGGACCAAAAGCCAAAGAAATAATTCTGTATGCAAGCTTAGCAAGGCAGACTGTCTTCACTCTTTCCTCTGTCCCTGTGGATTTAACCAAGGTTCATGTTTTGGTCCAGGTTCAAAAAGAGGTGCAGAAGAATCACAACTGTCATATTTGCAGCAGTTTGCCTTTCCTCTGAAGTTCAGCGAGTTCTGCATGGAGATAGTAAAAGTTAAAATCATTATTTCTTAGCATTAAAATAGACTGGCAACACAATTTTTCCAAGGTCATCACTGTTCTTGAACTCTTTGTACTGCGGCTTCTATGCAAATAGTTCAATTTTGTATTCTTCATTAGCTAGTAACTATACACAATACATTAAAAACAAACAAACAAACAAAACCTTCCAGGCTTTGCATTCCTTTCATGGTAGATGCTTACTTACCCTCTGATGTGTCTAGTGAATTTAAAACTATGATGATGAACTTTTGAATTAGGGAACTTTATAATGGTTTTATTCCTGGAGGTTTTTTAATACCTGGCCTGCGTATGCTGTGCTAACAGATGCACATCCCTCTGAAGGGTTTCATCAGTTCCCTGTAATGTGAAAGTCCAGGAACATTTGTCCTGTATTAAAAGTTAAAAAAAAGAATTAATTTAATCCATGTGAATTTAGTACCTGTGAAAGAAGCAGACTTGATAGGTCCAGTGGGAAGTCCTTTGCTTAGCTAAAACAGAGCTATTGTAAATAGCTTCCTTCTGTCTGCAGCAGTGCGACGTGAGATTTTCATAATACCCTTAAAAACTTATTCCTGGTGTAAAATGTGGCTCCACATACATCCTTGGCATCTGTAGCTGTGACATCAGAGATACAGGACCTGTATCATGAGCTCTCCTCAGTGGCATTTTAAACTACCTTGTGGGGTGACAGCCATAGGAGCAGTAGGTTTGGGTCACTTTCATTTTGCACTGCAGGAAATGCTCTTATATTCTAAATAGCTTTTTCCCTTACTTGGAGGCAAACCTACATGCTGGAGTTTGCAGTCCAGTTCTATCAAAAAAGTGAATGGTATTAATAGCTTTTAGATTCGCACTTTTACGTTCACTTTGTTATCAATACCTAGATATTTGGTATGTTGTTTAAAAATTTGTCTGGATAATTATTTATGCTCTACCCATAGGACATGCACAAAAACCGAAAACAATATAAACCCCATAAAGCCTCACGTAGATGCTGGTAGGTGATTTTTTTATCTGCTTTCCCAAATGGAAGTTATAAATTCCTCATTACTGATCAAGTAAGTTAATAGTGCAAGTGTTTAAAGCAGTCATGAATCATTAATTTCAGTTAACAGGAACCCACAGAAATATCAGAATAAGTTCATGAGAAAAATTACTCCCATAGAGAAATCTGTTGTCTATCTCTTTTCATACATGGTATTTACCCTAATCCAAGGTGAATTTCTTTTCATCCTGTAGAGATTTAAAAACTAAGAGTTGTCTTTTATCTGCTAGATAAAAATGTGCCTAGAGTACTTCAGCACTGCTGTGTTCCATAGGGTCCCTATTGTGCTTTGTGTAATGTTCTCATAGCTCACCATGGGTGTTCTTATATGGCTTCATTTTTTTTGTGAAGCCTTCTTATTTTTAGAATAAGTTTATGCTCTGCTGCAGGGTCCCAAAGTTGCATAGATATGCAGATGGAAGAAAATTGAATCCATAAATCAATCTTAAAAGAAAGAGATTGCAAAAGTAGGACAAGGTACCATCTTCAGATGTTAGAAGAGAGAAAAAAAAAAAAAAAAAAAAAAAAAA
>NW_020799116.1:18856169-18887398 GCF_003259725.1 Athene cunicularia
CTGGAAAAAAAAAAAAAAAAAAAAAAAAAGAGGAGAGAGGATTTGAATTAATCCTAAACTGACTGGCTAGCTGGTTGTTTGGATAAAGTATCACAGTGACTTTTGCTCAGGAAATAATATTAATATGCAATGAATTTCCATGGTGTGCATCAGAAAAAAAAAAAAGTAACTCAGCGTTCATTTATGAACATTGACCTTGGGAGCCTGACAGCACAGCAGACATTTCAGGGATCGTCTGTGGAAAGTTGTGCAGAGCAGTCTGTGTCAGGGAGGCATGAGTCTGTGTCAGGGAGCCATGTGCCACTTCCAACACGGCAGATCCTGCCGCTGTGTGTGACCTGTGTAGCAGCAGACTGTCTACCAAGAAGAGTATAGACACGTATTCCTCAGCTAATGGATTAGAAACATCCTCGTAAGAGGAGATGGGGAGATGATGACACTGACAGTAAGCACTGAGGGGAAGCACCAGGCACACTCTCAGTGGTGGTGATTGTGATAGCAATTCCTTGTTATTTGCAAGGACAAACTCCTATGTCAGTCACTTGCCTTTGGTTCATACATAATGCATTGATATTTTAAGAGTAAAGTTGTATCCAAGCTCAAAATTACTTTTTTGTCATTTTATTTATTGTGGTTTTCATTTTATTTTGGTTTTAGGTTTCATCTGATTTGGGGGTAGAATTACTGATGGAAGTAATATTTTAAAGTTAGTTCTTACGCCACACTTGAAAATATATGAGTCTGTCATGCCTCCGTCGTTTTATCTGATTAGAATGGCTTTTTTTTCCCCTGGCCTACTAATAGACTGGAGTTCTGTGTTACAGGCAATGCAGTGATGACCAGCTGAGTATGGGACAGGCAGTGGTAGCACACAAATCTTGTAAATAATATCTAATAAATCTGAGTGAACAAACAAGATTTGCTGAGTTTGTCTTGTAGACATGTGAGGTTGGAAGGCTCCTCACTGCTTGCTTCACTCTTTCCCCTCTGTGTCAGAGAGATTTATCTGCGTACTTACCGACACTGAGCAGTGATCTTACAACATCACCTAGAAACGGAAGTTATTGCCGATTCCTCTTTCTCAAGCATGTTTAACCAGTGAATCAAATGCAGAGTTGCATTGCAGTCTGGTAGATTCTGTTCCTGCTCACAAGAAAAAAAAAAAACTTGCACTGATGAATTAGAATTATTTTGTGAGCAATAGAAAGATGACATCCCAAGTCCTCTAAATTCTCTAGAACTAGCACTATTTATTTAAAAAAAAAAAAAAATAAAAAAAAAAAATTAAAAAGCCAGGCGGTCATGAGGGGCAATGAGATTTGTGCAAACATAATGCAGGAAATGTTGGACTGAGAGATACAGTGTCAGTTGTCAAAGGTGCATAAATTTGGATAATGACCAGTATAATTTTGTGTTGTTTTTCACAGCTATTAGGTGTTTCTCTGTGTAACATGGTCAGTACTGTTCCTCCTAACATATCTTACTTTTTAACTTCCTCTGATGGCGTAAGGTAAAATATTTGCTAAATTTTCCATTTTGTTTTACGGTTTAAATTTTAATTCTCTAAGAATTTAGGAGTGTGGATTTTAGATTGTGTTGTATTTTCTCAGTCAAATGCAGGAAACTCTGTGTTTGTATGTATGCATACATGTGTACGCACATTTAAATTTGGGGACTTGAAGACTTGTTGTATCTCTATGGAGTTGGCAGGACCTGAGGTAACCACCGTATAAGCCGCCACAGCAGGTGAGCGTTGTGTGTTCGATGTTTGGCAAAAGGTGACTTCTAGGGCCCAAGCAAATTTGAAAAGTAGTTATAAAACACAGCATAGCTTAATTCGGGGACCCTGTTACTGACAATTCAGTAAGCCTTGTTCTTTTAGCTTAATTCTCTCTAAGGGAATTAAATTCCCCTGAAATAAGTGTGTGTAGGAACAGTTCTGCTTAAAATTCATATGGTATTTTAATCTGATTTAACAACCTAGATAGACAACCAATAATTTTCCCCTTATCTTGAATAATTCTATACGTGGATAACACTGTAGGGTGAAATAAATAAAATTACTTTTTTATTTGACTGGTTTTATTTTAGGATTTAAAAAAAAATGTTATGAAAATACAGCATTCTAGCACATTTCTATGTTAGCTTTCTGCATATTCCTGATCAACAGCATTAGAAGGAAATGATTGTGGTTCCTTTTCTGCTCCTCTTACATTGATTATTTAGTGCTAGAAAATTATTATCTAGAAGATTTGGCATGATAGTGATCCCTTCTTGTTAATCTGCTGTTCTTGCAAATGAATGAGGATTAGGAAAGTAACCCTTTATCATGAATAATAAAGACCAAAAGGTCACAAGTAGTTTACCTACAAACCTCTTTGTGGTCATTTCTTGTACAGTTTTGGCTGGAAGGATTTTGCTGTTACATTTTTCTGAATCCATTTTATTTGGGTTTCCTCTTATTGCTGTGCCATAGTTCCAATCATCTGAATATCTTTTCCACATTATTCTAATTATTCTTCCAAGTTTCCCTTCTCTTGCTCTTTTCTGTCCTCTTTTAGTGTATCTCAGTCTCATCGTTACTAATAAGCATTTTGTAGCTTCAAAGCATTTTGAGGAACAGTAAGTTGTTTAAGAGAGTTCCTATTAGGCGAGTTGTACACTAGTGAGGAAAACGAAATTAGAAGAATTGAGTGATTTGCCTTGGGGGGGTTTGATGTGCAGACCAGGATTAGAAATCTGTTCCTAACCTTCCATTTTACGATTCAAGTGGCACTTTCATCTTTCATGCCTTCTCATCCTTATTTTTCTGACCTGTGTTCTCTTTTCTTTCCTCCCTGCATAAATTCTTTCTGCATGCATTCGAAAAGCAGCACCTCTGACCAGGACCTTTGCCAGATGGCTTTATATACCAAACACGAGTCTGTTCTGGAAGCGCTGATTCAGCACAGAAAGAGATAGCTTTGTGGCAGTGACAATATTCAGTGAAAACTCTTGGAAAATATGCTAGAGCTGCACACAGCCGCAATTCTTAACTAGCTGATGAGCCTTTCCAGAAGCTTTGCTTAATGAGGACATTGCCCTTAGACAGGGACGTTTCCTGCAGCTGCTGTTGCGTGGTTATGATGAACTCGGGTCCTGCAGAACTGCCAGTTTTCCGGTCCCTGTTGTGAAGGGCTCTCAGAAGCAGGATCCTAAGGACTAAAAACCTGATTAGACTGTACTTTAACTTAGAGTTCGGTCGTGTGTTCAGTGACAAATCTTCAGCCCTTATTCTGCCCACTGTGTACTACATGGAGTTTTTACAATCAAGTTTTGGATCTTTTTTTTTTTTTTACTTTCAGCAGGTAACATTTTTTACTTAAAAGTTAATGATTCTATTACCTCTTGAAATCAGCTGGTGATGTTAGCATCTGCTCATCCTTTCTTTCCCATAAGAAATTAAGATTATGGCTAAAGAGGTCCCTTCTGCTGTAATTTTCTCTTGAAACTTTAAGAGGCTTTTTGACTTATGTCAGGGAAAGTGAGGTTTTGTGGTATTCAGAATGCCTTTATTCATGTTGGTTTCATTGCAGTTTCACAAATCTAAAATAGAGGTTCTTGATGGAATGTAGTTTATCCAAATAGTTCCTGCAAAATAGTTTAAGCTATCTTCCAGTTAAGTAACACAAAAAGAGAAAAACATTTCAAGTGTGGTTGAACTTTGTTTACCTGTGTTTCTTCTACATACAGGCAGACAGTTCCATTCCTGCAGATCAGACAGGGGAGGGAAAACTTTTTAATACATTTTATGGTCCAAATTCTGTGTTATTAACTAAAGCCCATATGGCAAGAATAAAACCTATTAAGTACAACATATTCTGTCTCTCCTACTGTAAGGCAAAAAATACTAGAAGTGGTATATGAATGTAGAGCTAACTCTGCAGCTTTACAGCTATAAACTGGTGGGTCTCAACTCTTAGTCAGCTGAGAGAGGGCAGTTGGATGATTTAAAAAAAGGAGATGCAATTGAGATAAGAAGTGTGGGGATTGGAAGTCTGGGGTTTCCTAACTCAAAAGAGCACTAGAACCAAATCCAGTTGCTTTAAAATGCAGCCTGACGTAGGGCATCCTCCAGTGAAAACCACTGGAAGACCTGCCTAAGAGCAGCCATCAGAAAAATAGCTGAGTGGAACAAGAACTCATCTTGTTTGTGTTTATTCTGTTTTTTACAGAACATTTTAAATAAAAAAAAATTCCTTATTTGATAGTAAATTAATAGATACTATTTGTGCTTAAGCTTCTGTTCAGAGCACACTGTGACTGATTAATATAGTGGCCAGTTTAAGTGTTCTGTGGAAGTTAGGCCAGCAATAAAGCAACTGTTCACTGTTAAAATTAATGGGTAAATGGAGGAGCTCTATGAGGAGGAAGGAGGTAATTTGGTGTCATTTTCAGTACCCAGATCTCTATAGCCTGTGGTTTCTAGACATAGGGACCACTTTTTGTGCCTCAGAGCGGTTATCAGTTTGTGATCTGGAGATTTCCAGGGAGTCAAAGGACTGCTTTCAAGGGCTTTACTAAAAGAAACATTACTTGGCTATTGTAGGCCTAAATTCAACTAAAAATTATAGTTCCATTGCAAAATATTTTTGTAAACAGCATGTAGGAGAGTGTGTTGAAAGTATGTGCATGCTCAGGGAGAAATGGGAGCTCCATCAGTTAAGCAGCAGAAATGTACTCAAAGGGCACTCGGTTCCTGACCACTAGAAGTAACAGCTTTTCCCTTTCCTCTGCCTGAGCTCATTTAACTTGAATCTGGGACTCTATTTTGCTGCACTGAGGAAGGTGCATGCATGAGGACAGAACTGGCTTCAAGGGCTTCTTGGGGCCAGGTAGAAGGAAAGAAACCTTTTGTTCCTTCCTCCAGAACTACAATTTAAGAGTTAAATGGATTTCTTTGGGCACATCCTGTGCCATACATTTATGTGGTTTTGCACTCTGCATATGTAAATTTGTACTTCTTTTTAAAGCAAATCTGAATCTCCCATGTGTTATCTGGATAGAGAAATCTGCCCAAATTGTTTAGAAGATGACATTGAGTGTTCTTTGAGCTCCAAAAATATTATATAGTATAACTTCAGAAAGTTAACACAAGAGAGCTTCCTCTATAAACTACTGTTTCCTTTTTGGAAGTTGGGAAAAGGAAACTGTATAACATCTTCTAGAATACAGTTTTTACTGATTCCCTGGTTTCCTGCATGGCATGTTCAGCATGTAGATGCATATAAAACCCCCCAGTCACTTACCAGCGTTCCTAAGAAACCACTGTTTACAAAAGAAGGGTAGGAGTAGGGGAAGGGTATTGTAATTATATGTTGACCTCTCACTTCCTGAGAGAACTTCATGAAATCCAAAATAATTTGCCAGTGCTCTGGTACATATTCATCTCCCTTTGGAATTAATAAACCCAGGTGTCTTTGTGGCCTCTGAGGTATCTGACCTTGGTGGGATGCACACACAGACACCATTAAGATCAGCATAAAGAAGAATCAAAGCAGAAGGGGAGAGCAGTGGTCATGAGTGCCTCACGTGCACCAGTAGATTTAGGTTTTGCCTCTCCTGGGCTCCATGGACTTTAAAGATTTGTCACTCATTTGCCAGGAAAGTGCGCTTACCATGAGGTTAGAAACTTGCCAGGGGCTAGGAAAAAAAAATAAATCAAGATCTAGGGGGCTGGAGAGAATGAATAAGAGAGAGAAAAAGTTTTATGGAGTAATAGGGAGGCCATTCATGCACTGTTTCAGTTCCCAGGGCTGTTGATACCTTGTGCCTTCTTCACTGGACAAAATACATAACCACTTTTCCACCATCAAAGCTAATTAGCCTTCATGCAACCTTTGACTGACATAGCTAATTGTTCCCAGTTCCAGCCCTAGCTCAGTTGTTGTTAACACTGGGCCACTATGCAGTGCAGATATATCCTTAATCCACATCTCTCAAAGTTTGAAATGCACATCTGTAACTGGGTGTGTTAGACCAGGGACAGATGTGATTTGAGAAAAACTGTTCAGTCTTCACTGTTGGTTGGCTTAAGTATTGCACCACTGTTTATCTGTTGTGAAACCTGCTTCTAGGTGCCTGACTTTTTTTGGCATGAATTGTGCAGGAAGCTGTATCCCAGCTGTGAGCTATGGGAGTGGGAGGCTGATGTGATGACCCTCCACATCCCCCACAGAGCTTTCCTTATCTGGGTCCAGACTGCTGGGTACTTTTATTAGCATCTCTCCCGTTGGTAAAATCAGTAAATTATTTCTGCAGGAATTAAATTGTGGCCGCATTGTATGTTACATAAATGCCTGGAGTATGCCAGTGGGGTTTTACAATTACCTAAGTATATACATATATAATATTTTACTGAAAAAGTAATTTATACCAAAACATCAGAGAAGTAGTTCTGTAAGCGCTGATATTAATAAAAATGTAATCTTCCTATGCATTCATGTCTCACTTGAGTGACCACAGTATCTAATATAGTACACATTCAAAACATAATTTTTCTCTTCCATGTGGTGTGTATCTGTTTATCAGGACTCACTCTGCTGTTGCTAAGAAGACGTGTACATCAGTGTTTTCCACTCTAACTGCCTATTTTATGAATTTATAAGATCTAGATGACTTCTCAAATCAACAAACAGGTTGTGGGTGGAACAAAAGGAAAAGACAAGAGATAGGAGTACTGTTTCAAGCAAAATCTCTTTTCATGGTTCATTATTTTGATGGGAAAACAGACTAAAAATGGCTGTTCATTATGTTTCCATAACTTGAGATTTGAATGGAGTTTGGGTTTGGGTTTTTTGTGCGTGTGTTTGTTGCTCTGTTTCAGTAAAAACACAGAAAGGCAATTTTATTGTTTTAATGCTTAGGAGGCTCTGAACTTGGGACAAGTAAACTATGCCTAGCTGGAAACTATGTGTTGTTTTTCTTTCCAAAGCCTCCACTTGAAATTATGTTTTTCAAGCTCAAAAATGTGGTTTTTATCTTTGTAATGACTTTGGTAATCATCTGACTTCTTTATCTCCCCTGGAAATTGTTTTATTAGCTGAATGAATGTGAATATACAACACCAGTGAAGTTCCTAAACTACAGATACAGCAAGTGGCTTTGGGTTTGGATTTTTTTTGTTCGTTAATGTAGCCTGCTGAGGATTGTACAGCAAAATGGTTTTTTTACTCTATGCAGTTTCTCAGTATACTCATCTGTGACGACTAGTTTAACAAGTGTAATTTTCTTTCATAAATTTCTTTATTTCAAAAGATGCACATCATTTATTTTTCTTACACTTGCCATGAAATGTCAACTTCAAATCAGACTATTGAGGAGTTATAACCTTATAAGTCCCTTGATACAGAAATGCAGAAAGATGACTTGCTACACTGGGGAAAATGCAAGTGATGCATAACTCACATTTTGTACCCCATATCAAGATATACTAATCATATGACAGATCACATTTTATATAGCTTTTATCTGAAGAACCCCAGAGGGTTTGCCAAGTGAAATATTCATTCCTACTTCAAATGCAAACACCTGTAAGGTGAATTGATGTTTATCAGCTCAGCAACTTATATTAGGAGGATACCATGACTAATACTGTATTTGGATAAAACTGTAACTGAATTTAATGAGATAGAATACAAATTTGCTAACCATTGCTTAAGGGAAAACCAAAATACCAGAAAATCTTCACTGGACTTACCAACTAACTGGCATTAAAAAGATATTATGATAAAAAATAAAGAATTCTGAATAGTCAGTTATTTTGAAATATTCCACTTTGAGAAGTCTCTCTCAAATCCATTTTAAAAACTGCAGCCTGACTTTTGAAAGGAGTTTAAGAGCCTTCCAAAATTGCAGTGTATAATTAAAATTCCAGCCACGTATCATCAGATTTGAAGTAGCACATTGTCTTTTGTCAGATAACATACACTGATACTGTGCTAGCCCTGAGGAAATCCACTATCTGTTAAATCTCCAAGGAAATAAAGAAAAGAGGAACCACCTGGGTCAAGAGTTCAAGCCATTTCCATCATAAGCAATCATATCAGTATAAATCCTTTTGGTAAATGGATTAGGTTTAGTCTCAGAAATGTAAGTTGTCCCTGAAACTCCTCTTGGAAGACTGTAACAGAATTATTCCAGCTTTCATTTTACTACAACCAGTTTCTGTCCGTGGATTTGTGATGCAGATGTTATTTAGCCTGGATCATTGTTTCCTTCTTTCCTCCTCGCTTGTCTATTTGTTCTCCTGAAGTACTTTAAAGCAAATAATAATTCTCTTCTTTGCCTTTGTTTAGACAAGCTGACCTTTCTACTCTCTTTACAAAAGATAGGCTTTCAATTCCTCATATTTTATAGTAGTCCCTCAAACCAGTATTGGTACAGGAAATTATTACTTACAAGAAGTCATTACCAGAGTTCTAAAGGAAGCCACTTACCTGATGGTATTAATACTCCTCTGCCGCCTTGTGACATTTCTCTCCAAGTCCTATTAGCATTGCACTGCCATGTCCACCATCTTACACAGGTGGCTTGGGATCTGCTTAAGATTTACTAATAAAGAGAATGGCGTTTTCCTTTGTCACTGGCCACAAGTAAGGCTAGAGCTTATAGTAATTTTTTATTTTATTACTAGTA
Source organism: Athene cunicularia (assembly GCF_003259725.1). Taxonomy (NCBI): domain Eukaryota; kingdom Metazoa; phylum Chordata; class Aves; order Strigiformes; family Strigidae; genus Athene; species Athene cunicularia. Next base: position 18,864,846 of record NW_020799116.1, read on the forward strand.
GCTGTATATTATTAAATTTTTATCTATTTTGATTATTCCTTTAAACAAGATCATCCATGAATAAAATTCCTGTGTAAGACCTAACCTCTGCGTATGCTGACTGTGCCTCCCTTACGTTGTCAGGAACTCCCGCAAGTGCTCTCCTACTTTTTGTACCAACACTATTGATTAAAATACTAAATAAAAATGGTCCCAAATGCAAAGCTGAGGAACACCAGTAGTGATCATCTTCATGCACAGCATTTTCCCATTCAGAACAGCCTACTGTCAGGTTTCTAGCCATTTTTTTTTAAACCAGCTTACAGTTTTTATATTGGTCTCTTTTCCATTTTCATTATTCCATTATTTCTCACATGCTTCTATATTGTCTGTTTGACAAAGACACAGACTGTGTGGCATTCAGGTCATAAATTCCTTAGATGTAAATAAATTTTAAATTGCAAGCAAAGCCAAGTGCCTTAGAGATTTGTTATCTGAGGTTGCCTATGCCAACGTGTTCATAGCCCATCATAAAATCTAGGAAATTTAATGTTTTCTGTGCTTTTAATAGTTTTTATTGAAAACAGAATAAGAATAAATGAAGTTACTCAAAGATGAAAAATGCAGCAACTAAACTGATACAACTAAGACTGAAACAATTAAATAATTCAAGTGACTATCTCTACAAATCAATACGCCAGTAATGAAGGCAAAGTGTAAAGCTGATATTAGGATTTTCTAGTTTCATTTAATAAGACACTGTCTAATCTAGAGGGAACGTAAGAAACCAGATTTTTTTTTTAGTCAGGTACCCCCTCCACTAACTCTGGTCAATGAAGTCTAATGATTTAACTATTGATAGGCATAAAGTATGAGTCCCTCAACATATCTATTTGTTCTGGTATGAAACTCCCTCAAAGAGAAACTGCTAACCTTGATGGTAAAGGCTGATTTGGGTTGCCTTATGGCAACTTGGGGTTTTAGTTTTTGTAGCCTTGCTTTTTTTATCTGGAATCAGGCAGTGGAGGCTTAGGTGTAGTAAAGCATGTATGATCTCACATCCAATTAGACTAGTCAGCCTGGGCATAGCAGTAACAGGCATTTCACCTTTTTCTTCTGGATGGCCTATGAAGAAAGGAATATATGTAGCCTCCAAAATTGTTTGGTCATTCGAGATGCATTTCACTTTCATACAACTTTGGCAGTTTATGTCATTTGCTTCAGGAAGTATGCTCATGACTTCAAGACCTGTTAGAGCCCATCTGATCTACTTCTTGGTGAGCAAAATCCTAAGGGTCTATCAGAAACTATTTAATTCCAGAAATGTGAAGAATGGAATATGTGAGTGGTTTCTGCTGGTAATATTACAATACCAGACTTTTGACAGAGGTAGTGAAAAGAATACCCACGATCAGTTACCATAGTTTCTTAGAATTGTCCAATAATCTAACCAGCATATTCTTTCCATGTGCATGTCCTTGTCATTGCAGTTATTTCTGTGTGTTCTTCTTTTCTCTCTTTTAAGCAGTTCCCCAAGACCCCTTGCTAAATAAAAATCAGGGAGCTACCACATCTTAATGCACAAACTCTTTTTACATTTTATGTAAATAACATGCAAAATAATTTATGTAAAAAGAGACGATGCATATGTCGTTAAAGGTTTCAGAGAACCAACTTAAATAAAACTTTGTGGTTCTCATCTACTGAATCCCTTTTTCCATCTCTTGATTCCTGATCTTTGATTTTCTTGCTGTGAATTACTGATTGGCCTGATATTGCCACCTTTGTGAAAACTGACAGGACGGCAGGCAAGATAATAGACTTCTGGGCTATAATTACCCGCCCTTTCTGTGAATATTCTGATAAAGATTTACATTTCATCTATCTATTAACCTATAGATTAATTATCTGTAATGCAATAATAAATTAAGACTATCACTAAACAGTGAAGAAGAGCAGTGACTTCAAAGAGTCAGAGAGCTGTAGTAAGTCTGAAACTAGCAGGCTTGAAGAACCTATTCTGTCTTTAAGCAGGGCTGTCTGAAGGAAATCCTTTTTCCTGGGAGAAAAACGAGTCTGTGCTTCTCTCAGTATGTGTGTGGTTCCTGTCAGCATTAATTGGAGCGCTGAGTGAAATTCATAAAGAAAATAGACCCTGAACTATTGTTTTCAAAACCAGCAGCACAGCAGATTCTACAGTTGTGTATTTGTAATTGTGCCACGGTGGAACAAGCCCTGGAGCAAGCAAAGAGACTTGGAGATTTCCCACCTCCCTGGCAGCTTTTCTGACTAATTCAGCTGTGCTGGCAAGTACTGCCAGTTAACTGCATGCTATTTTCAGAATAAAGTGTATTCAGCACCAGGCAAGAGGTGACAATAGTGACATTTCCCCCTTCGCTTTACAAAGGTATATTTAACCCTTCTGCCATGTATAACAGCCATTAGGGGGGTGTGATATGGCATCAAAGATCCTTTTGAGTATTAACGAAAGATTGTCTTCTAGCTTCACAATTGATCTCTCCTTTAATTCTGACTCCAGGAGTTTAAGATACAAATACCTGGAGGCCTTTTTAGTATTAGTTCTTCCTTTCTTGTAAGCATGTCTGAGAATCCTGCTAGCCTGGGAAAACAGCCTGTTTTGATGTATTAAGAAGCAGACTGCTTTACTTGAAAGCTCTGTTTTCCTAGAAAGATTTAACTTCAGCTCCACCCCACTCCCCCCAGTTTACCCCAGCTCTGCCTTGGTGCAGTGGTTGTTCTTGCCTGGGGCTTTCTCCAACCCACTGGCACCGTCTCTGCAGTCAGTAGCTGAGCAGACCAAACTTTCCTGTCCATCTTGTGATGTCCCAGCAAAGTACCACCTTCCACCTGGCTCAGACTGGCACCTTCCAGCCCAGTCTCACAACTGGCTGGTGGGGACTTCCCTTCCTTTGACAGGGCTCCAGAGGAACTCTTCCTTTTTGCTCTTTTTCCCAGCTTGATCAGATTTGAATTTTTGTGTGAAGGAAGTACAATAATAATATGAAGAAAGAGAAAAGAATACCTGAAGGATACCCGTTTGATTTTGCTTAAGCTATGGAGAAAACAGAGAAGGCTTCCTTCAGTGAGAAATCCATTTATTCAATCAAAAAGAAATGTAAATATTCCTGCAGAAAAGTGCAATAAAGAGGTAAATTTTTATGCATAAAGATTACTGGAATAACTTGAGTGACCAGTGTGTTGACTTCTGGTTTAGGCAAAGTTTTTTATGCATCAAAAATTTATCACCACTTCAGAGCCGTTTTTACTATGAGAACATTTCTTTCCAGCTACTCTGGAGCCTCTATATTCTACTAAAAGTAACAGTGAGGGGATTTTAGCTTATTTCTTTGGAGCCCAGGGAAAGCCGGTTTTCTTGGTCTTTTATTCTCCAGTTCTCTTGAGACTGCTCTTTAAATGTGTGCCAAAGCGGTCATTGTTTTCTTTTAAGCAGAGAGAAGCCTGTGCAGTCTGTCTTCTGAAAGCTTCCCAGATAAGATGAAGTTAGAAAGTGGAAGGACTTAGAATGTGAAGGACTTAAGAATTTCAGTAGTAGTGTAGTCATTGCCTAGCACTGAATGTTTGATGAAAATTGCATCAGTTGCTTTTCAAAAGTTGCCAGAACTTTTTTCTTTTATGTTAGCAAAATAATGTGTTTTCCTTACTCTAGCTTTGTTGTTACAACAAGCTAAACCATCTGTCTATAAGGGAAGAAAACAAATTACCCTGTAGGTGATGTTCAACATCAGAATGTTCAGGCTAAATGGATAAAGTTTGGCATAATTATAACTAACTGAAAACTGAGTCTCCTGATGTCAAGTGTCAGAACAGCTTTAGTGAATAGTATTAGTTCTGCTTTTGCACATTTATAGCAGAATCCTCAGTGAGTCCTAGAAGGAAATGGAGTCTGTTTAATGTCTGTGAAGTGAAAACTGAAGATTTTTTTCTTTTACTGTTTAAATGTCTCCTGGTGTTAGTATTGCACCACTCAGCATAAAAGTCTAAATGGATTTCCTCAGTTAACAGAGTAAAATAGTATATAATATCCCACAGCTCCTGCAGCACCGTTGCCAGGTCTGCTGCTATTAGAAAGATGATAACTTACAGGAATAACTATAATTCAGTCAAATTTGAAATAAAAACTGTGGAAAATATGTTGCTTTTGGGGAGATGAAAATATACCAGCAATATTGATCTTAGTACCATATGATGTTCTTGCTGAATTCAAATGTGACAGGACAAAACAGATAAAAATGAAGAGCTGGCTGCCTATCATATGATTCAGCAGCCTTTTAGAGGCAGGGATATTGCTTTGTGTTTCTCCTACCAGTTTCTCTCCCTTTTTCTGGTTAGAAAGAGGTGCAAAAGGAGAGCCTCCTGGGTTTCTAGCTGTTTGCTTTGCTGAGAGAAGTTTTGGATTTGTTTGTTTTGAATAAAAAGTTATTCCTTGAGGCTAGGAAATAAAAGAGGTTTGACAGTCAAAGAGGTTGCTACTCAGAGTGGGCAGTTCTTCTCTAGAAATGTGATTCTTTTGAAAGGTATGTAGGACCCTGTCCCTCCCTCTTCCTGAAATTTTTGCTTTCTCTTTTTTCTTTAGGAAAAAGAGCATTTTCATTCTTATATGCCAAGAACGAAGCTGAGACTTGGTGTAACCATGTTGACTGTATCAAAAAAGTGATGAAAGCTTAAAGGGTAGCTATATATGAAGATTCTTGTCTATTAGGGGAAAACATGTAATCTTTAAACAATTAATTACTGAGTACTGAATTCATCTAAACCAAACAAACACATCCTTAAACATTATTCTCAGATTTAATTTACAAGCTTTGGGCAGAATTTTACAAGAAAAATTAATCCCTCTCTTCAGCTAATGACAAACCTAAAACTTACTTTCAATACAGAAGCTGTAAGTGAAGGTGATTAAGCATGCTCTAATTTACTGTAGTTTACAAGCCAACAGCAAAATATATATATATATCTCCTACAAATCCATATGGTGATATGGAAGCATTTCTTTCCAGTAGTATATGTTTAGAAAATGTCTCTCTGTGCCAGTGCTTTAAGCAGTTTCAGAGTAAGCCTTTGACTAGTGTCATAAAGATCTTATGCTCTTCTCTGTTAAAAAATTCCCAAAACAGCTGCAGAACTGGAGCTGTATCTGTGCACCGTACTCTTTAAGATCTTTTCTAGGGCAGAGGCCCAAGTATCTTGGTTTTGTTACGCAGAAATATCAGTGTTTCTTGTAATTGTTTGCAGCAGGGTCTCATTTATTTATTTCAGCAGCCAGAATGGCTTTGCCTGTCTCTCTGATTATGAATCCAGATCATGATAGCTTTATGACTGATTGGATGATGTGCCTTTGCAGTTTTAAACCTGCTCATTCTACCATTTACTATGAAGTTGGATGCCAAGACAAGACATAATCTGAAAAGGAAGCTTAATGCACAGATGCAAGTGTTTTCTCTGCAGCTCACTTGCCATGTTCTGGTGAATCTTTAAGCTCTTGCAGCTCTTTTAGCAGCGGCAGAAATTTATCTTCACATACGTGCTGTATTTGTGTGATACTCTAAACTGCATAGCATTTCATTGATTATCATTTTCCTGTTTCTACTTTAATTTTACATATAAGAGTTTTCTGCTAGAGAGGATTAGAAACTCTGAAAGTTTTTTCCCCCTATTACTAGGGTAAGATTGGGTGTAATATCTTTCACAGTTCTGGCTACCAAGCTGTCGTCATCTACTTCAGTCGTGTTTGTGTCTGAGGACATGTTGCTGGCACCATTTTGTTTTATCTGTGCTAGAAGACTGCCTCTTCTCCTTCTGTTCTTGTGCTGATCTAAGTCCCAGATTTTTCCTTAACAGGAGAGCGTGTGTTATGTTTCTGTTATTGCAAATTCTCATTTTAGTTGAATAATCCTGTTTTTAACTTCCCAATCCATCATTATAAGGTAATATAACAAGACTTTGGTGTGAATATGGTTGCAGCATGATCGGTGTTTTATCATGTTTCTTGAGAATGTGCACAGCTACATCAACCCACTGGGTGCCTCATTCAAAGTGGGCCACTTCTAAGAATATGAGAAAGCATGGCACTTGGATTTGGGGCCAGGAGTGCTGGGGGCTAATTTTTATTTTTGTATAAGAAACAGAATCTGGACAAATTATTTGAAATTATGGTAGGTATGGCATACAGGAAGATTTCAGTACAGGCAGGTGGCTGTACTTAACAGATGACAGTGCTAGCTATAAGATTTTTATCTATATTTAAATTGCCTTAATGAACAGGCTGGTTTGTATTCAAAAGTGTTTTCACATCACACAAAAATGGCAGGAGTAGAAATACTGTTCTGAGAAAAGTTCCATAATATCTGGTGAAAGACATACATTTCATCTGCTTGTTCAATATGGATTAATTATTTTCCATGTGTGATTTCCAGAAGTTTTGTCCAATAGATAATCTCCTGAGTAAACAACTAATGCACTTTTTGAACAGTTCTAAAATTCTGATCTTCCCTTTTTGCTCTCTCTTTCAATCACCTCAGTTCTGCAATGAAACAGAACATTATCCCACATATGCCACATGAAGTGTTCAGTAAGTCTTTGATATTCTGCACGAGAGAAATTTGTATGTTTATGTCTTTTTTTCTTTTTTGGTTGGAGATGGGATTCTTTGATAAAAAGTATCTTAGACTTAAGTAAGCTTAGTTTCATTTCAGACTCATATAACGCAACTCTTATCTTGTACTGTAGAATATGCAGATAAATTATAGCATTGAAGATACTGTAGTCTGCTAGAAGACAGTTTATCTACTGAATGTGTTAGGCCAGATCCTCTGCTGGTAATTATATGTGTGGAGCTAACTAATTTACACCAAAAATGTATGTGTTGCTGCTGTCTGAAAGAAATTGATGAGCAGGAAATGTGCTGAGTGAGACCTTGATAGAACCAGAATTGGACATGCTGGAGAAGTCTTGTTCAGAAATGCAGTGATGTTGTTTTCACATATTTCCATATGGAAAGGATCTCTCAGGACAGGAGAATCAAGATGTGTGAATAACAGTTTAAGTGATTAAAGGAATGGACCCGTCATGCTGTATATACTGTTAAAAGAAAGCCATTGGGAATAATTGCAATTAATACCAAAGTGGCCTTTTTTTTTTTTCCCCCAGAAGGAGAACAAGCTATAGATTTTTTTTTTTTTTAATTTCCTTTATGCCTCTTTGAATGCTTTCTTGTTTAATTGCCAATATGCTTGGAGTGAAACTGTAAAAAATATATTCATCAAGAAGTGTGTACATCAGGCAAATGCATACAAAAGGATGCTGATTGTCAAATGTTTCTGTTCTTTCTCAACAAAACAATGGAATCAGGAAAGAATAGAAAGAACCAACATGCTTATACCTTTGAAATTTCCCAGGGTTGAAGACCTTGGGTCCTTGTTTACACGGCCGTTTTCAGACCTAGACTTTTGTGAGACTTCTTGAATCAAACCCCTTGTTGTATGCACATCAAATTCAGTCCTGTGCTGCCTCTTGAAAATGGTGCTCTTTTGAAGTTTGTGTGGCCCCTGTTTGTAAACTAGAGCAGTTAACAGTGTTTGGGCCTGTCTTCAAAGACTCACTTTGGGATCTCCAACTCTCTTAAATCTCTCTAACTTCATGCACAAGAGATGTTCAACTCCTTTTTCTGCAACCTCTCACAGTACATTTACCACTCCAGGGCCTGCAGAGGAACCCTTTGAGAAACAGATCTCTGAGCCGTGCTGTTGTTTCTGCACTGGAGTTCATCATATTTGCACATACAGAGCTCAGGCAAGTGAGAAGAACCTGTCTCTTAGGACTTTGGTTAACTTAGGGAGCAGTGCAATTCTAGTGCAAAGTGGCTGAAGCGATTATAGTTTTAGAATAGTTTCTAAATGTAGAGAAAATGCTATCAGTAATTTTTACTAAGTGTTAACAAATAAACATGATGCATGCAGAGTGTGGTTACCTGGGGAAATTTAGGGAGTTTTAATCCTCAGCATGGAAATCCAAGCATTAGTACATCACTAGGGGAAGACGGACCTTTTGTTTCCAAACGCTTGTACACAGCTCAGGCTTTCTGGCAATGTCCCTGGGATTATATTAATTTCTTCTGAAGCTGCAAATTGATTAAATTAGATCAGTGAAAGCCCACTAATGACATGTTTTAGTTTTCTTTTTATTGCAGCAGCATGTTAATCTCACATTTGGAATTTGAATCACATGGTAGCTGGCTGTTCAAAGGAGCAATTGGTCAGGGTCTAGACAAAGGCAATACAGTGAAGCTTCTGACTGCAGCTATTAAAGGAGAAAACAAATGAGAGAAGTCCTACAACCCTGCCTCATACGCACATTTATAGTGATGGAATGACTGCTTTGTTTTAGTCATTTTTCAGAGTTATGTGGAATTTTGATGATGTTCTCTAGGTGTAATGCTGAAACATGTCTTCCAAAAGTTGCTGTATTTACTTAGAAAGTTTCAAAACCACTCTGGGTGTGTGTCACTGGATTCTGGGTTTGTGCAAATTGCAGTGTTAATACCCACTGATGAAACCATAGATTATTTTTTATTCCCCCCATATACAAATACACATTCATACAGGAGACGGATTGATCTGGCTGACTGGGATGTTATGGGGACTCCTGTCACGAGCTTTCAGTGGAATCTCATCCTTTTTTATCCCTTAAATTCTCTTCAGCGTAAGTTTGTATCATAATAGCTCTTTTTGCTCCCTTCTCAGCCTCTCTCTTTCCTGAGCTAGAGTGAGGCTTTTTGACACCTTGGAGCAACTCTCCATACCTTGTATCCTGTCCTTTCCTGGTGTGCCTCTGTTATCACACTGCTGCTAACTGTAGCTCTGGACTGGTGTCTTTCTCTCCTGGGTGACAGTACTGTGGCTCAAATATTATTCCTTATATTTATTCCTTACAGTACCCTTCATCCACCTCCAGCAGTATCCCAAGTCTCTTTCACCTTTCTTTCTATTCATTTCTTATTTAAATGAACCCTTATAAGCAGTTAATTGTTGTGATATTTCCCACCCCTTTATTTTGTTTACATATGATGCCACTATCTCTAGCTAATGTCTGAATATTTGTTTAGATTGTAATTGCCTTGGGGTAGGAGCTGTTTCTACGCATGTGCACACATTGTGCCTGTAACAGCAGCTCCTCTTTTGTCGAGAGCCAAAGGGAGCTGAAGTATAATACCATATACTTAGTATATTTTTAAAGTATTTCAGCTAGCCTGATCTGAATTAATGACAAAATATTTAAACAGCTCCATGTTCATACAATTCCCTTGACTTCAAATTAGATTTAGGCATTACTTAAAGTTACACCTTAAATGTCTTTTTATCTAAAACTTTTTTAATCATCTCCATACAAACCATAATTATTTAGGTTCCCATTTAGATACTCCCCAAAATGTGATTCACATTTCATTTATACACTACTATTGCCACTTAATTAAGTTAATTCTTACAACAGCCTCAGGTAAACACAACAGATATGCTTCAGTTCTGAACAGTCTTCACTGATTCGATCAGTTTTATGTAGTCACAGATCAGGTTTTCTGAAAAGCTTGTTTGCTGTGCAAGTGCTATAAATGCTCATTTCTCTAAGCATTCAGCGTAGTGGATATTCAGCAGAGTAGCTAAGCATTTTGGAAAACTTGGCTGTAGTTGCTGGTGCTGAGCCATACGGTCTGTCTCAGAAAATTCTAGGTTTTGTGTTTTTTTTTTTCAAGTTCTCTCAAATTTGGGGGATGAGGAATCCCTTTGAAATATGTAACTAGGCTCTAGATAGCTCAGAAATGAAGTGAATATTTCTGAAAATCTCTTTTGGGGGGTGTCTTGCTGATGTGGATTGCAAGCAATGGCAAAGCTAGAGAAAAATACAAATTGCCTTTGAAACAAATTTTGAGATTAAATTACCAAAATTAGGCTTCTTTAAAGCTGTTAAGGTTAAATATCAGGTCATTTTGCTAGTCAGCTGCAGTCTTCTGCATGTATTTTGAAATGCAATTATACAGGTTCAGTATTTGACATATACTTTTTTTAACATCAGTTTTCACAGCACAGGCAAAATTGAAAGAGCAGAACCACAACCTCTGAAAATTGCCTTTTCATAGGAACTTCATACTGAAATTTCTCCTGTTACTAGCTAGTCTGGAAACACCAACAGTCATCCTGAAATAAACTGCACTTCTATTTAGTCATGTGAATGATTGTCCCTGTAGTAGAAAAGCTGTGATATTTTTCTTTGAGGAATTCATTTATTCCCTCCTATGAGGTTCTTGAAGGCCATTTTTCATATAAACCAGCTTTACCCTGTCAAGCAACAGAGTCACAGGAAACCAAGGCTCCAGAAATCCTATAGGGTCCTCCCACTCAGTATTGCCTGGCAAGCCAATTAGCTTGATATTTTTATCTCTAACCTCATCTGGAACTAACTGTAAATTACTATTTTACCATTCTGTTTTCTGTGATAAATGCCCTACTCAATTATTATTAGATCTGCTCCTAGGGCAGCTAATAAATCTCCTTGTATCTATTGTGCACCTTTGCAATAGGCTTTGCAATCTAAGGAAGATATGGAAGCAACCTCTCATCCTCCTTCACTGATTCTTGGTCTTGGCCCAGAGAACAGGGGAATGTGTTTGCTCTTCAAGACAGTGCAGGATTTTCTAACGCACCCACTGCTGTGGTAAAAGTGTCTTTCTATATCAAAGTTCATGTCAGTTGTTTAGTATCTGTCAAGTTGCCTTCAAAGCAAAGGGTAATTCTCTACACTAAATTAAGAAAGTTGGAGCCAGATCACATTTTACTCCAACTCAGTGAGTTTTTTTTTAAAAAATCTCAGGGTCTACCATGAGATAGCATTTATTTTAGATCTTGAGATGCAGTTTTTACCACAGAGTACTTCTACCTTCGATGCAATTTTGAAGTAAATGTCTCAGTCATTCCCATTTACTGCACTTTGCCTCACATCACTAAGTGGTGTCAGAGCACCCAAAATAGATTCCTTCTGGTTAAGGCTAAACTAGAATATGCACTCCAGGAACACCCTTGAATGTCCCGTTAGCAGTGGGAGAGGTTTAGTTCCTGGGTGCACACCAGAGTGTATCCAAAGTGACATATATCGTAGATGCTGGGTTCTCAGAACCAACGGTTTTGCTGTGCAGGTGTTCTCCTGTCTCACTTCACAGTGCTGGAACATTGGGGTGACGGTGTGAATCTTGAACAGTAGTGCTGTGGTCTGAGAAGGCTCTTGCTTGCCCCAGTTTTGGGAAATTCATTGGAGACGGAGAGGTAGGATCAGAAATTAAATAACTCTGCTCATTACTCTTGCCTCTTCTCCATTTCTGTTCCTGCTCCATGCTCAGGGAACTGAAGATCTTGCCAACCATTCCAGTTAAGGCTACTGAGCAGGCACACTCCTCTTACTGCATCTTAGGTAAATTACCTGGATCCCAAGAGTACAGTGTACAGGCTACTGGCAGAAGAAGGAGAAGAGCTGTTAGCAGTCCGACTCTTTAGTGTGTGCCTAACAGTATGCTGTAAGCTGTAGCTTACAGAAATCATTAGACACACACTCAACTGGAAGGACCCTTAGGAAGGATGGAGTATGTTGGCAATCACAAGTACTTCCCAAGACTGCTGCTTCCCTAGAAATCTTAGCTACCTTGCTCCATGTAACTACTGAAAGAAAATGCAAGATTCATCTGAGCAGATTTAATCACCTGCATCTGAGATTTTCATGTGACTCCAGTGCAGTCATTCAAGTAAGCAATTCTCTTCCACTGGCAGCTGAGTCCATCGAGTCACATATTGGAAAGTCTCACACAAAAGTGAACTTTGTGCTCCAAATCACTGAGATTATGCCTATTCCATTAGCACTTTAATCAAGGCCTTTGCTACAGTAAGTGTTTAGCACTGTAAGTAATTGGTAAAGACTGCTGACCTGATAATACTGTGGTAGGTTCAGCCTAATCTGAAAAAAATCCCTTAAAACATTTACTGCATTAGCTGACCCAATGAATCATCAAAAAGGCAAAGCATAATCTGAATGTTGTGTGCAGCAAGTAGAAATATGCCTGGAATATTTCAGGAGGGCATCACTGAGAATAAACAAAAAAGGCTGCTCAAAGTGAGCATTTTCCGCGCTGTTCCATGGGAGCAGTCACACAGAGACCCCCTCAGTCTGCTTGTGAATATCCCTTTGTCAGCCTCACACCCCTTGGCACAGGCACCAAGACTGAGGACGGATGATGGTCAGAGAGGAAAGAGCAAGTGTATGGACAGCCAGATGAGAAAACAAATCTAAGTCATGGTTAGGTAGGTCTCATTAGAGCTGTGTTTTTTAAAAACTGCTACTATCTGTAGTAGTACTGACCATCTTACTGACACCCTTCTCACTAAACCATCATTTCCAGGATTTATTCAGCCATTCCAAATCTCTGAGCAGATTCAGCCAGCTGCATTTCTTAAATGAACAAACAAACCTGTAGTTCTCTCTTTAATACCAAATGTAGATAGTATTGCCCACTGAGACTAAGCACAGTCTGTCAGTATGCCAGTGTGAGTTGTCATGTCTGTAGCATCTTTTGGTTTATTAAGCCTGGAAGGAAGTTTTGATCTGCAAAATAAGAAAATTCACAGGATCATAACAGCTAAAACATTTTTTTCCTGGCCGTGAAAATTCCAAGGAAGACATGTTTTGTGGTGATCTTTTTTATCTTTAGACTGTTTCAGGCAATATATAATAAGGCTTCTCTCCTTTGACTCATGTACAAGGGAAATTCTTTATGGAAAAGGATACAAAAATGTTTTTAATTTTTAGAAATGTTTGTTTCCATAAAATAGATATCATAAAAACCCACGTGTAGCATCTAGTGGTGTAATTTTAAGGTAAGACCTATATGTACTTGTATATTAATATAAATTATTTTAATTTTCAATAATGAAAATAAATTTGAGTCAGGATCACCTACTTAATAATTTGTTCTAGAGAAAATGGTAACAATAACCTACCTTGAAAAACTTGAGTTCAAGCCTTTCACCTCAGAATTAACCTCAAGACTGTTCTTTCTGGTTGAGCTAATGAATGTTTCTTCCAGTGACAACCAACCTAGAGTAAAATGCTGAAGCAACAAAGAATCTTTTACATCTTCTGGTAAGTTGTACCATTTTACTTCTTGAATAAAAATCTGCACCTATTCCACTCTGAATAGGTCATCAGAATTGAGCCTTTTCATCTTGTAATGCCTTTGTGATTTAAAGAGCTATCAGAAATCTCCTTGTGTATATGCTTATAGACACTGATCATATCATATCATATCTTACACTTCTCATTGATAGAGCTAAAGAGGCTGATCTCTGTAAATTTCTGTATTAAGAAGATTTTTTTTTTTTTTTCTTCCAGACCTCAAATTATTATTTTGGCTATTTTTCCTGAATCATTTCTGTTTTCTTTTTGGGGAAGGGTGGATATCAGAAGTTGGCACAGTATGTTACAGTATGAAGGGGATGCAGTACTTTGTGGTAAGATTAGATTCATGCAAGTCAGTTAGAAATTGTTTCCCTTTTCATCTGAATCCATCCAAGCTCCATGTTGCTCTCACTGAGACTTGTAACAGTCTGAGGATTGTTATGGTTAGTTATACAGCTGATTATGGTCTGATTGCTTCACTCAAGTTGTCTGGGCTGAGCTATTGCTAGTAACAGTAGTAAAATCTTCAGAGTGTTGTATTAATCTTTAATAGATCTGTAATGTCCAGGTTGCACATCAATGGATTTTAGGAATGACAATTATCATTATATTTTTCAATATTATAGTACTTCTGTCCCAAAAGCATTTTAGCTAACACATTTATATGGCATTAAGTGGAAAGCCTCCTATGATTCATATTCATTGTAAGTAAAAAACTTTTTTAATATTTCAGAAAATAATCCGAGAGAAATTAGACATCTGTGGATTGTAAAGATCTGAATTAGTGAACGTAATTTCTGAAAGGATATCAAATGTCTTACAGCTTCAGAATGCAGAGTTCTCTGTGTAGCATTCATCAATATTCTGTAGCTTGAGTGATCACAAGGTCTTGGTTGGCCTCTGAATCAAATATTTCCCAGACTGCAATTCCCATAAACATGTATTTAGAATAAAACATAAAGATGTGACAACTTCAACTTCAGGTAGCTCAACCTGTCTGTCTGTGTTGTAAGCAAGCTAACTTACTATGTACATATTTTCTGCAGTTCACTGTATTTTTATAGGATCACTTCTAGTATAATACTTGTAATATTATTAAAAGTTCACAACTGCTCGTGGCTATGAGCCGTACATGAGCTACTGCCTTCAAGATTATTTTCTAATATTGTGCTAAATTTCTCCTGAAGTGTCCGTAAGAGGATGTGCTTTGCATCAGTCATGTTCTGTGTTTGGGAAGAACAAGTCAGCTCCCATACAAACTGCTTAATGTACATTCCAGGTACATGTTTTGGCTCCTGGACCTAGTCCATATCTGGTTACGGCAGCAAAAAGCCAGGCAGGTTGATACTTCCTGTCTGTTTTTATCATGGTTACATGATATGTAAGTTTTCCTCCCTCCAAAAGAAAGTGGTGATAAATGTATTTAATCAAAAAATGGGGGAAAATGCTCTGAATAAAATATTTATTAGTAGCAATCTAATACAAGATAAACCTTTCTACTTTATAACAAGGTCTTTCTAATGTTATTGGATTGGCAGGGAGCTCCTAACAGCAACTATGTCTTCTCTTTGTTTTTTTGGCTAGGCAAGTGGAGTTTCTTTTCACCTCTTCTCATGTGCTAGAACTTCCATTTCCCTATTGTTCTAACAGCCTTTCTTTGTACTTGCATTAATCTTGCTGGAAGATAGGTCATATTAATACATAAATTACTCCCAAGTTTTTACTGAGGGTTTTTACCGAGACTTAGCTGAGTGGTCAGTTTTCAATGGAAAGATTTGTCCTCTTTCATCCTAGTACCATGCTTGCTGTTTTTTACTTTGGTTGCACCACAAATGGGGCTGTTAGCCATCCTGTGATCAGTCACACACGCGCTTTTTCCCTCCTCAGTCATTTTCAAGCAATGAATCTTAAGCTTACAACAGATGTAATTTCTGAGAGCATGATTTTCCACTATTAGCATTTATCCTATACTGATTGTTCTGTCATTAAAATTATCCATTTCTTCACAGGATACTCTGATCTTCCACACTGTATTGCTGTCAGTTTATATTAATATAGTTTCTTGGTTTTGTGGAAATGCTGTTAATATAAATACTATGTGAAAATATGATCTGAGAAAGAACCCTTGGGAAACCACCCACTGACATCTCTAAAGTAATCACCTCCCTTACTAAGATCTTTTTTTTCTACTTTGTGAACTGCTTAGACTCATGAATCCTAGGTAGATTTCCTGTAAATTATCATATGTATATAGTTTTATCTAGAAAAGTAGTTCTTTTCTATTTAAATAAGCTTGTGTTTTGTCACATATTCTGTTTTCTCTTTAGCATTTCATTCAAAACCATTGAGAACTTTGCATGCTGCAAATGTTTGACTAACAGGGAAATAGTTGTTTGGATCACCTGTTCTGCCTTCTAAATGCAAGTAATGAATCTGTCTCATTTTAAGATTGGAATCAAAAGGTGAAATGTATTGCAAATTTCGGATTTCAGAACAAGACACTAAGGTATTGAGATATTTTTAAATTCGGAGCTGTATACTATGAGGTTCCCTGTTGGGTTGCTGTGAACTCTGTGGCCCTTGGCCTCTACACTTGATTCTTTACACCTGTACCCCAAATGGTTGGTGTTAATTTGCCATTCAGCACATGAACCTGCCACACGCCCTTACTGAACATTGAAAAAGGGATTTTTTTTCCAGATTACTTTTGATCTCTGTCTCATTTTTACTGCAATGTATTCCCACTTTTTGCCTTTTCAAAAAAATTAGGTATGAAAAATCTTTTATTGTCCTTCTCATGATTTAGTGCAAATTGATTTCTGGAAGTTCTGACTTTCTCCTTTGACATTTTACACTTGTAAGTTGTAGCTATCTCTTCCAACTCCATATGTTTTTAAAGCCCTTTTAGGTTTTTCATATGCACTATTAACTTTCTTTGGAGTGGTTATTCCCTTGGAGCCCATTTTTATTGAAGCCTCTTCGCTTTGGTATCCAAGTTTTAGAAATAGCAATCTGTTTACAAATTAAATACATTCTAGACCTTCATGTTCAAGTTCATAAGTTTTTCAGCCCAGTTATTTTCAGTAAATAGTTACCATAGATACTTAAAGATCCTTCTAAAATCAAGATTGAGCCCAATGTTTGTTTACCATTCCATTTCATTTAAATTGAATCATCATATGTGCATTCACTCTACAGTTGTTTGATTGACTCTTTTGTAATGTACTTGTTGCAAATCAAAATCACATTCACAATAGTATCACTTCATGTGATTTCACTAAACATTTGGGAAAGAAATCTGCCAGCTCTCACACTGCTGAGTATATGAATGCTACCACTAACATGAACATTTATTTTTCCATCTCTGTCTGGGAAGTTAGTTCCTATACTGATACAATTTCTAGAAGCAATAAAATCAAATTTTTTCTAATCAAATCCAATTCTAGAATGCTCTTGAGAACCTTGAGCAAACTCATGTGTTTGCTTATCATTCCCCAAAATTACTTTGGCTCAGATAAATTCTGTTTTGTTCATACTACTTACATTTCTTTAACCTATTATCTCCTTGTTTCATAGCACTGTTATATCTGTGTTTCTGCACTTTATTTCTGTAATTTATTTTTATCACTTTTCATTATCATTTTCCTTAGATGTTTTCATCATGTTCTTTTAAGCGATGCATTAGACATGTGGGTTAATTATTAGTTATTCCGACAGCAATCTCACACACGACAGTAAAACATTTCACTTATATCACATTGCTATATATTCCTTTTCATTTTTTCTTTTATTATTTATATTTTTTATATTTTATTCTTTAGGGATAAACTGTATTTCATAATTCCAACTATAAAATGTTATATTTGTGTAATAAATTCCAGTTCTTGCCTCTTTATATGCTCTGGTAGTAATTTTAATAACATTATTTCTTCAGTGGCTTGTGTGCCCAAAAATGTGTCTGTTTCTTCCCTCAGAGTTACGTGAGTTGGTCTAATAGAAGATACTTTCACTGACTTTGTTATTTGTGATAGAATGAGGAGTTTGCAAACTCCAGCAATTAATATGAATTCCAGAATAACTACTACGGAACAGTAAATTTATTTTAGTAGGTGGACAACGGAGTTTGCCAGGTTGCAATAGAATTCATATTAGTGGAAGATTACCTGTCCTCTAGAAATCCTGCCGTTAGCTCCTCCAGACAGTGGCTTGAAATCTTAAATCTCTGCTGAATACATCCTGTCTAGAGGGTGACAAGGAACAGCTGTCACGGTTCAACTCGAGCTAATACAGGCAAGCATTCTGAGAGCAAAACATTTTGAACTGCACGAGAGAATGAGAGATGTATTAGACACCAAAATAAAAGATTTTGTATTAATAGGAGAATGTAATAATTGTATCAAAATTTGCACTCTTCTAAACAGTAAAACATTTGTAGCGGTGGATGCTGAGTCTAAATTTCTGGAGATCCTTCTCTATTATCAACAGAGAGAAAAAAAAGAATTATTAAAAATTATCTGAATTTTATCTTCATAATCCTAACAGGTTCAATTAGTTGAGCAATCTGTTTGCAGTGTATATTTGCACTTTGCTTGACAGGCATGTTACATTTTTGTATTGGTTGCTGGGTTTAGTGCTACTGAACAAATATATAAGTTCGTTTATCCTGTGTAGGAAGGTTGCAGTGGCCATAGCCAGTCCAGAACCTGATGGTAGTCCACCGTCCACCTGATGATGGATAATTTGTGAATCATAAATAAAACATAAATCTTTTAACTGAATCTATTCTTTACTATGTGTCATGTGTTGTAGGTAAAAGTATGGTTGTAAAAAATGGCCTTTGCTAACTCTTCTCTGGGGCTTCCCTTCCCTTCGAATGAATTGTTACTGATTTTATTATCAACTGATTAAAATATGTTTGATTGTGTTTTGATTTCAATATAAATATAGAGCTAAGAGAGATTTTAGTAAGAATCATTTATAAGTGATATTTTAGTAAGAATCATTTACTTTACTTTTATTGTATTTTGAATCTAGCAACCAACTGCTACTCTAAAATCCCCTGTACAGCCGAAGGTATTTATAATACATCCATAGGACTAGAAGAATGCAAGTAATTGTCAAGGTCCAGGATTAATGGGAACGGAGGGCAGTGACCATAACAGCTTGCAGGTACCTGCCAAGAAAACTGTATCCTTAAGCAGAAGGTAATTCCGGCAGGGGGAGATCACGACCACCAACTCATGGACCACCTACTCACACCCCAGGCCCATTTCTAGACATTTCTAACCTTTATTGCGCAGAATCGGAAGTAGGAGAAGAATATGTTAATGATTTCTTGGAAGTTGTATGCTTATGTATGAAGACTTAATGAATATGTATGAGTAAGTTCTATATAAGGTGTATGATTCTGGTGCCTGGCACGTGTTGTTGGTGAGAGCACTCCCCCACACGTCCGGCCGTCAGTAAAGAAGTGTCTGCTTATCTGCATCAAATTGGTGTCGATAAGTTATTTTATCCCGGATTTCGGTGACAGAATGAATGGGTTTAATAAAGTCTTCAAACTTACGCTTCTGTGGCTGAAACACTACCTGGGTCATAGCTTGTTTCTGAGTGATCATTTTAAACTTTTTTTCTCAGCATTTTTCCTGTGTGTGACATTTTGTGCCTGTCATTGACCACTTTATAATATGGGTATACTTCCCTCTTTCAGAGGCCTGCCTTCAGATGGAATGTTTCTGTGAGAGCTTTTGTGGACAGCTCTGCACTTCTGCTTCTGACAGACAGTTATGTTGATTTAGGTTGCTAATTATTTAGTATGTTAATGGAAACATAAAGAAATAAAATTTTATTGCATAGCTTTACAGGAGATATAGAACATATTTGTTGCCTTTACATAGCACCTGCACAATCTTAGATGGTAATTTTTCTCCATGTGGAAGACAGCCTGTGTGCTGCATTGGTATGGTGGAGGGTTTGGCAGCAGGGGAGGGGGCTACAGCAGTGGCCCCCTGTGAGAAGCTTCTCAAGAGCTCCCCCAGCTCCAGGTCAGACCCATCTCTGGCCAAGGTGGAGCCAATTAGTTATGGTGGCTGCATTTAAGAAGGGAAACCTGAGAGGGGATGGGGACTTTGAGGACGAGTTGTGAGAAGGAAACCTGTGTGAACGCCAAGGTCAGCGGAAGGAAGGAGGAGAAAGGGGGGGAGGTACGCCTGAGTAGGGAGCCCCCCTGTATCCTGCGGTGAGAGGGCAGGGCCACCCCCCTGCTCCCATGGAGGTCACTGGAGGAGCAGAGGTTCGCCTGTGGAGGACCCCTGGGGCTCTGTGGGGAGAAGCAGCCCCCACTGTTGTATTCAGCCCTGGGAGGACTGCAACACGTGGAGGTGACCCATGCCGGAGCATCTCCAGAAGAATGCATCCCATGGGGAGCACTCACAGCACAGAGAGTTTGTGGATTACTGTATCCTGTGAGAGGGACCAAACGTGGAGCAGGGGAAGAATGCAGAAGAATGCTTCCCCCTCCTTGGAGGAGGAGGCAGCAGACTGACTGCACCCCCATCCCCTGCCCTGCACTGCTGGGTGAGGAGAGAGAGACATCAGGGACAAATCTGAGCCTGGGAAGAAGGGGGGTGGGGGCACACATTTTAAGATATGATAATGCTTCTCGCTGTCTCGTTCTGTCCACTAAGTGTTGTTAGTGTTTGAATTAAAGTTCGTGTTTTCTTCCCCTAACAAGCTTGTCTTTTGCCTGCAACTGTTAATGGGTGACCAACCTCCTCTCTGTCCTTATCTCCATTCCTGAGCCTTTTGATTAATTTTTCTTCTTCCCAGTGCTGGGGAGAAAGGGTGAGTGAACAGCTGTGTGGCGCTCAGTTGCCCTCTGAGCTCAAACCACAGCAACCTGCTTAATCTAGGCTGCTTCTCCTATTTAGCTGATTCAATCACCTAATTCAGTCACTTCATCATACGAGGACATTTCTTTCTGTTTTTCAAGAAAGTGCCTCTCATACAGACTGAGCTGTTTGCATGTCTGTAACAGCTAGACAGCTTCTTGAGGAGCTCTAGGCTAAGTCTTTACTGCTTGAGTTTACATGAGAGTTGCTCACTGGGCTGGGGTGGGGGGAATGACTTGAATCCATATCCTTTTTTGCTTGGTGAACAACTATCAAAATGTACTTATTCTATTGCTAAAGTCTCAGGAACACTGTTAAAGTGTAGATTCAACACCCTTGAGAAGACGTGTGGATGTCATCTAACTCTGTTTCTCTGCTTCTGAGTAGAAGATAGCTGGATATATTAAGAGCTCTTTGCCACATTATGGCAGGAGAATGTATTTGTGTAATTATTGATTACTTCCTTGTGGTGATAGCTGATGAGATGTTCATGCCTTTGTTATTTAGATGATTCAGCTGCTGGTCACTTTGTGCTGATTCACTCTCAGAGCTGGATCTAAGTATTTGGATGGATTTACAGTAACTTCATCCTTTTTACTCAGAGATGTGCCAGTCTGTGTAATTGTTATACTTGACTAATACTTCTGCTGTGTCAAGTAACAAAATAGTCTACTTTCTTTTATTCTGCTCAAGAAGATCTTGGTTTCATTACATAGGTCAAAGCTCTTAAAATAAATTTTTGTCATTTTTTTTTTCCCCCAGTTATCCTAAGTGTCACGTGAGTGTCTTTGGATGTAGTTGTGATTAGGCACGCATGAGACAAAGATTCAAAAGTTTGCTCTGTAGAAGACTGAAGTGGTTTTGGCATGCTGGGAACACAAGTAGAGGATACCCCTTTCCCTCAAACACAGGAATATTGTAATGTCTTTCACAGGGATTATATTTCAAACTAATTTTGTGTGGGAGAGCTGAGCACGCACACGACCAATGTGATCAAGCAATGCCCGTTTATTACAACTAAGAAAGCCCTTTTATAATGTTCTCCTGCACACGTGAGTAACATGCAGTACAAGTCCTCAGGATTGGACAGTTAACTTAGCCTGCGCTTTAAACCTCCTTATGATTGGATAAAAAGTGCCACATCAGCCTTGCCAGGCTTCCTGCCTCGTGTAACTTCCTCTTCTGTCCCAACCCCTTCCGGGGGTTGTTTGTCTTGTCGTTTCTCCCTCCTCATTTAGGGTTACATCCTTATCGCATTCTTGCTCAGGCTGAGGCTCTTAACAGTTGTTCTCACGCAGGATTGCTCACATGGCCATTCTCTCACAGAAAGTCCTCTTGAATCCCAACAATTTTGCAATCTGTAGCTCATATGAAGACTTAACTATTGTCTACTTGTTAAGTGGAGAATCTCACTCTGGCTACATGACGCTAGATTTGGCTGTCTATTGAACTACTTGCATTTTAATTGTTCCAATCTACACACAGTTAAATTTTTTAAAGCTTTCTAATATTTATACACTATCAAAACACATTCTTTATTTTGAATAGACATATATACAGTACTGAATTTATCTAGATAAAAATAGTCAAAATAATTTCACAGTTATTAATATAGGTTGTTTATGTTTTTTATATAAATATGCAATTAATATGGACAATACAATAGTATGAATTGTTAAACAGTGTTTCATGGCACCTTGCCATGTTTCTATATTTCTGTAATCATTCTTTTTGGTAGCTGAACTGGAATAGTATGCCCTCAGCTAAACTGTGTGAACTAGCATTCCTATAAGAAAAAATGGGGTGAATGGAGATAGGTCCGGCAGGACTTCAATTTTCCATCTCAGTACTTCTAAATTCCCATTTTTCCAATTGGTTATGTAAGTGCTAGTTTTATTTCCAGATAACAACATATTCTTTGGACAGGTCAAAAGGTAATGGCCAGATGTAAAGCTGGTCCTTGAGTTCATGGCTTGCCCAACATGGCCAGCTCCCTCTCTCTTCATAAAAATGCTGAGGTATGGAAACAGTAGGGTTGCACTTCCTTTGTTGGAATGACTGAGGAAGGTTGACTTGAAGCGATGTATGATGGAGGAAGATGTTGAACATGACAAGGACATGACTTGAAGAGATGTATGACAGAGGAAGGCGTGGAACATGATAAGGACATGACGATGTATGATGGAGGAAGACAATGAACATGACAAGGACATCACCTGAAATGAAGTATGACAGAGGAAGGTGTTGATCGTGACAAGGACATGGAGTGATGTGTGCCGGAGGAAGGCGTTGCACATGACAAGGACATCACTTGAAGTGATGTGTGCCGGAGGAAGGCGCCGAGCTCCCTGCCGCAGCCGGTGGCCGGGAGCGGCGTCCCCGTGGTCAGCACCAGGGACAGCGCCCGGCCGAGCCCGCCGGGAGGCAGCACCG
>NW_020799116.1:18887448-18893481 GCF_003259725.1 Athene cunicularia
GGGAGGCAGCACCGCGCGGTTCGGAGCCGCCCCGCGCCCCGCGCGGAACCGGGGGATGCCGGTACAGGTGCTGCACCGAGCAGCATGAGGAGAGATTCTTCTAAAAATAGCAGCCATGAGATGTTTCATTTGCCCGTAAGGCTGCTGTGGCCCGCACGTGGAACAGAGAGGCTGCGGGGTGAGTGGAAGCACACGAGGAAGAAAGTGTTCCTGCTCTGACCTTTCAGCCAGTTCAAAATGAACTACATCTGCTCGCTGCTTCCTTCTACAGATCAGCACAATGTATGTGAGTAAGGATATAGAACTGTGTAGTCCTCAGCCGCTATTCCCTGAGGGTGTGTTAGATTGTTCTCCATGAACCAACGTTCAGTTGTCCCTGAAACAAAGCAATAGCATTAGAAACAGCACTTAAAAAAACCCAAAACCTGAAGCAACAAAACTCTTCATTCGCTTGTAGAGATTTGGCTAGGGATTAAGTGATAGCTAAAATCAGTTAAGGCAGTCCCTGAGGTGGTAACTCTGTTGCATTTCCATGAGTGATGAAACCAGTTCTCTGATGTTTTCTCTCGATAGTATAAATTTCTTGGCATCAAAGAGATCTCTTTCAATGCAATAAATAAATATAAGAAACGCATAAGGACAGAAATGAAAAACGACCAAAAGCAGCATGATTACAAGAAGAGTTCACAAATGTTTCTGAACTCCCATTTCAAAAAATAAGACAGGAGCTAATTATTACTTTTGTAGGGTTTCTTATATCCTGAACATTAAAAGAAAATAATAGGAAAAGGTATCAATTTGTCACAACAGTGCTAATTAATGTTCTATGATTTCTCACTCTTTTAATAGGTAATTTGCTGTAGTGAGAACATTAGGGATAAGCGAGAATGAGGCTGAAATAGTATTTTTCTCAAATTTCCTAATTAATTATGAAACATGAAGATTCAAATTAATCTTTTCCTTTTCTACTAATTGAATAACAAAATACTCTGTTTCTTTAGCATCAGGAAAACATTTGTTCAGCATAATCTGTGATCTACTTTAAATAAAGGTCCAGCTGACTAAATAATTACCACCTGCACTGCAAATTTTTGGTAATTGTACTTAATGTATGCTATCGGTATTAAAACATTAGTCACTCCATTCTCTACTTTAGTGCTAAAAAAAAAAATAAAAAAAAATAAATTATTGTCCTGACTTAATCCAGGTATCTTCTGGGCAAGCAACACATACATTTACAAACTGTGACATGGTGGTGTAACAACATTGATCCATACTTGTCCTTACGCAAGTCCTGGTCTTTTCTGGTTTTATAATTTGTTTTCAAGCCATATTACAAATAGAATAAAAGTAACTTTTGGCATTATATTTGTAACTGCAAGTTGTGTTATTTGTTCTTAGTTGATGTTCTTGTGGGTTTTTTTTTTAGGTAAGTCTTAACTCCAAATATCTAATGTTCTGGGTGCATTTCAAAGTACCTCTTTCTCTGCATCTAATGACTTTATATTACCCTTGCTCTGAAGATTACACCAGAAATAGGGGATGTACTGGAATATTTTATGCTGACTTCCATTTTGCACAAAAGAAAAATTTCAATATTAAAGGAATAGAGCAATAGAACTGTTGTAATTGAGATGTTCCTAAGATTACCAGAAAGTTATGTTTCCTACATCTCACATGTTAAAGTTAGATGTGTGTTGATCATGAGCTTCTACTTCAGGCAACTGATAAGGAACAGGTGATGGAGTGACTGCTCAACTGCAAGCTGGAAATGCTGCCCAGTATACAGGAGTCTGCTTTCCTTTCCTGCCACTCTAAGAAATGTTGAGGGTTGGGATCAGACTTGCCTATAAGGAGCTCATTCTGAATTAAAAATCTGAAACAGGATCTCAAGATAATGGCCTTTAAAATCCTCCCCCAATCCTGAGCACTAATCAGAAATTATCCTGATGAAAGAATAATTGGGTGAATGAAGTTGTGGGGCACAAACACTGCAATGCCTTAAAGGGAAAAACTGCTGTTGTTTGCTGCCTTTAGATTCTTAATGTGATGGTTTGCTCCTTTCTTCCTGAGGAAAAAATCCATGAGATGGCCTTGCACAGTAGGACAAAGAATATAATTTGGATCTGCACATTAAAAGCAGAGAACTCCTGCTTAAAAGTTTCAGAAGACTGCTTCATCAAAGGAAGAATAGCTCAGTTCTTGAGATATGTGAATCCCTATTTTGAGGCACAAAGAAGAAACACCTAGAGCTTCAAAAGGACCTGTGGGGTCATGGGAGATAGTGAGAGAGTCTGTTTCCTTTGGATCCTTTTGTTTCTCCCTGCAAGGTGAGGAATTTATAATTTAATGGAAAAGCCAAGTTGTTTAATGACTTTAAACCATCTTATCAACAGGGAGAGATTAAGAACTTTAAAGAAAAAAAATGCGAAGTTGGTACCTCATGTGTAAAAAAGAGATAACTTAATAAATGGACTGTCAGAAGGAGTTAAAATTAATCCCTGATTTTTTTTTTTTTTTTTTTTTTTTTTTTTTTTTTTTTCTGATAGCAGGGGTTCTGGGCCATGTTTCTAAAACAGAGGTTTGATGTAATAATGGAAGTAGAAGTACCAGCATCTATAGCCCTGAGAATGGGGAGAAAGGGTAAAGTCTAGGGATGCTCTTACCTGAAAGAGAGGGCAAGAGGGTGGTATGTTCCATGATACCTTAAGGCTGAGATAACTGAGAAAAATTTGCTTGCAGGGAGGTATAAGAGTCTCTCTGCTTTCTGCACTCTGACCTTCCATTGTCCCTTGCAGAGCATTTGAAAGGATTGTGCAGTTCCCTTGATCTATTTAAGAGAAAGAAACTGTGTCAAATCTCTCCATTCCCTAGCCAGCTGTCTTTCAGATCACATCTATATTATGGCAAGATAGTATAAGATGAACTTTCTAATGTATTTTAATTAATACTGTGTTAAACATTAACATGTATTCTGTTTGGGTAAGGCCAGTTGTGTTTGCAGTAACTTAACCATAAGCAACTCAAAATACTTCTGACACAGTGGATGTTAAGTAACTTTTAACAGTGTTACTCAAAGTGATTAGTGCTTTCCTTCTGACTTGTCCAATTAAATAAGGTCTTGAAGCGTGTGTTTGCCATTATTTCCATATGGTGCAACACTGAAGTTTAGTGACAGAGACTCAGAATGGCACCTCAGAAGACTTCTGCAAGGGGAGGCCACCTTTCTCCGAAAAGCATTAGTGTTCGGGACACATAATGTCCACCAACAGAAGTTCTTCTTGTAGGAGCGCTGACATTTACAGCAGCTTTTAAAATTTAGTTTGATTGCTGAATTTAATTTTTAAAACTTCCGAACGATACCTTAAAACCATTTGAATAATCTAATGAAGTAGGCATTGGATTCCAGTTTTGTGGTGGTGGTTTTAAAATGTGCAATCTTTATGATAAGGAAAAATAAAAACAGCTTCAGAAAAAAAAAAAAAATCCTTGGGGCATATAACCCTCAGAATTTCTTGTTTATGCTTGCACAATACTGCTATGCTTCTTCAGTGCTTTACAGAGTAGTATGAATATTGAGGTTGGCAGGAGCGAGCTCTGTTAAGAGAGGAAAAAGAAGAAATAGTTGTTTGCAGCGCTGCGCAATAGCTGCTGTTTGCTTTGGTCTGTCTCTCACACATGGGTGATCCCGAATACCTGCTTGCTGCTTGGGAGAGTAGCGCCTCTGCCTCCTTTGGAGGATGAGATGTTTGTTCTATGCTACACTTAGGCTAAGAATATTCACCAAGGCAATCAGTATTTATGTAAAGGTGAGGGGATACTCATCAAACTGGTAAATGCATATGTCAGAGGAACAGGTGTGAGTATATTTGGTAACTTTAAGTTGTGCAAACTTGCATTCCACTGACTCTACAGTAAAATACACTGATTTTTTTTCTTTCTGAAGTGGATCATATGCCCCTCTACTGACTCTCCCTGTTTGAAAATAGGTATCACCAGCAGCAGCGCAGAAAAGTATTGGGAATAAATATGTAATACTATGTAGTGTATTTCAAATAAACCTAATCTATCATCAATATAGCTGTGACTGCTAATGCTATCATTTATATGTCCATGATCAGTAAATACAAATGCCATAGTTCACTTCAAACAAAATTTTTCTTGCATGCTATTAGTTTCTTGCAGCTCCCATTCTGTCAACTGTTTCAGTGGCCTCCTGAGCGTTTATCTAACCTTGCAAGGTTCTCACTTCATCTTCCCAAGTTCTCTTTCATTCCATGTTTACTTTAATGGTAAGAGTCAACTCAGATGTGGTTGCATTTTGAAGAACATTCTGCTGTGTTTTTTCTTAGGCAGGAAAAGTATCTATTTCACTACTGGCCAACTTGGCAACCAGAAGAATCCATGAAGTGCTGAGGCTGTAGAATGAAGAGGTGGAGGGTTGGAAAAATTAACCAATTCTTGTCACTACAGAGGTTTTCTGCTCCCAAAGTACTAGTAAGAGATGAAGAAGTATATTTATCAGAAATATACATATATTAAAAAAACAAATTCTCAAAGCCAGCAGCAGCCTATCTCCAACAGATGCAACTCAATGACTTTGTCAGGTTTTGTCCCTTCAGAAAGCTATTTCTGCATGCTGTGGGAGTGCTTCGGGAAGGAAAGTAATAAAGCTATTGTAAATATATATGCCCAAATGTGAATATGAATTAAGGTGGGATTGAATAAGTTGTTTTTTCTAAATCAATAATGTACAAACCTGCTTCCTTATTGGCCACTTTCTCTTTGCACTCTGCACAGGACAGCAAAAACCAACAGCCCCAAACCAAACAAAAAAGCAAACAGAAAGCTGTCCGTGTTCAGTGTTGAAACGTAAATCGCACATGTTAAAAAAATAAATAACGAAGGTTTCCACAGCAACCTAAGTTCTGTAGTGCAAATTGATGACTTTAGTTCTGTTTTATTATATAATGATAGAACAGATATTCTATAAAAAGTGTTGGGTACATCTGAAGTTATATTATTAAAAAGTTTAGCGTAATCCTAAAACTTCACATCAAGCAATTTATTTACAAAGGTTTCTGAAAATGCTGTGTAGAAAGTTTTGTTTTCTGCCTTTAGCTTTGGGAAGGCTTTAACTGGAGAAGAGTCACTAGTCTGGCAGAATGTTTGCGGTGATCAAAATTTCAGTTACAGGAAAAGTTTTGAATTACACGTTTCAGCTTTTAATTTGCTGTGAAGAATTCTAGTTTAGGTTTTATGGAAAAACTAGAAGTGAAAGATGAACTCAAAGATGAAATCTAAGAACTATTTCAAATTTTGGGTAACTGTTCATTGTTCAACCTGTACAAATTAATTTTTTAAAAAATCAAATCAAATTTTGATGTAAGTGCTGGTGGTGCCACCAGTTAAGAGTGCTGTCAGCAGTTACGGATTCTACTCAAATGCCAACCTTAAATGCTGCCACTGTATACTTAGTAAAATACACCATTTCTCAACAATTTGAGTATGCTGACTTCACTTTCCACTGTTTGAAATAATTTGAAAAGATTTCCATAAAAGCAGATGATAAGCTACGAATCCTAACGTCCTGCTCAGCCAAGAGGGTTCAAGGCAGGAATGCCATCCCTGTGTGCAGCATGAGGACAGCCGCTGCGGAGGTCTGAAACAAGGGAACAAAGACCAGACTTCTCTTCCTTCCTCTGGATCGAATTTGGATTTTTCTAGTTTTCGGAGCACGCTCCTGCCCCAGGCCTGGTCCTGGCGGTTTCCACATGTGCGTAAGGAAGCAGGCAGTGTCTCCTGCTGCGGGGGGGTGTGTCCCCCTTCACTCATCTTCACCCGCCCTCCTTGGTTCAGATCCACTTTCTGCGTTTTCTCAAAAGGATTTTAGCTTTTTTCTTTTTTTTTTTTTTTTAAAAAAGGACGCCTGACCGACTGGCGGCTGAAGCTCGAGGGCGTGCCCTGAGGGACGTCAGGGCCCGAGGCCTCGCGGGAGGGCCCCGGGGGTGCCGTTCCCGCCAGGCGGGGCCG
>NW_020799116.1:18893531-19029666 GCF_003259725.1 Athene cunicularia
AGAGCGGGCATCGCCTGCGCCTCTGCCTGCCCGCCCGCCCCGCCGGCAGCCCGCGGTTGTACCTGCGTGTGCCTTGACTGGGGCTATTTCCGCGAGTTTTAACGCCACTAAGCAACGGGCGGCAAGAAAAAAGTAGACTTTCGGGGCCCGCGCTCGCGGCCTGATTGCACGAATAATCAGAAAACGAGTCGCTGAGCCCTTAATCTACTTAAACGTGCGATTCCTTTTCCTCTCCGTTTTAATCTGTGGTTTGTGGTGATCTTGTTTATCTGGAGTTCGGGGATGGGGAATGGCTGTGGCGCGGTGTCATTAGGGGGCGTCGGCGGTGCCCCCTCTCCCGGCGCCGGGGCCACCGGCACCGGTACCGGCGTGCCCGAGGAGCCCGGCCGGGCTGGGGCCTGGGCCCTGCGCCCGCCTCGGGCAGGGGCGGCTTCTCTCTGGACTGCGAGGGCTGTTCCTGTTAATAATCCAGGGCCAGGGTGTTCGTGGTGCATTGCGTTCGCTAAAAACGGCCCGTGTGTTTCTGTAAATGCGTAGTATTGTTATTTTTCGTTTGTGGCAAATCGGATTTTACTGTCGCCTTGAATCGTGTTTGCTCTAATTTGAGAGATCATCACTGGTGGCTTTTTAAAATTTGACTGTGCAACAATTTCTGACAAGAGCGGAAATATGCCTAATGAGATGGAAGGAAGACACAGACTTTCCTTAACTTCACCTTTGCTTATTTTGATTTTTTTATTTAAACTGTTGACTTGTGTAATAATAAAAATTGGTAACTAATCAGGGCAGACACTACCTAAGTGCTTCATTAAATTTATAGTTATCAGTTCATATCGATTTTTAAGTTCCACGGTGCAGAGTGATCAATTCCTGCAAATATTTTAAAAAATATAAACAGACTTGCTACAGAGATCTGTTGACCTGTACTGTTCAAGTGAGATTTTGACAGTTGACTCGTGAGCAATTAAAAGCCTTAACGCCACTAGTATTTCCAACGCAGTTTGAGCATGTAGTCAACAAACAACAAAATCTATCAGTACTTTTCGTTAATTTTTCATCTTGTGCAACAAATGTTTTGCTTACTCCTTTTCACGTATCTTCATAATGCATAGAAGAAGTAAGGAGTTCACTTCTGATTAAAAAAATCAAATACGGTGCTTTAGGTGAGAACCTCCAAGTGTAGGCAGTATGCACAAGTGGCATAAAATACCACAAGAAAGTTATTACTTACAGTATTGTTGATACACTTGTCAGTCACTGGGAGTATGTAAAGTTAAGAAGCTTCTTTGAATCTCAGCTGCATGTTCAGAGAATATGAAGCATCCAGACTTGCACATACCTTAGCTGTTGGTGCAAGGCCACCTCTGTTGTCCTAGTACTAAACTTGCTGATATAATTGTAATAGGTGCTTTAGAGAAAAATTACTAATTTTTCAAGTCTTGTTGATTTTCCCGTTCTGTTTACGTAGTGATTTTTCTTTGCTGCGTTGCACAGTTTGATATTCAGAGTTTTGTTTGTTTGGCCCATGTTCTCAAATAAGGAAATATGTATGCTACCTTGATTGAAAAGTAGGTGAACTAATTTTTTTTTTTTTTTATGCAGACGTATGGGAGGAAAAGATAAGTAATCTGCATTCAGGTTGTAAACAAGTCTAGAAGAGGCATCTGTAAGAGAGTAGTGAATGGAAACAAGTGTTATTTCAATGAATATTCTGTAGTTTTAAGAATATTCTTGTGATGTTGATTTTTCTTTTTTAGATGACGCGCATGTAGATAGGTCTGAGGTAATGGCTATGCCTTAAGAATTTTGGTGATCTCTAGGCAAGTTTTTTTATTCTTGGGTAGCTTTAATTACTCTTCCTGTAATTGAAATCGGTTGATAATCCTCCGGAGAGGGACAGTAGGTGAAAAATGCTGCTTATGTCTAGAGTTTAGTTATAATGAGAGGGGAGAGAAGTACTGTTTTTTCGGAAGTAGATCTGTCATTGCTGCTCATTTTTGTATGTTTTGGAGAAACTAGACTATAGAAGGGTAGATGTAAGGTTCCACTGTTAGGAAGTGCACTAGCAAAAAAAAAAAAAAAGGGAAAAATACCTTTTTTTTTTTTTTTTTTTTCATGATGTAAGTTATCCTGGTTTCACAAATTAAATAATAAATGGAAAAATAATTTTCTTGGCATGAGTTGCTGGTATGAGGTTATACCTTGAGCATTAGTAGTTTGTGTTTATTTTGACTACTGCCTATCCAAAAAAACCCCTGTGTGTTTTCTCCGTGCTCTTGTTAAACCATGAAAAGTTTTTGACGTGCCTTTGGATTAAGGCAGTGGACTTTATGTCCTTATCAATGTAAGTTGGGTGGGAAAAAAATCGGTTATTTCTGCAACTGGTATACCACAAAGAGCTTTCTGGTGAAATAGAAGGGTATGTCTGGGCATCCAGGCCCTGTTTATGTGTATCAAGGAAAATATCATATAAAGTAGTTAATTCTGACACTGTTCTCTTTGCTGAAAGTAAATTGTGATCTGTGTTGTCTTCTTAGCTAGGCAGTTGACTCAGAGATGATAATTTATAGAAACTGTTCCTTCAGAAAGACACCACGTTCCCTCTCTCAACATGTGGGTATAGAAGAGCTTTGTATTCTGCATTGGCTTTCGAAGAGTTTAAGACAAAGACGCTTCCTAGTTGCTTGCTGGAAACCCTTTACAGATGCCCCTTTACACCTACAGAGGCTCTTGACTGCAAGAGAACAAGTTAAACTTACTGATGTGAATGTCCATGACTTTTTGGTGGTTCTGAATTTTTCTTTGTCTAGCTCCAGTGAAGTTTTCACTGCTTACAGTTGTAGAATGCTATTGTCTTGCTCAGTTCCTCATACAAGACATTGTATACTTCTGCAACAAAGATATTAAAAGGTTGCTCGGGATATTTCTAAATAAATAATTAAACACTCCCCTAACAACACTGAAGATCTTCCTTGATTGTATTTCTCAGCTACTATAGCAACTACCCGGTAGCTGTTGTGAATAATTCCCTTCTGTTCTATTTGGAAATACTTAATGTTCAGTGGCTCTGATCATAACTACACTTTTAAAACTTTAGACTTGCTGTTGAAAGGCAAGGAGTTCTTCCACAGATGCTTAAGATGACCAGTTACGAAAACAATTAGGGAGATTTCCAAACCGATTATTGAAGGTAACTAGCTCTCTGGCCCTCTAGTGTTTTAATATTTTTAAAACAGTCTCTATCTCTAAGAAAATATTTATTAAAGTGATCTGATTAGTTACATTAGTCTTCTAAAGCAAGTATTAAATTATAATGAATTAAAAGAAAAAGCAAAGCAGAGAAAACTCTAGTAAATAATTAAAATTTGGCAAATCTGTGAATTGGTTATGCTTTTCATTAGGCTGTCAGGTTATGCAGCTTTATTTTTGTGCAAGGAGCATGTTTAGGTGGTTCTCCAGAAAGCTGTGGTTTCTTTGTGGGGTGTCTTTTCTGTTGTTTTAATGCACTTTGTATGGCTGACCATATTAAATATGTATGTATTAAATCATGGAGAAGGAAAACCTGCCTGCATAAACAGCACCTGTTCTTAGTTTATTCAGAGAATTAGTGTTAAAATCTGTTGTTTCATTTAAAATGAATTTTTAATCTTTATTTTCAGCATTTAATTGGCAACAATGAAAAATAAATCTCTAATCACAAAGACATATAACTAATATTTCCTTTGCCCCTACTAAGAAGGGACGGAACGTCATAATGTCCTAGTTACAGTTCTGTACTGCAGCTTCTGCTTTTTGATCAGTATCTTGATTCCCTCCCCCCCATCACTAAACCTTGGCTTGCACCTTTCCTGGTTCGTATTTGGAAAAACAGGACTGCAAAACTTATAAGAAGTCTGCCTTCCCTCACCAAGTCTCTTGGCATATTGCTCTGTTCTTACCTGCTTACATAGAAGGCAGCTGCTAAATGAGGGAGTGCTTTGAGTTGATTGATCTTACAGTTTGTATCACCGAAGCAGTTTGTTACAGATTTAAATAATGAAAAGTTTCAGAGACATAGAAAAAAGTCTGTTCCCCAAATTAGGAAAAAAGTCAATCTTTGGTAATCCGGGAAGCAATATCAATCATTGCAAGTGGGTTCTGTGTTATGGGATGTATACTATATTTCATCTTCTCTCTTGTACCCTATTGCCAGAAACTGTAATTGTCTGGCAGCAGGAGGGGTGACTAAGGATATTCTTCAATGATGTGTCTTGGAACCAAAGCTATATAGAGGGATCTACTTCTAAACCTTCTGTACAGTGCTGTTTTGGGAGGTGGTGGTTATACCTGGGGACTTGCTCATTAGTCAGGAAAACTAGATGATCTGTGGATTGGAGTAATTTTTACTTCAGTATTTTGCCCTTAAGGGCTTTTTTTTCCCTTAGGATTTAGGAATGAGCAAAGGAATATGTCAGTCAGCAGTCATAAAGGAAATGTATATGTGTTATTTGACTGAGTGAGAAATGAATCACACCTTGAAATGTCTCTGGAAAAGAGCAACTCCCAAGACGCACCTGATTGGAGACTTTCAGTATAGATAGGAAAGTTTAGTGAGGTGTCATTTAATGTAGAGGGCAAGTTTAGTTTCAGTCTAGTGTAGATCTGTATGGCTGCTGTTGCTGAGATAACTTGGAGATTAAATATACTGTTTTGTGGGAAGAGACTAATATATTTTGGCTCATTTATCTAGCCAAAAGGCATTGTGGTTACTCTTGTGAATACCTGGTCTGCACTGCTGGATGAGAATTAATCTGTAAGATATTACTAGTTTGAGATCAATACCAGTTGCTCACAAATACATTTACAGGAGAAATTAGCCAAAACTTTCTAAATACAGGAGGAATGAAGCTGAGAAACAGTTTTTCAAATTGTTCTCAAAGGCAAGGAATCAGATGTGTATGTTTAGCAGTTTATCGCATGGTTCGTATGGGAATGTAGGTGTGATCTTAGAGTAAGAAGTGATAGTATTGCAATATGGGTTTTAACTTTTGATGCTTTTGATGGTTTTGAGAGAAATTTTCTGCATTTATTCACAGTTATGCCATATTACATATTCAGTTAAGGCTTTCAGGGCTTCAGCTGCCTGCGAATAGGGTGGAGGCAAAAGTGGTTTCTCTCTGACCTTAGATAGTGCAGAAAGGAAATCAGTCAAAACACAAAATCCAAAATCTTTAAGGGTTCAAGCTTTCTGTCCTCACCTAACAATACCTCTCATCCAGTAATTAGTGACATTTTATGACAAGATTTGGCAGTCTCAGGCATACAGATCCTACATATTTAATGAAAATTGGTGGCTGGGTGGGGAAGAAAGAACTTACTCAAGTTTCTGTGGATAGTAGTGCAAATAAGCAGCTACTGAAAAGAATTGCTGAAGACTTGCTGAAAAGAATGGATAATAAGGTTCTATCAGGACTCCTAATACAGCTTTTTTGTTTGCTTGCTGGAGAATGTGAAGGGGAAGCTGCTGATGTGATCATGGGAGTGAACTTGAGGGGGCTTTGTAGACAGGAGTGCTCAGGAACAGGACTGGGGATAGTGAAAAGTTAAAAGTCCGGTGGTACTGTATCCAGTTTGTCATTGGACTGTTGGTGAAATGGAAGGAATGGGAATATCAGTTGGTAGAAAACTAGGCTTTTCATATTTATTGAAGGAACAAGTTATTTTGCTTTCTTTTCATGCAGCAGATATCAATTACAATTAAAAATGGTATATGACAACATGCCTTGAATGTACCTCGTTCTTGGAAAATGTAGGTGATTCTTTGATGTTCCTTCCCTATTTGTATGCTTTAGGTCTAAATTCATCGTCAAGCCTGTAGGACAGGAAGAGAGATTCTTTAGAGTGAAATTATTGAGGAGAATTTAAAGTAATTTCTCTTTTTAACAATTTAAGGCATAGGAAGTTGGTGTGTGAGTATGGGGTGATGGTGCAGTCTGTGGTTTGCAGTTCTATGTAGGAGGGAGCGTGGAAAGTTCATATTTTTATTAATCCATATGAAAGTAGCTTTCTTAACTTAGTTTACAGTCAATGGCATAGCTCAGCTGGACTTGAGTCTCAGTATCTTGCAAAGCCTTTCTTTTCAGCAATTCTGTACTTAAAAAGTCAGACTCCAATATAAACATCAGGGAAACATGGAAGAACTGTTACCAGAACTTGTGATCTAGAAAATTCTCTACCGTGTACTTGGTGGCATTTAAAAGCCCAAAAAAAGGGGATAATTGGGAATGATGAAGAGTTCTTTGTCTTCATATGCACAGTGACATGTGGATACACAAGCTTTCCTCATGAGTGTGTAAAATAATTATTTGGAACATAGCTCTTATATGGAAGAGCTGTAAATGCCTGATCACCTCCAACAACTAGTGTTACTTACTGGTGTCTGTACACATTTCATAGATTTGTTCTTCTGAGTAATGGGAGCTCTTTTTGGATGTGGATGTGAAAACACTGACCAAAAACTGGAGTCTTTGGAAGACTGTTCAGTTGATAAGAGGCTGATGCAACTTTTTCTCCTGCTTCAGAGAAATTTTTGTTAATTTGTATAGTGAATTAAGTTCATTGTGTTCTTCTCTCAGTTGTGATATTCACTGAGGAAGAGGCTAAAGGAAGCACACAGTAGGATCTTGGTTCAAAACCAGTTGCAATTGACAGCAGTCTTTCTACTGATTGTTTTTAAGTTATGAATCAGCCTTAACACCACTATATTTTGCTCTTTTCTTTGTCCTGTTTCAAAACCTGTATGTTCACTGAAGCTCAAGGCAAAGAGTCAAAATGTCTTAATCAAGTGACTGATGTTAAAATCAAACCTCCATTCAGATTTTTGCGTGTCAAAATGAACTTTATGATCTCTTCTGAATCCTGAAAGCATCTCTTAAGTTTTTTTAGCTGTAATTCCTTCCTCTTAAACATATTTTTGTGTGTTTAAACGAGTCTTTAGTCAAAACTTGCTGAAGGTATTAGAAGGACTGGTAACTGGGTTTGAGGAGACTTAAGTGCTTTCCAGTATAGTTGTGAGGTGATTACTTATTACAAGGATAAGACTTCCCTCTTGTCCCATTTCAGCATTTGACTACATTTTCTTTTCTTGAGTCTTTCTGGATATTAAATCTTAAGGAAAGCTTATGACAAGTGGTGCCAGCTAACTCTTGGTGATTAAAAGTAGGTCATTCTGCTTCCAGAGGTAAGCTGATACCAGTTACTCTCTGAAACAAAAATAAAGGTTTGTCTAGATATTATGGTGTAAGAAAGCTTATGCGCTAAATGCTTTTAGTGTTGGCAGTAGGTAGTTGATGGAGTGGTGAATTACTTTATTTTCTTTATTTTGAATATGTCTGTGAGCTACCTGGCACGGGAGAGTGTAGTTCAGCGTGATTTGACAGGTGGCTTGTCTTGTTTCTGTGTATTTGAACAGCAGAGGCCTCTATCTTCCTTCTAAATGTGTTTATGAATGAGATATTTGTGCCAGCTGTTAATTTAGTTATACCTGCCCTTTTGGTTTTCTGATCTTGATAAATGAAACCTCACATACATGTCAGAGAAACCCAGAAGAACTGTTAAACAGAAACCAGTTGAAAGCAATATATAACTTTTTACAGGCCTGTTTGGGTATTGGGTTGCATAAAGTGCTGTGTCTTGCTGGGGTTTGTGGTCCACCTGAACAAGTTGCAAAGGTAGCAGAAAGCCTCTCACAGGAGAATATCATAGACAGCGTTAAATAGTCCCTGTAGGGAGTGATATGCATGTTTCCAGTAACTGGGTCTGGATCTGGGAGGGTAGGAGGGGATGTTTCTATTTCACCTATCTCTTCCTTTGTAGAGAAGAATGCCTATGGAAATGTCTGCGTAAAGCTGCCCACTTCACCTAGGCACATGTTCTCATTTATGTAATTTTAGGTATATATGGCTATATTATATACATTGACAGAGAGTGTAGGCAGAAGTGAGAAAGTGTCAGCCAGTGTGGGATAAATAATCCAAAAATATATGAGTTATTGTAAAAGATGGTTATTGAAAACTGTGGTTTGAACTTTGTGTCTTTGTGTTTTTTCTCTCTCTAAATGCTTATAAACTTAGTGATTGACAGCTTGCTTTATCAATTTTTGGTAAAACAAACAGGCAACAGTCTAGTTTTGCTGTGTTTGGTGAAGCAGGATCAACATTTTTGAAATAATCTTGCCCTGCCATCTGCTATAACATACTGTACAAAATGGCGCTGCGTGCTACCTGTGCACCTGGCCTCGCATGAGGAGAGACCAGGTGAATCATCTACGTGCCTGTGTATCTGTTTAAACCTCATATTGATTGGCCGTTCCTCTGGCAATGACTTGTGAGTGTGGGAAGAGCTGGCCTGGGGCACGGACTGGCCAGTTCTGAGCTGATGTGCTTGGGCCTGCTGTCTGCTGAGCACGCAGCTAAGCATCCGCTTGGAACAGCTTGTGCTGCTGCTGTCAGTGGTACTCCCTCATCGCTCTGTCATGCGCACGGCTATTTGCAGCTATCCGTTCTGCCCGCTTGCTGCTCTGTTGCAGCCTTTCTGAGCACGTTGATCTGATTGAAATGATAAACAAAGTTGCCCTGCTGTGTTGGTTTTTGTGTTTTGTTTTGGTTTTGTTGTTGTTTTTTTTTTTTTTTCCTCTCTAAGTATTTAATTATCTCTGTGGTCCAAGGTTTTTTACCCCAAGGAAGATGGCTTATGAAGCATTGGTCTTGCAGAAAAAGTCTCTTGTCCCTGGGGAAGCAGAGGTAGAAATAGGCTTCTCTCTCTAACTTTCTTTATCACAGCAAGACTGTAAACCACAACTTCTGATCTTGGTGTTTTTTCAGTTCTGGAGTGACTACATTTCAAGTTGCTGGCACAAAGACAGTATTCTTCTTTTAATAATGAAATAAAGTGCTAATTATTTCAATCTGGGTGGAGGATGCTGTAAGAGAAAAATAAGCTTTTCCCAATGTTTCAGATTATGTTGATAGCAATAAATTATGTTTGTTGAAGTAAAGATTAGAAGAGGTAAAAATTTTTCAGGTCTCATGGAAGAAAAAGTGTCTTCAATAATGTCAGACAAATATTTCATTTTTTGGTATTTTAGTAGCAAATAGTTTACCAAAAAGGTCAAAGTTCTCATCTGTGGGTTGAAAGGTTTCTTAGCAGTCTTGTAAGCCATCTTTGGATGTCCACGAAAAGTTCTTGTGTGGTAGACAGTATGGGCTAAAATACAAAGTTTTCAACTAAGATGTAGGAACTGGTATACTGATAAATGCACTTTCTAAAATTTGCCCTATTCTACCCTTCCTGCTCTTCCTAGGAAATGTGCAGTGACCATAAATGCCAAGGCAACTAGCATGTTATGAACTTACTTAGCAGTTAGATGGAAGGACTAAAAGTCCTTGATGTAGTCAGTGTAAAACGGGATAGGATGTAAAACACTGTGGGATGATACCTATGTTTTTGCACGTGTGAATGTGAATCAGTGGTGCTCTCTTGTCACTAGCTGCCTGCCAGGCTGCGTTCCTATGTAACCAGGACATTGATGGGAGTGATAATCTTCTCCTTTGGGGAATCACTCTTGGGGCTGCATCTAGAGCACTGTATCTCTCAGTACAAGGGGTGAGGTTAGGAGATGGTTAGGAGGCACATGATGAGAGAAGAGAGTCTGTGAGATCTAGGGTGGTACAACCTTTAGAAGAGGAGGATAAGAAGGGGTCTAGTTTGTGGTTAGCTACTTTTTAGGGATTTACAGAGAAGGCAGGGCCAGACACTTCTTAGGGTTCCACAGTTTAAGAGGAGCAGTGGTGGCAAATTACGGTAAGGGATGTTGATTTCCACAATGCATATGGTGAGGCACTAGCAAAGGTTACTTGGAGAGGTAGTGTAGTCTCCATCCTCCAGGATGTTCAAAACTTGACTGGTTTCTCATTTTGCTTCCCAGTCTTCAACAGTAAAGTGTAGCCATTTCTGGCTCGCGTTTGCAGTTTGTGAAAAGCAGTGCAGAATGACTCCCAGCTCCTCTGTGCCAAGTATGGTATGGTCAGTGTTTTGCTCCTCTTTGCAAGTTAGATATTGGAAAGAGGGAAGAAGGTTTCAGAAACAGCCTTCATCTTTGCTTAAAATGGAGAGGAAGAAACTGCTGCATTTACTTCCTGCATAGAGGGAGTGATGTATGGGTGAGGGACTTCTGTGCTCAGACTGGAAGTTGAATGAACTGACAGCTGATTTACAGGAAGGGGACGGGTAACTAGGATAGATGCTTGCAAAGCTGGAAGCTCAAAACCAGTTCCTCAATATACCTAAGGTAGTGGACAACGCTGGAGGCTTTTGGTCTGTTTCTTCAATTCTACCTCGTGCCACCAGGATGCGCAAAACTATTTTAAACACCTCATGATTTTTGAGCCTAATCTCTATTTTTATCTTGGAGGTAGGGGAAGGATGCTAGCAATAATTCACTTTGCTAGTGAATGATCACCTTTCTTCTCGGGCATCTGTTTCTTTTTTTACATGAATATTTTCATAGTGATGGTATGACTCAGTAGAAAGAGGCGGTGTTGCTAGGCAGCAGTTCGAGCACTTTGCAGATGCCATGTGATGGCAGTAAGCTGCCTTGTAATAATCCATTGGTGGCAGTGTTCCTGGCTGAGGTTCTGTATTGCACAAAGAAAGAAGCATCTCTGACAGGAGCAGATGCTGCCTAGCAACTGCCACTGCTCCCCAACCAGCCTGAAATACCTTCACTTAATTGTAGTGTAATATACAGAACCTTAAGTATAACAGAGTGCTTTTCTTTCTGAAATGTATTTTTCTTCCTTGAGGTTTTACACAAAACTTCATAAAGACCATTAATAAGGTCAAAAAATTCTTTAGGCCTCTTTAAATCACGTCTTTTGTTTAATCCCTGCTCTTCAATTGTAATGTTTGGATGGCTTTTAATCAGCTTTTCATAATCTTCCCCCCCCCCCCCCCCCCCGTGTGTGTGTGTATGTATTACATTAGTGCCTGGCAATTCCAATCGGATTATAGACCTGTTCTGTGTTGTGTGTACCAGTATATTCTACAAGAAATGCCTCTTGCTGTGAGAATCTTGTGTTTTATTTGGGTAGGGTGTTTTTTAGGGTGTATTTGGCTATGTCCTCTCCTTCATACCTAAAATTCTTCATACTGTCTATCTGCTTAAACAGCAGAATGTTTTGGAAGTACTAGACCTGTTTTTGTTCCGATTTCTTTTGTAAACATGGTTGCTGAGTGTGTCCTGAACTCACAAATAAATTTGCATGTCTAAAAGTAATTTCTGGCAAATAAATGAAACCCTCACCCACAGTCCCTTAAATACTTTGAAGGTATTCTGTTAAGGTGAAAACATTCTTCTAGGTATTTGTAGAATAAAATGAAAATGTTTTCATTTTAATTTCCTTGTGTTTCTGCTCTCTTGTCAAGTATCATCAGAGTCTAATAGTGCAATCTATGAAGCTGCCAGGTTTAATAAAGCAGTACCACAAAAATTTAATCATATTGGCCTTTAATTTTGTAAGAAGATGTGGAGGTTTTTTACTTCATAAACTATTTTTTTATCTTTTAAGTTATTAAACCCAGGTTTTTCAGTTTGCAAGAACTATTCCTTTTTGCTGGAAAAGGGTTTGTAGTTCCGAGAGAGGCTCAGACTGGAAGGTACATGGTGTTTTGGAAAGTATTAATTTTTTGCTGCCTGTAGGCGTGATTGTGCAACAGAGTTGCCTCACAAAAAGGTAAAGCTAAATCTTGACTCTTAGCTGTCTTTTCCGCGTGGTAACTTGTATCAGCGTTGGGTTTTTCTTTCACAGTCATATTGCTGTGGCTTAGAGACTTTTCCCTGTCTGCCATATGTGAATACAAAGAATTAACAGCTGTCACACTTCTTGGAGAAGACATTATTAAGAAAAGGTAGTTTGGAAGATTCTAAAACTGTAAATACTGTGGAGCGGAAGAATAGAAATTGATTGTTCACTCTTTTTATTTTAATACAATTCCCAGAGGTCATTCATTGGTGATGCAGCATCTGAACAACTGAAAAATGCTTTCTGTACGCATAAGTGAAGTGTGGAGTTCTGGGGTGATGGGGATGTTGAAAGTTGATGTGGTTCAAAAACATGCGGGTGGCTCTGTAGAAGAGAAAGCATAGAAAGTTATATTAAATACATATGTAAAATTTATGCTAATGACTTCAGGAAGTCCCAATCCACAGATGGCTCAAGTTGGGGAAAGCCACATCCTTGCCCTGTGTATTCTATTACTCTTCCTTCACCTCCTTGTTTTAGCCTCTGTTAGGGAAAAGGTACTGGCTTTAGAGCCATCTTTGGCCTTCACTACAGTGACTCTGGAGCCTTTATTATTGTCTGGGTATTACAAGGAAGAAAATAGAGTTCATCTTAGCTATTAAAACTAGCTTATACTGTTTGATACTAGACACTTATAATAGATGGATTAATATGAAAAAGCATTTTAAGGAAAGATACATCCTTGTCATAACACTAATTTATCAGTCTGAGATAATTACATTATTTTCTTAGAGAGTAATCAATATCAGTCAATCTGAGGCTCAGGGATTGGCTTATATTCCATGCTAACTAGTAAAAGTGATAACTAGTAGTAGTTGAATATGAAATTTAAGAGTTTGTTTTATGTGTTTACCTAAAGTAAACATGAACACCAAATTCTTAGCTGGTGTGATAGCAGCATGAGTGTAAATATGGTTATGTGTTATAAAGCATAAATGGCACCATCAGAAAACTTTAGAACTTTGACATTTGTAGCACAGAACACAATTCAGTGTCTTCTCAGTGTGGTTATAAATTGGTACGGAGTGGAGCTAAGTGATTTGGGTATAGAGCAATACAACTGCAGCTATTTTTCTCCTCTGCATTTTGTTGCCATTCCTTCTGAAATTAATTTGGTCAAAGATATACTTAGGACATAATCAGGGCAGAACCTGAATGACTGCAAGTTGAGTGTAGTACAAACAATTTATGAAAATTAAATGGCACAGTTTAATCTGAAACACTTGTTCTGCTGATGTAATCTAAAAATACTGCAAGTTACCAGAATTTTAGTAAGGCATATAATAATAATAGTGAGTTGAGAATGGGAAAAAAACTGTCACAGAGGCCAAGATGATTGGCTTTTGAAGCCATGAGTAAACAGAGATATGTTGAAAGTTCACAAGATTATGATTGTTATAGTGGAAGGAGTTTTAAGAATTTTTTGTTTCTTTTGTCCCATTATACAACTAAAAAAGACTGGGTGAAACTGAAAGGAAAAAAAGGCATATTCACAGCTGATAATATGAAATGTTATGTGTATTTTCCCCTGAAGTTAATGCACAAAGTTCACTGAATCTTGGCCTCATCAACATCTTGGGATAAAGAAAAACAAAAACGTGGTATATAGCATATTGGATCTGTAGTAGCAGCAATGATTTCTATTGTTGTGGAAGAGAAGGCATGAGAAATAGGTAGGAATTTTAAAAAGCTCAACTTTATGATTAGAGAAACATAATTTAGATTTGGAGAAGGAAAATGGGACAGTAAACATGGAAACCTCTTGAACTGATTTTGTTTGTCAGCCCTCATTTAAATAAATACTTCCAATTTTCATTAGGACATCTTGAAGGTGGGGAGGGACAGGGCAGGAAAAGGGCTTTGTGTCTTTATGGAAATACATTACTTATTATGGGCTGAACTGATGTTTTATACAGTAAACAAAATTATGCAATGTCAAAATATTTTTGTCGGCTTTACTATAATGTGTAGAAATAGGTTGAAAAAATTAGAAATTATACAAGAAGGCACCTACCTATGCCAGTTCATGGTGCTGCAAAGTATTTTTATGTATATGCCAAGAAAAAATTCATGTTTCAGGGGAATTATCAGCTCCATGCTGCATGGTCTTTATGTGGATGTATTGTGCTGGACAGGACTCTGGCATGTTCCCGTTCTTGTTTTGGACTTTCTCACTGTTCATGTAGAAAATGTGACACACTTCTATTCTTGTGTTTATCGTGTAATTGGCATAATCCATTTGAGAAGAAAAATGATCTGTGGAAGCTTTGCGACCCAGGTGAGACTGGGTGGGGAAGCTGGGACACAGGAAATAGAATTAGAAGGAAGACATATTTTAAATTATACCACAGCACAAATGAAAACAGCTCTGTTATTTAGATGGGTGGCAGAAAGTAATAATGACACACATTAAATCTAATTTAGTATTGTACTAATTCACTGTACCTGTGAATTGTATTCTTCCTTTTTGCCATAATAGTGTTCAGATGAGGTCACAAATCAATAGATAGCAAGTGATAACAGAA
Organism: Athene cunicularia; assembly: GCF_003259725.1. Taxonomy (NCBI): domain Eukaryota; kingdom Metazoa; phylum Chordata; class Aves; order Strigiformes; family Strigidae; genus Athene; species Athene cunicularia. The sequence continues at coordinate 18,907,897 of NW_020799116.1, forward strand.
GCTCAGGCTGAGATTCCATAATAACAGTGTGAGAGGGACCATAACAGGCCAGCCAAGTACCCATCTCATTCATTGGCCTGCCCTTGACAGTGACCAATAGCAGGTGTTTACAGTATAGTAGCACAGCAAGATAAGCATATGTGATACTTCCCCAAGACTTAAGTGCTTTGTGGGTCAGGGTCTGGCTGTGCCTAAGGTGGTATGCATCCATTAATTTGCCCTATTTGCTTTTGAACTGGAGTGATTATTATTTTTTTTTTTAATCACCCACAGTATCTTGTGAGGAGTTTCATAGTTTGTGCACCAGGTGGAAAAGTGCTTTATTTAATAAAGTCCTGAACTATTCTCTGCTGTTTCCTTTGGCACTGCTCTGCTTTTAGTACTGGAAGGGGTGTTTAACAATTCCTGTTAACGTTCTCTGTGTAACTTATCAATTATACTCTCTCCACCTCTTTCAGCTGTCAGTCTTACTAGTAGAAGAGTCTTATCTTTGTTCATAATTAATTGTATAAAAGCCCTTACACTTCTTGCAATCCCTTGTCACATTTCTTTCCTTATGCTGTTCTGTCCTTTTTCATGAAGGATGCATTTTTGGCAAAGGGGAAAGGGGAAAACTTGCACTTGGGGGTTTACTGTGAATTTTATACAGTACTGCAGGCAGTGGTGTCTCTCCAGTTTTTCTCAAAGATAGTATTTTGTTGTGGTGTGGTGGTGGTGAGGGGGTTGGTGTTTGACAGGGTCTGAGCATTGAGCTTATGACAAAAACTCTGAAACATTCTGTTTTCACTCAATGAGAATAACAAGGGGGAGAGATGATTGCTTTGTATGTGAGATGGGACTGTTCATCCCTCATGAAACATCAGGCAGAGGAACTAAATGGTATACATCTGCTGGTTCGACTTGTGGTACTTAGGTCCATCTGCAAGTGTTTATCACCCTGAATAGCTTGAGTGGCTTCACAACCTTTGTCACTTTTCTAAATGCTCGGCTTCTCTGGATCTTTTAGAAATACTTTAAACAGAAAATTCTCCAACAGAGATCCTTTTAGAACTTGCTAGTCAATCCATATTCACTAAGAAAACTGGCTACTTATTCTATTTCATATCTCTTTGCTAGGATATATCTGTGCAAATGCTTTCCCATTTTGCCACAGCCGAGCTTAGTTTCTTCCAGAGCTTTTGGCAGAATAGATTCTGTAAAGCCTACTGGGTTGTCCGTATAGCAAGCAGCTCCATTAGATATCAGACACAAGGAATCAGTAAGTTATGCAGAGATGCACTGACCCTTAAGATGTCATGTGTATCTGTGTACCCTTACTCTTTTGAAACAGTTTTTCTTACTGCTGTGCAACTGCTTATACTGTCTCAGGGCATGTCCATAGGCAAGGAAAACACATCTGAATCTGTCCTTTTCTGGATCTTTGGCTTTCTGAACTGTTATTCCAGTGCCATCTGTTTTTATGTTATACCCCCCAGTTCCTTCATACTGTTCATTACAGCTTGAGAGTCACTGCCTTTCTCATTAATATGTTACAGAAGTGCAGAGGCAAGGGTTTATTTTGCTGTGGCCCACTTTGATACAGTTCAAGTACCACAGTTAAGGAACCTCTGACTTGGAGATAATTCCTGAAAGTGGTACATAGTGCTTTTTCAAAGCATTCCTCTTTGGCAGAGTGTTGGGTCTAACTGTTGGCTGAAGTTCCATTTCGTGAGGGGGAATTATGACCTCTTTATAAACCTGAATGATGGCAAAGGGATTTAATATCTGAAAATAGATGTTAAATATTTCAGCAGTCTCTCCTGGAATCCAAGAGGGATCATTCAGATCTGTTAACTGGTGGGTAAAAGCTTTGCTGTATGACTGTTTTGACTGTTACTTCTGTATTCTGGTGACTGAGGGGGATGACTCTTGTAAGAAATGATGGAGAGTTGTTGATTGATGGATGGTTTGTAGATCATCATATGCTATAAAGAATTTCTGTGGGAAGGACAGAAGTCAGTTACTGGAGTCCTCTCTGTAAATTATTTTCTCCAGAATGGTTAAATTATTCTGTATTTTCCATATATATTTGTGTTCATATTTTTCAAATAATACTGTTAAGAAGAGTCATGTACCTAAAAGGGACTTCATAAATAAGATTGTGTTGCATTATGCATTTTTATCTTAACAAACAAGTAACATCCATAACCGTGGAAGTAACCTCTGGAATCATATATCAGACTATAAAACAGCCTCAAATTTGTGGGATTATGGCATAATCAGTAGTTATTTTTATCATTCTTTTTTTTTTATGTCAGAGATACTAAATTATGTTCTTGTTAAACAGTTTTAACAAGATACAGTTTGGTGTACTGCGTCAATTTGAGTTTTTTAATTTTTCCTGACTTAAGTTTAGTATGGTTGGACAGTCAACTGCTTGAGATTTGGCTTCTGTTATACTGAAAATACCCATATTGCTATTCTCATACCCTATTGATTATGAAAATTGTAAAGCAGAAGAGACAATAATTTAGTGATGGTTACAAATTTATCAATGAAGGAATTAGATTTCATACTGCTGTATTAAGAATGAGGAACATGAGGTGGATGTTATTTTTGTATGAGAACTTATTTTCCAATTGAGAATGATCATCCAGATTGTATCTAAAGTTGATGGGATCAATTAATTTCTGTTCTGTGATTTTTGTTTATTCTTTTTTTGACTGAAGTAGACCTAAGAAAAGAGCTTTGGCTATCTTATTAATAGAGTACTCTGAATTCTAAAGAGCTGATTACATATTGATGGAGTAGAGTCCTTATATCAGATTTTCTTTGTGTGACCAGTAGAATCCTTTTATAAATGGATGGTTTGCATCTATAAACTAACAGATCTATTAGAATTACTCATTGTAAGCCTAAATATATTGAAGTCATTATTCTTGGCTATATTTTAAGAATTTATTATATCAGCAGTTGAAAAAAAAGGAACTCTTTCTTCTCCTGGTACCTCTCCTTTAGCTTTCATTCCAAGCTCACTTTTTATTGTTGCATAATAGGCAAGTGTCTGGTGACCAAAGTAGTTGCATCGAATCCAGTTTCTTTCCTGATTGCATCCCATCCTTTATTCAGTAGTTCTCGTGTAGTAAATAATCGTCATAGGAAGCTAGCTGTTGTTTGCTAATTCAAAACTTCTATTGTAGGGTTAATGTGCAGTGATGTTTTTCAGACTGTTACTTGTTGCACTTAGCTGAGTAAGACCAGTCAGTTGTTAATCTCTCAACAATTCCAACTACTCTTTTGTCTACAGCCACTGATACTCATGTGTCCTGTGACTGGTGTCTCTGTGTCATTATAGTATTGGCATATTCAGAGAAGTTGAAATAGGCCTGGCAATTTGATTTAATATTATCATGCATATGTGTTGTGAGGTTTTAAAAATAAACTCATAACTAGAATTACTCTCATAAATCAATGTATCTTGTTACTGCATTACCATTTCTTGATTTTTCTGGTGTTTTCAGTAGTAGCTTTTTACACAGGATTTTTGAAATCCTATGTTTTTGAGACATACTTGAATTTTTTTAGTATTTTTGTTGGTCTGAAAGGAAAAATCATGTTATTTTAATATAGGACTGTATTTTGCAAAATAACTAAAAAATAAAAGATGGTTGTAACTACTTGTTTTGGTAAAATTGCCTATTAGGAAAAAAAAAACCCAACCCAAACATTCTCTGTATTCAAAGGATACTGCTATGTTAAATACTGGAGGGGAAAGGAGAAGCTATTAGAGGTTTGACTGTGGCCTGCCAGTTAGGTGTTTGGCAATTGTCAGTGTTCCTGCACTTTGGGAGAAGCATTGAATATTTTTTCTTTGGTTGAAATCCATGTTTATGATTTCTTCATGGGTGAAGAATGAATCCAGAATACTGACAAGCTTAGTGTTTTTCTTGGATTATGTTTTGTGCCTTACTCCAGTTTGGAGCCAGTTTTTATGTTTCTCCTGTCTCTGATGTAAATAAGAATTTAAAACCTTAGTTAACCAGTGATGACTTCTGTTGGGCTGTATGAGCTGAGAGAACAGTTTAAGTTTGTTGATGGAATCCATAGGTTTTCCATCTTTAAGAGAGACTGCGTTGAGTCTCACCATGGAAGAGCAAACATTTGATTTTGATTCAAATCCTTTCTCATATTACTCTCATCTGTGTGGGTGTTTGCCTGATGTATGTGGTTTGTTCTTTCTTGCCCTTTCTCTTGATGAAATCTGTACATACGGTTTAAACTTGTTTATTTTGGTGGAAGTTTTTTCTATGCTTTTCTTATTATTTCATGGAAATTCAAGGTTCAAGAAACTTACCTTGTGGTTAGATGGTACAGATGATAGTTTCCATGGTGTTTTTCCCCTGGACTTCAGACTTTCTGGTTAACTGCTTTAAGTTGTGCAGAGTCTTTTAGTCATAAGGGATTCAGTGGCTTTGACATAAAAAGATATTCAAGGAGGAGATGAAATGCAGCTCTATCACATGGGAACATCTCAACCATAGGTTGAGTGTTCTCTTAAATTGGAAAAAAGGACAATGCCCACTGGAGGTCACTATTTCAACTCATGGAATTCCACTTGTGCTCTGGGGTGTGTGTAGGTAACATATAGGGTGTACTGTAGCTCAACAAGTATTTACTTAGAGCAAGGTATTTGAACGATTAAATGAAATTTGTACCTGAGTGAGTTTTTAAATGCTGATGAATAGGCATTACAGGACTTGGGGGGGCAGATGTTATTTACAATTCATCCTTTGTTTTGACATGTCATGTTTCAGGTAACTACCCATGTCCATGTCTTTTATTATTTTTTGAGAAATATGGTTAAAGAATGTCATACACTACGATAATTTAAAAAAAATTTATTTTAAAAATTGATGTTTATTTAGAAATGTTTAAATTGCATTCATATTTTCTGAAACATTAAGATGGCTTCTTATTTTCTTTCCCTGGTTAATGAAAGCTAAAGATACCTAGAAAAATATTTAATGTATGTATCATGTTAGTGCTTATGAAAAGTGCAGATTCTTATGTATTCTTTTATATATCTACTTAAATCTAATAACATATGGTAATGTAGGATTTTTGCAGTGTATGAGTTACACAGATGGTACTTGAAATAGTTTCAACACAGAGGAAAGTAATTCTTGCAGTTGACTTCTTATTATAATCTTTGCAGTTAAGACTGCTTGTTCCATTGATGAATTGTGTAGTAGAGTAAGAATTGTGAGACAAGGAAATCTTTGTATGCAATATTAATCGGGGTTGGTGATTAAAGTGATTACAAGTCTTGCTTAATTAAAAAAAATCTTTTAAAACACACAGCTTTTATGTTGCTGCTGAGCTTAATTTCTGATAAGGGCCGAAATAAAGATATCTTGAGGAAAAGTTGGCTAACAGGTTTTCCGGGCAGCTATGTAATAGCTATTTTTATGTCAGGAGTGAGCTAAAGTGCTATGCTTAGAAGAAAAATTCACACAAAGATTCAACCCTCATATGTGTGTCTCTCTGTTTTTCCCCACCCTCTAGTGATATGCAGCTTCCGAGGAGCTGTACCGCAAGGCTTGGTCCTGGAACTAGGTGAAACTGTCCAGATCCTAGAGAAATGTGAAGGTAAGTGTAATGTCCAAGAAGGAATCCCATTTTCAATGTAAGAATATACAAATATCTTAATCTAGCAGATTTTAATAAGTTGTTTGGAAATCATGATGCATCAGATCAAAGCACTTGAATAAAACCTAATCTGACCCACTTTCCTTAGGAATGCCTGAGTGCTGTTGGCACTAATCCAGTCTGATAGGGGGTCAGTGTGTTTTAAGTTAACCATCTGTCCAGAAAATCTTGAACCCTGACCTGATTATTGTGTTGTAATTGGGTCTTAGAGTGAATTTTCATCATGTAAAGTATATAATCAATATCTTTTTTTCTGTATTTCCACAGTATTACTGTTATGCATTTCAATTAAATTTATCAGTGTTTATTATTTAGAAACACATGAAAAATACTAGTTATGAAATAGATTAGTAAATCATTTGGGAACAGTACTGGGAAAAAAGAATATGAGTTTAGGGGGGGATTTCTTTGCGTTTATCTTCATGTGGTTTTTTGTACCTAAAGGAAATTGCCATTGTAAATGTTATAACTGTAGTTCTTTCTTACATGGTTGGAGATGTCTGTGTGTGAATAAACTGAATGTCTCAATCCTCTGCTTTTTTCATGTGAATAGTGTGGCTGAAGTTGTCGTATTTAAAAGAATGATTTTTATCCTAATGTCCAGGGTGAGCAAGTGGTGTAAAACATGTCTATTGAAAAGTAGGTTGACAAGATATAGTATGAGTACATCTTTCATTCACTATAGTGGAACTATAGTGAAATATATATTCCACTATAGTGAAATATATATATTCCACTAAGGTGGAATAATGTAAACGTGTTAAATTCAAAACCAGATCCACAAATTTGAGTTTCAAATTAATATTCCACAAAGAGTTGTACGTTTGGGTTTGTGTTTGGAGATGAAAAATCACTGTAAACTGAATAGTGTTAATGTTGCTACACAAACCTGCTGCATGCTTGTCAGAAGACTGTTTTTCTTCTTGTGCCTAGAACTGTCTTTTTCTCTTTATGCTTTTTCTTGTACTCGGGTGTTTTGTTTGTTTACCTACTGACTTAACTCTTCATGCTAATTTTTCTAGGAAAGTAGTAGCTGCTTCACCTACACTTGTAAAAAATTTTCTGTTGAATGAGAGTTTTGTAGTGCCATAGTGATGTTTAATGCATGAAGAAGCACGCTGTAAACAATACCTGTAGTATTATAGCTGCAAATTATAATGATTTTTAAAAAAACATGTGGTGTAATGGGCTAAGGCTTACTTGAGCACTGAGTGATTGTAGTCGTTCTACCAGGTCTTGTGAATTAGTACATTGTGCAAGCTCAGGAAAAATTTATTACTTTGCATAGCATAGTATAACTCTAAGGTAAAACAGTGTTTATTGCTGAAAGCAGTCATAATATTTTCAGACCATTTCTGGTAATCAAGGAAGCTTTCAAAACTCTGGGAAATAAAAGCACAATCTCAAAGGAGCAGCTTGCTTACAGAAAAGCAAAAGGATAATCCAATGTCTCTTTACAGTATTATAATAATTAAGCTCTGTATATTTCCTTTGCCAGTAGTTTAGTGGATGATTTCTCAAAGGCAATTCATGCCAGTCTTCAAATCACTGAGAAAGGAGGCCCTCAAAGTGTTTTCCTGGTTGGAAGGAGGTGTTTGTACAGAGTTCTTTTGGTTTTGTTTAAGCCCTTTATTGTGTCATTTTGGTTGATGTGACATCCATCTTTACTGTGGACGTCACATTTATGAAAAGGGAGATAGATAGATATAGATATATATAGATATAGATATATATATTTATAAAATTTTTATAACAACACCTGGAACTCCACAATATGAAGCTCATCTGAATATTTAGATGGTCTGTGCTGTACTCTTGCATGTGTGAATTATGCAAAAAAAGCACACTAAATGTGCAAAGTAGGTTCTTAAAAGAAAAAAAATAGTCGTAGTTTAAGCATTCTTGTTTAAGTGGTTGTTTAACAAGGTCCTTGGTTTGCCTTGAAAATTTAGAATTAAACATACCTCATCTTCTACTCCTGCGTTATTTGGTGGGGACTTTTTTGTCCAGACAAACTGGGTAAATTAATGTTAATCCGTGCAAATAAGGGTCACTGCTGTGGGAGTTGACTGAAGATCCATTGCTGTTTCAGCTTCTCAGAATAGTTTGTGCACAATCCTCTACATTAGGGATTTTGCTGTCTGGGTTGAAAGGATTCACATACACGCAAACCTTTTAGTTACGTGAAGAATGATTTCAGAGAGTCACTGAGGAATTCAAGACTGACAAAGATTCAAATACTATCTATACTTCTGAATGTGCTTATTTTTAATCATAATGACTTATTGAATAACTGTATTATTATTATAGAAGAGCAAGTGCTCTTTTGTAGTGACTGATGTAAAAAACAGTTGCTGCATTTAGAGCAATTGAATGAAAGAGTAGGGGATTTTCTATAGCCAGTTCTTGCATACCTCCACAGCTAGGTTTTATATAAATTTTCAGAGTAAAGGAACAAATATATATATATATATATGCATATACACACATCTATCTATCTATCTATCTATCTATCTATCTATCTATCTATGCCTATTTGTCACTTTAAGGATAATAAATATGAATACCAATTGATAACACTTTAAAAAAAAATCTTTTTATTGTGGTCATCTATGCTTTTTTTTTTTTTTAAATGCAATGAAATACAGTCATCTTTGTTATTACGGATCTTGTTCATGTGCTTGAAATTGAAACTTTTGAATTTGTGTGCCTGCCACTCAGTATGCTTTCATATCAGGCCACAAACTGTTTGCATTACTCTTTTCTAACCCTGTCTAAATCTGACAAATGCCTCCCACTGCCCCCCTCCCCCAGTAATTCCATATGACAGGGTTTAAGCCTGTTGATGGACTTAGTGTTTGCCTTTCCTCTGAAGCTACCGAAAGTTCCATCCGTGTTTTCATCAAACGTTATGCTGTCTCTAAAGCACATGATGTTACTAGGGTGATTTTATAGTTACTGTTTGCATGAAGGACTCTGAGATCCTCGACTGGTCTCGCTCAAAGGTAGCAAATATTCTTCAAGATATCAGTTGTACGTACGCTTGTTTTCACAGCTTTCCCTTCTCTCTGTTCCTCTCTCTGAGCCCTTCCACTTCTGATCTTGCCACTGAGAGAATTGACACAGTAAGTGGTGTTCTCTGCTTTACATGCTGTGCATTGAGGAGGTGAAATGGTATGGCAATAGTATGCTGCCTATAAATGCTGAAAGAGAGTTTCTTTTGTCAAGTGACAAAGCATGAGCATACTCATTGTTTGAAATACACGTGGACTGCATGTTCTAAAGAACACCCCTTTTTTCAAGTCATATGGCTATTGCCCTGCCTCTGGCAGTAGCTGTGAGTAACTAGTGGCATTCAGAGTAAATTCAGAATGTCTCTTGTCCATTTATTTTTAGTGCTAGGGAGCAGTTTTCTTTAGATTAAAAATGCTACAACTTCAGTGACTTCAATTATTACCTTGAGACTCTTCTATATTCACTGAAGAAAAAGGAACACTAGGTCATGCCTGAAACACCAGTTAAAATAATATTATTTTACTCATACAAATTCTGGTATTCACACATGTATTTATTTACATGTATTTATAGTTTTAATGTGTGTGTGTGTTAATAATAGTGTTCTTAAGCCATGCATGTAATTTTGTTAAAGTTTCCCTCGGTTAGTTATTCCAGCAGTGACAGCAGGGTTGAATGAAGGCTTTCCAGTATTTGGGACACTTAAGTAACAGATACAGCCTGCAATTAACATTTTTTGTTAAATTCTTGAAAAATTCAGTGTGCTTAAGAAGTGGTATCTTTGCCATGTTTCCAAGTTGTACCATAGAGATGAGTGAGGAATCACATTTCAGACTCACTGCTGTGGGAGCAGTGCAGGTTTCCTTCCACCTGGAGTTAGGAGCTGTCGTGTCTGGTTGGGCCAAACTGACTCGCTCCCAGTAGTTTGGGTTTAACCTTAGAAAGATGCATCCAGTGAGATATGGCTTTTCTTCTTTGCCTTTTTTTCTTTTTTCATCCCTTTTTCTCTTTGCCTTTTGTGGAGTGTGCCAGTGGAACTGAAGACTCTTGGACCCACACAGCTGCTGCGGAAGGTCTTGCCTGGCAATTCAAACTAGTCTTTTGGAGCACAGGAATAGCTTCTTGTTGGCCCTCTCTTTGGCTAACACCAAGATAAAACACATTCTCTCTCTTCTGCTTTTGTTGTGGCATCTCTGACTGCATTATTAGCATATTCCTGTGGCTCTGCTGGCATGAGGCTGCTCCCTGACGTGGCGTTGGCAGGCAGGGTTGGGTATTCATCTGCTGCTCGTCCTGTCCTGGCACTGCTCAGAGCAGCAAGCTCAGAACAGAGTGGTCTTGGCATTGTGTGGTTTCAGCATCGAGAAGCTTTTGCTAAGCACTGTTACCATCCTTCTGGGTCACTTTGAGTGCTTTCAGCTCTACACAGCAGTTTATATACAGATTAAAAGGTAAAGGCAATTGTTTATTGGCTAGTATATGCAAAAGATAGCTTTCCTTCAGATTTGAGGGTTACTCACATTACTGCAAAGTATACTTATTTTGGTAGGAAAAAGCTCAGTCTGCAGCTGATGCTACTTTATTTAACCCAGATATTTGAGCTTTATTTTTTTAAAAAATAGATCAATACTTTTCAATTAGGACTCTTGTTTTTTCTGCTACTGAGTGCTCAAAAGCAACGAGCTTTTTCTGTGTGACAGACCTCTTTTTGATTAAGTGGAAATCTGAAAAAGGTTATGAGGCGGCTTTTAGAAAGAATATCATGTTTTGTTCAAGGCACTTTCAAGTAAAGATCAGAAAACGTTGGTAGCTCTTCTAATCACTCAGATTAAGAGAATGAGATGTGCAGGCCTGCCCCACAGCTTCTCTTGCAATTTAACTAGGATTGCACTATTGCTGAGACTTCTGAGTGTGATACATCTTTGGAGAGACTGTTTTTCAGTCTTCATCTGCAGGTTTCTGTAATACAGCTTCAGCTTTCCCACACTGTGAATTACCAAATGTACAGGTAGTTGTAGGTGAAAGACATGTTATCTACCTAAGCATTTTTTTGATATGTGATGCTGGTATATATATTCACAATCCATTTTTCTGTCCTATCTCTTCAGAGGCCTTGTTGAATTCTAGGGTTCAGAGGAGTTAAGCAGGAAGCCTAATACTTTTTATAGTAGAAGAAGCCCTAGAAACAAAGTGAAGGACAGACACGTTCTTGCATATATTGCTAAGTAATTTAGCTTTTATTACTGTCCAGCAAATAACCTACAGTGTGAATATATGCGTAGACAGTGCATTTTGAATAAAAAGTTATGAGCAAGTGGTGTTCTTAACATGTGGGGGAACAGGCATAGTGCCATACTTTTGTTTTTCCTCCACTTTTATTACCATGGAAGTAATTCTTCTTGCAGCTCTTTGAGGGATTATTTGCTGTGTAGAGTATACAGAGGGCAGAGCTCTGTTGATCGGCCTACTCTTCACTTTTTTCTTAGCTTGTATCAAATATCATTAGATGGTGTTGAAAAAAGCAGCTGTAAAGGATTGTGGTTTTTTCCTGGGTTCTATGTTCCACCTTAGAAACATGATGTTTAGACTCGACAGTAGGTTTAGATGGAATGAATCACTGTGCAGTGTGGCTGTACTGCTGCAAGTAGTCTGCTTGGTTTATCTACCACACTCTACAGTAGAATCCATGTAAAAGCAGAGTTGGAATAGGTCTTTAAGATACAGCATCTTGTTCAGAGCACACTGGAATGGGTATGATTTATTCCATTTTCTTCTACAGTTCTTGGATGAAACTTTTGTCTTGGGCATAATGAGGATGTAAAGCATGAGATGTTCAAAATCAGTTGGATTAGGAAAGTGTATGCAGTTCTTGCACTGACAGTTTCTGCTTTACTGAGGCATTATGTCTGTCATACTATTGGTTTCTGTAAAACAAACAAAAAGATTTGTACCTCTATTCATCAAAATTTATCAAGTACCTGGCTTGGTCATGACACCCAGAAATACATGTCAGCACAACATTAAGATGGCCAAATAGCTGCATTCATCCCCAGCTTCTCACAAATGTTTAGATGAAATCATGCTGTCTTTACTTGTTTTTGTGCTATGGTGTAAGCAGTAGACTCATCCTGTGCCTAACTTCCTGTGTGAACAAATAAAGAGGAAAAAAAGCTTGCTTTCAGTGTTATCTGTATCATCGAAGGTATTTTTTTTTCTTGTTCTATGATGTCTTGGTCATTTTATCTACTTTATTTTTGACTGTGATGTATTACTTGAAATTCATCAGACCTGTTTGGGATATATTTCATGGTCTCTGTCTTACCCTGAATAGGATGTTGCTTAGGATGGTGGTTCTATTAGACTAATTTTTGATGGTCTTACAATAAATGATGTTATATGGTATGGAATATCCCTTTGGCTGATTCAGGTCAGCTGTCTCAGCTATGGCCCCTCCCAACTTCTTGCCTACCCCTAGCCTGCTTGCTGGGTGTAGCACATTGGGAAAAAGAGAAAGCCTCGTTGGTGTACAAGCACTGTTCAGCAACAGTCAAAGTGCTGGTCTCCTACCTGCAGTGTTTTAGCCACAAATCCAAAACACGGCAGCAGACAGGCTGCTGTGGAGGAAGTTAGCTCCATCTCAGCCAGAACCAGTATGGTGATTCATTTTTTGAAAACCAGTTAGAATTATCTTCTTTTCCCTAGGTCATCCACTAGGTCAAGCAGTTTGAGAATATTCTTAGCTGTCAGAAAAGGAAATGGGAGGAGGCACTGTGTGCTTGAAGCACAGGCTTTGTAGAGACTTGTAGGTGTTCCAGCTGTGGTCTTACACCTTAAGTTCATCTATCCTCAAATTCTTATTAGTTACTAATAATTACTAGACAGTAATCTGTTCGGATTGTGAATACTCATGATTGTTGTTTCAGATTAATTCACAAAATTCTTGTTACTTCACAAGCCTTGTTTTTCTGCTTCTTCATTTTAAATCCCATCTTTTTCACCTTTTCATTGAAGTCAGTACTCTTTAAAGGCCATGTATCACTAGAAAATGAATGCCATAATTCTAAAGTATTAACAATTATTTGTAGTACAGTAACATCTAAAAACATTAGTCAATATTGAGGTCTGTGTAGTGCACTATTAGCTGAAGCACCTGCCTGGATTTGATGACTATTGTGATTAAATCCTCCAAAATAAATGTTTTTTTAAAAATATATGATTAAATCAATATTAATCCATTTAAGACTAATTCCAGAATGAAGGTTTAGTTCATTTTAGTGAATAATGTAATGCAGATGCAATTTTCTAAATGTGTTTTTTAAAAAAGCATTTGTACCTTTTCTTATAGCTTTTACTTTGAGATAAAAAATGAGGTTTTGTGATGTTCATTGTAAGCAAATAAAGAATTACGTCTTACAACTTGGTGCTTTCAGATTCTGGTGAGCTCTTCTTTCTACTGTGTTTTGCTTGCATGGAGTTGGAAGAAAGGATATGGTGTAGCGCTTAAGGATGTGGTGGAGTTGAGAACTGTCAATGTTGGGTTAATGGTTGGACTAGGTGATCTTCAAGGTCTTTTCCAACCTAGATGGTTCTGTGAAACTTAAAATGGAGAAAGGGAATTCTAAAAATATTATACCACTCTGAAAAATTAAAAAGAAATTAAAACTAAGATTCAGAGACCACAATCTACAAGATTAAAGGGAAATATACCACTTTTCAATTTTATGAACTTTTATGAATTTACCTACAAAATAACCTACAGAATGGGAAATCAACAATATGTCTGTCATATTCTCCAAAAGAAAAGATCCTGGATTGAAATACCAGTGGAGAAAGTTCAGGTTATAAAGTCCATGTCTGTTGTCCTAGCCACAGAAATCATGAGTATTTGCCATCTCTCCTTGACATAAATATTCTAGATTCTCAAGTACTGTACCAAAATGTTACTGTTATATGCAGTTTTCTTGGCTAGTGTTGATCAGTGGAGGAAATTTCTTCTAAAAAGAAGCCTTAGCAACACTACCACTTTCAAACTGGTCTGTGTGGAGTAGGAATAGCAGAAATATACTCTGTTTCCTTGGAATACTGTGCAGCAATGCGGTGGAATTTAGGATTCATGGAAGTTCACATTCTACAGGCAAGGAGTGCTGTATTATTCAGTCCTGGTAATTAATTATTGGACACTAACAGTCTAAACATCTGTGAGGAGAGGTTTAGAGACATTGCTTGGATGAGCTAGGTGATTTGTCAGGGGTCCTTCCATTTCTGTTGTGTACAACTCTATAAACACATACCTTTTCAGCATTGAAGATTTGTTTTGGGATTAAGAACAGGAAACTTAAAAATAAGGTAGTTTTTTTTGAAGTGTTTCATCCCCTGTCCTGCATTAATCATTAATAGACACCTGCTTTATTGAGTTTCGTTCTAACTTTTACAGTTCTGTTCACAAACTGAGTGAAAACCAATTTTTTTTTCCATATTTACTGAGAAGTTTGCAGTTCCATTTGTCTTAAATCTTAAAATGTGTGTTAATTCCTAAGGTACAGACTCTGTGAATATAAAAGTTAACAGCATGCTGTATTTAATATTGGCAACAATGAATCACAGGATAAATTTTTTTTTTTTTTTTGGTGACCTTAAAAAAATCTAGCATCTGTTACTCAAAAGCAGGTGTTGGAGGCACAGTTGTGTGGAGTTTCAGAAATTACTCATTTTAAGGATCTGTATCTGTGCATATATGTTTATATTGATATGATTGCTGTGAAGCATGATCAACTAAGAAATAATTGAAACCAAAATTTTATTTTTTAATATAAGCCATAATTTCATGGGAATATAAATCTTTGTTATGTTCTGTCTTCATGAGAAGTTTGTTTAATAAAAAAGATGGATTTTAATTTTTTCCATTCTAAGATTTGCAAATGTCTTTAATTATTTTCCTTTATATTGACTCAGATTTCATTTAAAAAAATATACATTCAAGACTAGCAAGCTGTTTTTAACAAATCCAAGGCCCTCTTCCCCACTACTGAGCCTCTAAATGAGACTCTTGTCAGAATTCAGCCAAATAAGAAGTCCTTTTTCCAAGACACAGAATACACAGTTATTTTATGTTCTTCTCTTCTCCATAGCAAATTACTGACAAGTTTTCCTAGTGCTCTTTTAAATACTGCAGATTCTAAATTGTATCTGTTCTCTGCAGGGGAAGGTTAAAAAAAAAAAAAAAGTAGGAAGCTGCTGGGAAACCTAGAGGAATTTTTATGGAAAGTGGATTTAGACTATGTGAAATTGTTGGGTTTTGGCAAGTTTGAGTTGTTGCCTGTCTGAATACTGGCTGCAGTAGATAGAAGCATGACGTGCAGGCAGTTGAACTTGCTGCTGGTGTAATAGCTGGGCCTGGACAACTTTGCCCACAAATTCCTGATGACCAGGGATGGCTGGACCTCCTCCATAGAGCTCGCACCTTGGGCACTTCGTTGCCCATGATCCTGTTCCAGGCTCAGGTCTTAACAGTTAGCTTTATGTTGTGGGGCTGAAGCATTAGACCCAGATATGAAGACAGCAGCATATTTTTAACATAAATTCAAGGAGGTTTTGTGTGTCTTATGGAATAGAACAGCCAGCTCATCTACAGTGGTGACTGAAGTGTGCTGCTTTTCCACTGTTTAACTGGATGGTGTTTTCAGCCCTTTTTTCCTGATTAATCTTGCATGGAGTGACATTACTTTCACCTGTGTAAAATAGCAGTAATTTGGTTCTGCTCTTTAACTTGTAGCTTTTGCAGCTTTGGCTTTTACTCCTGATTTATTGTTCTGTCTGGAGGTGTTAACTGATGGGGGATAGAAGAATAATTGGGTTTGTTAAATTAGATCCTAAAGCCTGTTCTCTAGTCTCACAGATATACCTAAGACCAGAGATGTACAAAGGATTGATATTTGTTTAAACAATATTAGAAATGTATGATAATGACTTTTCCTGTCTTTAAAAGGACAGGTTTTTGAAGTCTGGAGATTTTGTTAAGATAAACATTACAAAGACTCATGTGCCACCAGCATGTAAGAAAAAATGTTCCGTACAGTTAATGCAGGAGCACTGAATGCATCTTTGCCACAGTGGCTAATGACTGTGAGTACAGTGACTAAATATACTAAGCTGCTTTTATTCCTGGTGGGAATAAACAGGAGCATTTCAGGTTATTAATTGCTTGTCACCATTGCAGAGCAAAAGAATAATAATACAAAACCCCCTTTAAAAAGTATGTGAGGCATAGCTGTTTTTTGAAATTATTTCGGTAACTGCATGGTTTTCAGTCATTTGCTTCTGTGTAAAGTAGGCAATGCCACAAATTAACATAGTCTGTTTTGTCTGGTTTTAGGCTGGTACAGAGGTGTTTCCATTAAGAAGCCCAATGTAAAGGTAAGTGTGAATACCTTATTTTTTTAATCTAGTGTGAGAATATATCTGTTTTGCTGTTGTAACCCAGTAAACTTTTCTTTTCCTTACCCTTAGGATTTTACTTCTCTAACTCTTTTCCTGTGGGAGGATTGGATTTATTTGCTAAATTGAGAGAACAGCACTCATTAGTCACCCAAAGGATCAGAAACCTTCCTGACATGTAACATGTAATCTTTCCAACATTTATAAATCTCTTCCAATTTGATCCTCTCCATGCTACTCACCTAAGAAAAGCATGGATGAGTGATCTTGCACTGCTTAATTCAGGATTTTTTTAAAGAACACATTTAATAATTTGCATTATTAATCTAAGACAACTTTGAAAAAAGTTTGATGACAAAGGATAGTGCAAGTTTGTTCTTTTTTTCAAGTTTTTAGAGTTTAACCACTGCATATTTTCCATTCATATCCCTGTTTTGCTCTTGGGGAACTTTTGTGGCTGTTCTGATACGAATTTTTTGTGAGTGCATGTATATTTTTGTAAATGTATAAATAGTTGCTTCTGTGTAAGTGTCACTTAATTGTCTTTTGGTTTAAATATACCTTGTATTTAAAGAGTACCAGATTCCTCATTTTTACCTGTATTATGGAATATAATGTTACCCATATTATGTTTTCCTGACTATAATACTTTTTAATGGAAAAGCCTACATTCATTGTGTGTTTACGGTATGTCTGCTTGTGTATATGTTCAGTTTTGACAGGAGAGTGCTTCAAGCCTTCCTTGGTTTCTTAGGTAACCAGCTCAGGATCATAGAAATAAACAGCATTAACTGGAAGTGAACCAAACAGGAAACTGAAGTAGCAGTTCTTCGTTTTCCAGATTTTTGTGTGCCTGAAAGCATGCACCTTTACTTTTTTTTTTTTTTTCCCCCGATGAAGCCATTCCTGTTAGATTCATCTTTCTTCCTTCTGCAATTTCAGTCTTGCCTATCAAAAAGAAGGATTTTTTTCTTAGCCTTTTGTATCATCTTTACTTAGTATTGCTTTCAACTCATCCATGAAAATTTGTCTTCCTAAATTGTACAGTTTTAAAGCTCGGGAAATGTAAAGCCCACACTTGATGACTGACATTTTTGTCAAAGGCTGTCATCTGGTTTTTAACCTGAAGATTACCAATGCTGATCCTGTATTCCTCACTGAAGTGCAGGCTTACTGTTATTACACACTCAGTTTGCTCTGAGGATTCAGGACTGTGCATTTTACGGAGATAATGGAATGCTATGAAGAGTTTGGTTTGAATGCCCTCTTTTCCCCATGTCTCATCACACAAGAACAAAATGGCACAGGCAAGGTTAGAATCCAGCCATCATGGGAACAGCAAAAGGCAAATAACCAGAGCTAACCCAAGTGAGTTTAAACACCTTTGTTGAAAGGAGGGAGGAAAAGAATAGCCCCCGGGTATGCAAGTAATAGAATACTTCTTTCCTTAGTGAAAGTTTGGTATTGGAGCTAGGCACAAATTTGGTGGTGGGCTTTTTGTTTTATTTCTTTTTTAAACCTACACCCTTGTCATCTTCTGTGATGTAGCATAACAAAACAGAGGCCTAGGCTGGAAGCATACTGAAGATATGTTGCAGACTGCATAATAGCCACTTTTGTGGTGTCCCGACTAGCTTACATTTCTCTGGTAAATGTTCCTGGTAGTTACATCTGTTACTCATTCCTTTCTACTAACTGCCAGCTGTTCTTTGAATTTTTTCCTACTTGCCACACCTTTTTCCTGCTTGCTCATCACCTGTTAGTAGATTATGGGACTCACACAGTCTTTGCAGTAGGAAGACAGTTGACTACACTTAAATGTTTTCTTTTAAATCATAGGATTAGTGACACCTTTTAATTTGGTCCTGGTTGACTTACATGTGATTTTTATACCAGGGCATATTTCCTGTACAACACTGTTTCTTGAATACTTCAGAAGTTTTTGGGAATGAAAAGTACTCAGCCTGCATCTTTTATTATATTTTTATGTAATAGACTTGCAAAACTTCCTTGTTAAGAAATTGGTCTTTCAAGATGGAGGCTTGATTCAGTGTGCTGTCCTGTTCTAAAAGGGATTAAAATGATCAATTGTGACTGATTTGAATGTTAACTTTTGACTGTGGCAGCTTCTTTGATACAGCATTAGACTTTTGGGATTTTTAATAGCTACAGTGGCAATTATTTACAGTGGCTTAGGACTTAAATGCTAAAAATTGCAAATATATTTTTCTAACTTACCATATTTTTCTTTTTCAGGGGATTTTTCCTGCAAACTATATCCACTTGAAAAAGGCAATCGTCAGTAACAGAGGGTGAGTATTTTTCCTTCTTGCTAAGAAGTTGCAGTGCTGCTCATGGAGAAGGGAATCTAAGAAATTATTAAAACTTACAGAATGGTTTTAGTTCATTGTATCTTTTGTTGTTTATTTGCAAATTAAATGTAGTTCTGGAGATCTTTAGGGTTTTTTTGTTTCTTGATATAGCGAGAATCAATTCTGTTGGTTACTCCTGTTCACTTTTGCTCATAAAGTTGTAACTTCAGAAGTATCACCTGAAACACACACACATGTGAAAGAACTCTCTTTGCATTTTTCATTTCTGCTTGCATTCTCACTGGCAAAATTCTATATGTTTCCATTTGTTGTGGAGGCACCAGCATGTAGAAATCAGATCTTGTGTATCAACAGATTTTCACTGAGACATAGCTGACAAGGTATCTATGGTACTTGAAAACTTTTCAGAAGGATCCAAGAATGGCTGAAGTACACTCTGCTGAAAATATTTTACCTTCACTGTCTCTGTATATAGTTCATATGTTGCTAGAGATAGGTTTATTTTAGTTAATGTGAATAGCAATGCTGATGGCAACATAAGGTCAGAGATTTTGCTATGTGCAGGCTATATAACCTGCAGAGTTTCCTGGGAGATTTAACTGAGACTACTGAAATCTTGTGTCTTCACTGCTGCTCTTATCTGCATATTCTAGATTAAGGCCACTGTGGGGAGATTTATAAGTGCAGCATTTCAGTGACCCAAGGCAACAAATTAAATGTGAAAGATAAAACATATGAAGTGGCATTTAGAGAAGTACCTGTAGAAAAATACGTGACTTCTCATAGTCTTGAATTGTATATTTATCCTCAAAGGGACTGAATAAATATTGTAAGGGCAACTGTAATACTGATTCTTCATAACTTTGGGGTGTAATAAAATTATATATATAGCATAGAATGACTACTCCTAATGTGTACTCTCCTTAGGGAGAAGACCAGTTTCCTGTGAACTGTAGTTAATTAATACTTGATGTTAGTTCAGAACTTGTAAAGGCCAACTAGTTCAGGATATTTAGATACTAGGAAGGTTGATGTACTTTTTTAAAAAAAATATCAAAAGCTGGTATACCAATTGATACATCAGAACATAATACAGTTCTGAACCAAAGATCATGTTTATTTCGTTTGGTAAAAGATTCTGCGCCTGTATTAAAACATATATTCAAAGTACCAATTTAAACACTTGTGAAATAGCGCATGGTATATAGTGTTCTTACATTTGAGTCATAGACCCAAAGTAATGTCAGTAATATGTGAGAATGATGAAGTGCATGGTTATAGGAATGCAAAGCATTGAATTAACATGGCTTAATGTAGTCCTGACGTGCATTCTCTTTAAATCCAATCACACTGTTGAAGGCTAGTCTTCCAAAATGTTTTCTTTTTCACTGATGACAAAAGTCTGTAAATCCACTTTAAAAAATAATCTTTAGAAGAATGTCTTTCTTTGGTTTTGATCCCCCCTTATTAGTTAAAGTGTATTGTGTGATTCCTTTTGATTGTTTAGTTTTCTGTGGTTTCTTAAGGGAATGTTGAACTGTTTTGAATCCCTTCCCTGCAATGGCATTTTACAGAGATCCATAAAGAACTGAGTTTTCAGCTAGAAAGGGTTGTGGGATCATTTTTAATGTCGTTAATGTCAAGCAAACTTTTGATGATACATACTAAATGCAGAAAATTTTTTTAACTATTATAATGATCTTTGAATATGAGTTAAAGAATAGATGTTGGGTTTTTCATCATATTCTTAGTGCCATACTGCAGATCACAAGCATGCTCTGTGGAGTTTTGTTAAAGCATGAATTGAGATTTCCTAGTTTTGCTGTAGCCAAATTTAAACCAAAGTAGAAAACAACCACAAAAAACTCCAAACCAAAACCCAAAATATTGCAGGAGTAGAACAGAGCACAATCTCAGATGCCAAGTGTCTGTCGGTGTTTCAGTTTCTCACAGCAAAATGTTGCAGTAATAAGGTCACTGACATAATAGAAAAAAAAATGTGATCTGCCTTAGTCTCCTGGTGTGTATGTATATGAATGAGTGCTTTCTCGTCCCAGCTTTAGTAGATTGTATGCGCACCTAGTATGACTATGACAGGTTTTTAGAATAGTGATGTTTCTAGTATATGTGTATTTTGGATCTTAATATGAGAGTTACTTTGTTACTGATGCAAGTATGAGTTTTTAGTAGTTTGGAAATGAAGAATTGAAGCTTTTCTTTGATAAGTTTTCAGTTCTAAGAATCCATAGAAACATACAGTGACTAAACTTCACCACCCTCTCCCCCATCACTTGTTACTTTTGGCTTCACCTAATGTGCCACAATTATTTCTAGTAAGAATTTTCAAAAGGGGAAATACTGCCATGGAAGTGTGTGTTTTTTTTAAAAATGATTAACTGTGTTCTCTTTTTAAGAAAAAAAAAAAAGCAAAAAACGAACAAACCCACAAAAAAACTGACAACCAAAAAACCCAAAACCCCAACACTTTTCAGAATTATTTACATTTCATTGTTCACATATTTACTTGGTAGCACTCATTTAACTCTGCACAAAGACCAGAAGAAATAGCCTAAACTGGTTACGGAATGGGGAGTTTGTAGCTTCCCTTCAGGAGAATTTCAGAATAACTGTATGCACAGTTGTACTGCTGAGGAGGAAGGGGGTTCATTCTCCTTCATGGTTGTTGGTTGTGTTGCAGAGGCTGTCTCTCACTTGACACTACTTGTCCCAGACCACCTTTTAAGCCAGTATTTTTCAGTACTGCTGCTTTAGGACTTAGGGAAAATTGTTCTGATATGCTGTATTTCAGAAATGTGTTGGATTTTTTTGTTGTTTTTTTTTTTTTTTTTTTTTTTTAGTCTTACTCTTTTTTAAAAAAAATGCTGAAAGAGCAAACGCTTGAAATAGACCTTCTGACACTTGTTTCAGCAATAGCATTCAACATAAAGAGCAAGTAAAGGTGCTAATGACACGGATAATATAATGATATTATAATACATACATTAGTTATCACATTCTTGTATTTCAGTGTGATCAGAGAGCGAGCTATGCTTTTCTGACATGGACCTGCTTGAGCAGGTCCAAAAGATGCCACTGAGATGCTCAGGGGGCTGGACACCTCTCTTATGAGAGAGGTGGGCTTTTCAGCTTGGAGAAGAGAAGGCTCTGGGGAGACCTTACTGTAGCCTTTCAATACTTGTAAGAAAGATGGGGACAGACTTTTTAGTAGGGCCTATTGTGACAGGACAGGGGGCAATGGTTTTAAGTATAAAGAGGATAGATTCAGACTAGATATAAGGAGGATATTTTTATGCTGAGGGTGGTGAAACACTGGCACAGGTTGACCAGCGAGGTCGTAGATGCCCCATCCCTGGAGACATTCCAGATGAGGTTGAACAGGGCTCTGAGCAGCCTGATATAGCTGAAGATGACCCTACTCCTTGCAGAGGGGTAGGACTAGTTGACCTTTAAAGGTCCCTTCCAACCCAACCTAGTCTATGATTCTCTTTTAATGAGTATGGAGGATCTTGACCAAAAAGGAACAGGTCCTTTTGATTAGAGGATAGCTTACTCGGGTTTCATATGCAGTGCTGAAAAAGTCTTCTGGATAGGAAAGGTTAGATCTTTTGGGTAGTTAGTGATAATGGCTAACATATTAACTGGTGGCGAAAAAGGAGTTGGCTTAGTGGGAAAGGACACAAACGGTGAAGGACCATGGTTTACAGGCAAGGTAATTTAACATGCTATAATCATGAAAAGTGTTTTTATTGACCTTCAGTAGAATGAAATTATATATTTTGAAGAGGTAACTAGCAAATGCTTCACATAAACTGATTCTTGTTGAATGTAATGGAGTAACGGTTGATGTGAATCTGGAGTTGCTTCAGTGTTAAAACAGACAAAATGTTCCTCTTAGATATTTTCCTTTATGTTGAACAAATTCAAACAAATTCAAGCTCTAGCATTTTACAAATTACTATGTTGATATTTACTACTTTTTCTACCTTTTCCTGATTAACTTTCCCAATTTTTTCCCCTCTTCTTATATAGGCAATATGAAACAGTTGTTCCACTTGAAGATTCTGTTGTGACTGAAGTCACAGCAACACTGCAGGAATGGGCTGTGCTCTGGAAACAGCTGTATGTGGTAAGAACAATACTCTTCTCATACTTTGCTTCTCAGGTATCTTGGGAGATATGTTGCCTGCATTTCAGTCCATTAGGAAAAAAATCCTAATCAGTGTAAGAATTGTTAGATTCATTTTATCTAGTGGGGAGTTTACTAACTGTAGAATCACTGATGATGTGAGGTTTGTGTGGGCTATGATGGAAATTTCGGTGATTTTGGAATTTTGCCTTCAGATGTGAAAGCTTCATTGTTTAAAACCCCTCTATTTTAAAAACATTTTAAAATATGTAATAAATAATATATGTGTTTAGTAACACAAAATGGAAGACTTCTTTAAGTCCTATCAAAGACTTCAAAGAATTATTCAGCGCAGCCTGCATTTGTTTTAGCATCTAGGGTTTGACAGAGGAAGAACTTGGGGATCTTTTTGTACACTTATTCCTTCATCTATTAAAATAAAACACTCAAATGTATTGAGTTTTCAACTCACCTATTCTATGTAATTTTCATTTGCTGCTATAATGTCATCTACTTCTGCTTTCATCTTTGTTCTTACCTTTTTAATGGCCAATTCTCACAGAACAGCTAATAAAAAATGTGCACATTGGAAAGTATTTAACTTTTTAAACTCATTTTAGCTTTTTAGCTCAGTAATTACAAGCCATAACTGCAGAACTAGGATCAAGAAGTATAGATGGCACAAGCATGAATTTCCTTTTTCTCCTTACTTTAGAGAAATACATCTACATAAAGGTGCAGTAGTTTTGTTTCCTTATTTAAATCTGAAGTGACAGTAGTTGGATAGCTAGGAAATAAAACTGGAGAAGATCCAACTAATGAGTCTAGTGTCTCTCTGGCATAACCAGCCATGTTCTGTACTCCCGTCAAAAAGCAATAAAGTCTATTTTGAAATTAGTTTTACTTTTGTTGCTCCCACTTCTTCTGTGGGGATCATATGCCTCTGAAGAAATTTCTTGGAAAGTAGCATCCAATCTAATTGGAGGGGGGTGGGGCATGGCACATGGTATATACACTTGTTTTTATACCACTCTCACACCTAGTACTCTCTTTTTTTTTTTTCTTTTCCATTTCAAGTACTCTGGTGTATGTGAATAAAGCAATCTTTTCTGTTTTCTTCCTGCAAGATTTTCTCTCTCCCAAGTGTCAGATGAAGAAGACAACAGTAATACTGACAATGGTATTGAATTGGAGAAATGGGAATCATTTTACCTACAAATGAGATACACTTCCTTTCTACTAATGTGTTTCTTTTTTATTGTCAAAACTAGTTCCTGGAGGGGAGGGAGAGAGAAAGCTCTAGCTATAAACTTTCACTTAGTGATTTTCTTTCTGGGACTGCTTTCTATTGTAGCTCATTATACTTATAACATTGCACACAACATTATTGTAATCTTAAATACAGGGGAAAGAATTTACTGTTTTCATAGAACTATGGAAGGAGGCATCTGTTCCATGACACGAAGAAATTGTCAGCAGGTCAAAGTACAAAATAAATTTTGTGGTGTTTTTTTTGGTGAAATTAGAAAAAAAAATTTCTAATACAGAAATAGTCAGAGAACTGTTTATGTTGGAAGAGACCTCTTGAGATCCTCTAGAACTGCTTTCTCAAGTAGGGTCAGCTAGACCAGGTTGTCTAGAACTGTATCCAGTCAGGTTATGAGTGGAGAATCCACAGCTTTCCTGGACAAAGTTGTCAGTGTTTGACCACCTTCAATGTTTTTTTTAATGTCCAAGACTACTGATGTAGTACCATAGCCTTTCTGATGTGAAAGAACAATATACACCATTGTTAGGTGGGTAATAGAAATTTATCCCATTTACAGAGTGTAAATTTGAAACCTGAGGAAGTGTGTACAGAGGTGCATTAATGGATGTGTCAGAGCTGGGATTAGGGTTTTATAATTGGTATTCAGGCTAGAAGCTATGCTGTAAGGTCATATCTTAAAATGTATTAAGAGACTAAATAGAAATACTTGGTTGTTGTTGGATCAGCACCAGTAGAAATTTTTATTATTCCCAAACTGTAATAAGAATCATCTAAGGAATCTAATTAATGTTATTTATCATGTTGTTATGCCTAATCAGCTTTGTATAAAAGCTTCTCACTGTAGGGAAAGTTCAAACTCCAGTTGTTACTGGATGCTTTCAGTAGGTCAGTACCTACAAATGGCAACAATAGGCACTTCATTTTTTAGTAGTATTACACTGTAAGACAACTGCAAAACAAAATGTACAGCATCTCTTGATATCTCTGAATAGACTGAAAAGTTCATCTCATGCTTTTTGACAGACATCTTACTTGTATTATGGCTTGAAAGACCAAGTTAATTTCAACTAAAAATTGCAAGAAATTGCTTTAGTAATATCATTGAGATATGTATTTTCCTTTAGTTAAACAATAGGAACTGGCATGTAATATCCAGGAAGCCTAGAGCAATTAAAACACTGCCTGAAGAGGGATCCTATGTTGTTCCAAGATAAAATAGCTCAGATGACAAAAAATAGGAGGGAGTAGGACAAGAGTGAGAAATGGAAGGGCAAAGTGAAGCACAACTTTGGGAGACAGTTGTAGATAATTAGTTCCTGTAAAATATTAGCAATCTTCCTCAGTTCCTTCTGACTGCAGAGAGTCCATGCTATTACTAGGAAGAAACTGTGCTTGGGTAAGCTTGAATAGGTTTGAGTTATAAGAGCTGTGCAGTAATTTTAGTTTTGTATGTCTTGAAAAGATTAGCCTGAGTTCACTATACTACACAGGGCTATGATATTCTTTTAATTTTTGCTATCAAGGTGAAAGCAAAGTGATGGTCTGAGACTCTGGAGAAAGACACTTGTGTGCAATGAGTTTGTAAAGGAAGGACTGTGCCCAAAATGAATTTGAAATAAAAGATGTATGGTGTGTTATTTGCTTTAATGTAATATTGTGTTATGTTCCGAGTATTTGGATTCTGATATTATAACCCTTTAAAGGCTAACAGAGCAGTAAGATTTTTGAAAATGCAGGAGGTTTCTCTCAAGTTGGAAAGGGATATAAAGAACTTCATTTGACACTTCATTTGCGAGAAGGGAAAGATGTTTAGGAACTGTGGAAACACCTGAGAAGGGTCTGGTAGGGAATGGAGCCCACGCTCACAAAAGGGTGTTGGATTCATTAGCTCATCTCAAGTGTATCTATACCAATGCATGCAGTATGAGCAACAAACGGGGAGCTTGAGGCCATGATGCATCACAAGAACTATGACATAGTAGATATAACAGAAACATGGTGGGATGCCTCACACGACTGGAGTGCTGCAGTCAATGGCTACAAACTCTTCAGGAGGGAGAGACAGGGAAGGAGAGGTGGTAGAGTGGCCCTGTATGTAAGAGAATGCTATGACAGCTCAGAAATCAAGTGTAGTGATAATGGGGTTGAGACTGTGTGGATTAGGTTAAGGGCCAATAAAGCAGATCTTGCTGTGGGAGTCTGCTATAGACCCCCAGCCAAAGCACTGAGGTAGATGAAGCTTTCCACAAACAGTTGGGAGAAATCTTGCGGTCACTTGCTGTTCTTGTGGGGGACTTTAACCTCCCAGACATCTACTGGAAACACAACACAGCGGAGAAGGAACAATCCAGGAGGTTCCTGGAATGTGTGGAGGATAACTTCCTCACCCAGCTGGTGAGTGAGCTGACCAGGGAAGGTGCCCTCTTGGACCTGCTTCTTGCAAACAGGGAAGAGCTTGGGAGGGGAGGTAAAGTTTGGAGAACGTCTAGGGTGCAGTGATCATGAGATGATCAAATTTTCAGTCCTTGGAGAAACAAAGAGAGGGGTTAGTAAAACTGCCACCTTAGACTTCCACAGGGCTAACTTCGAACTGTTCAAAAAACTGATTAACAAAATCTCTTGAGAGGCTGCTTTGAAGGTAATGGGAGTCCAGGAGGGCTGGACATACTTGAAGAGCAAAGTCTTAAAGGCACAGGAGCAGGCTGTTCCCATGTGCTGAAAAACAAGCAGGCAGGGAAGGAGACTAGCCTGGCTAAACAGGGACCTTTGGATGGATCTCAAGAACAAAAGGAGAATCTATTGCCTTTGGAAGAGGGGCCAGGTCTCCCATGAAGACTGTAAAGTTGTAGTGAAGTTATGAAGGGAGAACATTAGGAGAGCCAAAGCACAGCTAGAGTTCAACTCTGCTGCAGCTGTTAAAGGTAATATGTTTCTATAAATTCGTTAACAGCAAAAGGAGGATTAGAGAAAATCTCCCTCCCTTACTGGATGCAGAGGGAAACATGGTAACTAAGGATGAGGTAAAGGCTGAGGTGCTCAATGCCTACTTTGCCTCAGTCTTCAGCAGTAGAACTGACTGTTCCCTGGACACGCAGCTCATGAGCTGGGAGATGGGATGGGGAAGCAGATTGAGGTCAGTACAGTTAAAGAGGAGGTCGTTAGACACCCGCTGCACCACTTGGATGCACACAAGTCTGTGGGACCAGATGGGTTACACCCAAGGGTGATGAGGGAGTTGTCCGTGATTTACCTGAAATCATGGCTCACTGGGGAGGTCCCATTGGACTGGAGGGTGGCAAGTGTGACACCCATCTACAAAAAAGCAGGAAGGATGACCAGGAAACTATAGACCTGTCAGTCTGCCCTTGGTGCCAGGGAAGGTCATGGAGCAGGTCATCTCCAGTGTCATTACAAGTCATATAATGGACAACCAGGGGATCAGGCCTAGTCAGCATGGGTTCATGAAAGGCAGATCCTGCCTGACAAACATGAACTCCTCCTATGACAAGGTGACCTGCTTATTGTCTGAGGGGAAGGCTGTGGATGTTGTTTACTTTGACTTTAGTAAGGCCTTTGACACCGTTTCCCACAGCATTCTCCTGGTGAAACTGACTGCTCGCAGCTTGGATGGGCACACGCTTCGCTGGGTAAAAAACAGTCTGGATGGCCGGGCCCAGAGAGTTGTGGTGAACGGAGTTAAATCCAGTTGGCGGCCGGTCACGAGTGGTGTCCCCCAGGGCTCATTGTTGGGGCCACTCCTGTTTAACATCTTTATTGATGATCTAGCCGGGGGGATCAAATGCACCCTCAGTCAGTTTGCAGATGACAGACACAGAGTTGGGTGGGAGTGTTGATCTGCTCGAGGGTAGGGAGGCTCTGCAGAGAGACCTGGACAGGCTGGAGCCATGGGCTGAGGCCAACTGGAGGAGTTTCAAGAAGGCCAAATTCTGGCGGCTGCACTTGGGCCACAACTCCCAGCAGCACTACAGGCTTGGGGAGGAGTGGCTGGAGAGCTGCCAGTCAGAGAGGGACCTGAGGGGGTTGATTGACAGCTGGCTGAACAGGACCCAGCAGTGTGCCCAGGGGGCCAAGAAGGCCAATGGCATCCTGGCTTGTGTCAGCAATAGCGTGGCCAGCAGGGACAGGGAAGGGATCTTACCCCTGTGCCCGGCACTGGTGAGGCTGCACCTTGATTACTGGGTTCAGTTTTGGGCCCCTCACCCCAAAAAGGACATTGAATTACTTGAGTGTGCCCAGAGAAGGGCAACGAAGCTGGGGCAGGGTCTGGAGCACAGGTCGTACGGGGAGCAGCTGAGGGAACTGGGGGGGATTAATCTAGAGAAGAGGAGGCTGAGGGGAGACCTCATCGCCCTCTACAGCTACCTGAGAGGAGGGTGCAGAGAGCTGGGGATGAGTCTCTTATACCAAATAGTAAGCAATAGGATAAGAGGGAATGGTCCCAAATTGCACCAGGGAAGGCTTAGACTGGATATTAAAAAGCATTTCTATACAGAAGGGGTTGTTGGACATTGGAGAGGGCTGCCCAGGGAGGTGGTGGAGTCCCCATCCCTGGAGGTGTTCAAGAGTCAGGTTGACTTAGTGCTGAGGGATATGGTGTAGTTGGGAACTGTCAGTGTTAGGTCAACAGTTGGAATGGATGATCTTCAAGGTCTTTTCCAACCTAGATGATTAAAAAAAAAAAAAATACTGGTACAGAGGCTATCAGAATTTGTTATTTATATTGGGTGGGTTTTGTAGCAGTAATGATAAAATTCTGTGCCTACCTAAAAATCACCTTTTATTTCTTATTGAGTAATAAGTAATAGAACTTGTTAAATATTTAATATTTTTAAAGGAGAAAAAATGATATGACTTTTTTTGGTTCTGGGGACAGACTTCTTAGCAGGGCCTGTTGTGATAGGACAAGGATACTTACCCTTTCTCAGTATTACAAAGACATATAAACAAAAGATGCCCTTCCCAAATACTGTACTTAATATGGAGAGGAAGAGGAAAGAAAAGTAAGATTATTTTGTGAGGCTGAGCTTATTCTTGTGACTACTCCAAAGGCACAAGGAAGAGAAAAACAGAAAAGCAAGAACAAACCTTGGCTAGACTTCTGTAGGCATAGGTGTGGATAAAGATGCAAAGCTGCATTTGTTGTGAAATGTATGTGTGTGGCTCTCATGTAGTTGCCCAGACCAGTATATGACTTCCATCGAGACAGCAGAATAATACCAGTAAGGAAGATAACTTTCTCTCTTACCTTGTATGTGTTGATAAGATTTGTTATTTTTATACTACTTCTAAATAAAGGATCTGCAAGTTCTCTGTGAGCTTTTGTTAATTAGGTCAAACAAGACTCCTGTGAGTTAAGTCAGCTAAAGAGATCACTGAAACTCACAGTTGGAGCATAGTAGCTATTTTAACAGTAAAAAAAATTCCTCAGAGTTTAAGATGTGATGTGAGGACTATTTCTGTTGAAATAGCAGATGACTGTAGAGAGACCAAACATAATTGCCCAATTTAGAATTTGGTCAGATCAATAAAGGTAATTTGCTATTTTTATGCAGAAGGGGAGTGGCGGAACAGTGTGGAGTGACTTCTCATTTAGTTTTAGAAATAAGACCTAATGGCATTGGACATAAATGGAATTTTTGCCAGCTGTATCTGAAACAAATTTCCTGTTGGCTCCTTTTAAATTTTCTGAGGATCCTATCAAGGAAAAGAGAGTGGGTAAAAGGAGTTGGTGCAATCAGAACTATCTGATTTGGGTGTTTTAGGGTGTCCCTAAAATTGAAGCATTAGTTCAAAACTTGTCTTGAAAAAATGCCGTTCGCTGAATTACTAATGTAATTTACAGTTGTAGTGATGTATTTTGAGAAATTTTTATTTAGTGAGATGCGTTTTGCTTCATATCTGATAAAACATGGAACTGCTGATGTGTTTTCTAAAATATATAGAAAGAAAAAAGTGATATGATCTAAACCAGACATTCTGCATTTGAGATCTACTTCAGAAGGCCTTCCTTGAGGGAACAGAATTCCTTTGAGTTAAGGTTGAGTGTATTTCTTACAAACTTAGAGTTCTGTGCAAGCAAACTCTTGGAAAGATGAGGTATTTGGACTGAGACTGAGAAATGGTGTTACACGTATCTGTGGTCCTCTTTCCTTTTTCTGAATCATTTCAAAAGGTACCAGCAAATAGGAAATTTCTTTAGGGTGATTGTTCAGGCATTGTGAAAGGGACATCTGAAAAAAGTCTTAAGATCTTGTCTGGCCCCGTCTGACACTAACAGAGAGACTCAAAGTTATTGCTTTATTATCCATGGTCCTATGTTCTAATGTTCGGCAGCATTATGGATATTTGTATATCTTTCTATGTTTAGAGTGAAGGATGTATTTTCATGGAGTGACCAGGAACTCAGGTATAAGTTGGAGGGAGCTTATAGTCTTGTTAAGTGTTGCACAGAATACAAAGAAAACCAAGAGTAAATATTGCCCCTTTCAGTAGCATCTAGTTCTTCAGTTTCTCAAAACGAACAGTGCACTGGGAAAACATCTGATTGCTTAGCAACCTCAGAGACTTTTAGCAGATTTGTCATTTGATTACTAACAAATACTTGAATATTTTTCTTGATTAGGTTGTGAAGGGTATGTGCAGAATGATTTGGAGAATGCAGAATGATGAACCTTCAGTCTTGTGTAAGGTGGATATTTTTATTATTTTGTCTGTTCAGTTATGGAAGGGGAAGCTGGAGATAAATCATAGAATCATAGAATAGCCCAGGTTGGTAGGGACCTTGAAAGATCATCTGGTTCAACCTAGCTCCTGTCTAATTGCATCTTGAAAACACCCAGCGATGGGGACTCTACCATGTCCCTGGGGAGCTTGTTCCAGTGACTGATTGTTCTTACTGTAAAAAATTTCTTTCTTCCATTGAGGTGAAAGCTCTCTCTCCTGGTGCAATTTATACCCATTGTCTTTCCTCATAGGGCAGGTTCTCCAGCCCTTTGATCATCTTTGTTGGCCCTCCTTTGGACCTGTTCCAGTCCATGCCTCTTCTTGAGTTGCATGGACCGGAATAAAGACCACAATATAGAAGTGTCACAGCGTGATTTTATGTCTCCCCATTGCCTTAGACAATTAGAGGTTTCTGTACGTAAAATTGTAGGCTTTTATGCTGTTTAAATATGTTGTATTTGGAAAGTTGAGAAAAAGTCCTTCTCGTGCTTTGTTAAATTGAGACTTGCATTTACATAAGTTTATTAGCTATGGTTACTTGGAGGTCTTTAGTGGATGTCGTGACCTCTACATGTTGTCTTTGGTAGAACAGTCTTAATGTAGAATCTATGCTTAATATTTATTAGGTCACTGTCATAAAATGCAGTCCCTTTCAGTACATCTCCCTGTTAGCACTAACTTGCTTGAAGTTCAGTTTAAGTGCTTCATATTCGAAGATTATAAAGGATTCTCATAATTATTATTTTTCCCTTCCCTGTTTTTAAGAGATGTAACGCAGTCATCAGTCTCTCATAGTGGTTTGTGAGCTTTACAGAATTATAAGTAGGCATAAGTTTTTAGGAAAATAAAATAAAATTAGTTTGTAATCAAGTCTTATGTAATTAAAATTTGAAAAAATACAGTAATTGGTTTGAAAATTACTTTCCTTTGAAGATCATAGAATTTATGGCCAGTTTATTGAATTTAAAGAACAATATAACAAAGAGCAATATATACGGTACACTTCACCTTTCATTTACTTCCACAGATTTATGATATAATTTAAGATTATTAGGATTAACTAGACATTTTTTAAGTATTTTCAGACAAAAGGTTGTCTATAAGACAAAAACTACAAAGTATTAATCAGACTGTATTGGGAGGAATATATGTTTTGAGTTACCATGGAGATGGATGAGTTTTAATAGATATTAAAAAAAAAAAAAAGACAGTATTAAATATATGTCACCTTCTGGTGTCCTTGGCAAGTCCTACTGTGACAAACTATTTGCAGGGTGTTTTTATAATTTCTTGCTTTGTAGGAGAATGTTACTTAGTCATTGATATGGGAGATTTTTGTTTTGGTGAACAGAAAAGAACAGCTGCCTTCCTGCTACTGAAATTCATAGAAAATTGGGGGGGGATTTAGAGAGGGTTTTTTTGAGATTAATTTAAATTTTTTTTAGTATTAGCTAGTTTGTAGTTATCAAAGAGCTCTCACCTTTTAGAACAATATCGAGCATACCACATGCTGAAAACAGTGTTACGGTATACATGTAGAGTATATGTGCAATGTTAAAACATGGGGATTTGATTTTATCGAATGCTGGTTTAAGACTGGCTGTGAAGAGACAACCAGCAAGGAAACAGAACTGAATTTAGTCAGGGTAATTGAGTGGCTGACCTGCAGATGCTTTCAAACTATTTCTTTTGCATTGTAAACACATTGAACACTTATATTAGACCAGGGAAAGAATGTTTTCATCCAAAAATCCAAACAGGAGTTTGAGAGTTTCTTCATCTGTAACTGGAGAGACTCATCTGGGTTGTTCCAAATATGATGTTATGACACAACTGCATTGGAAATAGAGGCAAATGGTAGTGTGATTTGATTTCAGTCTTCCAAAGATGCATTTTGAGGAAGGATGGCAGTTTGTTTTCGTTTGGTTTTGTTTTTAAAGAACAGAAAATTAGAGAAGAGGGAGAAAAAGGGCTAGGGAAGACGGGCAATCTGGTTTCTTGGAGTGAGTGAGCAAGCTTGTGTGCATGTATAGAGCTTAGAAGGAAAAAGACTGATCATCCCTAGTGGGTATTTATTGGAACTAAAAAGACAGTTTGTTGGATTTCATTTTATAGAAGACAGATTTTTTGTTCTTAATAGAAAAGCAAAGAACATCTGTCCTTTTGGCAGCCTGTATGGTACTGTTGTCCATGTGGTATCAAGAAGTGTCCTTCAGTCTTACCCTGGTTTGTGTTACTCTCTATCCTTAAGATATGGAGACGAAAAGGTAGCTAACATAATTATAGTTATTAATAATTATTGTAACAAATATAACACAATTTTATGTTTTCTAAGGGGAGTGGGTAAACAAAGTTCCTGGGTGGGAAGGGTCAAAAATCA
The DNA here is from genome assembly GCF_003259725.1 of Athene cunicularia. NCBI lineage: Eukaryota > Metazoa > Chordata > Aves > Strigiformes > Strigidae > Athene > Athene cunicularia. The sequence continues at coordinate 18,940,908 of NW_020799116.1, forward strand.
GGATTATGAGAACTAGCATATGCACAGGCGTACTAAAAACCTTGTGGCTGGAACGACAGAGCACACTGTAGCTGCAGCAGTGGACAGCCAGCACTTGCCCTGCCAGATTTGATTACTCTCTGCATTGTTGCGCTTGGCTGGAGAGGAGGAAATGGTTGATTATTGTGTCCTTCTTAAATAGGAATAAAAATGAATCTTAATTTAAAAACTCAGAGGTATGACTGACAAATGGATACTTAATTTTACATAAGGTATTAAGGTGAAATTAAAACAGTTAACAAGATGTTTCTTTGTTATTTCAAATTCCAGCCATATGATTGTGGATATACTATAGAGACAACTGGTAAATAAATCTCTTCTAAAAAAGCATAAGTAGGGTTGCAAAGGCAAGCATTCAAGAACTAGGGAAGTGGCCAGTGTTCTCAGTTTAGTCTACTTTTTCTGTAAGAGTTATGATAAGACTTTTAATTTTGTGGTCACTTACATATGCTATATGGTAATGAGGCTGTAAACCCCTTCTTTCTCATATGTTTCAACTATTCTCTTGTAAGTAGGGTTTGACTTTCAGAAAGAGAGAGTAACTCTTAGTGAAATGCTGTTTCAGAGAGTGTTGTAACCTTCCATCTTCATGTTGATGATATAGGAGATATCACAAGCTAGTCACACAAAAGTGGGGGACACTTTCATACTTAAATCTCTCTATAAAATCAGGATAGTATTATCTCTAGTTTTGCATGTATTTTCACAAAAATGTAGTAGGTTTGAAGCACTTGGATGCTGAATGTTATGTAGAAATCATTAGGAATGGGGAACGCCTGCCTTCAGGGTAAGGTTTGAATAATTTTTAGTAAACTTAGCCCTAAGAACCATACACTGAGTCATAAATGATGACAGAAATCTGAATGGATGTTCATTAATTGGTCAAAAGAAAGAGAGGTTCTGTATGTGGTCATGTAATTAAAAACTACTGTAAAGCATATGTACAGGAGCCAGGGCTAATTTACTATATTTTCTTGAGTTCTTGACTTTATCTTTGAGTAATTTTGTCATAACATATGTTTTTTGTGAATGTTGGAATGAAAAAAGGGGCAAATAAATATGAATGTTGTCTTTGGAAACCAGTCACATAATTCTTTAAATTGGTTGCATCTTAGTTTTGCACTAGTAGTGATTCGTGGCTTTCAGAGAAATGTGTTCACCCTTCACAAATTCTTCTGTCCGTTATCATATCATATCATATGATAATATAAGTTATCATGCTATATTTTAGACATAAAGGTTTCTTAAAATAGAAGGAGTACAGAGAAACAAATAGAAATTGGGAGAGGTTTCTGTGACAGAACTGTAACTTAGCTTCTTACATTTTTTGTGTTCATCTTCCTGTAAATTTCATAGTGGTTCGGATTTGTTTCAATTTCAAAGCAGACCCTTGTACTAGCTGATTATTCACAGATACAGCTTTGGTTTTTAGTCATAAATGTTGATTAAACATAAAAAAACACTGATCACCAAGTTTGATTTCAAAGTCTTTAGCTGCTATCACTGTGCTGTATATAAGAGCTGCTTTAGGTACTGAAGAAACTTTATGATTGTACATTTACCCCTAAAAATAACATACTGCTGTTGAGGAAAAAATAAATCTATCAGATGATATGAAAAGTTAACTCAAAAAGATAAATGGATTTAGGGCACCCTGATGGCTTATAAAACAAATACCCATTTCTTTTTAATGCCAGTACTCACTGCCATAATAGCTCCAGATTCAATGTGTTTAGATGAGATCCAATACATATCATAGAAAAAATTGTTGCTGAAATAATGGAAAACATAAATTATGTGTAGGATTATATTGTTTTCTGATAATAGCCACTGATATAGGTATACCTCTTTGTATCAGTGGCTTCCTGTTGATGTGGTCTCTGGCTTGTTTGCCTTCAATGAAAATGCATGATGCTGCTGCTGGTCCCAAATGGCACAGCAAATGCTACAGGTACATGACCAATACTCAGCCAAATGCTTCATCTCACACGTGTGTGGCCAAGACTGGCTTCTGTGGCGTGCAAGCAAGTGCAGAGACACAGGAAATTTAGGAACCTCTATTCTAGGTGTGAGGGGGGAAGTAAAATAGAAATAGAAAAATTGAATTTTAATTGCTTTTTCAAAATGGTAGCTAAAATTTACTGTTTTGCTCAAAGTCTTAGCCTCAGCAGTTAAGATTGCATGCATGTGTGACTTGTCCCAAGGCTTTCTAGGGCTAATATAACTATAGTAATTCTGTCTTTTCACTGTGTTTTTCTGAGCTGTGTGAAGTTTGTTATGTCCCTGAGCTGAAAGGACTTTGCATAGATTTGGAAGATCCTGGGTCCCAAGTTCTTTATCTGAAGTGGCTGTTTGGTTTTGTTGTTGTTCGTTTGGTTTTTTTGTTGGTTTTTTTTTTTTTCCCCAGTAAAATGACAGTAGTCTGAATTCAAAGACCTTTACATGGCAGGGGAAATAGTGGTAGGTTTTATGTTCTTTGCCATTTGAGCATTAGCTGTTTGATCTAAATGAAATAGCAGTTAGAGGAGCAGACTTCAGTTTATTCTTTCAGATATGTCCTTAGAGGTGATGGAGAATTTGTGAATGCTCGCTCTGTAGTCTATGCAAGAGCAGGCATTCAGAAATGAAGCTGAGATTGCATCCTTTCAGAAGGAAAGGGAGACTGTTATTTAATACCTCTCTGGACTTTCACGCTGATGTAAGCTGGCACTGCTGCTGAAATAGGCAGTTTGTCTCCTTCCTTTCCCCTCCTGCCCTGTGACCCATTCCCACCCCATCCTTTCTGGCAGCAGGCAGTGGTGTAGGCAGTAGGGAACAGCCTGAGGAGCTGTGCCTTCCTGTGCTGTCACTTGGCAGCTGATTAGGGAAAGTTTGAGCTTCTCTTTTGCTTAATCCAGTAGTTAATACCTTTTGATAGAGCTGTTACACTGATGTTTATCAAAGATGCATGTTTATTATGTTACTGTCTTTCTTAAATTAAAGAATAATACAAGTTTCTTTTATGAATTATCTTAAGCTCACTTTTTTGTGTAGAGGTGCATATATTGTTTTCTAGTACAACAGATAAAGTATTAGTAGCGATTCTAGTGCTATTACTTTTCCACACCTTCCTGTACTGAAAGCATTTAATATTTTCTTCTGGGTCATGGTAGGCTAGTGAAGGGTTGAAGGCAGTAATTTTATTTTGGGAATCCATCTGTATTTTCCTCCTTCATTTTTCCTGATAGCCTCAGATTTTGAGGTAATAGCTAATAAAGTCTTTTTGTTTTATATATGACCTGGCAATCATGGCCATCTTTCAGAATGGGTACTGAAGTGCTGAGTTTCCATTTTTAAGGAGTAAGTTAGTAACATTTCTGGTCTCGGAATTTTTGTTTTGACCTGAATATCTCAAGTTTAATTTGAAGTGTGAAGGACCAGTTACCTTCCACAGTGAAATAAACGTCAGCATTTTCTCTGCAGATGAGATTTCTGCCTAGTGAGTATCTAGTGATGTAAGTGGTTTTACTGATACTATCAAATGAACTTACTTTCTTTTTAGAGGGGAGTGCTTGGAAACCTGCTCAGATGGGATTTAATGAATTTATAAAATGTAGCATAGAACAGTGGTTCATAATACTAAAATAAAGTTAACTTATTTTCTGGGAAAACTGGGAAAGAACAGCAGTAGAGATTTCTTAATAACCTTTCTGTGTGTTTACTAATGAAGAGAAAGTTGTAAAGAAGCAGGTGTATGGGAATTTTTCATTAATCTGTTGATAGAGTTAATGGAGTTAATGAAATTACTCCAAATAAAAACAGAAATTATGGAATATTTGTTAGAATGGAAGAGAGGGAAGAAGAAAAGATCCCAACCTCTGGGTTTTTTTTGTAACAACCAAATAACTCAGAGGGTTAGAGTATACAGATACTCTCTAGATACATACTATAGATATAGTATATAGAGTATATAAAGGCTATTGTATATAGATATTACTAGTATCTTCATTTCACTTAAATGTATGGGGCGACAGAAATTTTGATCTTTGAAGTTATCGGTCCATGTGTTGGATCCTTAGGTAGATGTGGTGTATTTTTAATATTTCAAAAATAGAATTTAAAAAAACCCCCACCTGTACTGTCACTTTGAACAGGGAGGTGCATGCTACTTAAACATCGTGTGCTTTTTTAGAAGACATCAAACCTTGTCATCTTTCTCCTGCTCAGGCAAAAAGACCTAACTGTGGCAGGTCAGTTCTGAACTGGCACAGCACTGTGCTCTGAAGACCAGCCCTAAGTTTCTCAGAACTCATGTCAATTAGTCAATGGACCTCAGATGCTAAAACAAACAAATAAAATCCCCGCCCTAAACATTGTGAGACTTGGATTTGTACTTTTATAGAGGGAGCTCAGCTACCCCATTTCTTCCATCTAGCTCTTCTCCCATCGTTTGTCCCCTTTTGTCTCATTCTTTTTCAGGATCCCAATCTGAGCTTTATCTCCCTTTTCGTGATTCCTTGTCAGTTACTTCCCAGTCAGTCCCAGTGATGCACGTACTAGTCTTTATTTTGATGAAACCTTAGTATATTTTCTTCTGTTTCCTGAATTTTATTTGGAACTTCTTGCTTTCCTAAATTACTTTTTTTTTTTTTTCTGTTGTTTAGTTGTTACTCTTTAGTTGTTATGAAAGGGAACAAGTAGAATAAGGTGTTGACTTCATTATTTTTCTGCAATTAAAAATTTATCTAGATGGTTTATTTAGCTGACAAAAAGTCATATGTAGAGATGTCCTAGTTATTACTTGAAGAGGCACTAAAGTTGGTGAAATGGGGTTATCCAGTTGCCTTTTGAAAGAGGAAAATATTGTGACCAATCCCGTGCTAAGAAGATACAAACCAAAGATAAGTTTTTCTCATTTTTTTGTCTGGCCCTTGTGTCACAGAGTGTAAACAGAATGGCAATTTGTTTTAGGGGAACTAGTAGCATCACTGACAAGCTTAGAATTGGGAAGATGAGTTTAATGAGCCATTTAGGCTTGTTCTTGGATTTTGGTGTCATACTCTGAAGTAGCTGCTGAGCTGCTGTCTCAGATCTGACAATAATTGCAGGCATGTCAGCTCTCACTGTGTAATACTGTTGGCTGTCATCATGTAAATCTACGTTAGAAACACTTCTAAATACAAATATTATATTTAACAGTTACTCCACTGCCAACAAAGTATTCTGGAAATAACATAATTGTGATTTGATATTTCTATTGAAACCAATGCATTGCTATGTTACATAAAGCACAGAATGGTAGTATTAAAAGAGTTGCAGAAAGAGGACAGACAGACATTAGGCATGTTTCCTTATGTAAAAAGAAGTTATTCTGTGTGAAACAATTTAAAATAAAGCTTTTCTAGTTGTCAGTTTTATTTATCCTAGACAAGCCATACCCTGTTTTAAGATAAAATTTTTTAATATCTTAGTTTCTTTCTACTACCGTCTTTCAGGGGTTTTTTTGTAGGTAGATCTGGGAAATACATAATAGGTAGTTGACAGTATCACTAAAAAAAGCCAGACTTTTCTTAGACGTGGACAATAAGATGAAACATTTGTATATTGTGTGACTTTCTGATGCAAATATTGGTACTATCTCAGTTGCTTTCTATTTTTGAGAACATTATTGTGCAGTAAACCCCACCATATTTCTGATGGAGTCCTCCCATTTTGTTAGAGGAAATCTATACCTTATGAATCATCTTTTTTTGCCTTGAAGTTGGCCTGGCCAGGGCCTTCTGGTGGGTGTCTCTCCGAATACTCTAGACAACCCCCTTTGCTTTCCTTCTTTCTTCTGCCCTATTATGTTGAATCTCTTTACCAGTTCTAACTCTGCCCAACCAAAAAATTAATTTTCTTGGAAATAAGTGGCTGCGTAGAGGGAAGAAATGTAATTTTATTGCTTCTGCCGTAGGAAGGACTGCAGTGCGGTTTCACCCATATTGTGAAGCAGAAGGTAATTCAGGCAGGAATGAGCTTTGAGAAGCTAGGCTTCTTAGTGTACACTCCTTATTTCACTTATGCATACACTAGTGTCTGTATGGCTGTGCATTGGGAATTATCTGGCTGAATGCTAACCATCTTTAATTCTGTTGCCATTTTTCTGGCAGATTAGATTTTTGATGTGGCTCACTGTACAAGTGCCAGTCATAATGCATAGAAAGTAGACAATAGGTTCAGACAATGAGGTGTTCTGAGACTACTTGCAGTTTTTTAGCAACATGTATTTCTGGTGGATTAAATTGGCTGTGCTGCCACAGTGTTACATTTCAATGTAATAAATGAGTGGTTACCAATAAAAAGAATTTTTATATTGGTAATAGTCTAACGGCAGGGGTTGTTATATTGGTTATCGCAAACTCTTCTGTTGTGGAACTTGATTATTACTGTGCTTGTTATCTCCATCATAGAGTTTTGGCTTAAAAATCAAACAGAACCAGACAAAGGATATTCTCATGGCTCACAGGGAGTTTTAGTGCTGTGTCTTAGGTTTTACAAGCACAGAATCATATAATCTGGTAGGTGGGAAGGAGCTTCTGGGGTTCTCCAGTACAATCACCTCCTCAAAGCAGAACCTGTTAGAGCAGGTTGTTGAGGATCTTGTTCAGTTCAGTTTTGAATATTTGTGAAGATCCTACAACCTCTCTGAGCAAAAATATCTTCTAAATTTTGACCACACACAAGGGAGAAATGCTTTTCCTTTTATCTAGTTGGAATTTCCTGTTGCCTTTATTCCTATTCTGGTGCACCTCTGGGAAGAATCTGGATCCATCTTTTCTAAATATTCCCATCTGGCAGTTGTACATGGTAAGTACATACTCCAGATGTCTCATGACTAAGGAATATGGGGGAACAATTGCCTCCCCTGACCTGTAGGCTACCCTCTTGCTAATACAGCCTAATCTATGGCTGGTCTTTGCTGCTGGCTCCTTTTCAACTACTTCACCAGGATCACCAGGTTGTTTTCCATAAAGCTGCTGTCTGACCTTGTTGCATAAGATTATTCTATCTCCGATGAGGAGGATTTTGAATTTGCTTCAGAAAAACTGTGAGGTTCTTGTTGGTCTGGTTTTTCATCCTGGCAAGGAAACTCCTCTGAATAGCAGTCTCCAATGTGGTGACTGCTTCTCATAGCTTGGTATCCTCTACAAAGTGCTTCAAGCTGCACTCTATTCCAGTATCTAAATCATTAATAAAAATGCTGGTACACTGAGGGATGTCACTAGGATCCAGCCACAAGTTGTTCTACATACTGTTGATGAACACCCTTTAAGCCTGGCAGTCCAGCCAACTTTCCAACCAACTTAAGATCCATTTGTCTAGTTCATATCTCACCATCTTGGCTTATAGCACATGTTCTCCAGGACATGTGCCCTGACTGCCTCGGGCCAATTATCTTTTCTGACCTCAAACATCATAGTTGAATTTCCCTGTTTTCTAGTGCTAGCCTTCTCTTCAGAAATTGTCAACCATGTCAGAGATAGAAACTATGTATATCCTTAAATCTGATTACAAGTTGCATTGATAAAGTTAACAATAAATGTAAGTCTTCTGCAGACATTATCTAACTTTCTCTTGACACTATGATTAAAGAAATTAACAGTGAAGAATTAAGTATACCATTTACTAAATGGTTTAAAAATGGATGAGTTTATAACAAAGCAGTTGAAAATGGAGAATTGTTATTCGGTGCTGCTGCTTGTAATAGGACCTGCAGGAGTCTGTTCTTGTCTCTTTGTTATTCATTATTCTTTTAATAGGAATCAGAAAAAATTGGTGCAGTCTCATAAAATTTGCTGATGATGCAGAAGTAGAAAGTTAGATAGTGATTAGTTCAGAAATCGTACGGTTTCTGTCAGATACTTGGCTCAATTAAACAGCATCTATTCTAATACATCTAAATATAGAAAGGACCTACAGATGGTGTTTGTGTCCTGAGGTGCAATGACACTTAACATGATGAAACATTATTATGGCTAACCAGTTCAACATCAGCCTTTTTCTTGATTTTGATAGCTAAGAAGAAGTCTTGCTTTTATATTCAGGAGGGCATTTTGGGGAGCAGAGGAAGAGAGTAAATGAAAATTTCTCTTTATAGACTAAATGAGGTGATTGTTGGGCAATTGCTACTGATTCTGCAGAATAGATATGGAAAAACTAGAAGGATTCAGAGATGATCTGCAAGACTTGATCCTTGAAAGGCAAGGAGTGATAGGAGGGGGAACCTAGAATGGATCTTCAGGTTACCTAGTCCATGTAACTCCTTTAATGCAAGTTAATTTCTAACTATGGCATTTTCAACATGTGCTTGTCTTGCCTATTTAAAAAAGAATGTCTGCAATGATGGATAGCTTGCAGCCTCTCAAGTTCGGAACTTTTTGGCCCATACTGTTAAAGATTTTTTTTCTGAAGCTTATCCTTGATCTTTCTTGCTGCTTCTTATTTCTTCTTCTTGCCACAGACAAGAAGATATTAGTCCATTCCTTTTTCCTGCAAGTTTTTGATTTAAATTGTTTTCCTAATTCTTGTCATTTCTAGAGTAAATAGCCGAACAATCAAACCCAGTCTTTAGAATATATCATGTCTTCTGGATATTCTCATTATTTCTTTAAAGAATTACCTGTTTATCCACGCCTTAATGTATAATAGATGAAAATATACATATAGATAAGTAAATATATAAAAGTGAGAATAATATTCCAGCAGAAGCCTGATGAATGCAGAGTAGAGAGAAGAAATTACTTTATTCAGACAAGCTGGAGAAGTGTGGAGTCAGCCTACTTATGACTTAGAAATGTGTACATGGAGAGTGGTTTCAGGTAGATGATTGCTAATTGAGGTGATTGGTCAAAAATCTGTCCCATTCTGTCAGAAAAGATATAACAAATCCAGTATTTGCAAATCAAAGCCACACAAATTCAGAATAGAAATGAAGCTACTTTTTAATAATTACGGTAATTAACAATACATTAATCATGAAAAGCAGTTGCTTCTTCATTACGGATATCTTTAAAACAAGGCTGGGTTGTATTTTAAATGATCTGTTGCCACATTATCTTAGAGGAAGTATGTTGCAGCAATCTGTGAGTGAGTTTCTATGGCATATGCCCTGCAGGAAGCCAGACTAGATAATCGCAATAATCCTTTATAGTCTTGAAATTGATGAATCTTTAAATCTGTTTAGTCAGGACCAGCTGTGTTGAAAAACAGCATTACTAAAATACAAAAAAAAAAATGCTAAGAAGAAGTGGATATACTGCACTGATGTGTTTTGTATTCTTTCAGGCAAGAGAATTGTATGCCTAAGTCTAATAGTTTCTAGGAGTCTTTCTCTAGTGGTGTATTTCAGAGATGATATGCTAATTCTTGTACCCCTTTAAACATATTTGTGGTTTTTGATGACTTATCTACTTGGCAAGGACACGCTTTTCAGCTATTTATATATAAACTGTGGAAAAGATTGACATTCAATACTTTTTTTTTGGCTTACTTATGCTTCAAACACTGTAGACAACTGCAGATATTTTGGATATCTTTGAGTGGGAGATCACCAGAAATCGTTCAGATGCTGTGTAAAGGTGTAAGGGTGAGTCAATAGCTAGTTCTTTTGCTTTTGAGACTGTACTGATTTGGCAGTTGAGAACCACTAGTGTATTTGAGGGTACTGCGTTGCCAGATGTGCTGTGTTTCAGTCAAGAAATAATGCTGACATAATGCTTGACTGTTATTTATTCACTAGAGTTTTTAACTGTTATATATAAGCTGGATGTTAGTCTGTGTCATGATCTTTTTCTTCCTTTCTTTTTGGCTTTTACCGATGGAGCATGCTATTACATTTTAAGCAGTAGTGAAAACACGTAACAGCTATCTCAGAAGGTGACCCTATTTAAAAGAGATGAAAAAAAGTCTCAATATTCTACACTAACAGGAATGCTTTGATAATTGTTTTCTATAACAATGAGATGCCTTAAGTGGAAGAACATGGGCTTGTTCTGATGTTGTTTGGATCTTTAAATTCTGCAGTTTTAACAGCTGCCAGCCACAGGCCCATTACAAATATTTGCAGTGTTATAGTTGCATATATGGAACAAACATTTTTAAATGGAAGAGGTTTGAATTCTTTATCCTGAGAGTTGTACTTAGCTTTTTATTTGCAGCTCTGCCTCTCATCTTTTAACTAGTTTTTTTATTTACCAAAGACTTGTGTATTTTACAGAACAAGTAAAAACAGGTATTTAAAAACAGAGTTTGTTTATAGTTTTCATCCTACTTGCTGCATTCTACTTTTTTTTTCTTTTCACTTTCTGTTTAACCACTACATTGTAATTTGTTTTCAGTCCTGCTGCATTATGAGGTGGCTATCAGCTCAGTGTCAGAGTTTATAGCTATGTCTGCTTCACACATTCTTTCATAGGGTGAAGGAGTTTATCTTTAGCTTGCATTTGAATCAGTTATTTTACCAGTGTTCTTCCTGAGGCCATATGTGGTGCTGCATTTACTGTCAAGGCTGAAGAAATTACTTGTTTATATAAGTCTTACTTTGATTCATCAGATTCTTCTTAACAATATTTCTGGCTGTTCTGAGACCCAAACCATCTTGTCACAGAGAATCTGAGCTGATCATACAGTACATTTCCATTTGCTGTTAACTGTCTTGAAGCATCTTCCCTAAACATAGAGATACTCAGCACCCAAGAACAGCCGACACCGACTGTTACAGCTGAGTTGTCGATATCAGCAGGGTTGCCAAATAAAACAACTTCTGCTTTTACTAGCTTTGTGTCCTTGACCTGGCAACTGAGACAGAGGCTCCAGTTAAATGGTATTTGCCATTGACACAATATTCTCTGGACCTTTCCCTTTAGGAAAAATTTTGTTTGTTGTGTATAAACATTAAAATATGAACTTGGACACATAAGAAAGGACAGTTATTTAGTCAGTAGTAACAGTTGTTGTTTTAAGTGTGTGGATCCCATGACCTGCCCTTTATTTCTCCTTCTGTCATGCTCCAAAGTAGGAGTATCATAGATAGTTTGCATAAATAAGAGCTGTGGCTCCTGCATTCATTTTCCTTTTTTGTAAGAGTAGGGGGAGGCATGTAATACGTCTGAGACACAAATGAGCATTACTGTTAAAAATGTTGATACATCAATATGAGTTTGCATAGATTGAAATAGCACAGAGAATCATAAAGAATCATTACTCACAGTAAGGAGAAAATACTCATGTATAAGGGAATTCTGGTTTTCATTTTGTCACCATTTTATATTTCATATCTGGTGTTTGAATAAAATTATTCAATTATAATTCCATTATAATGCAGAACAGAAACAGAAAATTTAAAAATTGGGAGATTTTTAAGTTAGAATATCAATTCGGGTGATTGGCTTATATTCCAAAAATATTCTGAACTTAAAATGTACATAATTTTGCTTCCTCATGGTCTTCATTTTAGAAAAAAGTTATTTCCTGGACTCTGCCAAGTAATTATTTTATATAGACAAAATTAAGACTTCCAGGATGGATTAGAGTTGTGCTAAACATCTTTGTGAAGTAGTAGGAATGGATCAATTCTCTATTTAAATTGCTAAGTAAATGTGCTGTAATTTTTCCTTGTAAAGTATTTTCCGCTGCTGGACAGTGGTCTCTGATTTTGGAGGTTTCTTCAATTAAAGTTCAGTATTAGAACTTTCTAATAATTCAGGGAGATACCCTGTTTTTTCATCTTGTTCTTTTTTCCCCTCTTCTTTAAAAAAAATAGGGTTAATGTTTCTAGTGTGTGTAAAGCAGTTGTGATTTTATCAGTAGCATTAATTCAGTTGTCCTCCCCTGACAGAAATGTCAATCTTATACCTTAACTCACCTTGGTTTTCAATTTATCAGGTAAATCTGGTGAATTCAGTTGATCCAGCCTATAAAAAGATACACTGTATTGCCTATTGGCATTAACTGCACAAGAATATATGCTACAGCTAAAATGTGAATGGGTGTGTTCACTTTTTATTAATCTCTTATCTCAAGAGCACAATACTTCTAATCTAAAGTCAAGATTTTAAGAACAGCAAGTGAGATTTTGGAATTAGTTACGTAATTTTTCATTTTTTTTATTGTAATTTAAGCAAGTTTGAATACTGTAGGAATTACAGTAAATGTTTTTAATGATATTACTAAGTAGTTGTTTGTGGAATAAATATTATAAAATAGACCCAGAATTTCCATGTTGTTGGTTTGACTATGAAACAGACTTTCGTAACCAAAGTCATAAGCAAAATGATAGATGCCGTTGCAGGTTAAGGTATAAGAAACCAATACACTTTTTTACTTAAAACTGTTCCTCTGAAGTTGAAATTGTCTCTTTGAGAGGAATGGAATCTACTGGAAGCTGTCTATGTGAAGCATAGCTGAAATGTTTCTGCAGTTGAACAATAGTGAAATGTCTTTTTTTAATTTGCATGAGAAGTATGTAGTTGGAAAACTGTTGGAATACATTCAGCCATTTTCTTTAGGGATTCACAGAAATGTTGCAGGACAAATGGTGGCATCGTGCCCAGGATCATTAATTACAAAATGCACTAATCAAACTGGTCTGCAAATAATGGTCTATGTTCTGTATTTTATTGGAATAATAATAATGTGTATTTTGTGGTTTTGTTCCTTAACATTTTGGGTGCCCCTAATACAACTTTAAAGCTAGATTTTGGCAAAATCTTCTCTAGCGTAATGAATGTGTACTGCATGACCTGCATGAACATCCTAACAGAGACACAGAATTTAGAGACATTTAGGATTACATACATTGACCCAGTTGTACAGACTCGGTGACAACTTTTGAAGTTTTCTTCTCTTACTGCTGTTTTTGTCAGGTCGAAAGTAGTAATACTACTTCTAAATGACTCCACATGTGTGAATGGGAACCTTAATTTTGTGTGCTGCTTAACACTGTATGAAAGAAGCTGGAAAAAGGATCAAAGTATGAGGTTATACACTTGAACTTCATTGAATGTGAAGTTTCTTGTTAAGTATGTAAATAGCATGTGTTTAACTTAAATGAAATAAAAATGCTTTGGGGAGAAAGTGTTTTTCAACTTCAGAATTTGGCACACCAGTGTAAGGCACTCCTAAGGGGAAACTATCTGACAGCACCTCTTATATACGGTAATCAGTTTGAATTTCTTGATAGATATTTATCATGCAGGCTGTAATTTAGAAAGCTTGACCATTATTTATTAGTGTGAAAGTTAATATATTAATACACCTTCTAATAAAGATATCATCATGTTTATGCAACGTGGAAACAAAAGCATTGAACTATACTTTAAAACTGACGTGAAAGGTAGTATAATGTCTCTGTCATGCAGAAAATGACCTTAAAAGATTGTTTATGGGAGGGATTTATTGTATTTACAAAAGAATATAGCCATTTAGTCAGAGGTAGGAAGCTTTCTTCTGAATGTTATGCAATTAAATAATGGTAAAAAGCCTACTAGAAGTATGACATATAGAGGCTTCCACACTTAATACTGCTTTTAGAACTCTTTTAGAATGAAGCGTTTTCATTTATTACCTCTGACAGGTAAATACAGCCAGTTAGTATTGAATGCATTGTCTTCCTCAAATCCTCCAGATTTATACCTTTTTCAGATGGAGGCTGTACAACTTTCCCTTTTCTAATACATCAGAGGGTAAGTGGCTTCTGCTGGCACTCAGACAGTGATTCCAGCAGGAGGCATTTTGAATGACTGTAACAGAGATGGCAGCAGGAGGTTGAAAGTCTTTTTCAGTCAGATATACCAATATTCCAGTCACTGCTAGACTAGAACTTCTGGAGGAGAAAAGAAATGCATTTGCTGTGGATCAAGATAATGTGGTTTGGAAGACCACATAATTGAGCAAGAATATTTTGGGATGTAAAGTGCCATTATGACTATGATTTTTATGTAAATAGGGGGCACAAGTCCACAAAGAAAATGGAAGGTGATGATGTGATACCAATTTTAGTTCTGCTTATTAAAGCTTACTCATGGCTGGGACCTCATATTTACAAGCAAGAAAGGGGAGAGTGGGGATGTGAAGGTCAAAGACATCCTTAGCTGCAGTAACCTTGAGATGGTAGAGATCATGATCCTGAGAGGAGGGAGCAGAGTAAAAAGCAGGATCACAACCCTGGACTTCAAGAAAGCAGACTCTGACCTCTTCAGAGATCTGCTTGAAATAGTCCCATGGGACAAGGCCCTGGAAGGAAGAAGGATTGGAGAAACTTGGTGGTTTCAAGAATCACCTCATCCAAACTTAAGCGAGGATAGTCCATCCCAGTGAACAGTAGGTTAAGCAATGATGACAGGAGGCTTGCATGGATGAGCAAGGAGCTCCTAGCAAAACTTAAATAGAAAAAGAAAGTATACAGAAGGTGGAAGCAGAGACAAAGAGTCTGGGAGAAATAGAGAGATGCTGTCCAAGCATCCAGAGATCAGGGCTAGGAGTGTTAAAAACCCACCTCGAGATACATCTGGCAAGGGGTGTCAAAGGCAAGAAGAAAGGCTTTTATAAATATATAAACAGTAAAAGAAAAATCAGGGAAAATGTAGGCCAGCTGCTGGGCAAGACAGGGGTCCTGGAGACACAGAATCTGGAAGGGGTAAGGTGCTGAATGCCTTTTTCACCTCAGTCTCCACCAGCCTTCAGAAATCCCAGGTCCCAAAGGCCAGGAGAAAGTCTCAAACGAGGAGGACTTACCCTTGGTGGAAGAGGATCGTGCTTGGGAATACTTAAGCAAACTAGATGTACATAAGTCTATGGGCCCTGATGGGATATACCCACAAGTGCTAAGGGAGCTGGTAGATATAATTGTGAGGCCACTATCAATCATCTTTGAAAGATCATGGCAATTGGGACAGGTGTCAGGGTGGGAGGAAATCAAATACCACTCCTGTCCTCACAAAGGGCAAGGAGAACCCCGCCAACTACAGGCTGGTCAGCCTTACCTCAGTCCATGGGAAAGTATTGGAAAAACTAATCCTGGAAAACATTTCCAGGCACATGAAGGATGAGAAGGTGATTGAGAGTAGTCAGCATGGACTCGCAAAGGGGAAGTCACAGCAACCTGACAACCATCTAAGAGGAAATGGCTGGATTGCCAGATGAGGAGGAGCAGTAGACACTGTCTACCTTGACTTCAGGAAGGCTTTTCAACACTGTCTCTCATGAGATCCTCATAGAGAAGCTGATGAAATCTGGACTAGATGACTAGACAGTGAGGTAGACTGAGAACTGGCTGGATGGCTAGGCCCAGAGGGTGATGATCAGTAGAACAAAGTCCAGTTGGAGGCCAGCACCCAAAGTCAGTACTGGGTCCAATCTTGTTCAACATCTTCATTAATGATCTAGGTGATAGGACAGACTGTACCCTCAGGAGGTTCACTGATGATACAAAACTGGGAGGAATATCTCATACCAGAGGGTTGTGCCTCCATCCAGAGGGACTTGGACAAGCTACAGAAATGGGCTGATGGGAATGTCATGAAGTTCAGCAAAAGAAAGTGCGAAGTCCTGTCCCTGGGGTGGAATTCCTCCAGACAACAGAATATGCTGGGAGCCAACCCACTAAAAAGCTGCAGAAAAGATCCTGGGAGTCCTGATGGACACCAAGTTGACAATGAGGCAGCAGTTCACCCTTAACAGCAAAGAAGGTTAATTATTTCCTGGGCTGCATTAGGAAGAATGCCAGCAGGTTGAGCTAGGTGATCTTTTCCTTCCATTCAGCACTGATAAGGCCACACCTGGAGTACTGTGTCCAGTTCTGGGATCTCCAGTACAAAAGATGGACCTGCTGGAGAGAGTCCAGAAAAAGGGCACTAAGATGATTGAGGGATTGGAGCATCTCACATACAAGGAAACACTGAGAGAGCTGTGACTGCTCAGCCTGGAAGGCCCAGGGGGAATATCAGCTAAGTGTATATATACCTGAAGGGAGGGTATGAAGATGACAGAGCCAGGCTCTTACTAGTGGTGCCTCATGACAAGGCAAGAGACAACAGGCACAAATGGAAATACAGAACTCATAAGGAAGCACTTTTACTGTGAGGGTGACCAAGTACTGGAACAGTTTGCCTAGAGAGACTGTGGAGTCCCCATTTTTGGAGATACTCAAAAGCTGTCTGGACATAGTCCTGAGCAGTCTGCTGTGCATGGACCTGCTTGAGTTAGGGGTGTTGGACCAGATGACCTCCTGAGGTCCTTGCTAGCATCAGTCATTCTATGATGTTTTTTACTGGCTACAGAATAACCAGATAGTGCAGTGAGACAGTAATGGTTGCTGTCAAAGGCAGCACTTCATCACTCATGATGGTTCTGTCTTTTCTGGAGGGAATGGTGTTGAACATGACTAGTAACATACTTGAACAGGTGCTTTAAGTGTTGTCCAATGTTAAGATGTTATCACAAGTCTTATGCTATTTCTAGTTGTTCTCAAACATCCAAACTCTACAGTCTTGCAATCAGAATAATTTATTCTTCATGTAAAAAAGGAAAACCATGCTTTTCAAGCTCAGAGAGGATCTTGAAAATGTAACCTGTGAATACTCAACACAGGATGTCTTTATACATCTCCCAGAGGCATAACAGAATTATCAGCTGCAAAAGTAATGCATGGCAGAGATTTATTTTTTTTTCCTCTTTAGTTGGTTTACTGACCTTTCTCCTTCACTCATATTTCTGTTTGAGTTGTGCTGATCTGATTCAGAAAGATATTTGGGGCCACATGCTGCAAGAAAGGAAGCCTCTTTCATGTTCTTTAGCTCTTTCCTTACTGTTATCTTTCAGAAAGGTGACTTATATTTATCTAGTTAGTAATACTTCTAAAGAAATACGATAAAGCAAAACGTATCGCTTTCTTATTGCATCCTTTCAACAGTTACATGACATGATGAAGCCATTCAAAAAGGGGAAGAGACACCAGGAAACTAAAATGCACAAAATCATCCTTGATTAAATAGTGAAAACATTGCATGCATTTTTTTTTTTCTCAGAATGGAAAATTAAGCTTATCTTAAATTGTACGTTCTTACATTTCAAAACGAAAACAAATTACGTACATTTAATATACAAAGGATTTGGAATTGGCTTCAGTAAATGTAATATGGATTGAAAAGGGGTGGGAGTGGTGGGAGTTTTAATGTCACTTGTTTTATAGTATTAGAAATGAAGAATGAAAAATGACATGCATTTATAAGAATAGTTATCCTCTTCAATCCCACTTCCTTAAGATTTGTTAAAAGTTTGTTATGATACTATGAAATGAGGTTAATGTTGCTGTAACTCCTAAAGAATTAGAACTTCAATTGAATTTCAACAAAATAATAGTAAGCTGCAGTCTCTTTCATAATCTCATTTTTCCAGCCATCAGTGACAGCCAGGATAGGGTTGGGCTGGAGGCAGAGGATCAGTTTAGGGTATTTCTTCAACCACATTTTTCTTCTTTTCAGAAGAAGGTAATTATCCAACAGAGCCCCTCCTTATTTTTCATGGAGAAGACCAATCTCCCTTCTTTGTATCATATTTTTCTGTTAACCAAAACAAACACTAATTTGCACCCAGAATACCTGTCACATTCTGGCCGAGTTACATTTCTTGATGGTGATAAAAGTAACAAAATCACATGTATACTAGTAGCATGGTCAGACACCAAAGCCATGTCAGATCTGTTTAAATTGTTTTCTGTAACTGTTAAATGCTATCCTCTGTTACTTGTTGCAAGTTACTCTATTAGGCAACTTGGGTAACTGAACTTGTAAATAAGGAAGAGAGAGAAGAGTCAAGATGCACATTTTGACTGCTAGTGAGTTCAGTAACTTGGAGTTATTTACATATATGGTAAACTGATTTTTAAAGTGGAAAAGTTGTTTATAAGGGAAATTGAAAAATATAATTTTCTTTGTACCATATTGCATTACTAGCAATAAAAATAGATCCTGAATTGCATCATTAAGTTAGACATTTAACATCTATGAGGTGATATGAAAAAATAGGGAAAAAATTGTCTTTTTGAAAGAGGGCAGTAGCATGGTACTAACCCTTCATAAATATATTTTTCTTCATACTACTATATGGATAGCTCTGAACTCAAGATGGGTTGATTTGTTAAATACAGACTATTGTGATAACTTGCTTAAATATTACCTGTTGTCATTTGTAGATTGTAATTGAGATCTTAGGAGAGAAAACAGCCCTTCTCAAGAGCAAGTAGCTTTGATAACATTACGAAGACTTGTCCCCTGTGCTGTGTTACTACCTTAAATGTTGCTATTGCTGTAATGTTACCTGGAGTCCTCTTAGCATGATGTTTATAGCTATGAAAAGATGGAAGGTATTCATTCGGTTTGCAACAGATGTATCACCAAGTTTTTGGTCTCGTTGGTAGATAGCTTTGATTTAAATACACCATTTTTTTTTTGGAGCAGATTGAAGAATTGTTGTTTTCTGTTTGACATAAAGGATTTTAATGTAATTGCATTTAAAAAAAAAAAAAAAAACCCAAAAAAGTAGAAATGTGCAATCCAAGGCAGTTCTGAAATTATTTTGGAGGCAATCCAATTGTTGCTTCACTGCATAAAGTTTCTGGTGAAGCACATTAAATCCTCTTAAGTAGAGGAGGAGGTTAGCACAAGTTCTGCACAAATGAAATTTCTAGTACATTTCAGAGATATAATGGGAATAATGAGCAGTGAACAGAGTTTGTATATATGCTGCTAGTATGAGGATGCCCATATAAAATCAGCTTCTGTACAATTTAAGACTTTATATCACAGATTTCATTCTTTCGAGAATATTTTTTCTCTTTGCGACTCAGGGAAAGCCAGAATTCTTGTAGTTTCTACTTGGATTGTTTCCAAGAATGCAAGGAACCTTTTCCTGAAGTTACTGCTGTAAATTCAGTGTCTCTTTTAGCTCTTAGCTCAAGGGTTTCACTATTTGAAAGAAACATATGGATATAGTATATCCAGAGAAGAGTTACTGTATTAAATAAAATATGGTATATGGTGATTCAGATATGTCATTTAACCTAATGTAAAAGAAAAGCTTGTAGCAACATCTCTGCTTATCTTGTAATGGTTTTATTTTGTTGTTTTGCTCTGATTTTGCTTTCTTTATTGATGTTCCATCATTCTTTTTACTGCTTAAGTTTTCCCTTTGTCATGTGTCAGTATTTTAAACTATTTTACACATTTTAATTGGCAAAAGAGTCTAAAGAATTTATTTTTCTGTCACACTAATTTACTCTGCTTTAATACACACTGTAAATTGAAATGCCCTCTGTGAATGCAGTAGAGAATCAATTTAAAACAGATTTATATTAAATAATTTGTTTGAAGCTAAAAGCTATGAATATTCATAGGAGAGAATAAATATTATTCATGGTAATGCATCCTTACGAATAAATAGAGAACTTCAGGACAGAAGAATGGAAATAAACCAAAACAGAGGTGCCCCCCTTTCTCAGTCTATTAGTTGTCTGAAAGGCTGATGTTTGTTGAATGTTCAGTTGTGTGCTGTTGAAGTGTGAGCTCAACCCCGGACTCTTGTGAAAACTCGAGGACAGTATCACAACCCTTTGTAAATGTGCTTTGCAGTTTTAATTCGGAGAAGTTTTACTTTATACTTGCTTAATGCTACTTTTTCCCTATTTTCTGTATTTTTTAGCTTACTAAAGTCCAGCTTAGTTCTACAATAAAACAGGACTAGATGTGTAGGCATATATATAGAACAGAAGAATATGTGCAAGTATTAATTGTGTTCTCAATTTGTTTTGCTTTTCTGTGGGTGCTAGTCTCAATACCTGAGTACTATCCACATCTCCCACACATGTTTTACTTCAGTTCCTTTCCCTGAGACGTCCTTGTACTGACCTGTAAAGTCTGACCTTTATTCATCAACAGATGCTTGATGAATGCTACTTAATTTGACAGGTAGTGTTTAAGGTTTGCATGGTAGTATTAGTAGAGATTTTGGGTAAGATTAAACTATAAATATTGCACAAATCTGTAAATTTCAACAGAGCTTTACTATAAAATAATTTGCTTAATTAAAAAAATCCAGACAAAACTGTAAAGACAGACATGAATGTTTTTGTTTCTAGCTTTGCTAGTTCCTTTCATGGGCTGATGGTGCATGCAGGCTTTAATATCTAATTTAGATACTGAAATCCGTAACAAGGAACCCAGGAAAAGCTACTCACTTTTATAAGGAAAAAAATTTTTTGTGCCCCTCGCCCCTACTGTAGCCTAAGGCAGTTCTGTGGGAAATCTCTTAAGGGATTGCTCTTGAGAGAGGCAAAATCCTGACCTTTACAGTAGCGTTGAGTGAAGCCATGGTAACAAAATGACTATAAATAGGTCATCTTCCATAATATATGTCCTTTATATATTTTCATATTGTGTTGATATTTATTTAGAGAAGAATGACAAAGGCAGCCTTAGTATTTCAAAGCCATCGTAGACATGAAACAGGGAGCATGTGCTGTTGCACTGAAGCATGACACAGCTTTGTGTTCATATGAGCACAGGGTTATTCCTGTGTCAGGTGCTGTGCCCAGGTGTTGGCAGTGGGGATGTCTCTGGGGAGAGGCCAGTTCCAGCTGGTTCCACAAGAGACCTGCTACAGGGCACAGCTGAGCCTGTTAAGCAAGCCCTGATGCCTCTGGGAGAGCATGTTTAAGAAAGGGCACATGGCCACACAGGCAGTGAGGACGAGGGGGAAAAAGAGGGAGAAACAGCCCCATGAACACCCTGGCCAAAGCAGGAGGAGGGGAGGAGGTAAACAGGTGGTAGAGCAGGTATCCACACTGCAGGCCCTGGGGAGGCCACACCAGAGCAACTTTCTCCAGAAGAACTGGGCCCGTGGGCAGAACCCGAGCTGGAGCCGGGAAAGAGTGTGAGGAGGAAAGAGAAGCAGAGAGGAGCTGCTGTGGACTGAGCCCTGCCATTCTTCTGCTGGTGGCAGAGGAGGGGTGGAGGAGTCAGGAATGAAGAAGTTGAGCCTGGCGAGAGGGAGGGTGGGGATGAGGGGTTTTATGTTTTTTTGGTCTTTGTTTCTCACCACCCAACTCTATTTTAATTGTCAATAAATTAAATTAATTTCCCGCAAGTAAAGTCTGTTTTGCTGGGATGGTAATTGATAAATGATCTCCCTGTCTTTATTGCAACCCACAAATATTTTCATTTTATTCCCCTGCCCCCCTACACCCCGGCTTGTTGAAGAGGGAGAGTGAGAGTGCAGCTGAGTAGGGGCCTGGCAACCCGTAAAGGTCAACCCTCCACAACATCTAGACCATCTTTTGACTTTTGTTCTCTATAGAGTTAATATGGAGTCATTAAAAGGAAAAAAAATATTGCCAGAATCCCACTTTTTGATGTGTAGCTGTACATATGAAGATTATTCAAGCATTGATAAGCATGACTTGTTAGTAGTAACAGATCAAAGAAATACAGCAAAGGTTTTTGCATCTGGGCATAGTACAATACGGCAACAAGATGTGCTAGAGGACAGACTTGTGCTCTTGTAAATAGAGGGTCCCTCCTTCATTAAGGCTATCCATATTCTTTCTTGACACACCCTCATTATTACCATAAAAGTTTTGCGTATTTTTATATTCTGGATGCAAACCAGTTACCAAATATATTTATAAATGTTCACAGCAGATCATCCTGGAGGGACTGATGGTGTTCATTGCTTGGTAGTTCGTGACAAAGTTGGATGAAAAATGAGAGGTTGTATGACAATTTACTGTAAACCAGAATGAACACTTACATATAAGCTTGACTTGCATTTTTTAGTTTAGCTATTAACAAGATGATAAAGTTTTAGGTTTGTTTATGGTGCTACTCTGACTAAAATTGCTTGAATGGCTCTAATGCATAAAATCAGTTTTTCTGGAAATGTAGTCTAGGGTCATCTGTTTCACTTTAATCAGTTTTCTTGATATGGGGGTAGGAATCCTGATCAGCTCAGACTAGTGTAGAATTGTGAAGGTCTTTTTTTCTTGGAAGAGAGAAGTCAGAGGAAAGTCATTAAAATACCTGGACCTCTCTTCCTCCCTCGCTCCCAAATTGAGCTTATTGGTGTCTAGACTCGATGTAGTGTGAAGAGCAGTGTTATAAACTGTTTTTTGACTCCTTCAAACTCCTTACTACCTGCAAGCCTGGAATTAAACTATCTTCAACTTTGTTCTAGCCCTCCTTTCTCCCTCACAAGTATTTTCCTTCACTTCAATGAATCTTGCATCTATGGTTCACTTCATAACTGTTTGCCTGAGATCACAGCTAGAGCTTCTCTGGCTTTCCACTTTCTGATACCTCTTCCTTCCTTATAGGGGACCTTGTATTTTCAGAAAAGGACACCATATGTTTAGCTTTCTATCAATTCTTGCTCATTTTGTTCAAAGCAGATGAAGTATATTCTGAAGAACAAGTTTGGGAACTAAAGCTGAAAAGGGCATATTGTCCTGATTATGGGACATGGGAGAGGTGCTTGAGGTTTGAGAGAGGTTTGAGTTTTGGGGGTTTTTCTTTTTTTTTTTTGGATCATTGTGTAGGACTTAATGTACCTAGCTTTTACAAAATTGTATTGTAGAGTCTCATTTCTCATGTATTTGTATTTAAAGTAAGTACTTCTGATACTTACGTAAAAAATAACTGTGTAAAGGTGTGTCCATACAGCAATTTAACCAGCATAGTGTTCTGGATGTAAATGGCTTGATAGCCTTGAAACCATCATTACTAGCGTGAGAGGGTAACTCTTTCAGCAGGTTTATTTGGGAATTCTGAATATGATGATTTTGGAGCTGATTATCATGATCATTTCATTGCCAACTGTTTATTTACCTAATTTGCTTATTTGGTAATCCCAAACTCCTTTTTCTTCATCTTGTGATAGAATAAGTAATGACCTTTTTGTGTTTCCATAAATAGCATGTAAAAATGGGCTTTTCCTATACCTGTTGCCTTCTTCATCTTATATAGCGTTTATTTTTGACCACATTTAGTGAAAAAACCTAAACACAAATCTGATCATTTTATACTTATCAGATATGCATGATTATATTCCTAGAATAAGCATTTTTCAGCCCTGGAAATGCATTTTTTTCTGTTGGATCTGGTGTCTGTATTTAATTTTGGGGGGCAGGACCATAACCAATGTTGATGTAAAGTTGAAAGATTGTGCATCTTTTAATCTCAAAATCTTTTGGTAAGAACAGCAGATGATTCCATCTGTGCTATAACCTGCTTCAGCAAAACAGATGTGTAATCAGGTTCAGAAAAATTAACAAATTGCTGATCAAAATGGATTGCATTGAAATCTGTTTTCCCAAGTCATGCAAATGCAGTGGTCTTGTAGGAAAACAAACCCAAGTAGATGGAAAATCTGTTTTCATCTTACCTGTTTTTGGTAAAACAAGTGAAAAAATTTTTTTCTAATAATATGTTGCAATACAAACCACATTTTTCTTTGTAGATGTTTCTCTATTGGATCTAGTCTTGATAGATGCAGGTATCTTTAATTAGAGAGATTTTATAAAAAACTCATTTATAAGCAATAATGCGATCAAGACAGTGCTAGCTTATGACATCTCAGTTTCAGTGCATCTAGTCAGTGTTTTCCCTAAGTGAGATTCGAACATTTCAAGCTTTGCATACAAGTGGGAATGGAGCTTAGTTGTTTAAAAAGAACCCCAGCATTCAGCTGCAACAGGATTTTTTTTTTTCTTCGCAACAGGATTTTTTTTTTTCTTCTTCTTGGGATCGTCATTCATTGCACATTGGTCATTTTATGGAGTATGAGACATGATCTGTGTAGACAAGATCTAGGCACAGTACTTACCTAGCAGATACTGGAGTATTTTGGACACCCTTCCTTATCTTATGGGTGCTTATATGTGGCCTTGGATGTTAACATCAGCATTTCTTTTTTGTGATCTTCCCATGTAGTTATTTCCTGCAGGAAAAAAAAAATTGTATTTCCACTTCTGTCTGGTTTTTGGGGATTTGATTTTGGTTCTTCCCCACTCCCCCTATTTGAAGAATACTGGTTCTTTTGGAAAGGATTGCAGTGTTAGTTGTTTAGATTTTTTTTTTTTTTTCTGATGGTGGCGGTGTGGGATTTTTTTACTGTCTATGGTAATTTTCCTCTTTTATAGTAGTTCTGCATGTGGATTTTATCATTAATTGTTTTAGTCCCTTTTAGAGTGCAGATAATGAATATTTGTATCCTTCCCACCTAACACATATACCTGGGTAAATGTTAGTAATTGGACTATTAAAAGTGATTTTCTGTTGTGTGAATCATTGTGTTTGCTAACTGGTTAGAGCCATTAAGTTAGCTGCTGACAAACCCCAATTTTTTTCACCTCTCTGTTACTTTAAATCCTTGGATTTATTATGTGATTGGAATAAGTGATCTCTATGGCACATTATGAATCCTCTTATCTATAGCATTAGGTTCCATCAAAAAATGGACCCCTTAACAGATTGAGCCTAAACTTTAGAAATAAGAAGTTATTCAGTTTAAATAGTGTCAGTTAACACTACTTTTTGATAATAAATATTTTAAAGCTTGTTCAAACTGGAATAATGTTCCTCTAGGGTAATTAAATGAAAATTTGGTAACTTATTAATATCTCTCTTTCTTTCTCTTTCTTTCTTTCTCACACTCTTTCTCTTTCCAAACTTATTAATCTCTCCTCCTCTCTTCCTCCCTTCCCACTTTTCTCCCCCCTGCCCCCTTCCTTTCTTTCTTTCTTTCCTTCTTTCTCTCTCTCTCTTCCCCTCTCCTCCCAAAAATATGCCTTTACAGAAACATAAGGTAGATCTTTTCTACAAACTGCGGCATGTGATGAATGAACTCATTGACCTACGTAGACAGCTGCTGTCAGGTCACTTGACACAGGATCAGGTGCGAGAGGTCAAGAGACACCTCACAGTGAGGCTGGACTGGGGCAATGAGTAAGTACAGGTACCAGCTGGGTACTGTTTGTTCTAATTATTTTTAAATAGCTTTTATTAAAAAAAAAAACCCAAACAAAAAAACCACACCACAGCAAACCAACATCACTTTTCTTCCAGTAGTATTTGTACACGGGTAGAACATTTGATTATTTGGAAATTAAATACAACTTTTTACAGTGAGTTTATTGCATAGTTGTACTATTACTATAAAAATGAGCTGTTTGCATATTAGTAGGCCTTTTCTAAGGCTATCTGCACTTTTAAAAGGTTTAGGTCACTTTACCTACTTGGTGTCAATATAGTGAATATTAGGCCTGGGAGGATGTGTTTAGATACTAAATCCACATTTTTTCAGTTGAAGTATTTTAATGGTTGGTACAATAAATAGAGAATCTCACTGTCAACAATTACACTGGACCTGAGGTTGTGATATTTAGACTTTTTATATAAAGACATTTCTTAGAGGCTTAGCCTCTCTGTGGTCAGTTCTGTGGTGAATTTGTGGAGAGGTTTTTTAGAGCCAAAGAGGACTGCAATTCAGTTAGAAACTGAAATGGCAATTGTGAGTAGACAAAAACTAGCCCTTCACCAGAAGTGGTTTTGTTCTGAGATATAGTGTATCAGACAGGTAAGTTTTGCATGACACAAATATGAACTTTACAAAGGAAATATTACTCTCCTCAGACATACAGCAACTGCTTTTCAACCAGGAGTAGGTTTAGTGCTAATTAACCTATGGGGGGCAGGGAAGAATTCTGAAAGTTAAGTAAGTTAAATGCTTTTCACTAACATGTCTTTGTCATGTCTCGGTTCCTTAGCCAAGTACTTCAGGACTCTCTCGGAGACATACTTGAATACATTTGTGAGGATTTAGCTAGCCCCCATGCTACGTTTAATTTCTCTCTTATTGAAAGAAAGCTCTGAAGGACATAGACATAGACTAATAGATTGCATCAAGTCATTGTTCTGCAGTGCGGAGTTACAGATATTTTCTGTTATCGTTCCCAGTAGAGTAAATGGGAACCAAGAGACCATTTTTGAACAATATGCCTAGATATTTTTACTCAAAGTGTGTATGGATGAAATTAGCTGCAGAAAATTATGGAGATGCATCAGTGAAATCAGTAAATATAAATATGTTCATGATGAAACTAACCTGCTTAGGATGCTTTTAAGGAAAAAAAAAGAACAGGTACTGACCTTCTTAGAGAAAAAGGTATGTGAATCAGAGATACATGCTTAAAACGAAGAGGGTATCAATAAAGGAACTGAATAAAAAGGCATATGATTGAAAAGATATTTAGTTAAATCTGTACACAATGCAGTATTTAAATATAAATGTCTGGGAGTTTGGAATGTCCTTCTGAAACGTCACTCTTTTCCACAGTATTTCTGGGAGAGTTCTGTCACCTTCTTGTATGTCCCCTCCTTAAGTTTTATCATGAAACTGATGACCACCTGTCTTAATCTGTTAAAAAAACTAATGATTTTTATATACATATTCACATAGTACTGCCATTTCTCAAATGATGTAATAATACTCATTGCTTAGTCTATCATACTTGAGATTTGCAAATAAAATCAATGAAAAATGTTATTACAAAGC
The DNA here is from genome assembly GCF_003259725.1 of Athene cunicularia. Classification (NCBI taxonomy): domain Eukaryota; kingdom Metazoa; phylum Chordata; class Aves; order Strigiformes; family Strigidae; genus Athene; species Athene cunicularia. Next base: position 18,967,569 of record NW_020799116.1, read on the forward strand.
ATTAATGTTAACTGAGAAGCTTAAATACATGCAATTTGAGCAGGTCTGTAATTATTCAAGACAGTACTGTCTAACTGGAGACATTCCATGCCCAGGTAGCTTCCAGGAAGCAATCTTAGACGTTTAATATGTAGCACGTATGTTTATTTAGTGTAAAGCTACTTTTATCCTGACCTTGATCATTAATGCATTGTATTAATTGAGAAGGAGTGATGCAGGTGTGAAAAGCACACTTGCTGTTACCACCAGTTAGGGGTTCTTTTGAGTTTGTTGAACAGGTCTCATTTTCCCTTAAATACACTGGCAGTGGTTCTGTAGTCATCCCTTGTGTTCTCGTTGGAGTTGGGGGAAATCGAGGGACAGATAGAGTCCTTGGATTAGCAGTTAAAGATTTTTTTGTGAAAGAAATAATTGAAACTGCTTTCAGAAGTACTATGTGAACTTTTTTTTTCTTATTTTTGTATGCTTAGCCTAAATACTAAGAAGTTTTGCTCTGTAGTTTGGCCTATTTAACATGGAGGGATATTATTTATTTTACAATTACTGATGCTACCCTTTTGTATTATTGCTAGTCGTTCTTACAACACAATACAGATTTCTGCTTAGTGTAGCAATTTAGTTTTCTCTTGCTTATATGTTATTTTTCCCCATAAGAGAAATATGATCCTAGATGCATCCTTTTTATGATGCTTTGTTACTTCTTCCAAGTTAGCTTGGTTTTGTATGCATACAGTGCGTGGTAGTGCTGATATATAGGTTTTTGTATTTCCCAATTGCTCAAAAGAGCAGAATTTCCTACCTTTAGATAAGCATCTTAGTGATTTTAGACTTTCAGTTTTAAGCATTCTTCTGTGTATTTCTGCACAGCTGAAATTTGATATACAGTCTTTTTTCCTCCATATCTTGCTAGGTTTTATGTAGAATTTAACAAATACTCGTGTTTTTAAAAAATGTTTCACTCTGTTACAATTTATTAGAATATTGATTTGTTGAAGTCTGAAATGCTATTGGAAATACCCAATGGTCTGTATGTAACAAAGAAAAAGTTATAGAGGAGGAAACAAACATTATAAACCTGAAGTCTGCAATTCATCATCTTATTTTAAATCATAAAGTGAAATCTGCAGTTGTTCATCTCATTTTAAATCACATTGCAAATAACATAGAAACTTGATTTTGAAATATTTGTTTAGCTTTTTTTAAATGAATGGGTAAGGTTTTCAACTTTCACTAGTGGTTAGAAAGGGAAACCAGAATTAAAGTTTTTTACTAACAAAAAGCTGTTTCATTCCAGAGTCTTTTGCATCAAAAGCAGGTGAGGGGATTGGCTTTACAGAGCTTCTATTTGAAATGTGAAAGCTCTGCTTCTGCTCTAGTGCAAAAAATTAACTGCAGCAGTATGTGCATACCTTATTTACCAAAAAGGCAGATGAAGATTTCAGGACAGTAATTTAACTTAAAAATCAGAGATCATCTTAAATGATCTTCAGGACTGATTCTTTCAGATTAATAAAATACCTGTCAGGAGATTAACGTAAAGCATCCAAGTTTCTGAGCACAATTGCTTTCCCTTTTATACTGAGGGAAGACACTTCCCTCCCTATAAATGTGGGATAGGTGCTATATGTTTAGGCTCAGAAACAGAGTAGGGGAGGGGGAGACACCAATACTTAGAGATTTTAGACAGGCAAAAGCCATAAACAAGATGAGTTTGTAGTCTTATATTACTTTTAAGTCAAAAGTTTTTATTTTTTGCATAAAATTTTATTAAAATCATTGTATTAAAAGAAATCTTCCAAATAGTTGCCATAAATTCTGCACAGAAAGATCCAGAGATAGCCAAAAATTACAAATGAATGTTTAAAAATAAAAATGGGGAAAAAAATGTTAGTAAAATCTTTCATACTGTCATACAAATAAAATGAAACACTGTTTTAAAGTCATGGTCTTTCTCTTATCTCAGAATTACAGTCGGAATGCCAGCAGTACCTACTATCTACTAACATGTGTAACACTAGAGGGAATAGTGTGATAGAATGAAGTAAGCATCATCTTAAAACTTAAGTCCTAAACTTCAGTGCTTATATCCTTAGAAGATTATTTTTGGATTTTGGGTGACTTACTTTTTTGTCATATTTTTCTTGACATAAAAGGAAAAAGAATTACTACCTGGCAGTGTTGCAACAATTAGCTTAAAGTTTGTAAAATGCATTTGGAGATATGTTTTAGATGTACATATGAGGTCGTAATATCTGGAAATTATTTTGAAAGTTACAGAAATTCTTATAGTAGTCGTCATTGTTGTATCAAAATGGGAGTGAACAATTTAAACAACCACAATGAAATACCTCTAAGAAGGTTGCACAAAGAATAGTCTCTACTTCTGTCTAAACATGTAATAATTTTTCCCTCTCCTGAATGTGCTTGTAGTAATTATTGAAGAGGGATTAAAACAGTAAGGAACTCTCTTGGATGTCAGTCTTTGAGGAAAACCTTAATAACCTCTCTCTGTAGTCTGATATTTCCATGTTCAGGAGTATTTGCTGCCATCCCTTTAATCAATTCCTGACTAAGATTACTTCCCTTCATCTCATCATATTCATTTTAAGTAATAATTTCCTGTATAACATTACGTGGGCTCTTTACTAATATCTTTTAGGATTACAGTCGCTGCAGTTTCTTTGTATACAAAGTAACTTAATTCTGTCAAATAGTATCAAGCTGTATTAGCACAGTCTAATTTTCACAAACATGTCTTTCATATATTTAATTTTCCATGGATTTCTGTATTTCATTTCCTTCAAATCTGCATGTATTCTATGTGAATTACTGTCAGGATCATATCCTGTCCCTTCACCACTTTTATAAATGTATTTGTAAAAGAGAAATAGGAATGATATTAAATGAGGCTTTGATATAATGAGTGAATGAACACAAGAACTGGTGGATGCAAAATTAAAGCTGAAAAGAGTCAAGGCAAAGTTCAGGTTTTTGAAGCGAAGGGGATGAGATCCTGCACACTCTAGAGATGTGATGAGTTCTCCCAATCTATTCTTCAAGACTGGATGTTCCATTTACAGACTTTTTTTTAGTCAATGACAAATTTCTGCAAGGTTCTTCTAGGAAGAGTTGTTATGACTTGTTGGTTTTGAGTTCTAAATGGTGTAACATTGGTATTAAATGAAAGTATTAGAAATTAGTATTGTGCTTTAAAATTACTGTTAAACCTAAGTTGACTTTCTCTAGAAGCTCAATTAACCTGAAGTAGAGTTTATCCCTTTCAGTATTAAAAATGCTAGTATTTTTGTCTATTGTCTTGTCTTTGTATTACTTGAGGGAAAGGTGTCTAGAGATTTGAGGTGGTGGATTTTGTTTAAATATTTTTTTCTCAAAGAAAGGAAAATTCTAAAGACTTCTATGTAGAAGAGGAGGAATATCTAAGTGTCACCTGGAGTTATCCCAATCATGTTCTCAAGAGGTAATTGATAGGCTTGGGGACATTTTGTAAATATACTTGGGAAATATTTTTTAAAGGCAGTTCAGTGTTACGGCAGAATTAAAAAGGCACATGAATTTTCTTGTAAAAGAAAGTATTGTGGAGGGAGGAACTGTCAAATAAACAAAACACATTATCTAGATTTTATGCATGCTATGTTTTGGAGAAATACTGCTTGACAGCTCGTGCTCTTATATTCCCACAGTATTTGATAATAGAGAGTGAAAGTGGGCCACTGACTACCACTGCCATTTCAAGCACTAGGTTTTCAGGCCTTCGCAGACAAAAATAATTAATACAAATTATATGCATTAACCTGAACTTCCACCTGCACAATAAATGACAGCATGTTAGTACTGAAGCCAAAGACACCTTTACTTGCTGGGAGCAAGTATTGTGCAGGATTAGTGTAGTATTAGAGAATGAGAATCTTCTGGGCTGGAAATCCATGGTGTTAAGGGATTTAACTAAAAATAGGATATTGAATAAGTTTCATAGGGATGCTACTGCAGTTGTGTTGAACATTATTAAGTAGAAGATAATACCTTTGTCATGTATTGAGTAATGAGTCCAACCACCGTTTGACCTCAGTTCTCTAGAGAGTTGAAATTATGAGAATAGAACAATATCAGGCTATGATTAGCTTTGGCAGTTTTTTCTGTAACACTTTAATAGTGCTCTGTGACTGCAGTGGAACTGTAATGCACTTACAAGTGGTTTTGATAATGTTATTAGGAAGTAATTTGTTAATATCTGTATGTTGAAGAGAAGTTCCTTTATGAATATACTTCAGGGCTGAGTGTTTGTAAACATGTGAATGACAGGGTCCCTATCTTGGAGGTGGTTTAGATATTCAGATTCAGGAAAACTTCTGTGAATTAATATAATGAGCATTAACTTTTAAAAAAACTTTGAAGTGGACTCTTTGGTAACATGAAAAATAGTAATGTGCTTTTTTTTCTATTATATTTTTGGACTTTCTATTATAAGTAGGCTCAAATGGCAGCTGCAGGTAAGCATTACCTAGTGCATTCTTATTTTAATCTTTTTTATTTGGTAAATAGATACAGTAATTTTCATCTTCACAGCTGCAGTTTTCAGATAGCTGGTGTTTGATAGGTTTAATCAAAACAAAATCTGTGAAAGATGTATAACCATCACTTTCAAATTTAGCCTTAGAGTTTAGAAACTGGTATTTGGCATGAAAACTGCATTGAAGAAGGAAAATTGTTTCCTTTTCCATTGAAAATGTAATTGCTTTTGGCAAAGAACTAAGAATGTGGAAATTCCAGTTTGTCACTACAATATTTTAATGGCAATTATAGTACTGTCTAACAGTTGTTTGCCAGCAAGTGGACTGGGTTGAACTATTTTTCTGAGATGTGATGGTTTAAGGATATAATTAAGGAAGGAAAACTTGATTAAACAAAGTTTCAAAAAGAGTTATGGAGTTGGGAAACATGGGAAATGATTGAAAGTGCAGTGGTCAGCAAAGGTAACTGGGCGTCATGCAAACCACTGGTTCTTCCTTGCTGTTGTTTTAAGTTAATTGCTCAGAAAGACACTGTATTATCTAGAGGCTTCTAGTTATTGCACCGTACAATTATTCTGCGGTACCTGAGAGGTTTATTCAAATAAAATTGTTCATTTGCCATCAGGAACAAGTCTGTGCAAAATGTTTCCCCCTCTGATAACAAAATTAAATTTTTTGCTTTTATAGTTAGTAACAGAAGGAGTGCAAAGGTAATCCATGAGGACACCTCTTCTGAATTTTTTTTTCTTTAAGACTAATAAGAATTTCAATATAAAATCTCTGCAAATAATGTATCAAAGTTATGTTGATGATGAAAGCAGGAAAATGGTTCATGCATGTGTTTCTTTTCCTCATATTTTGTGTGCTTAGAATAGCTTTTTATTCTAATGCTCAGAACACTTTATGCCTCAAAACATGAAGATCTGCAGAGCAAAAGTGGGGTTTTGACACGTTCTGCAGTCTACAATTATCAATTCCTTGTTAATAGTTCTTTGTTTATTTGTCTGGATGCGAAACACCTTATTCTGTCTACTACTCACATGCACCTGTGACCTGAACTGCCTTCTTTACTACAGAATTTAACTAGTCGTCATCTTTACACTGCTGTACTTTTTAAAAAAAGTAGTTTATATATTTGATTTGAGCCAAAATATTATTTCAGCTAAGAGCAATTAAAAGGCATTTTTGGTATGTGTGTGTTACAGATTTAAATTCTTGTTGATATTGCAGTTATTGTTTATTATTGAAAAAACACTGTGTTTATGCAGTGATAAAGTTGGGGGTTTAGGTGCATAAATATCAGGAATTTCAAATCAGCTTCCCAAGGCACAGTATCTATTTGCACATTTGAGTAGGGCTACTATTGGAACTTTTTCATGATGTAGTGCAGGAACTTACTCAAATACTGCAGCAGAAAGCAGAGTACTACATTTATTTGTCTAGTACATTTCTGTATATGAAATGAACTTGTTCTGGGTACTGTACCAACATACTGCCCAAAAGCTTCAACTGCATTAATTGCTGTAGCTCCACTGAAGTCAGGGAACAAAAAGTAACAAGTTCTTAGTGGATTTAGGTTGATATTTGCATTTAATTCTGTTCAGAAGTATTGTCTTTTTTAATGATTTAACAATTTCAAAAAGACAAGCAGTTCAGTATTTTTTGTGTCCTTGCCCTTGAGTAAGTGCATGTAGTAGACAACAATGAACACTCTAACATATTATACTGACCATTGTTCCTTCTTTCTCTTTTGCAGACATTTGGGCCTAGATTTAGTTCCTCGGAAGGACTTTGAGGTTGTGGATTCAGATCAGATCAGTGTTTCAGATCTCTATAAAATGGTAAGAAATCTGTGGGAGATTCCTTTGAGTTCTCACTTTGGAAGGGAAAGAAGGGAAAAAGTTTTATTTTTTACTCTTACCTATTTTCTTGATTAGAATAGTGTCATAAGCTGAATGTCTTTTTCATCTACACTCTAACCACGAAATTAGTGTCTCTAGTACCCTGAGTTTAGTAAGAATGAACCAACTTTCTTTTGGAAATAGCATGCTTATATACATTTTAATTTCAATTTACAAAGTAACATGGTATGAAAACTGGAGGAGGTAACTGTAAATGTTTTTTCCTACAATTTTCTTGGTTTTAAAATCTGTTATTTCAGAAGCAACAAAGGTTCTAAAAAACCAGATCCATCATATACAGCTAATAGGAATCCTTTTAAACTTTGGTATTTGTTGCTAAAATCAATATACTAGCATTAAGTGAAGTAGCGATAATCTTTTTTCGTTTATTTTTAGAATTAAAGAAAAATAGGACTGGAAAATCTTAAGAGGTCATCCAGTCCATTCTCCTGCTTAATGTCAGGTTCAACTGTCTCTTGTCATTTGTGACAATTTTGTCTCTGTTTCTAAATATCTCCAGTGGTTAAGACTCCACAGTATACCCGTGCAATCTTTTTGCTCTGTTCAACTGTTCTTCAGTTTGGAAGTTTTATTAATGGTGGTCTTAAAACACAGAGATTTCTCACTGCAGGTTAAGCTTCACATCTTTGTCATGTCCACCTAGAAACTCCTGCTTGTTTGCACCACCCTCCACGTACTTCAAGGCTTGTTAAGTGCTATTGAGTCTTCCTGAGGCTAAAGAGCCTCATTTCTCTTAGTTTATGTCAGGTTTTCTAGACCGCTGGTTCCTGCATGTGTTCTGCAGGTTATATAATCTGCAGTTTGCCACTGCCTTTCGCAAATGTACTATTGAATTCTGTTAGATGAGAAATAATACAAAATCTTGGAAGCTCTGGAGATTAACTGTGGTGATACCTTGCAGAGGTCTATTCCTTTGAAAGCACCGTGAGCCAGGCAGGTGTCCTGGCAAATTTTATTGATGTATAATGAAGGCAGGTAACAGATTGATATTACATGATCATTACTTTAGACAGCAATTATTAACTTGCTGGGAAATAAAACTGCTACCTGTTATAGGATCTAGTCTTGATCAGCCTACTTCTTCCATTATTTAAAGCTTCTGGAGCCTGGAGTCCATCAGCAGTTTGTGTGACTCCAGAAAGTCCCTGAAAGTCACTATTGATTCTTTCAGGAGGGTCTGGTGATGCAGATGAAGAATACTAAAGTGAAAAATCTCCTTCTAGGAATTACATAAATATCTTTGCTCTGTTTCAAAGATTTGGAGCTCACAGAAGAGGAGAGTAATGAGGGAGACCAGTGAATAAGTCAATTTAAGTGAAACTAATCCTTGAACATTAAGGCCATCTCCTTTGTGTGACAATGTCCCTTAGAAAACCTATGTGGTGCTTTTGAATAAGAATGTTAGGATTTTCAGGAAAAGTAGTACAATTCCTTCATTGCAGTGAGTTCCAAATTCTATCATTAGTCACAAGTACAGTCATATTAGTACACAGCAAAGTTAAAGTTGTTTTAGAAATGTGAATTACACCTTTAACTCTAAAGCCACTAATGCATTTCACAACTGTATTTGGATTCTTCTTTGTTAGTAGGACTGTGTAATACAGTTAACTTTGTTTTGGATCGTGATGTAACTGTAAAGGGAGAAACAGCATGTAATGTCCAGTGGAAAGTGAATGAAGACCTTTCCTGAGATGCTACTTTATTTAAGAAAGAAAAAAACCCCAAACCAGAGATGCAAACAAAAAAGCCCCAAGCAATTACTTTAATATTAGTTTCTTATCTTCCAGAGAATTTTTTTTTTTTCCCTACCTAAATATTATTACAGTTTCACTCACTTCTAGTAAACTTTTCCTATTTTAAAATGGTTTTGGCTTTCAGCTATCTAAGATTAGGGAGTGATAGGTCTGTGTCTAAGTGGGTTATTTTGAGATGCAAGATGTAATTCTCCCTAAAATAAAGGCATGTTTTGTAAACTGGCTATATACTGTTGCTGTTTTGGATTATTTGCACCATATAACAGTGGATTTCGAGGCAAGACATAAAAATTGATACATAAGAAATATTGAAGTACATCACTCTATAGTACTATCTTTTAATGTTTGTTCCTGATTTGCCATAGTCTGAGGAGAGTTTAATGCTGTTGCAGCAGAGTTTTCCTTCAAAGACGGGATAGAAATAACTCAGTACAAAATTAAATCGGTAACGACTCATAGAATGGAAGATAAGTTGATAATAGGACTGCATTATTACTCTGTGTTTCATTCTACAGGTTTTTTACTCTGAATGCTTGTAGTACAGCAAATATCTAATACTGTCAGAGTAGTCTGATTATGCCACCCATCTTAGTCCTGAAGAAAATGTCCACAGCACAGTTTGCTCCTCGGTTCTGTGATGGTATCAGGACATGACCATTAGTCAGGTCGCACTTCACTGTTGCTTTAGTTTGTACATTCAAGAAGAGAGTCTTGTCTAATCACATCTAGGTTCATCATCAGAAGGCAATTTTAGGAACCAAAACAGCTGAGAACCTGTAATTTTTTTTTACCTTAAATTTGGCGTAATTTCAATGAAGGGGGTATTGATGGGGATTTTTTGTTGTTGTAGGGTTTTTAATGTGGTTTTGAATTTGTTTTTATTATTTAATGAAAACCCAGGGAGAAAATCCTCCTTACTCCTGGCAAAATACTTAATAGGCTCTCAAATGAGCAATGAGGTTTTTACATTGTAAAATAATCTAGTGGGAGTCGTTGTGAGAGCCCAATTACTTTCTTGTATTTGCAGGATTGTAGGATATTAAATGTAACATAGAAAACAATCTTGTATTAGCAGAACAGTGGATGAGGTAACACATCAGACTATCTGTGACAACAAATTTAAGCATTTTATACACTCATTAGACTTTTCTTGGTAAATTTAAAAATTTGAACATCTCTTTTAACTCTCATTTTTCATTGCTAAGTATATTTGTGACTATTTTATGACTACTATTTTCATCTCTTTGTCAGAACTGTTGTGCTTTGAGGCATTGTCATCCTCTTTCTCCAGGTTACTCATGAAGCTAAATACTAGGGGCTTCAGGATGCACAGTATTTGTCAGAAATTGTTGCTTTACTCCTGAAGAAAATCAAATTGCCTTCTCCTTGTGACAGTGTTTGTGATTTTAATGTGATGAAACATTTTTTAAAGCATTTACATTACTTTTAATGTTTTGGGAAAAAATGTTGTCAGAATTCTGCCACATAGCTCAGTGCTGGAGTTGCCACTCTATTGAAGCTGTCATTTAGCAACACAAGTCCAAGAGAATGTCAGAAACACTTGGGTAGCCCTTTTCAGTGAAAAGGATTAGAAGACACAAATGTCTGAGATATTTGCTAAAATCAGATTTGTTTAAACCTGGCGATTAAATATGCTGAACTTTTCTATATATTAATTGTTTTGTGTATGTGTCTTCAGGATGAATTTGAGAGGTAAATGAAATGCACAACTATTGGCTATATTACTGCTAGATCTTAGCCATTTTTTTCACCTATCTGAAAAAGCTTTTCAGCTATCATGAGTTTATACTAGAGTTCCTAATAAACAGACAAGTTTCAGATTCATGCTGCCATCACCTCATAATTGCTTATTCTTTATTCAGATGGAAAATGAGATTGGTAAGAATGAGTAGTTATAAAACTTGAAAACAGAGACTTTAATTGCTCAGAACCCTGCTAGAAAAGGAAACTAACTGGACACAAACTGTGCAGGAAGCTCATGAAGTCTTTGTGATTTTTTTTTTTCTTTGTTGAACAAAGCAGATTGTGAGAGGACAGATTGTATACATTTTGCTCTAAACTCTAGTAAGAAGTCAATTGAGAATATAAAGATAGAAGGCAGTTTCTTTGAGACTGACTTGGTAATGATAGGATCCACTTAACAAGCATCATTTGGAAAAGAAGGAGGAAGAACAAAAATAAAAACTAATATTGATAGATAAGATATAAGCAAGTTTGATGGGGAAAAAGAGGTAAGGAGAATTGATAACTCTTCCAGTAAATTAAAAAGAAAAACCTAAGATACTAAGAGGCCAAGTTTGCATAAATTAAGAATTCTTCATTGCCTTCAGTCACTAGAGTGAAAGAAGGGGAAATGGAGATTACCAAGAGCAAGTATGGAAGAACAGAAGCATAGAAAAGTATAGTAGAATAGCACAAATGTGTAAATAGAAAAATTGGAAAGGCAATGCATAAATTAAGATATAAGAAGCAAATATTGTAAATTTTATCAAGAAACAGTTTTATATAAATAAACTGGTAGTAATTGGGAAACTAAAGTTTTCACACTAAGGGAAAACCAATTGTCACGTGATGCAAGAAAATAATGTATTGTTTAATGCCCTTTGTGCCTGCCCTCCGCCCCCTCCCCAGCTCTGGTAGGGTGGTAAACTGTGTCAAATCAATAACAATACCTGTGGAAAAGTGAAAGGAGTCACACCTGAACAGGGGAGAAAGTTTATAAAATTGTTATCTGTTCAAGGGTATTTAGAAGTGTATACATTTCATTTGGAATGTCTAGAGAAGCCGTATCAGACATCATTGGAAAGATGGATAAGGTTCCAGAATACTGGCGGAGGGCAAGCACACTTTACACCTTTAAAAAAGATGATGGAGGGGGAGGAGCTACTAATTATTCTCTCCTTGTACAAAGTGAAAAAAAAAAAAAAAAAAAAAATCAATTATTTGCAACAAGGAGGTGAGTAATAGTGACTGTGAACTTGTTCAGAATAAGCAATTTTTAAAAGTTCCAGTTTACTTCCAGAACATAAATGAGTCTAGTGGATAGAGGAAAAGCAGCTGAGGCCATATTTAGATTTTCATAAAGATTTTAATTGTTTTTTTAATTGAAATTCTTCTAAGGTTGTTAGTTCTAGATGAAATTACTGTAAAGTAAACACAAAGCTAATTAGAAAACCCATACCCCCAAAAAATGGTGAAGAATGGTTGTCAATAATTTGGTTAAACAGGCGGAGGGATGAATCAGCTTAATTTCATGTGGTCATCCTCCATTTTGTAGTGCTTTATGTTTCATTAATGTCTATGACAAAATAGTGAGTATGCTTACTAAATATACAAATATCACAAAGTTGGAAGTGGTAGTACGTGGGAAGAAAGGATCAGAATTCCAAATAATGTAGATAAATTGAAGAAACTATCTGAAAAATGTAGGATACAAGTAAGAATCATAACTGTAATGTTTTAACTTCTGCAGTCAATTGTTGCTTCTGAAGTACAGGTTGGGATGCTACAAGCTTAGGTGGATTTGTAGAAGATTTGAGTATTATAATGGAATCACAAGCTGAATTAATTAATCCTTTCATGCTAATGATGGATAAGACAAGAATCAGTGGGCCTAGGTTACAGTTACAAGTATTCAGTTCAAGCATCAGAAAGCACTTTGATGAAGAAAGATATACTGAAATGGATCATCTTATCTGTTAAAATTTGCACAACATTAACTGGCAGCTGCCTTTTGGCGAAAAATAAAGGTAAAACTGATTCTCTTTTCCTTTAGAAAGAAGATGGATAATTTCTTAACAGTCCTATTTTTATATCACCCTGTAAGACTTTTCAGGTTGGAAGGGGCCTCAGGGGAGATCTAGTCAGACTTCCTGCTCAATGCAAGGTCAATACTGAATTCAGACCAGGCCAGTTGAATCTTGAAATTCTTCAAGGAAAAAGATTGAGTCCCTGCTCTGATGCTAGGCTGCCTTGATGGAGTTACTTTGTTGGAAAGTTGGGATATCCCATGTTGTAGTTTACAACTGCAGTGATTTGTCCTCCTACTGTACAGCTCTGTTAAGATCCTGACTCTGTCATCTTGATAACTTCATAGTTATTGGGAGGCTGCCATCAGCAACATCTCCAGACCTTCTCTTCTCCGGACTAGAAAAGCTGCATTCCCTTGCTCCAGCTCCCAGCTGCTTTGGTCATCCTTTACTGAATGGAGTGCAGTATTTCAGATGTAGTTTCATAAGGTTCATTTTAATGAATTCTTTTGGGTTGCCTAGATCCCTCTGAATGGAGGCCACCTCCTTGAATATATTGATAGCTGCCACCTATGAATTTATTAGACTAATGGTAGACCTCTGAAAAATACACACCATCCATCACTACTTTATGAGCCTGACAGTCCAACTGTTGGGGTTTTTTTACCAATATAGTTAGTCTACCTATCCAGATGTAACATCAAAACTTGAGTACAAGGTTGATGTGGAAGACTGTGGTGAAGGCCTTCCTGAACTCGAGATAGACAACAGGCACTAATATTCACTCATCTACAGATCTGCTCATTTTACCCTAGACAGCTAGCTTGATCAAGCATGATTTACCCTTGGTAAATGCATGTTGGCTGTTTTCAGTCATCCTCTCATTCATGTACGCAAAAATGGCTTCAAAGAAAGCATGTACACTCTGGCCACTTTGCCTAGCCAGTGGTGGTCTGTATTGTAGCAGTATGGTCCTGAAGCATAAAAGCAGAGTTAGAGAAATATAGTCTTCTGGTTGTGAAAAATTTTAAACCTGATTTTTAGACATTTATTGTTAGAGTTTTGCCTAAATGTGCACTCTAAGCAGTTGTGTTTGCTGAGAAAACTGTAGCTCTCTGGACTACCTCTCATGTTTCTGTTGCTTGAGTTTGTTTCCCACTTACTCTGATTTAGAGATGAATTTTAATCAAAAGAAGCCAGGATACTTGAGCAGTTTAAATAACTGGTCTTTTCTATGCCAGCTGATTCTCTGTGGTTGCAAGTGACAAAAAGATTAAGTAGGCAACTCAGCCACCTAAACCTAGAGGGTTTTAACATTCAGAACACAGCACAGTAGTTAGACAAACAATGGAGCTGGAGATCATTATTTCTTCTGCTGACAGTGTGAAAGAGGACGGTTTTGTAACTGTGAATGTAAACAGATGTCAAAATATGCCATTTAACTTAATATCTTCTTCATTTAGTCTCATTATGAAGATTATCTCTCCTTTCTTGGTAAAAAGTCTTATTTTTGTTCTGTGTGAAAGACAGTGGCATAGTTTGGAAAAAGTTTTTCCAAATAGATTTTGTGGATTATCTTTTACTTTCACCTCTTTTGAAGCTATGAGGTTATCAACAGATCAATCTGGTCCTGCTACAGAGTGTGTATGTTTGGTCAGAATAAGATGTTGGGTACATAATAGAAGGGTAGATGTGGGGGCGAATGAGGAGAGTATTAATTAACATGTGGTAGTGTTAATGTTAATATTTCAGTCTAAAATGCTAATGTTAATATGAATGTGTATGAACAGGCATGGCAGAATCATTAATGATATGGGTTTTAAAGCTCTCTGAAACCTCTTCAATTTAGATTAGTATTTAAATCTCCCTTTGGAGATTAAATGGGTTCAGTGAGTCTTGCAGTCCATTTTCTGATTATAACATCTCTGTCTAGCATAAAAGGCTTTAAACACAGGATCATCCTCAGAGTTCCATTTCAGAGATGTAGCTCTTTATACTGATGCTACTTTACAGGTGTTGGCCGGCTGAATTGTAGAAGTCTTTAACCATTTAGCAGGATTTCATGTTCTGATCAGAGCAAAAAGTTTGAACAAAGTCTAAAATCTATCCTTCTTTCTAGATGTCTGTTTTTTAACAAATGCACCTTTTCATAGACAACGTACTGGTAGATGAAGATTAATGGTGAGGTATCTTCCCATTTAACAAGAGAACATGTAGATTATACAGTACAGGGTGATGAGCTTTACAAAAGAAATGCTATTGCAGTGTTTGAAATTCTGTCTAGCTTGTGACAGCCATTTACATTAAAAGCTAAGGTAAATATCTTAGTGTTTAGGGTAAATAATACCTAAGGTAAATACCACCTGTAAATTCAAGTAGTTAGACTAAGAAATTATTTAACTGATAATAGCCTTTAGGAAAGCTAGTGGTCTTCTGAGTGGTGCTACACTGTGAAAAAGGCTGTGGAAATTTGGTATTTTAAAGTTGCTGTTCTAATGCTACACAAATATAATGTAAATATTTCTTATTTTCAAAAAGGTTTAAATTTTGCTATTTTGTATCTCTACAGCATTTGTCAAGTAGACACAGTGTCCAGCAGAGCACATCACAGGTAAGACACTTACGTATGATTTTTTGTTGTCTTTAAGTGTTTGGAAATGTATGTAAAGGTATGGGGGAGATTACTAGGTAAGTCTCTACACATAGAACACTTCATCAGAAGATCAAGTAATTAACTTACTAAAGTCCTCCTTCAACTTCTGTTTAGGCTCTTTTCCTTAGCTCTAACTGTTGTTCTTAAAAGGTCATCTTCTGTAGTGATATCAAAAGCCTTATGTGGATCTTCTTTTCACCTGCTAACACGTGGCTTAGTAGGCTTCTGTTTCACATATCCCTTCTGTAGTAATGTAATCCTTTCCTGGTCATGGAATTGGGGTTTAATCTTTCCAGGAGAACTGTACTTCCACAGGTACCTGTCTTTAAAGGATGAGGATTTACTTGGGTTTAATTCAAAATCCAGAACAAAATTCATTTTAAACTCTTTTTTAAGCTAGTACAAATCTGGGTTGAAAGTCTGAAAATGTTAAGATTTTCTTTATTAGCAAGTAACACATTCAGAGAAGTCTATCCTAGGGAGCTTAGGATATTCATGCAACCTCTTTATTTAGACCAGCATACAGTGGACATAAAGGGAGGTGGTTAACTCATCATCCCAGGAGGTATTTAAAAGACATGTAGATGTGGTGCTTAGGGTTATGGTTTAGTGGTGCACTTGGCAGTGTTAGGTTTACAGCTGGACCCGATCTTAAAGGTCATTTCCAACCTAAATAATGCTGTGTTTCTGTTATTAAAGTATAATTTTATTTCTAACCATACTCTTTTTTTTCCCAACTCCAATTTTCACTGTTGTAAATATTTCTTGATACGCTGAGTCAAAATGTAAATATTTATGCTATTTAACTTTACTGGTTGACTTTATAACAGTTGCTGCTCAAGTTATAAACCATAAGATTTCTTTGTTATACATACTGCAGGGCATATTAGCCTGTAAAGCCTGGTTCTAACTGACCTCCGTAAATGAACTGAAACTGCTGAAAAGAAACAATGTAACAAATGTTTTTCTTAAAAATACTTTGAAATCTGTCTGCTTTAAATGGAAATCAGCAAGAACCACCCTAGTACTATCTTATTATAGTTCATTCTCAGTACCACAATTAAGACAATATTTGAGAACTAGGACTGACTCGGTAAAGAGTTTTATCTGCTTGATAAAAAAAGATTTCAAACGCATAAACCATTTATCTCATGTTTACTGGGTTATAGTGGTTTCTCAAGCTATTCAAATTAAAAGCTGAAAAAATAGATAAAGAAAACAATCTGGCATGTATTTCCAAGGTAGAACATATTTGAGATTAAGCTTTTGCTTGATGGAGAAAGGAGAGCACGATGTCAGTTAAAATTATCAAGTTGGTCACATGTCCTTTATTTGTGAAGAACTAAAAATCATTTTCATTGTTTTTAATCAGGTGGATACAATTCGTCAGCGTCATGGGGAAGCTTGCCGTATGCCAGTGCCTCATCACTTCTTCCTCAGTCTAAAGAGCTTCACCTACAATACAATTGGAGAAGACACAGATGTCTTTTTTTCTTTGTATGATGTTCGAGAAGGCAAGCAGATCAGGTAGGGCTGTATCAAATAACTAAAAAGCTTCCTAGGAAAAAAATTATCAACAAAACAAATGCATTTAAGAAAAACGTGAGCTATTTCTTGTGACAAATGCAAGGACAAAGCTGATAAATCATAAGTTGACAGCCTTGTGATACTCATCATTGAATATGAAATGTATTGTTTATCTATAAGCAAATCATTAAAGGTACAGAATAGTTGAACTTTGTTTAGGTTTCTGACTTTGGGTCCACACATTACTGCAAGCCTTAGTGTTTGGTGTCTGCCTTCTTATGGCCTTTCTTTAAGATGTACTAATAATGCAGGGCCACACTATATGACTGTTTTGAAGAGACAACTGATGTTATGTGTGAATGCTGAACTGAGGTTCTTTAAGTCTCATCCACTCCTTGCCTTACAGGCATGTTACAGTATAGCTGTTTTCATTACTCTCATAAACTAAAGTATTCATATTCATCCCTATGTCTAGGCTGGACAACAGTGCTTGTCAGTATGTTGAGGTAATTGGTACTAATGTTAGCAAATGTGAAACGTGCTCTATTTTTCCTTTACAAGCCTGTGTTTTGAAAACATCAGAATATGTAGAAGAGTATTGCATATGCATTGTGTCTCAGAAATTAAGTGTAGCTTGGTCTGATCTGCAATACAGCATGTTTGAGGGGTTTTGAGTTTTCATTAAGGCACGTCCTGACAGTTGGCACAGACCATGTTTGTTCCTGTGGTCAAAACTGTCCTAGTTTTCAGCAAATGAGATTTAGATTTGTTCCAAACTGAAGAGTGAGCCCCAAATGTTCTTTCCTCTCTTTGGGAGAACATTATTATCTGAATAATATCCAAGAAAGTGCAGAGTAGAGTGATAACAGTTTTCTAGCTCTTCAGAATACATCCCACTAAACAAGTGGTCTGTATTAGAAAGCTCTAATGACTTGATTGTGTCTTATAAATATGTGTCTGCCACCATTTAGTTAGGCAATTTAAATATCATTTTGCAGGATGTGGCAAGCACGCCTAATCTGATACAGCATCATGTTTATTTCACCCTCACTAAGTGAGAAATGCTTGTTTTGAGTTACTCAGGACATACCTATAATTCCTCTATTGAGAGAATTAACAGAAAAATAGCTGATAAGAGAGAAAGGTGAAAATGGCAAAACAAAACAGAAAAATACGCACAATTAATTAGTTCATATCACAGAGGAGTAAAATATCAAGTTCTTTAGATGAGGAGAGCTGCACGGAATAGGAAGGGATAAGCTGCTGCCATGACTCTGAAAGGCCTCAGAAATTGCTTCAAAAGGAGTTGAATTGTCTTGGGCTGCAGTTTGCATAGAATGTAAATAATTGAGTGGGAAAGCCTCAAGAATGGGTTTTGCCAGTGATTTAAAAAAAAAAAAAAAAGTTATAATGAGAAAAAGTACAAAGAGTGGTTTAGGCATATGTAAATATATATAACAACAACACTTTGCACGTCAAAGCATTATTGCTTAGCTCTTCGTATTGTGCGTAAGTGATCTGCTGCAGTGGAAACAGCATAATTTTTATATTTTCTTACATCCCAAGGAGTGGTGGGGAAGAAGTGTGTAATGAGACTAAGCTCTGTTTTAGAAAAGAAACTTAAAAACAGAAAATAGACAAACACACTGCTGCAAAATTAGAATGATGTTTTTATATCTACTTTAAAAGATTAAGTTTCTTTCCCCTTCTGTATGCCGCAAGATATAGTACATTAAGGTAAAAAAGCAAGCAAAGCTTCTGCATGCAGCATTCTAGATAGAAGGGACAAATTGTCTTTTCTGAAATGGTTTCAAGGTTGATAAATTTCTTATCCAAACAGTTCACACTGGAGATTGACTGGCTTTCAGTGTTAGTGCTTTGGACATATAGTAGATTACAAACCTCATTGAACCTGTTGGTTGCAATAGTTATTTCCCAGTTAGGTTAAGTGAAGAATCAGTGAAAGTTCGTGTGCTTCTCAGGAGCTGAAGTAACAGCATGTACCAATTATGGTTTAGCAATCAGAAGGCTGGAGCAGCAACTGAAATACAGTTTAAGATGTATTCCCAGGTTCTGAATACAAGTACAGTACTGTACTGTATTTGTATGCTTTGTGCTGTCTACAAATGAGAAGCAGAGAAAAGATGATATGAGGAGATATGGATAGCAGGAGTAACAATGCTGCAATCAGAGGGTCAAGACCTGGAGGTTAAAAAAAAAAAAAAAAAGTGACTTAATGTTTTCTTTGACAGAATTTAAAAAAAGAAAAACTTGTGAGTAAATAGAACTGGACTGATGAAGGACTGCTTCAATAACTTGTTTCAGCCCACAGCACAAACAACCTGTCAATCTGAGTATTAAGTAATGGCTCAGATCAAAAGGGATGAGAGTCTATTTGGGATTTTTTGTTTCAAAAATTGTCCCATGTTTTTACATACAAAAAACCATTAGTCTAGCAATAAAGTCTGTATTACTGAACTTTACTATGCCAGTTTGTTTGCCATGTGGAAGTTAGTGGAAAATAACCAGAAAATTGTTCTAGTTTTGATTACAGCCAATGGGGGAGGAAGTACAGCCCCCTTGTGAGAAATACCTTGGGATGAATGATTGTGAAATGATAGAGTTGATAGTAACTAGAAAAGGAAAGAAAGACAATATTAACGTAAAGATGGTGAACTTCAGTAAGGCAGATGTCAATAAATGTCAAAAAAAGATAGGGAGGAAAGAAATTTGAGTATTGTCAGTTTCTTAACCATATTATTGAAGAGCCCAAAAGCAAATTGTTTCAATATGAAGGAAAGATGGCAGCAACAGAAAGTCTGTATCATGTATTCTTTGGTCAAATGGGGTCTGGAAGGAAATACACAAAAGGAGAAACTAATGAAATTGCCAAAACAGGGATGGGCAGAGACAAACTTGTAGAAAAAATGCAAGTAGCAAAAGACATTAAGGACAAAGAAATAATAATTCTGTAATGCTTTAGCAGCAAAAAATTTTATTACAAAATCAAGAAGTAACTGAACAGATTAAAGGGGTTGTTAAGATATCAGCAGATGTTACCAACGTAGCTGGTTAATAGCTGTTTTGCTTCAATCTCCCTAAGAAGGTCTACTGCTATCAGATACAAATGCAAAAAATTCTGGAATAGAAGCTAACAAGATGAAAAGTAAAAGTCAAAATAGATTTGTTAAGCACAAGTTACATCAGAGCCAACTGATTCTTTTCTCATATGAGAATGCGCCTCATGCCTCAGCAAAAGAGAAGCATTAGACCTGATATGGTAAAGCACGGAGATACAGACTAGATGAAACTAAAGGGGCTGGACAGCTGATGGAAAAACTGATCCAGGCTGTTATCTGTGCTGGACGGATGAAATAAAGATGATTTTGATTTAAAAAAGAAAAAAATCAAGAACACTTTGGCAACATTATTTTGATGACTGGAAATGAGCTAAATTCAGTAAAGCAGTGAGGTTTAGCTATCTTTAAGGCAGCTTTTTTTTACTAATAAATGCATAAAATTCTGCATAACTTCAAAAATTACACATTCAAAAGCGTGACATCAGTTTTTTTCTGAAAATAAGCTTGAAGAATCCACTAAATATGAAAAAGAATAAAAGCATTTTAGTATGATTTTTTCTTTATAAAGTTTATGTTTAAATATGTAAAGGTGTTTTGTTCTGCCTGCGTCTTAAACCAGAATAGATGTTTCTAGCACTATTTTAACAGTTACCCTATTGTACTCCACTGAGATTTAAAAGTTTCTTGTCATCTAGAAATATCCTTAATTATGGAGAGTGAATAGAACAAAAAGAAAATTCTGACGGGATGGAATTTGAAAAACTGGGGCCCAGTCAGTAATTATGCACGGAAAATAGCGTCATGCATATTACTGCTTGTAACTCCCCCATCTGCCTACTCACTCTGTTTGTACCATGACTGGAGATTTTGGAAGATGTGATAGGTACCCATGGTAGTGTTGATAGCTTTGACAGAGGAAGTCAGTGTGTACATTTCTCGTACAGGATATACTCAAGACCTTTTTGTGGTGAGACCAGATTTTCTCTACAGTGTATGTAGAAGGCATACATTTGCTGATGATCTCTCTTTAATACGCTGTATCGTAAGAAGGCCTTACGATCTTTCAGCTGCTCTCTTTACTCAGAGTGCACCACAGCCTATTTTTTGTTGGGTTGGTTTGGTTTGATTTTTTTTTTTTTTCTTTCTGCATAGTATCTTTTCTTGCTGTCATGTTATCTTGCTATGGAGTACAAGGATGGTCCATTCTGACATGCAGACAGGCAAGCAGATGCATCAGATTTGCTATCTGGGAGAAATAAGAAATTGCTTGGGCATGCAGAGAGAGACTTAGAAAAGCAGAAGCTCATCTGGAGTTGGTGTAGAGAGAAAGATACACATGAACACATGGCTTCTGTAGGTACCTTGGCAACAAATGGATGACAAAGGAAAACATGTCTCACATGCTCATGTAGGGCAGTATATGATGTTGCATGAGGAAAAGTTAACTAAGAACAGTGGCTGCTTTAAGCAATGAATATTTTCAGCTTAAACAATTGTAGTAGTAGCAACAGGTGGCTGTACGTATTTTTAGATGCAAATACACAGTAGATTTTGGCAGTTAAGTACATTTACAATGACATGGTAATGAAACTCTTAAGATCTTATGTCATTGATGATGGTTTTTTGTAATAGTGCATGAGGACAGACATTGACAAGTGCATTCTTTGGTTTGCATTGTGCAGTACTCAAAAGTTGCTCCTGATTTGTTGCTCTTAAGCCATTTGCCTTATAATCAGTTCTTCACTTACAAGATCACATACTTTTCCATGAGCACCATACTGCACACTATTTTTTCTCCTTCCTCTTTATATGACTCTTTTTCTGTTAACATTTATTATTCTGTTCTGTCCAATTCAAAAAAAATCTATGTAACTAGTTTTACAATGTCTTCATGATATCTATTTTGGGTTTAGAAACAAAGAAACAGAGGAATTCCTTAGTAATTTTTCAGAATATTGCATTCTTTTTCTTCAATTCTTGTATAACAAGGTTACCCAGAAGTGATCACATAAATTAAGAAAGTATGTATGAATAGGTAGATCTTACTCTGTTTAAGAACTGCTTTCTCTTCTGCTCTGTGCTATTGTAGTGTTTCTCTGTATGATGCTCTCAAGACATCACGTTAAGAGATTGATACAATTATATTCTGAGAAATATTAAATGTACAAGTGTACCTAAAAAGCCTATATTATAGACATGCAAACTAAAGCTAGAAAAATTTAAAGTTAATGAAGATGTACTCTGGAAATCTTACTTGAGGAACTGTGAAGGATGGCAAGTACAGTAATAGACACTTCCCCACATTATCTTGTAGTGCCCCAGGAAACATGTGCAAAAGCTTACTTAAGCTGAGAGCCAAAAAGAAAAAGATGGGGTGCAATAGAAAAAGAGATGTTACTTTTTCATTCTGTAATTTTCCCTTGGAGAGAATAGGAAAGAAGAGGCAGCAACTATCCTAACCAAAGATATTCCTATCAGAAATTAAGATTCCAATTTACCCAAAGAAAAAGGGAAGCCAACTGAGATGCTGGCAAAGGCATGGAGAATACTTAGTATGGTCTTCACGGTGCATTCTGTGGATTCATATTATTGTAACTTTTCTCAGTGCTGCAGATAGTTTTAAGCAAGCATCTTATTTTATCTGTAAATTCTATCTGGGTAAAAATTATCATTAGTGATCAGAATCCAAACTTGTCTCACCCAAAAGTATGGCAGATGTTTAAAACTTAGAGTACTGTAGCATTTTTGGTGACTGGTTCCTCAGTACTTTGTTAGTAGGGTATACAGGGGGAGTAGGGTGTTCATCCACAGAAGCTGTGCAAACAGAGGAATTAGGAAGAAAGGAAATGTCTTCCGCTGGCAGAATAAAGCTTTATGGCATATGCAGTGGTGAGTAAGTCTACGCTCAAAAGGTCACAACGGAATTTGCATTATATCCAACTCCCTATTTTATTACATAAAATGGCAAGTTTAGGTTTGTCAGTTTTTCCTGCACAACTTTTTACTGTTACGAATCTTTAGAATGATCTGAATCCTGAAATAATAATAAAGTCTTCAAAGCCTCTATTGTTATCTGACTTGGTATACAAGAATTCTTCTGTAGATTGTTTGGATTCAGATGTCTGTGGATGAACTGGAAGCCTATCTGTATCACTCTTCAACAAAACTGAGTTTATGCTAGTAAGTGTGAGATATTAAATAAGAATGATCAAGTAACATTACAAAAGGCACTGATTTTAACTGATCCATTTAATTATTTTCTATCTGCTAACTATGCCTTGGATTTTTTAAATGCTATAGAGAAGGCAAAACAAGATGGATGTATCTTCTACTGAAATGCAGTTGGAACGATGCTTAGCAAATAAGTGTTTTGGGGGTGTGGTGGTTTGACTTCTGCTAAATGCCAGGTATCCACCAAGTCGCTCTATCGCTTCCCCCACCTTTCCCCTTGTTTTCTCAACAGGGCAAAGAGAGGAAAGAAAATAAGATAGACCAACACTTGTGGGTAAAACAAAAGCAATTTTAATATAAGCAAAGTGAAAAAAAAAAAAAAAAAAAGAAAACAGATTTATTCTCTACTTCCCATGAAGAGGTGCTGTGGGGCCTTCTCAGGAGCAGGGCTCCCATACACGGAGTGGTTGCCTCGGAGGACCAAAGGTGACCCCACCCCCTTCCTCCTTTCTCCCAGCTTTATACTGAGCAGATGTCACATGGTCTGGAATATCCCTTTGGTCGGTTGGAGTAGCTGTCCTGGCTGTGTCCCCTCCCAGGATCTTGCCCACCCCGTCCCACTGGGGGGAAAAATGTCAGAAAGAGCCTTGGTGCTGTGTAAGCACCACTCAGCAGTAGCCACAACACCAGGGTGCTATCAACACCCTGCCGGCTCCCAACATAAAACACAGCACCGTGAGGGCTGCTGTAGGGGAAAACCAGTTCCAGCTCAGCCAAACCCAGTACAGGGGTTTTTGTTTGGTTTTTTTTTTTTTATTCATATAATTGACATATCTTATGGGGCCTGTCCAAACAACAGAAAGATAAGAGAAAGGATGAAAGTATATAAAACTGGAAAAAAACCCCGTGGTTGTTCAGTATTGATAAGGACTGCTGTCTATTCC
Source organism: Athene cunicularia (assembly GCF_003259725.1). Taxonomy (NCBI): domain Eukaryota; kingdom Metazoa; phylum Chordata; class Aves; order Strigiformes; family Strigidae; genus Athene; species Athene cunicularia. The sequence continues at coordinate 18,990,919 of NW_020799116.1, forward strand.
TCGTGAGGGTACACAAAGATGCGTCGTGTAGATCTTGTGTTCTATGTGTTTCAATATGATTTTGTTTGACAGTTTTGTGTTGTCTAGGCAGCTTTGAGAGAATTTATGAATGCTGTCAGTTAGAGGTGGGGGAAAGAGTTAAGCAGAGAGATAAATGTGCCTGCAAATGCAGAACCACATATTCCTTCTCCTTAAGTACTTCCCAGCTGGACTCTTAAGACTTACTGCATGGGAAATTTTGGGGATCATAGATGATGATCAGGTTTAAAGGCCATATATAAATCCATATACAGATAACCCATTTCTAGTACAGTACAGTGAAATGAGAGGAAAGATGCTGCATAGTTACTGACCTTGAAAGCTATGACTAATTCTCATGTATGCAAATTCCTGCACTTTTTCTGGAGGAGTCTCATTTCCATAATGACTTTCTGAGTGCACTAGTACAGAGCACAATATTCTACCTATTTTTTATTGTTGGGGTTTTTTTTTAAATTCTGCTTCTCCAGGACCTAATCAAATACTTATCCGAGGTTTCAATTTTTTTTGCTTCTCTCAAACCATTCCTTTAGTTTCCTTTTGCAGGCGTCCATCCTTCAACAATTTACTGTTAAGTTCATTTTTTTTTTTCCTTCAGATCTTTATTCTTTCTCTTTGTTGTCAGTATAAGAACAACATCCAGATGGAATTAGTAGAATTTCTTCCTGTGATTATAATTTAAGATAATTTGATTTGGAAAATAAAATACTATTTTTTTTAAGGGGGAAGAGAAAATAAAGTAATGAAATTAAAACCATTCATGAGAAACAGTTTGTGTGAGTGTGAGGCACTGCAATGAGAGTGGAATGTAGGAAAGGCACAGTAACAGTCCAGTAATAATTTGGGTGGTTATTAACTTGGACTGATTAGCGGCTTGCACCTTTGTTTTTTTTACTCTACACTAAATTGTGCCTTTGGGTTTTATCTAAATGACATTATGCTGTATAACTAACCTTACACAATAAGCACATACCATGTTGTTATATTTTTTTCTTATTACTTAAGTGATAAATGTAGACATGAATGGAGATAGTGTACTCAGAATTTCAGATATGGGGCAGGATATGATTTGCTACCAAGAGATGTTTGCTATAAGATGCCTGTCCAAAACTTTGTATTGAAATACTGTGTATTACCAGAGTATATCACATTCTTTTATACTATAGGATGATGTCCTGATATGCATCATAAGCATAAATCATTTGCACTCTAATGTAAGGAAAGAGACAGCAAATGCTCATACAAAAAGCAATCAGCAGGTATGGAATAAAAAAGAGAAATAACAAAATACTTATTTTTATAAGCCAGACATCTGCCTCGGCCCCTCCCTCTCCCTTCTTAAAACAAACACAAAGGTATATATTAACATAAATGGTGTGTCATCTGTGTTATATAGTAGACAAGATTGAATTATTATAATGATCCCATCTGTTCTTAAAATTAATCTGTTAGATAGAAATCTTTTCTACTATATTATATAACCTGGTAGTTTCCTAGCAGCATTACGGTGGAAGCTGATCTTGACTAAAGATTGCACTTAGGAAAAGATACGTTGGCAGATATCCCCCCCCCCCCCAAAGATTCTACCTTAGTATTCCAAATTTCACACTGTTCTTCACTTAGGACAATAACACACAGGGTGGAGCAGCATATGTCTGCTCTGAAGCAAGACTTCATCCTTCAGTGGTTAATTTCTAATTGCTTGTAGCTTTTCTAATGCAAATTGACATTTATTGATTAGATGCATTACAAAGTCCTTGTTCCTTTAAAAAAAAAAAAAATCTTCTGAAGTTCATGAAGCAGCTTCATTGCTTCATTCTTTTCTTGTGTTTCGTTGATTTTTACCTCAGGAGTTTGTGGAAGTATTAACAAGGTTAACATCTAGCCCCTCATGAAGCATCTCATTGTGTTTTGTTGAGATGCATTTTCACGTTCTTTTCCTTCTGGTTGAAGGATAAAATAGTAATCTGTTCTTTCTTAGCAGATGGCTAGGTAAAACACGTGCAGGGATGTGAGAAAATAAGAGACCCACAGTCATTTTAATATACTAGAAACGTAGAAGCATATCTTATACCTAGCTGCCAGTTTTCAGTACAGTGCTAGGAATTTGGTAATTTTAAAACATACATTTCCGTGTTAAAATTGAAAAACTGTAGTCAAAATGAGAAGAAACACAATCTTGCTCTTTAATGCTTTTGTTAATAGGTGATATGGAAAGATGGTTTTCATGGAAATGTTCTGAATTTGTGGTTGGATGTTGGGGAGAATGTGAGTAGTACAGTTTGTCTCATCTTCTGTCTTAAGAACTTAGTGCCATTGACAAAGCGACTCTCAGGAGAGAAGTATGATTTGGAAATGTAATTCTGGACAAAAAAAATGCTGTTAATTTGTATCATATTAGTTGGATTTAGCTATTCTAAAGTCATCTAACAAAATCATCTGTCCCTTTTTTCCAAGGCTGAATAAAAAAAGTGGCAATATTTTGTTCTTAATACTGTTCTACATGTATGAGTGGTAACTGCAGAAGTGATGTTGATAATAATTTCCTGTTTATAACTCATCTCATAATTTTGAGATATTTTCCAACCAAATTCTTTCACCTAATAAAAATTAGCAGACAAATATATAAAAGTTTAAGATTGAAGGTGTGAAAATTAGAGGGCAACATTTTAAATGTGTTGTCACCTTGGCCTTGTAAACAGGTTAATTTCCACTGCAGGATCAAACTGGTTTTGGTTTGACCACTGAGTGAGTGTGTTAGAAAAAGAAGAGTTTTCTCAAGCTACTACTCACTTGTACAGTCTTCTCTATTTCAGTATTTCTAAACTTCCATTACTTCTCATAGGTGCTATTGAAACAGCTCACAATACTGCCTTTTGGGAGAGGGCTGTAAAAAGAAAATGTTTGTGACAGTGTTTAGAGAGTAGAATAAAATTCACCACTTTGAAACACTGGATTTAGAAATTATGAATTTGTAGGGGAATTGATTTTCACTTTTTCTATAGTAGGAGTTTTCTCTGACACAGTATTCCTAATTCAGTTGTCAGAATACAAATCTGTATACCAAGTTGCTGAAGGTAACCTTGACAAATTTGACAGATATCCTTCATCTCTTTGTATGTTTATTGATGACAGTCCGCTCCATAGTTATCATAATCATTTAGTCATATTTTCTTGACTTTTAAACTGTCAGTAAGAACGTACATCGGCTTCTCAAAAATGTTAGCAAGAACACTGTAGCTAAAATTACATTTCTTGTAACGCTTCCTAACATAGACAATTCTCATCGTCCAGAACTTTCATTTTAAACACTAAGCAAACTTCTGAAAAAGCGATAGCAAATTTTTCAGAAGTTCTATCTGAATAGGGGTTTGAGTCCTCTCAGAGCTCCGATATGCAGAATCACCATGCTTAGTGGGAGAACACCTGTACAGAGCAACTCTTGTGTGCTCTGAACCACAGTTGTAGAAAGTGCATGCATTCCAGAAATCAGGTGCTGCTTGGGTAGAGAGAAGCTGAGAATGGCAAAGGGGTTGGAGAGATACAAACACATCAAGAATAGAGACAGGTAATCATAAATAAGGTGAGAAGGGAAGTTAGGATCACTGGGTAGATGAATATGGCTGAAGTTGAATAGCTGGAAAAGAAATGAAATTAGTTGCTGTGGAAAGATCCCCATTAAAAGCTGTGGCAAAAAAGTCTGACTGCATTTTCTCCCAGAGCATGGAACTGACCTTAAGATCCCTTTTCCTACATTGCTGCTTTCTTCAGGCAATAGCTCTGGGAGTGCTGTGACAATGCATGTGTATTTATCCCGTATTAATTGCTTTAAAATATTATCGTGTTCCACTATTGCCAGTTGCTATGTTAGGAAGCAGAAAGTTATATTTTACTTTTATTGTCCAATTACATGCTAAACTTCCTATTTCTCGTGTTTTTAATAGCAGCCTTCTCATAGATACTTGAAACTATAAGCATTTTCTCATTTGCTGTCAGTATAATGATTTGTCTACTGGGAAAAAATAACTTTGTGTCATTGAGAATTATTTCTTTAATAGTCAGAGAATTTTCCTAGGGATTAGGCTTACCAACTAATGAGGTTTTTCTTCTGCTTAGTCATGAGAAAAAAATCCATCTTTCTAATTTTTACCTCTTTTCTAGAAATCTGATCTGTTGGGATAGCTAACCCTCCATCAGATGCTCCTATACTTTGTGTCCTTAGTATTTCAAGGAAAGTATTTTTCTGACTTTTGTGCGATAGATAATCCATAGCAATAGTAACAAGGAGGATATCAGTTTTTCATCCTGCTCAAGATGAACCTCCTTAAAAACATCACCCAGTAAGCAAACATTAAGGAATGTTGCTATCCACAGCAATAGCCATTGTTCTGGTCACTCTAGTTAACATGGAAAATACGTGGGTCTCTGAAGTCTACTGCACACATATGGCAGGGGACAAAAAGTCTTTCTGATATAATTTTTAGAAAGTACAAGTTTGGTGATCACTGGAGACAGATATTCAGAGGATTTTATAAGGGGGGTTTTGTGTACGTTATTAAAAAAGGGAGAAGGAGGAGTAACACCTTATCATCTTCTCTACCAGTTACTTCAGCTGACTTTCATTCCTTAGATCTCTCTCCCAAATCTACATTTACTTGCTTTTCCCACTTATCCCCTTTCCTGTTAATATTCTACAGATTCAGATAGTAATAGTTTCTTTAAAATACATAGGAAAGTTGCTGTAGAGAGGTAGGTGGTGTTACTAGAGATGTTAATTCTTTCTTACAAAGAAGCTATTACAAAACGGGAGCTTTTACGAAAATCAATCTTACATCTCTTACCACCATCGCTTCCTTCCCCCCCAAAATTTTTTCAGGTTGGTGATCAGATATGACGTATCAATAGGCAGGGATACAGATTTTCTACAAGAGTATTTTGATTTTTTTTACTTGTTAACAGGAAAATGTCAATTAGTTCCAGCTGTTTGGAGTTGTTCTCTTTTTCTGCTTAGAAAGAACAAAACTGTATCATGAGCAAATGCAGCTAGAAGAGATTGTGCTGTCTCAACTGGTAGGGTGCAAATACAATTTGTTAAAATGTTTAGGTGAACTACATAGCTCAGAGAAAGCAATTACAAGTCATTTCCTGGAAGGAAAGGAAGGCCCAGTGTAATGAATAGTACTCGTCATACTTGAGCTCTTTCTGTTCCAGTATTCACTGTCACACTCAGTTCTGTGTCTCTGACTGAAGTTGTCATGTGCAAAGCCAAGTAAGAGGGATATGTGGTTTGTACAGCAAGAATTAAATGAAGCAACTGCTGTATTAGAACTCAGAACCATTAGCTTCTTCCAGGTTAGAGACGGTGATAAAATACTTTTTCTGTAAAATACATGTGTAATCCAAAATCAGAAGTTTTTCCTACAGTTCTGGTCAAAGCATTTCACATGTATCATCTGGCAGGGTCAGTCTGGCTTTCTTTTCATTAGTTAAAATTCAATTACTGGCAGGGACTAAGGAATCACTATATGAGTCAAGTCTTTTTTAAATTATTTTTTTCTTTGAAATTAAATTTTTTTCTAGCTAATGGAGAGGATTCCTTTCAGGAACACATATATGTGCCTTCCATGATGTAAATAACAAAAAAATACTAATGACAGTGTCAAATGTTCAAGTGTGCCAGACTCCTGAGAACCCAAAGAGAATGTAATTGGTGCTTAGCTACATTTCTCCTGCAAGCTTTAATAATGTTTTTAATGTTGCGATGGTTTTTCCTTGAATGTGGTAGAGAGAAATGACAGGTAGTTATTTTCACTATTTTCTGTTTCTATGGAAACTCAGTGTTTGCAGTAACAGTCTTACTGTAAGCTCTGTAATCCTCCCCTGGGGCTTCTATCCAATGTGGTAACTTAATAATTCATGAGCATTAAGCTTGAATTTGCTGGGAAGCAAACTGTGTTGCTTGGAGCCGTTTTCTCATGGCCAGATTCATTTCCCTCACAGATTTGGTGTTCTGTTCTCTAAGATGTCTTTATAAAATACACTCCATAACCAAAGCAGAGTACTTTACTTGTTTTTGAACCTGGGGTTATTGCAGATCTGCTGGATAAGGTAGCTCATGAAAAAAAATCCCCTCCCTCTCTCTCCCCAAGAAGAAAAAGGGGAAAAAACCAAATACACACCATGAGCACTTGTCTGAAAGGGAAGATTTTAAATAGTCCATGAATCACTGTTCAGACAATATGCAAAGTTCAGCAGAGGTGATCTTTCTGTCTCAGGGTTTTGGGAGTGACTGCTATGAATGATGATGGATTGCTCAAATACTGCTGTGCATGGGATCTAGGGTGTGCTGTTAATTTAAATTATAAATGGAAATTCAGTTCTTCATAGACACAGTATCATTCCGTACATATGCTTTGACTTACTCTCACATTTAAACTGAGAACTAAAGACTCATTCTGTGAAGCTCTGGAAGATTTTATGATTAGGTCATTTTTTTTTTTTTTTTTTTTTTTTTTTCCTCCAAGAGAATGAGTGAGAATTAGGAACTCTGAAAGGTAAATTTGCTTAACAGATAATAAACTTGAAGAACTTTGAAGAGAGGATACTCTGAAATGGACCGCAAATTGCTTAATCACCTCAAGCATTCTGCATTTTAAAGTACAATACCAATATGTAGATGGATTCTGAAATATTTTCAAAAGAGGAAACTTTTAGAGGTATTTCTGATAACTACGATTTACAAGGGACTTCAGCTATTAGGAGGAGCCAAAATGATTTACTGTTTGATCGTAACTTTACTTTTCCATTTCTCCATATACTTATGTGGGTGTCATGAACAGTTGTACTTCAATAGAAAACCTTTCTCTTGCTGCTTAAATCATCTTCCAAGAGAAAAATCAACTCAGTATTTATGACAGAGGGGAATGACTGAAATGTTTATATACACGCATGCTTTCTTCATGAATATGAGACCATCTGGTTGAAATAAAAGTTCAGAAGTCCTGATGTGAAACTTGTTTCCTTTTTAGAAAGTTTCTGCGGGGTGTTCTCAAAAGCATCAGGATATGATGCTGTCCCGTAGTGACCATTTTGATCACTGAGCATAAGAATGTTTCTGCAGTTGACAAATGTGAGAAAGTTTTTGACAAACTTGGCAAATGGAATGAAAATAAAATTCTGTGTTTTCCCTAATGTTATGTAAAGTTGTACAAACAAATACGAGAAGCCTTGTATTGCTATTGGTAACTACATTGCAGGATGCAGCACAAATGGAAAGTGAGGGCAATACAGCCAGGGATTTTCCTCTGCCACTACATAGACAACTGGAGAACAATAATTGCTTTCCTGAAAAGCTAGCTGATGCTGCTGCTTTGGGGCTTTAGATAACCTCTGCCGTGCTGGTTCAGTGTACTTTCTTTCTGATATAGAGAACAGTTTCCCAAGTTAATTTATGCAAATACTAGCTTGTGCAAACTGTAAGGTTTAGAAACTACAGTGCAATTATCTTCCCCTCATGTTGCCCTCAAACCCCAGGAATCTCTTCCATGGTGTTTCTCTGCTAATTTATAATGTTTTGAAACAAGCACCTTTTTTTTGCACCTTTCAGATAATCTGTTGGTCATATACCAGTAATTTCTAACATAATTCCATTCACTTGGTCAACATGTCCTTGGAGTGCTTGTATGCACAGTGGTAGAAAGAACACGGTATCTCATGGTATTGACAAGGTAAACTGCCTGAAATGTGGTGTGCACAGCAAGATTGCAATCTTTTGAAGCAAGTGTTGGCAAGGTTTCTCTTATTGTAGAGAATGACTAGCTCATCCTGAGGTCTATCCTCATTGACCTGGGCTTGCAGTGCATACAGTTTATTCTCAAGATGAAAAAATGATGCTTCCACAATAATGTCCTAAAATGCTTATGATATTCATATGCCAACTCAAATTTTATTGTAGAATTATTGTCAGGCATATTATCATTCATTAAAAGAAGAGACTAGAAGAGATTATTGTTTTTGTGAAAAATGATATAATGTCTTGCTTCTTATAATTTCATAAATGGGCACTGAGTGAGGTATGAGGTAATAAAAGGTAAACTGTGTTGGTTAGGCAGGTCTTTGTATGTAGCTTATTCCTGCTAGCTTCTGTGACAGCATATTTGGATTTTTGTTCCTGATTTTTTTTTTTTTTAATGCAGGTAGGGATTTATATGATGCTAGAAGAGTGAGAAAGAAACCTAGGGAGACACTGAAAGAAGGTCAAGGACTAAAACACAAGTTGTTATATGATCTTCTCTGCTACCATATGACTTTTTTCACTATGCACTGGTATATATGTCATGGGACCAATATATATTTTATTCTTTATTCTTAGAAGGGGTTGGTCAAATGCTAGATTCTGAAAACCCAGTTAAATACAGCTTTTGAGAAAAGGCTGAGGTGTTTATAAAAAAGTTGGGGTTTTTCAGTGTTCCCCCAGTTATTGTCTGGAAATAAGAAACACTGAGGAAAATAAGAAAAACAAGGGAACGGATTTGTACATTTTCTGGTTTTGTGGCATACTGGAATGGAAGAGGTGAAGGAGGCATTTGTTGCTGGGAGAAATGGCTGCTGAACTGTTACTTAAGGCATGGGAAAGGTACAAGATGTGAGGTTTCTTCTTAAAGGGATTGACACCCTAAAGTGTCACTGTCTCTTATTCAAAAAAAATCACTCCTATACATTGTTAAATAATTTTTTTAAAAAATCTGTGTTCTTTATCCACAGTTTCGAACTGAAACAGAAAGTTGGGCTGCAGTCTCTCTACGGACTACCGTTGCTTTGACACTATGCGTCTATTAATGCTGTACCTGCATTCATAAATCGATACACAGTCAGGATTTTTGCCTCACAACCCCACACTAATTAAACTCACCAGTGAGTTAATACAAAAGAGTTCACTAATCCATTCCAAGCTCTTTGCCAGGCCTTTTGTTGTCATCTTCGCATGTTATGCAAAAAAAGGCCCCACAAACAAACAGTCTTAACAACAAAAACTCCCTGCAGGCATAATGCCACTCCTGCTCACCCAACAGTAAATTTTGTCCCTGTTTGCCCCTTCCTTCATGCTGAAAATATAATGTCCCAGACCATTGATTGCTTCCTTCCTTTTTGCAGAAACAGATGCCAGTTCAGTATGGTCCTGCTTTTCAGACAGTTAAAGGAAGCCAAGAAGTGAGACACTACACTTCTTTCATTTTTTCTTCCTTTCAAGTAAAAGAACAAGAAGCTATTTGACTTTGCTTATCAGAGCCATGTTTCTTATATTTGAGTAGCTTTAGCAATTACTAATCATGCGAGTGATTGTAAGACCTGACTGATGGCTGCACAAGAGGTGGTTTTACTATGGTGTGAGTTAGCACAGGAGGAGATCTTGCAGTGAGAGTAATTGAACGTTGCTTATAGCACATAGGAACAAGAGAAATAAATAAGCTTTTGTTTAAGATATTGCTACTGATGTGGCACATCTTGGGTCTGAACTCAACAAGGTAAAAATGTTAATTCTTTTCTCTGTTTTGGTGCATTTCTTATTTTGGATTTTATGCAATAGAGAGCTGGTTTTTTTTTTTTTTTTTTTTTTTTTTTTGTGACAGTAGTTTGATCAAGCAGTCAGATCGCATCAAATACTCAGTACCTCCCCACATTTTAATTTCCAGCACTCATTTCACAGTTACAACTACATGTTTTTTTTAATTCTTTTTATGATGTATTTGAGAGTTTTTTGAACAGGGTAGCATGTCTCTGTTTTCTTTAAGCAATTAGAATATACTCAATTATAATAAAAAGTAATGCTTAATGCATACAAAATGGGCTATTATTTGCATATGGAGTTTACTCGTATTTGATGTTTGGACTTCAGTGTTGCCTAGATTCTGTGCATGCTCTTGTCTTTGTGCAGAAGGTAAACTTGAGGAATAGATGCCCTGAAGACTGAACTCTTTTGAAGGAAGTATCTCCCAAAATAAGGAATTAACGTTTCTTGACCCAAAATGTGTGTATCTATGTCTAAAAAAGGAGCTATAATTACAGCTGAAGGCAGTAGATCTTCAGATCGTTGAAAACAGGTTTATTCTTCCTGGTTTCCTTTGACATAGAAATAAATTTGCAGTTGTAAAATAGGGAGCATCTGACAAACTAGTTCATAATATGGGTCACCAGTATAAAAAGGTTCAAGTTCCATTCCAGGATATGCTAACATTATCAGCATTAGTGAGGCCTTAGTAGAATATTTAGATTGGTTCCTGTAAACTGTTGAAACTTGAACAGTAATACCAAAGATTAGAGAAATTCCGGAGATGAGAAACAAAACTCTAAGTTTAGGAGAAATGACCTGCAAAGGGAAGGTGGAAGAACTTGAGGTGGCTTGGTCTTTTAAGATTGCCTATTAGCACTGCTGTCTTTTCATCCTCCTTGTCCTGTGGTGGATCTCTCCTTTGACTGAATGTTTCTTCATGTTCCACAGTTCTCAAATGCTCTGGTTGCCTCAAAGTCCCCTTAATTATTTAGTGACACAAGCTCAAGAGGACTTAAGGGAGAATTGGAAATTAAAGGAAGGAATTTAAAGGTTGTTACTGAGTTAGTGCTGGAATAAAGGAACAATTGAAGAATAGGCAGCTGAAAAAAGATGTTGGTCTGCTTCATTTCTTGAAAAGCACTGGAATACAGTGTCAGGAACCAGATTTTCTCTGTGGCTGTAACAAGAAAAAAAGATAAATTGCAAATTTTAAACGATTTCTGCTTGTTAATGGAGTAAAACCTTGCAAGAGGCTATCAAGTGAGCCTCCAGAATATCTCTTTGGATGTTTTGAAAGCAGACTAAGCAATACAACTTTTGGAAATGAATCAAGTATAAATAGACTATCTCAGCTCAAAGACTCGACAGTCCCTTCTCTGCCATTGTGAGAGGGACAGCCTGCACACGATTCTTTGGCATACAGTATTGTATTCAACTTCAGTTATGAAAATGAAATGCTCATTAGTGCTGAAATAATTTTTCAAAGAAAACCTGTGTTGGAAGTGAAAAAAATAGAACTTACTGGAGATCTAAAATATGATATGTAATCTTGTTATTGAGATCAGTGGAGGTAAAAGAGCAGTTATAACATTATTTCTTGAAGAACTTTAATTTAATGAGTTTTATTTCTTTTTAAATTATATAATGCATATATCGGTGTTTGTGTGGTACATTGATATATTATAAATGACTACAGGGTTTATTCTCTAATAGTAACTCTGTAAAAGGCTAATGAGAGTTTTTTTAAGCATGACAGCCTGAATACTTGCTTGGGTACAGTATATCCAGGGCTATGCTGCTATTCTTGAGCTTCGCGTTGGTGTACACCAGTAGTACATATCGGCAGAGTATTACAGTATGCTTTCTTTATTCTTCCGTTGTTTCCCTGATTATCCGCTACTGGACATTGTTGGAAACAGGATAGTAGGGTGAGATGGACCTTTCATATGGAGAGCCTTTGTTATAATTTGTCGGGTTTTCAACTTGACTTAGTTTATCTTTATTTGTGGACCAGCATCTTCTGCTTCTATAATATTGGATAGTAGTATGTGTTTCCTGTATTTTTATCCCAGAATGGTGAAAATACTCTTAGTCAGCAGTACATTTCCAAATTTCTGTTTTCTCTTTCTGTAAATAATTCTTCATCTCACAGAAGAGCTTGATGCTCTGATAGTGGTTTGGCTTCCCCTCCAAACATCAGTCATCCTGTGAATTAAGAGAATCAGCCTTGATCTGACCACTGCTATGAAAGTGAAGATATGTCAGGTGTTTATTATGTAGGCTGTAATAACTTCCAGGGATTTGAAATAAAATATGAGTGAACCAGCTGTGATTTACACTTGGATTTTGGATGAACATCTTCACCAGTGAGCACATTTTCCCCTGCAGATGTGATTTATATTGCTCATAATCTTCCACTGGCAGGCTGCTTGCTGTCTTGTTTCCTCCTGATCCTGTGTGTATCAGCTTTGTGTTCATCTGTTGTGCCCCTGTTTGGTGGCCAGATTACATCCCCAGCAGCAGAAGTGAAATAATAGTTTGCCGGAGATCTTGTTTGTGCAGTATAGAACTATTTTGTGGTCTTATCCTTAAAAATGGGACACAGTTAATATGAATTGAACATAGTAATTATTTTTCAGTGTATTAGTAGAGGATATTGGTAAATTTACGTTTAACAAATAGTGTACAGTCATTTAATTATTGTTGTTTCAAGTTCAGTTTTAAAAAGGACCAATGTTTACTTTATGAAAGTAACTTTTGTAGTTCTGTAGGTTGTAATGGCTTTTTGTTTATTTTGTTTAAGGAACTTTTCTTAATGGGAGGACACGTTATCCAAATATAAATGTATGTTACCTCCTAATCTTTCTAAATGAAAGCTTTTAGAATTAAACTGATTCAAGGATTAAAATTAAATGTATTTATTAAAATTAAAGTCTCCCTAAGCAGTGTTTTTGAATATTGATGTTTATTGCTGCAGCTTGGAAAGAACACAGCTGAGTTGATACCTCTTTAAATTACAGAATATTTTTAATGATATAAAGCATGATTCCTGTTTGGAGATTGGTGGTATAAAAGTTAGTTATCTTCTAGTTTATTCCCTGTATTAACCAGGGTTTACCTGTGGGCATCACTGTAGCTGTCCTGCTTGTTCCTCTTCAGAAATTCATTGAGTGGGGAGAGCTGAATGCCAGCAACTGTAACTGCTGCTAACAAACACCTTTTTCAGTTATATTAATACCTAGAGTTCTACAATGGAGTTGCTCAGGTAGCACTGGAGGTCCTGTTTGCGTGGCCCTTTTGCAGGAGTAACAAAGGACTGAGGCAAACAGCAGGGAGAAGCAGCTTTGGCCATCCTGCCTGCATTGCTGCTGTGTGCTTTCACAACCTTAACCGGTTACCAGCAAAGTAATGGGCACCAGACTGAGTAAATGATAACGGCTAAGAATGCAATTAATGTGTTTTTATTGAAAACAGGTCTTATTTTGAAAATTCTCACTTCATTTTTTGCGATTTATCTATTAGGTAGAGATAGATATGAAGATGTAATATTGTTGTAGTGTAACCGTTACTGTAATGTACTGAAGTTGTAGTAGTGTACTGCACTCCACTTAATAGAAAATTCCCACTGAAAGATTAGATCATACCATGTTGCTAAAGCATTTGCTAAAACATTCCTAACTTATTAATTGACATCTTAAAGTACTTGTAGATAAAGACATCATCAAATATCTGTTTCTTATGGGTTTCTTTGGGGCATGTTAGCAATATAAGGCATATAAAAATCTACTGCATATTAATTACAATAATTGCTGAATGAGGTTGTGGGATACATGGTGTAATGGTGAATAACAACAAGAGTGAAACAGAGAGCATGATCTGGATTGCTTAGCAAGTTAAGCAAATAAACATGCAGAGGTGTATAACAAGATGTATGAGTCATGCTCACAGAATTAGGGACCATTTTGAAAAAAGTAGCAATTCTGAAAATGTATCAGTATTTATAAGGGACAGGTTGCTTCAAATGAACTCACAGCGCAATGCTGTGCTAAAAAGGCTAATGTGTGATGTTTGATAAATTACAGTTAGGATTAGCAGGGACTTGATTTCACATGTGTGAAATACACATATGTGTGTATTTGTATTCATGGTGTAGGTGGTACCAGTACTGGACTGTTACAAACTTAAATTTTTAGAACTGTTCATGAAATGGTGTTGAAAAATGACACTATGGGTAAGTTCTATAAAATTATTCCAGCATTTTTTCCTGAATTTAAGTGTTAAATTACTTACTTGTTTGGAGAGATACTTGAATACATAATTAATGACTGATAACACCACCCTGCAAGAAATCAGCTTTTCTAAAGGACTTTTTTTAACATGTAGTTAAAAGTGTAGTTAGAAGTGTAACAAAAAGTAGTGGCTAAACACTGAAACAAGGTATTTCCAAGCTCATGTTAACTGATGTGGTTTAACAGTAGGGTTGAATACCCTTTTGGAGCAAGCTACCAATAGAAATAGTGTGTATTTTACGTTTTCATATTTTTCAGGCCAACAGTGGATAGATAATATGCTGGAAAATTTGTTTTAGTCAAATAAAGGTTACTGGAGTTGATACAGTCATAAAGGATATGTGATATAATGGAAATGTAACTTGAAGATTTAATGGTGTCCTCTTACATTATTTCTGTGAATCTGTAGGAAGGGAATTCTGATCAATACTTAGTGTGTTGTCACACATCTAGTGACTAAATTACTCTTCATTTGTTTGTATACATAAATTCTCTGTCTTAAGATACAATATCAATGTCCATGGTTTACCACCTATAGTAAGGATTATTTATTTTGCAGTCTGGCTATACGTGCTGTTTTTGCTGGTAAAAGACTGTTTAATTTGATTGATAAGCATTTCTATCAATTGAATCTTAATGTGCTTTAATTAATATGTTGCTTCTGTAAATACTGTATATTGAAGGAGATTACTTAATTAGTATTTTGTTACTTGTAGTTATGAGTGATTTTTAATGAACTAAGTTTTACCAAAGGCAGTATACGCCTCAGCAAGTATGCCTTAGCCTTTGCCTGAAGTACTTGTGTTCAGATCCTGTGCTTCATATATTCACATTATTTTAATGTTATTGCATCATGAATATGCATCAACATGACGTCTTCACATGCAGAGTACTTGCTTTTAAAAGTCTGCTGTGCTATTCTATGTGATTTTTACCTAAATCATTGAATACTGTTTCATATGCTTTGGGAATTAAAAAAAAATATGATACCTAGTACATCTTTAAAAAAAAATAAATCTACCTTTATTTTATATTGAAGTGTGTGCATGAAACTCTTGTTTATTTTTTTAATATTGTTTCCTTTTTAGTGAGAGGTTTATGGTGAGGTTAAACAAGAACGGAGGTCCCAGGAATCCAGAGAAGATAGATCGAATGTGTGCACTTTTCACAGTACGTGTCTGTTCCCTTTCTTCTTCCCATACAGTAGTATGATTGTAGATGTAGTCACCCTGAGGGGGGCGGGGGGGGGATTCTTCCTTTCCAATATATTGAGTAGAATGGAAGCTGTTTCTAAGTTTTGTTACAGTTTTAACTAAAGGTTAACATAAGGAAATGGATGTACTTCCAAATTAATTTTACGGCTAAGTAAATATTTTGAAGTACTTATTTTTAAGTGCATTTGTTTCTGCTTATGGTTTGAAATTTTGAGTATTTTTGTTGCCTGTACTATGCTCTTAAATAACAGGGCACAGGAGAAAGCTGCACTGGCCTGAACTTAAAGTAAGGCACTTTTTTTTGAATCAAAGTCAGAAAAACTACAAACACACACACACACACACACACACACACACACACACACACAAGAAAACAGAAAATTCTACAAACAGATTTTTGTCATGGCCCATTCAAGAGTCCCTGTAGCAGCCCCAGGTAGATGGTACAGCAGAAGCCTCAGGTTTACAGCACCACGTGTGTGAGGGAACAGAAAGACCAGGATGTGCTGCAAAAGCAGCAGCCAGGTTGAGCTAGAGAGACTTGGTTGTAATAAAGGAAACACTCTGACTTCCTAAGTTTCTACAGCAGGTCTGTGCAAATAGCTACTCTGTCCTGACGCAAAGCAGACATGACCAACTGTACCAGCAGTCTTTAACCATCTGTGCCAGAAAGACAGGATAAGTGATACCCATCTGTGGCTCCTACCACATGATATACCTCAGTTGGGAGTGAAATACCCAGCTAAGATTTACTTATTTTTAATTCTTCAGACTCACCTCTCACCTAATTGCCTTTTTGCTTTATGGGTTTTGTTATGCCAAAATAGGAGTTTCTAAACACTCAATCTTTAATATCCATTCTGCACTGGTCTTAAATTCTGTTAAGAATTGCCTCACAATCATGTGTCAGACCATGATTTTATCTGTCACTTCTCAGAAAGAATATGGAAATCTAGAGACACTGAAACTTAACAGCTCATCACAGAATAGCTGTAAAGAATTTCAGATCCCAAGTGTGATAAACACCTTCCATCGTGACTCACCTTTAGCTAGTGCACATGCTAGAAGCTCTTTAACAGAAGTATTTTTACCTCCAGTGAAGAAAAAAGATGGCAGACAGCTTTGGTACAAGCTTTAGTTCAAGCAGTGAAGCCCTCTAAGGTCAAACAGTGCTGGACACTGACATAGGCATGGCTCCCAGCACCATTCCCTTTCCTCCTTTAAGGAGGTAGCCGAATTTCTCCTCTTAAAGAACAGACAATATCTAGCCACATGTAACGATGTTCAGTTCTGCCTCCATCTGGATATGAGATGCAGGTCAATCCAAAAATAGCACTGACGTTGATGCTGACTTCAGTAGCAGTTCTGGTTTTGGTACTATCAGTGAAGTGCTACCAGCTGATTAAACGTCAGCAGAGGTAACAGTGTCTCACTACTGCTGTTGGCACCAGTGACTCCACTGCTGGTAACTCAAAACCAAGTATTCCTCTCTTCTAAAAGAAAGTTGGCCAGGGAGCAAGCTTCAGCACCGCTGTAAGAATCATACAAAAAGGTTGAGTGTAGGATTAAGAATTGCTTTAGGGGTTATTTCCAAAAGGCAGCACAGGTTTGTATCAAATTTGGCATTTCCTGGCCTCTGAGGTTCATTGTTCTTAAAAAGATTTTCACCACCAAACTTCCCCATCTACACTGATGCCTTAGGGTCACGTAACAACTGTCCTGTTTCATGCTGCACTGTGAACAGTGTTGAAACAGTTCTGCTCCAGTGACCTGCAAACCAGTCTTTACATCTTTTCAGAAATACAAAAGAATAATGATACACTACAGCTAGGGGCATAATGTATTTCCAGAAGAGACTTGCTGCATATTATGAATGGGGTCAACCCAGTCTAAAAGAGGCCAGCCCCGAGTATTGCAGACGTGTGCCTGTAGCATCTGTAGCACCTATCCTTCTGACCAGAGATCACTCCCAAGCTACCTTTCTGTTTAACTAGATAAAAATACCAAAGCTGTTGCAGTATCAGCTCTCTGAGTTGCTTAGACATGTTGTCTGTCACTCTCTCTGGTAGAATGTATACTCTACATAACAGGAGTTGTCACAGTTGGGAAAATTATCTGCAAAAAAAATTGCACAGTTCTAATACAAGATTTTTCATCAGTGTATTCAAAGAACTTTTTTAAAATATGTAGCAAAGGAGCAACAAATAATAGCTTTTTGAGTAACGATTTTATCTACAATGCTTCTATCTTATTGTAACTTCTTAATTATGAAATGCTTCCAAAGTAAGATAGTTCTGTGATTTTCAGGTTTGTTCCCAAGTTTGTGTTAGTCTTGACTTGAAATCTCTTTATTGATTTCCTCTTCCCTCCCCCACCACCCTGCACCACTATCTTTCTAAACCTCTAATCTTTCCCAGAGGCATATCTTAGATAATTCAAGGTATCCATGTCTTTCCTGCTATCTCTGTTGCTTCTAGGGATTCAGCTGTCTCCTCGTGTAATATATCAAAATTACTTAGGCTTTGTTTTTAGATCTGCTGTCATATCATACTGAAGGTGACAAACTGCTTCCTCTGAAGATTAAAGCTCACTCAAGCAAACCTCAGCCTATGCATGCTTTAGAAACATTCCTGTGTCTGAATTAAAAAGTAACTACGTGATATAAGCTTGCTATGTTTGTTAAATACCTTACTGTCTGTGAGGCTGGCAACTGAATTTGATAAAGCTGTTTAATTATTGCCAGTCAGGTACCCTTGATTCTACTGTTTTGGGGATGGTTTGGGTTTTTTTTAACATACATTTAGCCCTTTATAGAAAGCAGTGTTGTAAAGAACTAACCATTATTATAGAGTAACTCTTTTCCATACCAAATATTGGGCAGAAAAAAATGAGAGATGATTTTTCTAAAAAGCCATGCAATTTGAATTGTAATGAAATTACTTTGTTTATCAACTAGTGTCATTTAAGAAGCTCAGAAGGATGTGGGAAATAAACCCCCGTGGATGCAGTGCTAAGAACATCTTTCTGGAAATTCATTTTTTTATATTGCATGCAAACAAATAGTAAATGTAGTTTGCCCTCTTCTGGGTCCTAGAGCACACGCGTGGATTTTGTGCAAATAAATTATCTGAAGACTTCCTCACAGGGTTTTTAACTGTTTGGTCCGTGTCATAGTAAGAATTTCTCGCCTTGTAAAAAGCCGCTGCTGTACAAAATGAAATACAAGGCCATCTGTGCCCACGTTTTTTGTCTTTTGACTGTGACACAGTATATTTTTCGTGAAATTGAAAAGTGACTAAAGTGCGAACCGAGCAATATGTGCATGCCCTACCGTTTTCTGATATTTTGACAGCTGCCCTTTGAAAATATAGTTCTCTGAATTGTTGTTAATTAGAACTGGTAATCTGATAGTATAATAAAATTCCCCCTGTCAAATCACAGATATTTTCAAAAATTTATGACTCTGTAGAGTATTAAGTACTATCTCCCAAGTTTTTTTTTCTTTTTGAAACGTATTGTCAGGCATTGCTGAGATTAAAACTATGTCAAATCCCTTCTTATCATGGGACTTCAATTTCTCCAAGACATGCAAGATAAAGCCTACCATACGCTACACTGGTATGTTAGGTGAGAAGAAAGCCTAGAAATTATGTTCCCTTATTCATGTAGCAGCAAAATAGAGAAAACGCTAAGGAAGATTTATATAGCTTAATTCTTTGGCTTCATAGAGGCATGATCTGCTAGCTAGTAAGCATTCCAAACAGCATATTTGCAACTCTGCATATGCTGCCCAGGGAAATAGTGTTCCTTTTAAACAGTAAGAAGATTCAGCCATGAATTTGTTGCTTGCCTGCTGTAATGTAGCAATATAACGCTATTTGAAAGGGGCTGAAACTTCTCCTTAGAATAAATTATCTTTATACCCAGTTCTGTTACTGTGCCCAGATGTTATTGTGCTGTACATAACTATAATCTGAAGTTCAGTATTTATGTGCATTGCCATCATAATCTCAGTTGTTGAGACTTGGTTTCTCAAGTCAGACGGTGAGGAAATTTGCTGTGTGACTTAAAGTTCATGTTTTCATTTCCAGCAAAGTACAATTTTTAATTCACTAAATTGGTTCAAACTAGGAAGACCGAACTTAGATGTCCACAGTTTAAAATTTCTTCCTGCCTTTATATTAAAATTGCATTATTTCCTTTGACAGTGGTTTTAATACCACTTAGTTGTGGTTTTCTCAAAAGAAAAATACAAGATTTTATCTGAATCTGATATTTTTTCCAGTTTATTTTTGCATTGTATTTTCAAAAGAAAAGTAGTAGTAGATGGCCAAGCTATATTTGTGCATAGGTGAATGCCCCACTGGTGTTCTTCCCACGCAGCTATACATTTTAGAAGTGACTATTACTGGGACGGATATCTTTAATCAATTAAAAGGGAAAAAAAGAAACATGAACACATAGCTATTATCTCAGGTTGTTTGCAAAGTCATATATCGAGCCCAAGAGCTGTTTTTAAAAAGCCCTACATTAAAATATTTTGTACAAGCAAACAAAAATTGTTTTAGAATGATGTGAGGTGATGTCAGTTGTGTCAGTGTAAGGGGAGGAGTTAAGTGAACAACAGTAACTGATCTTAAAACATTCTTTTTGGATGTTTCTCTTTCACATGTCTACGCACTTCACTCTCTCCCACATTCTTAGGAAGAATACATCAATAATTTTGCATTTCCAGTTTCTCTTCTCCTGAGAAATGACTGGAGCAATGCCCTGTACGTTTGGGGAGAATTTGGAGACTGTATGGCCTAAGTCAGTACATAATAATAAGATGATAATGCTTAGTAGAGTGGAGAAAGAGAGGCAGCAGCTGTTGCTGTAGAGCACAAGGAGTATTTTTGCAACAGAGTCTAAAACATGAATGAATATTCTTGCAGTACATAATAGCTGTTTTAAATCTTTTTGTCTTGGAGGTTAGTAACATAAGACAACTTGCTGAACAATGCTAATGCTCTTAGGAAGAAATGTTTCTTAAAAAAAAAAAAAAAAAAAAAGGAAGAGGGAAATGTCTTAGAGTTTCATCTTTGTTTATAAGGTTATCAGAAAAAAATACAACATGCTAAGGAAACTGCATTTAAGACAGTTTCTAACATGTGAATGAAAAGTGCCGGAGTAACGAATTATTGAAAAGTACTCTGTGTATTTTCTTAATTTATTTTCTTTAATATTAAAGTCTTGTCAGGGTCAGTGCTACTTTTTTGTCTTCATTAGTTTCAGATTTTCTTTTTACTCCTCTGTAGGTTCTTTTCTCATTTTTTCTTTTCTTCAAGCTCATTTTTAAGAGTTTTGACTTGCTGTTCTGTGACATGAAATTTCAGAGTTTTTGTCAGTGTATATAGTTGCTTGCCATAAAAGCAACTTTTGGGAGATCTTCAGGTCCTGTGTTTTGCTAAGCAATTACTTAATCTTAAAACTGAGTTTATTTCTTAGTTTTTCCAATACCTTATCACTGTTTCAATATACTAAATATAAGAATGACCATCTGTGTCACTAAACTGTTAGAATGTGTTTAGCCAAACATGGCCCTTTCCAACTTCTGTGCTCCCCAAATAATCCCTTGGCATGTTTCAGTAGTTAGAATGGAGCAGAGAGCATTTCCAGTCAGCAGTTTGCATGCAGCCTACCCTGCTTTTGGACTTTTAAGCAGGTTAGCTATGAACTAGCTGCCCTTGGCTCCCATCAACTCATATGGATAGAGCCTGTAGGTTCAATGCATGGTTGAGAGACTGCCTTGCTGCTTTCATAATGAACGTATATCATATGAAACAGGATTAAGGCTGCACATTTAAAAGCGTTAAAATAAACCATGTCTCTGAGTCTTCTGCTTTTTTTTTTTTTCTCTTCAGACTTCTGCTTGTTCTGAGGAATTGCAGTCTAATGATGTGTTTGAATTAAGGATTAAATTAACATTTTAAATGTTTGCCAGAATTCTGATACAGCATCATTAGTCAGTTGAGTCAGAATCTTTTATTTTCCTTTTAAAGATCATTCCAATCAAATATAATCCTTCTATACTTTATTTTTCTTGTCTGTAAATTAGAAATAATAATACTTTTTCCTTATTTAAAGATGAAGGAACTAAATGAGTGGAGAGTAATACTGCATAGTCCTTATTATTGTTCATGAGAGTTTTGTATGCACTTATTTTGGAAGTGCAATGTGTTCTTTTTTTAATATATATTTTTTCAAATCTTTTAGGATCTCAGCAGCAAGGACATGAAGAGAGATTTGTACATAGTTGCCCATGTAATTCGAATAGGTACAGTATGATTTAATGCCTAAAATATATTTAATTAACAATATTTTTAAATGTATGTTGTAACTAAGTGACATTATAATGGTTTAACTAGTGAGAAAACTCAAATCATAGACCATACCTATCTACTGAGATTAATGTTCAGACCATATGTAGCTAAGTGTTATAAAGTTACCGATAACAGTGAGATTTCTTTTTATCAGTCTGAAACAAAATAGTTGATTAAACATCCCATTTGAGGGAGGAGGGAGGAACTAAAAAGGCTTTGTGTTTCATGTACCAAACTTTCAAATGAGGTCTTTTTAGTGACAATGTATGTATATAGCTAGTTTACAGGGCAGGACATCAGCATACCTGGCTGTTCACATGTAGTAAATCAGAGGCTGTTAGACAAATACATATAAATATGTGTTTGCTGCTGTAAGAGTCTGCAGTGCTTCCAAGCACCCACATTCAAGTTTAGGGGGATGTCTCTAAAACGTAAGAGCAGGAAAGCTGTCACACCTGTCAGGTGCTCTTTCTACCTCCTGACACCAAAAAGGAGCATTAGCAGCAGTACCTGCCTGCTGGAAGCCTATCAAGCTCGCAGCCCAACATTTCGCAGTGTACACTTGCTTCTTTCCAGGTTGTCTTGGCAGCTCACATAGAGTTATATGCAAAGGAGAGATCCAGATGCATAGCGCCTAGACCTGACCCTACCCAAGGAAGAAAGCCCTTACTTGGTAATTCATTTGACTAGTCACCTTTTATAGAGCAGGCTTCTCTGACTATTCACAGGCCAGTCTAGGCTTCATTTATTCTTTTTGAGATTTGCAATAGCAAGAATGGAAAGTGTTTATGATTGAAGATCAATTTGAAAAGTGTTTTATACAGTATAGCACAATGCTCAAAGTAGTTCATGGACAGCTAGATGAATTTTTTAACCCAGCAATGTGTTTAAGTGAAGTGACTATATGACTTTTGTTATGCGAACTAAATTACTAGAATCTTTCTTACATGGAAGGTGTTGGATAGAAAAAAGCTCTAGTTGAAAAGGATATCATTAGTAACAGGGAATTAAAGAGTTCTAAATTATGAATGAGTATATTTTTACTGAGAAATTGACAAGTTATACTTAGGTTAAATATTTATTTCAAATATTTAATCCTAGAAAGTTAACAACATATAATAGGAACAACATACAGTCTTTTCAGTTGTATTATTCTAAACAACTGAGTAGTGCTCTGTCTTTCATGTTTTTCAGGTTTTTGGTTAACTGAAAAATGGCTAGGTAGTGTTTGCCATGAAAGGTTATTTACACTATTTCCAGCCCATTCACTACTAACATCCATTACTAGCCACAGATACCTTTTCTGAAGTGCAAAAGATCTAAACAGCTTAGTGGAACCATAGTGTTGTCCTTAGTTGAACCATAGTGTGAACAACAATATGCCTTCTGAGTCACCAGTGTGTTAGAGGATTGGTTTTTCATTATCTGACTTCACTGTGTCATAAGGTGTCTAAAAGTTAGAATTATTCTGTATCACTTGATGGTAAATGAGGCTTGTGGAAAGATATGCTGTAGTTCAAGCTCAGATTTTTAACCTTGATGTAAGGAGTGTTGGACAAATTATTATGTGTAACGTTACAAGTTGACTTAGATTATTATAGTGATTTTTCTGGTCTTGGCATTTTTTTACTCTATTAAGAAACTGCTTTAACAATAGGAAGTTAATCATTGAACAGCTTCATACCTCAGAATTCTCGTTTATGCACTCCAAGACAAACATTATAAATGACACAAAATATAATACATTACCTTAAAGCAACTGTATAAAGTGAAAATTGGTGTAAATACCAGACTGCAATGAAAGGACCACAGTGAATCTCTGCGTGGATGCAGAGAGGTGAGTACAAGCTGTAGTCTTAGCTCATTCAACAGATGATTTGTAATCAGCCCAGCTGGATACAAATATGTGTCATGGAGCTGCAAATCAAAGATGGCCAGACATGACGCTGTTCACTTTGCCCTTGAGTGTTCTTGTAGCTAAATGAGGTGATGTGCCTTAACCAAAGTAGCCCAATGTGTCAGGTAGGTTCAATTGAACATCTGGATTTGAAACAGTATAGGAAGAAATAGAGTGAGAAGTTGTGGTGGATTGACCTTGGCTGGATGCCAGTTGCCCACCAAGCTGCTCTGTCTCTCCCCTCCTCAGCAGGACAGGGTGGGGGAGAAAATAAGGTCGAAGAAAACTTGTGAGTCATGATAAAGAAAGCTTAATAAAACAACGCAAAGCTCACATGCAGAAGCAAAGTGAAACAAAAGATTTATTATCTACTTCCCATCAGCAGGTGATGTCTAGCCATTTCCCAGGAAGCAGGGCTTCAGTATGTGTAGCGGTTACTCTGGAACACAAACATTGTAATAACATATGCCCCCTTCTTCCTCCTTTCTCTTAGCTTTTATTGCTGAACAGATGACATATGGTGTGGGATATCCCTTTGGTCTGTTGGGGTCAGCTGTACTGCCTATGTCCCCTCCCAAGATGTTGTCCACCCTCAGTCTACTGGGTGAGGCGGGGGAGTGCTGGAGAGACAGCCTTGATGCTGTGCGAGCACTGCGCAGCAGTAGCCAAAACACGGGTGTGTCATCAAGACCTTTGTAGCTACCAATACACAGCACGGCAGTGAGGGCTGTTGTGGGGGGGAATTAACTCCACCTCAGCCAGACCCGGTACAGAAGTACAGGAAAGACTTCAAGCTGTGGTTGAAACTTACTGTAGGTATGCATACTCAGAGGGGTAATAGAACAGAATAGACAGAATGGATGCATATGAATCTCTAATGTTATAAATTTCTGTTAATTTTTAGGTCGCATGCTGCTCAATGATTCAAAAAAAGGGCCTCCTCATTTACACTATCGCCGCCCCTATGGCTGTGCAGTATTGAGCATCATGGATGTACTTCAGTCAATCTCTGAAATAAAAGAAGAGAAGGATTTTGTTCTCAAAGTTTACACGTGAGTAACTCCTAGAAGGGAAAGAGTTAGGAAGAACGCTTCGTATATATTGGGTGATGAGATACTAAAGAGATATTAAATATCAAGGTCGTATAAACTGCATTTGCTGCTTTATCCTTCTCGCGAGGTAAACTCATGCTGTTGGCACTGGTTTTTGCTCCTTTATTATTCCAGAAGCTCACAGAATGTAATGACTATCATCACAGATGTTTCAGGTATGTGAAATGCTTCAGAAATTATTGAATATTGCCCAAATCTGTGTGACTTGGCAAAGCTGCACTTTTATTAATGTGATCTTTTAAAAATATGCTAATCTCAAAACCAAAGAAATAAGCTGTATTTTACCTGATGAAAGGAATAGTTACTCATGCCAAATCTCCTATTCCTTATCAGTCATGGTGACCAACAAAAGAAGTAGAAAGCAAGTGAATTCAACAGTGTATGACCAGAAACCTTAAAGCAAGTCAGCATTTTTAAAGCAAGAATCTTTTAGTTATTTGTGATTTTGAACTTTGAACTAACAAAGTCTTACTATGAAATGTGGTCTCACAGTTGTAATAAAAAGGCCACAGAGTGTCTGGAGACTGCAAGCAATATTTAAATCTCTTCTCAGTGAGGATAAATGCTGGCAAGATCTGCTTTGCAGATGGGCTGAGATACAGCTGACATTACTTTGCGGTCTGTGGCCACTATTCCAATTAATAAAATAATTTGGCGGGTTATAGAACTTTGTTATTCTTTGAGAAGTGCATTCAGCAACAGAAAATCTGACATTCAGGGGAAACTATAAATGAAAAAATGTCTTCTAGTGTTCACTGAAAGATTCTTGAATATCTCTTCATACATTAGAGAAGTCCAACGAAAGAGTGTCTCGGAGGCAGCTCTTCCATTCTTCTTTTGTCAACAGTTATGAAAACTGTAGCAAAAATGTCAAGTTATAGGGAAGAAGGTCTTCTTTCTTGTCTTTGTCAATAGAATCTGGATTATCTTGGCATTTTATCACCATTCAGTTTTAGTTTATCTCAAACCAGTGGTTTTTGGTTATGTAATTTAAGTTAATATTGGCCTTCTAGATAATGGTGTTAATATGTTGCAACTGCAGAATTTTTAATGTTACAGTAATGGAACGTGCTGAATATCAAATTTCTGTTTTGATGTCCTTTTAATGCATATTTAGCTTCTTATTCACTAAAAAATAGAAGAAAAAACTTGTTAAATACTGGACTTCTCCATTTGTCAGGGACAAATGAAATCATGGAGCCAGTTGGAGCAATCCAAAGTCCTAGTACTGTGATGAAAAAAATTGCAAGATAGCGAGCTTCCCTTTTCTTCCTCTTAATCTGAAGTGTTTTGTTAATATGGTTTCCCTTCACACCACCCAAAGTACCAGCTGTATCTGCCTAAATGTTTAAGTAGGTTTATACCAGCTGTTATTCTTCACATCTGTTTCCTCACACCCTTAGTTTTCAACATACACAAACAGCCATTACTGCCTTCCCAGAGAGGAGGTAGAACCCGTAACAGAATCCAACTCTATAATCACATGCTTGTAATTTTTTTTAATCAGTATTATCTTTCCCTTGGGTCACTATAAGTCTTGTACATCATTCTTTTCTAATACTGCTCTGTGAACCTCCAACAAAAATCTTCAGAAGGGAAAATGTATGTATCTAAACGGCACCAGCGTATCCCTTTTGCAGCTTTAATAGCTATTGGTCTTCCATGACAGAAAGTTTTCAGAGGTTTATCTGCTTGCATCTTCTCTTTGCACATTCTTTTAGCTAAAGGGTTACTTTGTAGACTAAAACTGAAATGACAGATTTTTGTCTGCTGTAAATTTAAAATTGTGTATGAATGCTTAAGTGATGCTGAACTGATTTTTCTCTACCTGCTGCTTTCGTTTTGATTATTGTTAAAATGCCTATGGCCAACCCAAAAACATCATAAAGATGAAATAAGTGTATTTGTATTTTTAAAGGATCGGTAAAAAGCATTCTTTTTATATGCTATCTGGCTAAAGCTTACAGCTGCCACAAATGAGGTAGTCAGCATACAGCCAGAAAAGGCTTTTCATGGGGAGAAGCTGGAAAAAAAATGAGAGACTGAAAGCCTAACAAAGGCTGAAACAAATATGTGGTCTTTCAGTGGAGTCTTTTGCTGGATTCACAAGAGAGAGTGCTTATGGAGGGGGGAAAAATCAATGTACCTCACCGTTTTTTCTCATCTTGCCACCTCATTGTTAAAGATTTATGTCTGAGAAACACTTCTTTCTCACAATCCAGATTTTCCTGTTTGTTAATCCCACAGTCATGTTATAATTTTACTAAGAGGATATAGTACCACAGGTCTAGTCATAAGCTCATTATGTAAAAGCACAAAGGTTTACTTTTATAATTCTTTTTAGTAATATACATGTAAAATATTTTAGAAGTGAGATGCAAACTAAATTCTTGACCCATTTTTTTCCGATCACTTCATTTAGTATTTGTATATAAATTTTAATCTTTATCTCATTGAATGTTACTCTCTGAGTCAATCTTCCCATTCCCCTAAAAACATCATGTATTTCTCTTTGATATTCTTTCAGTTTCACTTTTTCTCTTATTTTCTCTCAATACTTTATTTTTCTCTTTCTCCAGCACTAGCTCTTGAGATTCCTTTCTATTATTGAGGTATATTGCCTGAATGCCTTTTCCTTCTGATATTCAGTTGTTGCTATTTGCCCAGCTGAACAAGAGTGTACATTGCATTTCTGTCCCCATCTGTTTGACATCAGGGTCTGATGTAGTATGGCAAACATTCCAAATGATAAATTTACTGTAGAATCGGCCAACCTGAAAAGGTGATGGATGGCTCAGGAGAAAATTCTTGTTTAAATCTGTAATGTATGTTGTAATATATTTGGTATTTAGACAAGTAAAACGTTAATAAAGTGCATTACAAGCAAGTGTTTTCAGGCCAGCAATTCAAGCTTGGGAAGAATATTCTTCTTTGTGTTCAAGAAATATAAAGTGCAGCTTACATAGGTAGTTGGTACAAAACTAGCTTTAAGCTATCTTTACAGTCCGTTGATTTTGGGATAACTTCGTTCCAGGTTAATTTGCAGGCATAAGTCATTGGAGGCTGAAATCTACTGTAGCTTGCACTCCAGAGGCTGGTACAGCAACTAAAAAATTATCAGAGGTTAGAAATTTTCTGTAGTCTCAGCAGTGAGGATTGAAGATGGTATAGAATTTGTCCTATAGGTTATCTCTCTAAGGGTAATAGTATTTGCAGTAGGATAATGAATTTTAACATCTTGGCAATGTGAAGTTTGTTTTTTTATTTCCCAACAATTAAGCTGAACATTGATGATTGGCACAGAACACCACAATTATTGAAAGGGTTTTTGTACTCTTCATAAGTGTCTTGGCTCTGTTGTGTTTTGGTTTTGAGAGATTGTTCTGGGGAGTGCAAATATAGTCAATTTGCCATACTGTTAATTCTGGAAGGTCACTTCAGTGCTGACCTGTCTTGATTTACTGTGTAAATATCTGATCTTTCTTCCCAGAAAGGATACAGTAGTTACAGAAGATATGGAGTAGAGCATCTGAAATGTTTAGCAGCATGGAGTTGTATGAGAGAGATTGAGAACTCGGGGAACTTCAGCTTGAAGAGGGGAAAAGTGGGGTGGGAAGGGTTATGACCAAGCCTTAGAAAACCATGGTGGAGGGTAAACTGTTGTTTACTGAATACAACAGTATGAGAATGAAGGATGCTCAATGAAATTGGTAGGAGATGACATTAAAAAAGATGGAAGAATATACTACTTTATAAAGCAGGTAATCATCTGGGTTGTACTGCCACAGGATGTTGTGAAGATAGGCAGTATTAGCAGGTACAAAGAGAATTTGACAAGTTTATGAACACGTCCATAAACAGAGAAATGGGAACGGACAGGGATGTACGCCCTAATGTCCCTAGTCCAACAACCTCAGAGCACAGCAGTAGTACTACCTCCTATTGCCAGTGGGAAGGGGTTTTTTAATGTTCGTACATTCTTAACAATCAGCTGAGATACCTAAACCCACTCGAGTGAAAAGAGAAATGTTGAGATAGGAGGAGCTGAGATTTCAGGTGAGATAATCCCACTCTAACTGCACCAGATAACCTAGAAATGCAGGAATACAGCCTGATCAGTGTACTGATTAAATTTATACATTTGAATAGCACACTGGGAGGAAGTAACCGGGTGTTTTTCCTCCATTTTTCCTTTTTTACTGTCTGTACTTTGTGTTTAATTTATTCCAAATTGTCTATGTCCCTTTTGCTTTTGTACTAATCAACATTTGTGGGGGGTGTCAGTAAGTGTGCCATAACAGGCTTTGTGGGTTATCTCATCATTCTTGGCAGTATATGCTTTTGTAATACTGAAGCTGTACAAAATTACCAGCTACTATTTGTTCTAGATAGCCTTAATTCCTTTTGCCACACTATTCTTCAGTTACATAATGCAGCAGGAAAAAATAATCCCTACTGCCTTCACAGTAGCTTGTTCATATCTTACCCTGATTTTGCTGACATGTACTCTTGGAGGGAAACAAAAAAGGGAAAAAATGTCAATATGCTTGGGAGAAGTTTCATGAAGTGACTTATTTCTCAAGAGCCCTGTCTTGCTAGGAGCTCTGAAGACTTATAGTATTAGTTTCTGGGTTTTTGGGTTTTTTTACTTTTAAGAGTCAATAGGACAGAAGTTTAATTTAATTATTTAATTCAGTTGCACTTCAGGAGCAATAAGATCCACTATTGATGCTGAGTTAAAAATTGCTTAGTAGAGAATCTTTAAATCTTGTAGTTGTGATTTAAATAAATCACAAGTGAGTTTAAAAGTCAATTAGACTTGATCAACACTGTTTTTTTTCTTTTTTTTTTAAAACCAACAGCACTGTTTGTGGTAAAGGCTGCATTTTTAGTTTTCAATCAGTTTATGATACTAGTAAAATTGTCATTTCAGTTGTGCTTACACTAGTGTAAAGTACTTCTTAACATTCACTGTGTCCCTCCATGATGTGGTAATAAGCTATAGCACTTTTTTCCTGGTGTGATTCCATTCAAGCTCAGTGAGCTTCACAGGTTGGTTATACAGCTTTACATATACTAGTGTAAATAAAGTCCTGCAACTTTGATGTTAAGATAAATAAGAATCCTAATTCAGGTTGATAGGGACCTCTCTTATTCAACCCTCTCAGAGCAAGGCCAGCTGTGAGGTCAGACCAGGCTGCTCAGAGCTTCATCCAGTCATGTCTCAGTAACCTCCAGGGATGGAGACTGCACAGCCTCTCTGGACAACCTGTTCCAATCATGCTTGACTGTCCTCATGGGAAAGCTTATTCTAATACCCAGTCTGAGCCTTTCTTGTTTGTATTAATGGCTGTTGCTTTACATCAAGTCACTATGCACCACTGAATAATCTGACTGGCTCTTTTGTCTTAATAACTGCTTGTAGGTTTTGGAAGACTGCTCTTAATGTGCTCCCTCTTGCCTTGTCTTCTCCAGGCTGAAAAAGCCCAGGTCCCTCATCCTCTCCTGCTCCAACCATGTGCCCATTCACAGGACTTTCACCAGTTGTCTGTTTTGTATTGGAGAACCCAAAACTGAGCGCAGTATTCTAGATCCAGACCAACAACTACCAAGTAATATCTTTGCCCATCTGACAGTAGAAACATATAAACAAAAACTAGTTAAATATTGGCGCATTGTGTAAACAGTAGTTTACCAAAATATAGTTCTGAATATATCTTACCACTCGAGCAAATTTTCTGTAGTGGATAGAGACTATATCTTTGCTTTGTGAAAAGGTTTGGGAAGTTCACTGAAAGTAGCATAGGCTACTTTCAGGGGGAGTAAGATTTTGGGTTGAATAGAAGTTGCAGGATGAAAAAAGACCCTGAAGTATACAGATACATATAAAATATGATGTAACAATGTAGCTTAGTATGTATTTAGTAGGGATTTTTATTTTCCAAAATGGTAAGTTAGAAAAACACTTCAGTGGTTTCAAAATCAATGTGATGCCTACATTTTGGTCCCTACCATTGTCT
Organism: Athene cunicularia; assembly: GCF_003259725.1. NCBI lineage: Eukaryota > Metazoa > Chordata > Aves > Strigiformes > Strigidae > Athene > Athene cunicularia. The sequence goes on from NW_020799116.1 coordinate 19,021,402, forward strand.
TAACACCAGAGGCTTCTTGTCATTGAATATGTAAGTTAATACATAAACTCAATAAAAAGAGGCATTAGTTATTGTTTGCAAACAATGAAACTGAATATCTGCCTATATCTAGTGAGGGCCTGATTGTATAGGCAGGCCCAGAAGACCTCTAAAGGTGCTGGTGACACTGAATCCTGTGCTAAACACAACAGCCATAGTCACTTTCATTAAAAACACAGCTCACAAGAGAGAAGACTGTATGGCACATCTTTCATATAATAGCTTAATAAAGAGGGACCTAAATTAACTCTTTGCCTTTCTCCCTCCCTCAGTCTAATGTGTGTGTCTCATACAATGGGACAGTAGCCTATGGATTGAGAACATGGGGCTTGTTTCCTTGACTACTTTGGCAGTGCAATTCTTGCATTTTTGGCTTTGAATCCTAAACAGAAGTGTGGCAATTCTGACTCAGGTGCCCAAGATCTAGAAAGAAGTAAGCATCCAGGTGAGCTCTGGTTCTGTTTCCTGCTTTGCTGGTACTCTGCTCACGTAATGATTTGTTTTCTGGATTATCATTGAAAGGACTGTATTTCTTCATGACTAGAAAGGAAACTGAAACATCTGCTTCTGGTGCTCTCAGCCATCTCTATCACAATGTAATTTCCAAATACTGCAGCGTTCCTGATTTCTCCAGAATCTTGCCATCAGAGTAATGAGAATATCTGTAGAGCTACAGATATACAGTGATTTACAGAGGATTTTTTTTTTTTAAATGTTGCTCTACTTCAAAATATTTATACATAAGGCATGGAATGGAGCAGTAAGAGATGCTGAGTCTGACTTTCCACTACACAGTTAGACAGTGTGATTTTATTGCAATGGAATGGTGTCTTGCTGCAGTAGAGAGCATGGCCCATTCTCTGTTACAGTCATATCTTCTTGATGCCTTTATAATTCTCATTAACTTGTATTTTGAAGATAATATTTTCCAATTTGAGGAAACAGTCCTGAGGAAGGTTAAGAATGGAGGAGGGAATTGGAAGTTAGCTTAAAAAAAGCAAACAGAAGGAAACTCTCATGTAAGTGTGCAATGTCATGCAATTAGTCCAGTCTCTGAAATTGCTAAGGGCATTGGAATGGTGATGGGAGATGGTAAGAGCTGCTGAATTCAGTAGCCTGAGAGCTGAGGCTGCTGCAGCTCCATGCCCCTAGGTCCAGCCAGGCACAACGCCAAGCCTATATCCTGCACGTGAACGTACACACAATACATGCACATACAGCTGGCCACGTAGATCGCAGGCAGAAAGTATGCACTCATACAAACATGCACAGTACCAGAGGCCTCATCCTGTTTTGCTCTCTGGTTTATTAGGATACAGACTTGTTAGTAGAAAACATACATACATACATACATACTTACATACATATATGCACTACAAATCCCTCCTGTCCCTGGTTTGAGACACTCAGTTCAGGCACAGGGCATGGTCAGACAAGCCACTTATTTACATGTGAATGGGCCTTTTTATACCATTATCCCTCTGTTTCCTTACAATTCATATTATCTCTTGAACAATACCCAAATGCTCCTCCCCAGCATCCCGTAATGAGTTCTGCATGACCAAAGACAGTAACCCATTTTAGTCTTTAAAGGGATCCAGAGAGCCTTTCCAACTGACTCATCTTGCACCTGGACAATGCGCTGAACATCCTCCTGCAGCAGCCATTGTTCCCCTACCTGCCATTGTTCCTTTTCCCCTTTGTGTTCGAGATGAGCCTTTAACTGCATAACCTAACAGGAAAGGTAGATTTAGCAGGAAATACTTAGAACAGTTTTGTTTATAGGCGCTGCCATTAAGTGGTGATCTTGCTAAGATGTATATCCGGTGGGTTTGAATCTGATTGTTTGATCAAGGGCAGTGCAGCCAGATATCCTGCCTGAATATCGTTTGAACAAGATTATCATCCACACACCAAGTTGTTGAAACTGATATTAACAACTGAATTTTTCCTGGTGAAAAAAATATTGAGTGGAAATATGAGAAATCTGTTGAGAGGTATTTTCACTTCTATCCTAGAAATTTATTATTTACAGACGGTAATGTAACTGAACATTAAATATAACAGTATTTAGAAATGCTTATTAAAATTAGGTGTAGATGAATAAACAATTGTGAAATGCACCTTCAGAAAACAATATACATGCAGAAGCATACTTTACGTTGTTATATATTTTTATCCTACAGTTTGGGGGGATTGCATCATATTTCAAGGCATTCGGTAAAATATGTAGGTAAGCAAAAGTCATCTTGTAAATGCCCAAGATACTAAAGAAATCAGAGTTCCACTTAGTCTTTCAAATTTCATTTTTTGTTTTGTTAATTTAACTTTTTTCCCTAATTAAAACCAAAAATATATGGCAACACTTAATTTCTGTTTAACATTTGTTTTCTACAGGCACAGAATTCAAATAGGATGTCCCAGAGCTTTCTTTGTTCTATCATAATATGAAGAGTGAAACAATGGCTTTGATGACAGAAAAGTCACCACAGGCTCCATGGTGTCCATAAAAAGGAGATAACTATTAGGGAATGTTTTGTTTCCTTCCACTTTTAAAAATAAGAGTTATGTGGGATTTCCCTCATTCATCAACACCCCACAACCTTTCATGTTATCTCTACAGCAGAGTTGACTCTCCTGTCCTAAGGTGGTTCAGCAGAAAGCTTTTAACTTGAATTTAGTGTTCTTTTATTTTAGGTGTAACAATGAAAATGAATGGTGCCAGATCCATGAAAACATTATTCGCAAGTCCAGCACCAAATACACAGCACCGAGCTCAAACTACGGTAAATATCTACTTGTACATTTTTGTCATAGTAACAGCTGAAGATTTCCTTTAGGAAACTGCTACTTATAGCAGAGAAATTCAGTGAGAGGTGAGATGATGCATAGATTAATTTCTCTACTTGTGGTCATTAAAAAATTTAGCTCAAACTCATTCACGTTCAGTTTACAAGTGGAAATCTGTATTGTGTTGCCAATTTAACCAGGCATTTAAAAAAAACAAACACCTGGTACCTTTCCTTCTCAGATATGGCTGACAATAATAATAATTCAGCATGTTAAATTCCATTTATCATTTTATCTATACTATTATTTTTTCTCAAGAGAGATCTACAGCAGAGATAGCTAGTGGCCTGCTATACTATTCGTTTACTCTGTGAGTCTTCATTTATTGGCTGTTACTGAATGTATCTACACTTGTGAAAACTACTAGCCCATGGGAGGGTACAGCATAAGCAGCAATCGGCATTGGCAGAACTCCTTTAAAAGTTTTTTGTGACACTAGCTTAAGTTACTGCAACCAGACTTGCCTGCACAGAAAATAAAGAATTTGATCTTATTCATCAGAATTTCCCTGAGTAAAACTGTCTTCCTTTTCATCCTGTATTCCCTTGAAAATTCCAGGTACAACATATCTAAGGCTTGCTGTCCATCCATCCTTGTCAACAGAAGCAAAGCCAGGGGTTAAATTTGTCTAACATACTTGTCTGACTGTTCAGAAAACTGACTGTCCAGAAAATAAGTGGTGGTTTTGTACCTACAAATAAGTTATCAATAAGACTCTCTGCGATAATTTCGGTACTAAATGTTTCATGACATAGTTGAGGAGAATAACCATCTTGGCAGAGTTTTTGCCACCTTTCAAATCCATTTTTATTTTCCTAGCGAATGACAGATAAATATGGCAAGTAAATCTTGTCCTGTCCTTTTACCTCATTTAAAGATCTCAGTAGTTCACTAATTCAGAGATATTACTACTCCATTCCAAATGACCAGCCAATAGGGTACAGTTCTGCTTGGTTACAGCTCGTTTTGTGTTCATTACTGAATGCCTCATTCATTGGCATACTGATGTCTGAATACTGATACTGTCTTAATTGCACTTGTTTGCATATTGAGGTACTGTAGTGGAATACACAGTGCATGCTTTCATAGAAGATATTAAGCATAATAATAAGCAAATAAAGCAGCTTTCAGGTTTGGAATTTTATTACATGCAAAGCTGGTCTCCTTCCCTGCTGTTCCTCCTGTTACAGTTAAGGTCATCCACCACTTATCATTTAAACATCTTCCTGAATTGTTTATAAGTTTGAAAACTTGGACTGTTTGTCTTTATTTCCAATGCCAGGTGTCTGCCTACAATTATTTTTTTTTAAAGCTTGAACTTTTTTGAAGAGCAGAGAGAAAGGGAAACATCTAGCTTTCTTACCCTTGCCTTTGGCTTTTTAAAATAATTATTTGAAACATTTCATGAAGATCTGGTGCATCTCTGGAATAGGATGTTGAAACTTGGCAGAGGTATTGTCATGGTGGGAGGGACACTATTGCAGACTGACATGATTTAAGCATAAGTAATACAACTTGGGCCTCCTAGAACCTACTCTTACAGTGAGAAGATGCTCAGATCACAAGTGTGATTTTTCCCTGAAGAAAAGCTCTCTGGTTCTTTCTCTCCCCACCTTCCCAGGTCTTGTGTAAAATTAGTCTTTCAGATCTGCTGCAATGAATAGAAGAAAAACTGGAAGGATAGGCTGGGTAGAAAAGAGGACTGGAGAGTAGATTTACAAAACCTCTCGGAGAGAGCAAGAAGCTAGGCAGAAGGTTTTTGGGATGGAATATGTGGGAGTGTATCACATAAGTAATATATGCTGGAAAATCACATATTACCTCTAGTGACTGATTTTTATAGATAATAGTTGAATTAAGTTGTTATTTGTTAAGTACCAGGGGTATGGGGGGGTCTGAACTTCCAAATTTGCTCCAGTCCTTTATGCTGGAATTTTTTTTAATTTGAGGTAGGTTTTTTTAATAGCAAAAGGTGATATAAAATGAAAAATTGTCAGGACTGATTTCTAATGAACTTGTCTCCTGTGTTCTGTAATATGTTCTATAGCACATACACACGCTGATGTACACTCATACATCATATTCAGAGGGTTTGGATTTTTTCCATGGTTATAAAGCCTGTTTTCCCTGCAGTGCTTTGCAGCTCTCTTCTGCCTACTTAGCTGGACAGTTGCAAGTCTATGTTTTGGCAGCTTTTGAGTACATACATGCTGATTGCCCAGCTGGCTGGTTGGCCTTCCTTTTCCTTCATTTTAAGACTTTATGCTCTTTTTTTCATCCCAACTCGCAGTATTCATAAAACATACACAATCTTCACATTATCTAGATATCTACTTATTTGCCAAATTTGTCTGAAGCCAAACAGGCTTGAAAATTATTTCAAGGGAAAAGAGCAGAAAGTGAGTGGGAGGTACGTGATATTACTGGTTTCAATCCCCTAGTAACTTGTCTAACAAAGAGAGTGAAAAGAGATGATAGAAAGAACTATAGACTATCATCCACTGAATGAGATAAAGATTGAGAAAAATTATTATGTGAACGTAATTCACATTGATAGGTGAAGCTGTTAATGTATGCTTATCAGATGAGACTAAGCTTGCACGGTTGAGCTTAATCCTGTCATTTTCTGATCCCATAATGCTTGACTTTGTAACCTTACCAGTACATTATCCTCATTTTAGGGGTGTAGTATGCTATAAATTAAAAGCAACTAGAGAATGCAGTTGTCCTGAAGATTAACCGTGAAAGTACTCCTATTCGAGCTGTTCGGTTGATACACCAAACAAAAGGTTGCATTGAAAGAGCTGGTTGCTGAAGTCAGTTTGACCAGTTGGTACTCTTAAAACATGTTGAGATACTGAAGGGAATTTCATTAAAATCAACTTTTCTCTGTGAAGTAGTTAAAGAAACAAGTGGAACAGATATGCTTTGAGTTTTATTTTTTTGTGTATGGTATTGAACAGGATTAAAAGCACTTTAGAGACAGCATTGTGTGGTGTGTTACAACCTGCTCTGTGTGAGGAATAGAAATAATGCTAGGTACTTCACTGTAACTTGTGAGATCTCTGTGAAATTAAGTATTTTGATTTTTAAAAATGCTGTTTTAGTATAATGTTATGCTCTTAACTGATCCCTTAAAGCAGTTTCATTTCTTCCATTTCAGTTTTAAAGTACTCCAAGGGAGAAAAGAACTCTGTATTTATATATTTGTATTAAAATAACTGTGGAGCAACTGCATGCCTTCTATATACAGACATCTAATACTTAGGTCTGAAAAATGACCTTTTTTTTTTTTTTTCTAGGACTTATAATATCTCTTCAGCTTCTTCGTGGCGACATGGAGCAGATTCGAAGGGAAAACCCAATGATCTTTAACAGAGGGGTTTCTGTTACCAGGAAGCTGGGTTTTCCTGATGTTATAATGCCAGGTAAACATAACAGTTCTAATCTTAAAATATTGGACATTTTTTTCTCTCCTAGACAAGTGACACTGGGATGTGTGCTTTACTTGAAGATCAATAATAGAAGAGTTGTCTTATTTATCGGTAAATACCAATTCCAGATTCAGGGAGGCATGTTAAAACATTTTAATCGACAAACATTATAGTAATGTAAGATGTTAAATTCATAGGTATAGAAGGTGATCTGGAAAGATTCCTTTGATATTCCCCCCACCTCCTCCACCAATATGGGATATCCCTCATTGTATGCTAAGCATAGAGACATTTCTTTTAAAGTGCATGAAGCTTCATCTTTGCAATAGTCCAAAGCTGGAAAGAGAATTTCCACTTTGCCACCTCGATTTTTGGAGTTGTTATGATCCTTTTGTAACGGTTGGCGATACATGAGCCTGCAAATCTTGTCTGATTTTCCAGCTGGCCTTACAGAGCACCTAGTCCATGCAACTGCCCTCTTGGCTGAAGCATTGCTGTACTTCTGGAGCAGCAGCTTGAGATGATTCTTGCTTCAGCACAAGTTGAGGTAGCCACAGCACAGCCAAGAGTTCATTTAGGGAGGAAACCAGAATCTAGCCAGTCATGCAATCAATAGATATGAAACCTGGCATGATACTGTCTTGATTTTTACAGTGTAGTAAGAAATGGGCTTACTAATTATATTGCATGTGTAGCATTTGAAATGCTACCTCATTGCTCTGCATTATAACCAAGACCAAGGATGACTTTGCAGACATGGGAAATTTTATGAAAGCATAATGGGAAGAGTATTAGATTTTATTACTTGAAAGACTGCACTGACATAACAGTATGGAAAGCAGTTGTAGCCTCATTATGGTGGCTCTTCAGGAAGCAAAATAAAAATAGGGAGTAGGTGGGAAGAATTTCTAGAAATCAAAGTAAAGGGATTCAAAACAGTATGTTTTATTTACTAATGAACTTGAAAATAATAGAGCGGCAGAGGATGTGAGCTATAAAGCCAATTATTAATTTTAGGTTTTAGTGACTTTATAGCAGTTCCAGTCTTTACCCAGAGCAATCAAATGGAGAAAAGATTAACTATTGCATGTCGATATGCAGATACAGCTTCTGCAAGGTGATCTGCTGTAAGTGAGATCACAGCAGGATGTGTCAGCTGGAATAGCTAGATCACAGCTAGAAAAGTCAACATCAAAACCAGCATTTACATTCCTGTAAGTGAATTGTTCTGCAAGCATTGCTTTATCCTCCACTTCTATGTATAGAGATGTCCCTCAGGTACTTCAGACCACTGAATTTTAACAAGCTTGAGGAATAGCTCTATGGCCTCACTGTTCCCCTTAATTGTTTTTTCATTTTCTGGACCCTAACCTCTTTCTACAAGTGGCATAGTGGGCTGTCTTCCCTGTACTTTTGCTATTTTGGGCAATGCTTTTGTCCAGGACTTGAATAAGCAGGTTAGCAGTCTTCAAGCGAAAAGTGCTCCTACCCTAAACTTTAAAAATTCTCTATTCATTGCAGCTAATTAAAATATCCAAACTTGCTTTCTCTGTGTAATGAAGAACTCTAGCAAAAATACTGCCTTAATGCAAAAATTGTCTTCCAAATCTTAAGTATGTTTTTATGATCTTTTATGATGTCATACTTAACATCTTAAGTATGTTTTTGTGATATTCAGCCTAGAGACCTTGGACATTTAAGTAAATTAAAACCAGATTCCACAGCATATATTTTGCAACACTCCCATTGCAAGGCTCACTATACAGGTACAGCTGTGATCCCTCCAGCTCTGCTCCACCCCTCAGTTTTTCAAATGGTTTTCTTCAAAAGACCACATTTGCTTGTTGATTTCATGTTTATGGGAACCACGATTGTTGGAGAAAACACAGGGATTTAAACATGATAATCTGTTTGGATTTGGGCTCATATTTATATATATATA
>NW_020799116.1:19029716-19122141 GCF_003259725.1 Athene cunicularia
ATATATATATATATATATATATATATATATATATATATATATATATACTCAAAATATTGATACAAACAAATATGTGAAAGGACCTCCAATCTGCTAGTAAATGCTTGCTGCCTCTCTAGAGGTGCTGAACACCAAGAACTTCTTGGTTCAAAGGGAGCTAGAGGTCTGCACAGAGAGAATTTAGATGCAGAGCTTTAGGAATTTGTATTTGGATAAAGCCCAGACAAAACAAAACCACTTACATTTGTGGAGAAAGGCAGTTTGTAAATGTCTCTAAATACCAGGTAAGAAAAGGAAGGCAGCCAGTGTGAACAGATTTTCACTGTAATGATAAATTAGGACATTGTCAGAGTAGAGATGAGATGTGGAGAGACGTAGCCATGAATGGTGCTCTAAACAAAAATTTTCTTTTTCCTGAGTGTTCTCTAGGATAATGAAATCTCTGAAAAAATTAAGAGATTAAAATGTAACTTCACTGATGCAGCGAACAGTGTTCATTCTAATTATTTACAATTTTTTTTGAAATAAAAATATGTTTGACGTTATTCAAGTGACAGCAGATATTTGCCTGTTGTTTGCTTTTAAAACAGTAGATCAAACTGAGCTTTGAGTTTCCCTGATGTCCAGGGTAGAATGTTTTGGTGGAGTAAGTAATCTTTCAGGTGGATTAGCCAAGCTAGGTGAACAAGGATTGCATATCAGATTACTTTGTGCTTATGTTGTTAAAGCCAGAGTCAAACTTACCTTCTTAGCTTTACTAGTATTGTCTGAAGATAGAAAATATTTCAGGCTGGGGGTAGAAAAAAAACACCAAAGAAACAACAATCAAAAACCGCAACCAAACAGAAAACCAGCCCTGTCATGCACGTTAGAAGTTCTCAACCATGTCTGCTGCTTTAATTGTCTTTGTCGAACTACCTTTTCCTTGCTTTGCTTCAGAACTTTTTCTTTCTCATTAAGATAGGGTTTCTTCTTTCAGAAAAGAGCATAAAAAGTTCATGATGTATTTTGCAAGTGGATGCAGTTTTTCAAGGCAGTATGGTCTGAAAATGTTTTTTATTAATAAATTAATAAAGGGTACATCACCTAGCATGGTTAAAATATGCAGTGATCATTCTGCTGAACCAAGAAATCGATTTTTAAAAGGTAAATAGTTGTAGAATTTCAAATTAATCTTCTTGGTCATAGGTTTTAATGTTTTCTTTTTTAATAGGAAATCCTTTCACATGTACACATGGATTATTCAGTATAATTCTATAGCTGTGACTTCTCACAGTTTTCCTATCCCATTTTGTTTTCTAAACAGTAGCATTAATTCTTGTACCAAGCCCTCTTTTCCCTCCCTCAGATACGAGCAACATAAGTGGTAGCTGGTCATCATTAAGAAATAAAGTGAAACTGGTCTTTATGTGCTTATGTCTTGCATGGTTATGCAGAACAAGACTAATATCCTACAGAATAACCATGCCTGTCTTAATTTCTAAAGATGAAATGTTCTTTGTTTCCTGCTGTGTTGTGATCTGAGAAGAGCATCATAAAGACTTTAATTATCTTTTTTTGTCCCAATCAGAAGGGATTCAGTCAAACCAACCTCATGTATGGTGGGGTTTTGTTCATTTGTACTTTGTTTTTTTTCTTTTCTAAACTGGTACTGGGTTTAAGACCGTCCATCTGATCCTGCCAATTTTACCTCTCCCCAGAGATAAAAGCAATGAGGCATGTGCTGCTTGCCTTTTGGATTGCAACTTTATTTGTATACAGAACTTGCTGATCAGAAATCTATTGCATAGGCATGGCGTTTGTCAGTTCCCCAAAGGACATCCCCTCCCTTCCCCATGTGCTGATAAGTATTCTGTCTTTTACTTTGATCCTCTGATGAAAAGTGCATGCTTCATCTTCTACTTGTGAGTGATGTTTCTTTCTCTTTTTTCTCTCTCCTTAATTTCCTGGCTTCTCTCCCTTTCTTCCCTTTATTCTTTCCTCTTTCTTTCTGATGCAGAGATGAAGATAGTTGGGTGTAAGTTTCTGCTTTTCTGTGTAATGTCTGCTTATTGCTTGCTTTTTCCCATTTTCATATCTTTCATGGAATGTTGGGGATTGATAAAGATAGCAAATCATGACACCATAGGAAAACTTTGGCAACAGAGAGGCATAGACTTTGTCGTATCAGTGTCCCTTCATACCACAGTGTTTCACACAAATTTAGTAGCTATGACAGGTGAATCAGTAGCAGGTGAGAAACATCTCAGCATCTGTTCTGTCAGTGAGCACGAAGTCATGGAAAAAATACATTAAGAAACGAATGTGGCAAAATCCATCAACTATTCTCAGAATGTTCATGGCAAGAGAGTCAATGAGACTAAAAGACATAATTATGTAATAATTATTCCCCAAAAGGGTTTACAAGAAGAATAAAAACCACTTTTGTCATTAATAAACTTTCAGAAATAGAAAGTTAAAATACTAAGATGGAGGAGATGAGAAAAAAAAATGTTAAAAATCACTCACCAATACTCAAGGGAAACTCTTTCAGGGAAATAATTTAATTTAAAAAGACCATTCTATAAATTCTTTTCTAGACATCGAAGTCAAACAATGAATACCAAATAATCTGGAAGATTTTGTTTGTTCCTTTTCCTTGAAACAATTGAGTGTTCTGTTCAATGAAAACTAGAGGAACACAGAGTTAAACTTGCGTAACGTTCTCTTCATAGAAGAAAAATAAAGTTAATTTAATTTGCCATACAGGCAGTAGATAAAAACTCTGTTTCCTCTTGCTGCTGTAATATTATTCACAATAACGTTAACAGTTGCATACATGAACTATTTCAAGAATATAGGCCTTAAAATTAGTGAGTAACTGGTAAGGGGGCAGAAAAATAAGATGCTGAAATGGATCTAATATGATTCCCAGAGACTGTCTGACCATACCAGGCTTCTTAATTTTAACAGGCAAGTAGTAATACAGTGTGCAGTACAGCAGAGTGTTACACCAGTGTCAAAGGTGACTTTGCTATTAAAGCAAGGGAAAATGATGCAGTATGAGGCCTGGCACTCTGAATCTTTTGCGATGTAACTGAGAACAAGTCCATGATGGTCAGCCAGAAGGCCAGAGAGCATCTGAGACACTTCCCATAAATTGCACTTTATCGTTTTTTTCGTTTAGTCCATTTATTTTGAAAAAATACATGGTGATCACAAAGCTGATTGTGGGCCTCCTTCTGTTAACCTCTTCTGTGTTGAAATTACTGCACTTCAGAAGTGGTTGCATGTTTTTTATTTGGAGAAAGTTACAACTTAAAGTAAAGGTTTAGTATGCTGTTTTGAGATCAGGATCCAAGTACTGGCACTCTGCTCTTGTGCAGTGGCCTCCAAAGCTACTGCAGAGAAGAGCTGCCCGTCAAGGGAATGTCTGAATTAGTATGGTACTCTTGGCCAGAAAGAGGAGCAGTTACCACTGTAAAGACCTAGAGCAAATAGAGCCAATGCACATTATAACGGTATCTGTGAATGTAAGTATTCTATGTTTTATAGTTTGTCTCAAAAAGTTTAGTTACTTGCTGGGGCCCATCACTACAAAAAGGACATTAAATTACTCAAGCGTGTCCAGAAAAGGGCAACGAAGCTGGTGCAGGGTCTGGAGCACAGGTCGTACAAGGAGCGGCTGAGGGAACTGGGGAGGGGTTAGTCTGGAAAAGAGGAGGCTGAGGGGAGACCTCATCGCCCTCTACAGCTCCCTGAGAGGAGGGTGAGGATGGGGATGAGTCTCTTTAACCAAGTAACAAGCAGTAAGACAAGAGGAAATGGCCTCAAGATGGGCCAGGGAAGATTCAGACTGGCTCTTAGGAAGTATTTCTTTGCAGAAGGGGTTGTTGGGCGTTGGAATGGGCTGCCCAGGGCAGTGGTGGAGTCCCCATCCCTGCAGGGGTTGAAGAGTCAGGTTGAGCCAGCGCTGAGGGATCTGGTGGAGTTGGGAACGGTCAGGGTGAGGGTCATGGTTGGACTGGAGGAGCTTCAAGGGCTTTTCCAACCAAGATGATTCTTCGTGATTCTGGTTTAAATTGCAGTAACTTCATTGCAGTCAGTGTGGTGATGCCGATTTACTCTAGTTCTGGGGATGTTCTTTATATATAGGACATAAATGTGTGGGTTTGTGTTTTCTTCGTAAGCCATCGTGGAAGATACTGAGTGTCCTTCACGCCTGGGAGGTTACTGGCATTCTTCTGTAAATGCTAGTATTTTCAAAAAGATGCTAAACCCAGTGATGCTAGAGAGTGGAGTAGACAGAATATCACAGTGTTGGGCCCTAAGTAAATAAATTCGACAAATACAGACAGAAATACTGATTTTTATAGATAGTTTGGTTTTTATATCCTTGGCTGCTTAAATTGTAGAAGACTTTCAGTTTAAAAAAATCTAGTGAGGATTTTCTGCATAAATACAGTTATTTTACTAGGTTACTGGAAACTAGGCCTGCACATCCTGAATGTTGTGAGCTGCCACTTTTCCCCAGTTTACAGGGATATGTTACATGCCCTTTACAGGTTCACAAAGTCATAGAACATTGACCTCTTAGAAAACAAGTTTGCTAGAATCAAAATGTCAGAGATTTCTTTGCCTCTTTCTCCTGTAGGAATTTATGTGAATTATGTAACCTTTTTTTGACACAGTATTCACCTGTATAAAACAGGGACTATTCCTGTCCTCACTGTACAAAATCTTTTAGGATCCCTTAATAAAAAATGTGTCTGATTCGATGCAGATCGTTTCTCTAAATCGTTACAACATTCCAGTTCAAGTAACTGGTTAGTCTTCTAGTGAAAACCTACCATACTTATCAGGATAAATGTTCTACTTATTCTAATCGATACTAGACAATTATTGGCCATTGATGTTATGTTAGTAAGCCTTGAAAATGATAAGTAAGTATTTGGAAATATTCCAGTACATTTCTGTATATTGTAAACACAAAATCAATATGGCTTGTGTAGCCTTTTTTCACCACTCCTAAAATAGTTTCAGGTGATAATGAGAAAGAATTTCATTTAAATATAAGCAAACCCCCCAAAGCTATAATTTATGATTTATAATTTAAACAATTGTACATTTGACATAAGGTTTTGTAAATAGGTTAAAACAAACAAAACAAAACCCTCATAAAGGTGAAGGCAGGGTAAAGGAAGAGCTGCATAACACATCAGAAATAATTTGGTTTTTTATTATTGTGAAAAATACTGTAAGACATTTCATCAAGATTAGTAACTTCATATGTTAGAACTGCACATATTTTATGCTGAAAAGCAGTTTACATTTTGTTTTAAATTGAAAACAATTGTAGGGAGATGGGCTTTGAAACAAATACCATTCTGAAAACTCTCATTAGTTTTTGGTTTTCAGTTCATCCTTGACAGACGTCTAACAGAGAGACCTCAGCTTAAAATGTCATCTGCAGGTTTTAGTCTATAAATACTTTGACCCACTAGCCTTCTAGCACTTTTTTATTCCTGTACTAATGATAGGAGGCCACAGCTAACCCAGTTTTATAATCTGCACTGCTCTATTTGTGAAGATGTAAGGCCTGAGTGATCCAACTTGGAGTAGTACACTGTTTTTCGCTCAAAATGCAAGAGTTACTGTCACTTTGGAGCCAGTACTGTTTGTACAGTAGTTTGCCACACATTTTTTTTTTTTTTTTTTTTTTAAAATACTGGAATTAAATATGGAAAAAGCTCTATCTGCCAAGATTTTTTTACTTGATATGTAACTGTCATTCTGTGTTAGAGCTGACAAGGATCACTTCTTGATCATACTGATCACACTTTTTGTTTAGTCACACACAAGCTGCACTGTGCTATCTGTTAGTGCACTTGTGTGGTGGTGTGCAGAATGTTTTCTTTAGCCTTGCAATTTGCATACTCAAAATTTTTAATAAACTCCTCTGTGTTCAAGCATTTGCTCTACTTTCTGTGCAGCCCATTAATGCATCTGAGCTCAAACCCCTCAAAACCAGTAGCAGTTGGAGGAAAAAAAATGGCTTGTGAGGGCTCAGCAAGAGATGTAGTTAACCAATATGTTGGGAAAAGGAGATAGTTCTTTGTAGTAACGTTATTTTCACTGAAATAAACAGAAGTGTGTGAGTTTGTAGTTTAAACTCCAGATTTTCAAGAAACTGATGGGCTCCATACCTGATAGTTAAATGATTTTTGTCTTTGCTAGATATGTTTACTTTCCTACTTTTACTATATGTAATGACCTTTTCTATTTTTATGATTCAATAGACTGTATTTTTATAACAGAAGGTACGCCATTGTACTTCACTAAAATACTCTTTTCCTTCTTTTTTTATTCATTTTGATGCAAATCCACTGTTTTTTAGATTCCTCTACTCCCTACCCCAAAGGCATTTTTTTAATTAGTGCAGTAATATTTCTCCTGTTAAGCTTAATGGAAGATAAGATGCTATATGTAACCAAGTGCTGCCTTTAATTTAGGCTGGAAAATTCTTTGCAATCTGACATTGGACTTTGTGTAGCCAGACTCTTTTCCAGAAAAGAGGTCATAAATAGGAAGCTTCAAAATGCTAATTATAGTGAGTACAATTAATTTCTATTAAGTTATAGCATACAAATTTAAACTTTGGTCCTCACTGTGCAAACTGCTAAGAAAAAAAGGACAGAGTCTGTTAAGCAGGAGAATTTTCAAAACAAAAGTCCCTACTTAAATTATCTTTTGTGAAGAGATTTGTATTTCCTTGATATTCCTATAGTCAATATAAAGGTAGCTGAGCTTGATTTTGAACAGCAAGAGAAATGCACAGATAATTTTCTCTGTTGTTGTGGACTGTGAAGTTTTGCATTTGATGACTATTCTTTGATGAGAAAAAACAGATCAAGTATTTGAGGTCTTTCACCAGCCTCTTGCTGTCTTCTTTTCCCCATTAATGAACCATAGCATTTTCAGACCTCTAACTGAGGCATTTCAAGCAGTCAGCTCTGTGTGAATCCACAGTGAGAGATAGTTTGATGGAAAAAGGAGGACATTTTGCATACAGATTCCCATTCATAGAGAGTTCCTAGCAAAAAGCACTGAATGTCAGCTACAGACCTGTATTTTCCATGCTTAAAAAGTTGTCCTTATCTCCAGAAATAAAAATGAAAGTAAAGGCAGGACTGAAAGCTTCTATTGTTTGTCCATACAGTAGATTAAGAAACAAATTCTGTGGGGTTGTAGACTTGAAGAAGAATTTGAAGTGCTTCTTTGAAAGACACAAAAGGATATCCCTCACTGCCTGAAAGCAAATGCTGCCTATTTCTTTGTGCTTCTGATTAATAAACAGATTTAACTGCATCAGTTTCTCCAAGTGGAAGAAATCAGACATTCAAGGAGTCTCTGCTTTGCTGGATAGCTATTCCATTACTTGAGGCTGCTTAACAAAATACTTGCCTTGAAAAAGTTTAAATTTTTATTTTAATTTTTTGTATTTTTATATATTGCCTTTCAGTATGATTGCCTTTTCGGCAAGTAAATAAAAAGAAGTGGTAAGTGAACCATCATGAAATGGTGACAGTAACTAAATCTTACAGAAAAATAGGTGCTACCTGCTATCCTTTTGGTGCACACTTTACAATTGACTGCATTGTTTTAAAAAAAAAAAAAAAAAAAAAAAAAAAAAAAGTGAGCTAGAATCTGTGAAATTCAGGATAACAAGATGCTGAGATAGATGCTAGAATTTCTATTTCTGAATATAGTCATTTGCTCTGAAAGCTCTTGAAAATGAGGTAGTGAGAAATTGGCAAGTAGCCATACTGCCCGCTTTCTTATATCCATGCATATGGATAGCAGAGGCTAGCCAGAAATCTAGAAAAAAAAAAATCATTTATAATTCCTTCTTAATCCATCTGAACTGAATTACAATCAGGTTTCCAGAAAGACTGCTTTTGTTTTGTTGTTATGAGAAAAAGAGATTATGAAAAATATGGAAAATGCTTAAAGAGCTAACTAACATAGTTTTCTGCTAATCGTCAGAAAAATATTTATTTTGCTTAAAATATATTGAGAATAGGAGGTCTGATGTTAATGATGTTTTGTTAGGCTTACCCTGATACTTCCAAATCAGGTAACTAGACAAATTAGTAGAAGGTCTTTTTTCCTTTTTCCGCTTACACAATAAAAGCAAGTATTGATTCTGAGTTCACCTTTAATAAAAGCATTACTAACAATGGTCTGATTTTATGCACTGATATTAAAATGTTCATCTTTATTAACAATTAACTTGCTGCTTGGAATGATTTGGGCATCAGCCATAGTCTTGCAGAACACAGAAAAGAATTTGCAGAATTGAGCACCGAGTCTTCCATGTTGAGTTTAAGCCTGTGACTCCACTCTTTTACTGTAGGTGATATACGCAATGACTTATACCTGACATTAGAAAAGGGAGACTTTGAAAGAGGGGGGAAAAGCGTGCAGAAGAACATTGAAGTGACCATGTATGTGCTCTATGCAGATGGAGAAATCTTGAAGGTAAGTGTTTATTTCCTCTGAGCTTCAGGTGCCATCTGCTTGCTCCATGGACATGTTCTCTTATTTTGTTGTCTCTGATGCAAGGAAGGTGCTAAACTAAAACTAGCTCCTTTTTTTGAGCTACATTTTTAAACCATATATTATGATGAAGAAAGTGGTCAGTTATAAATTTGAAAGAACTTGGAACACTTCCCCTATATAGGAATAGGGGACTTGGAGAAAATACTCATAAACTGAAAAGCTTAAGTAATTTCAAAATGTGATGTCAGTGGCTGTAGTAAAAATAAAATTTAGAGTAACTGTAGTCAGAAAGAACTGAAGAGTATATGACATATCTAAAATTAAATAATGTGTGTCGTACAACATGATGAAATGTGATTACAAGAGAGACTTTTAAATCTGTGTTGTTGCAGTAATGGTACTGAATGTAATTTTGGAAAATAATTTTGAATAGTCTTATTTCCAAGATCTTGGCTTTCACCGTGGGATGGCTCCATTCCAGCTGTGAGTGGTGATGTTTAATGATATTTTTTTTTTTTATTTCCTCTGTTATTGCTTTTAGTATTATTGGAAGAGAAGAACGTAGATAAGTCAGCTTTCTGTGGAGTGGGAGGGCTTGAGGATAGGGAAGTAAACAGAAAAGTATTTTGACATAAACATCTATCAGAAATGGAGAAATGGCTGCCATTAATCATAACTTCCCCCTACCTTTTTTTACCCCCATAACAATAAAATAGCCTTGGTAGCCATTACTGTAGAAGAGTCTAAACGTCAAAGTGCTCGTGTACCAAACTCATTGCCACAGTCTGTTTTTTTTTAATTGAAAGGAGAACTTTCTCTTTATTACTCCAATTGCTTGTGATTTCATTAACGGTAAAGTCTGTCTCTTGTAAGGAACTGATTTGTGCTCATAGCCATTGCAGGGAGATCACGATCCTTTTCTGTTTAATTGCATTAGACATACCTTTCAAATTGAATGACATATTTTTAATCATCACTTTATTTCACAGCAGTCTGCCAAAGACCAGTGTAGGTCTTTACCTTCCAAACTGCAATATCAGCATCTTCAGATGCTAACGTACATAACAGTAGCTAATTATACTGTAACTGTACCTAATGATTAAGTATTAAAGCCATATAATTTCTGGATGTTATCAGTCTGAACTTCTGTGGTTTTGGTTGGAATGGTCATTCACAGAACTAATTTATTCTTTTTCTTACCCTTGTGTGTTATTACTACTGTAACTTTCACGGCTTTACATGGGATAGTGGGCCAGATACGGTACAAACAAAGAACAGTGAAAGGCGGTCAATCCGATTAGAAAAAATTCAGGTGAACATTTGTCATAAAGGAGAGACTTTAGATAGAAAGGATCTTTTGTATTTTTAAAATATAAACCACATAATTAAAAGAAAATCTTTATACTAGTTTTTGTATTATTGCTCCTCTGTATAGTTGCAGTCAAAGCAACAAAGATAGTTCGTTTATGTCAGGGAGACCTTTGGTTCATGACGTCTACTGATGCCTAAGATCCATTGTATATCAAGCATGCAGACACTAGAATTTTTCTATGTAGGAAATACTCAAGGGTACAAGCTAGCGTATCTACTGAAAAATATGTAAAAGGGACAGTAGGACAGTAGAAGTTGAACTCTGCTTCCCTTTAATTTGAACTCCCTCTCACTCCGTAGGTACGTTTGTGTTGTCTCTTAACTGCAGAATAGAGCTAGAAAAATAACATGAAACTGAGTATCAGTTGAACTGAATATAGAGACAGTTCAAAAGTGCTAAATGAGAGTTTGAACAATCACATGTACATAAGAGAAAGATGCAGCTACTCAGAGTTAAGTTTGCAAATTAATCATGTCTCCTCTTTTTTCATCACTGTCGTAGTTTCTACGTGATTTAAAAATTCTGCAAATTCATGTACCAAGGTTAAAGAAAATGAGACTGCCATCTGGAATTACTTCTAACTTAGGGCATTATGTTACCATTCAATGGCAATATCCTTGTCCTTGTAGAAGACAACTGGCACTTAAGTGTATAGGACTGCTCCAAGCCTATAGAAATGCCCTGAAAATCGTAAGGATTCAAATTCTTAAACTGTAGATTTCCAGTTTGTCTCCACTTTCAGAGTGCAGATTTTGGTTGTAAAATAGAGGCAAAGTTTGTGCTTAAAATCTTCCCATGCTTCAGTTGAACAGCCCTGAGAACAAATTGCTCCATCAGTTCTAACCATCCTGCTTGTGCGCAGTGGGTTTTGGGAAGTCTGGGTATCCATTTGTCTAAAATTTAATACATGTCGTTTAGTCTGGATTATTTTAGTATGCCACTAAATGGATACTGGTTTATCTTTTATATTAAGAATTTAGTTTAAAACCCTAGATGGCTTGTTTTGTCACTGCAGCTATCTGGTTTATGTAACCTTCGGTATGGACACCAGAGCAGTGTGTGATGATGACCTGCCATATTCTATTAGGAGGCAGCTGGTTTCACCCAAAGACAGAATATAATTTAATTCCTAGATGAAGCATCTGTAAAGAGACTGCTAGGTCAGGACTTTAATTTCAGTCATTCAGAATAATCTCAAAGAAAATACTGAGGACTGCAACAAGAGGAGTCTTTTTAATATAAATGTTAAGAACGAGGTGTGTGTTGGATAGGGCTTGGTGCAGTACTGATGAAGGGAATTGCTTTGTTTGGGTTCCCTGTTCCCTGAATGATCACTCGTGTGACCCAAGATTACTTCCACAGTCAATTGTAGCTATTTTTTCTTCTATTTTATTTGTCTAATTAATTTAATAACTTTCTGTAGGTGATATAGAAGAGAAGCTAATAAAAAACTGCAATTCGAGCTTACAGTGGTATGGGCAGAAGACTGAAAGTTCAGTCATTGACCTCAAAGCACTACTGTTCTTGGTGGCAATTCCCTTTACTGTTGCTGACCTATGGCCTTTCCAAACGAGAAAGTGTGTGCTGAGTTACATGGTACAGTGGGGTAACTGCCACAGAATTTTCATCTGATATTAGAATAAAATCTCTAAAACTTTTCCTGACCAGCACCACAATCCAAATCTGAATTCTATCTTTATGAAGACTTCATCAGCCATACACAGCATTAATGAGAATATTCTGTGTCTCAAATCCGTATTGCTGTTGCGTATATCTTGGTCCAGAAATAGCCCTTTTGAAAGCGCTGAAATTATTCCCAAAACACAGTGCTGTTCAAAATGAAAATGAGCATTCGTTTTCAAAAAGGTTGTACTCAATTGTTAATATCTTTCAATATAGTCTGAAAAATAAAAAACATTGACACATTTCTCAATTATTCTTCTTTCTGTTCCAGTAGCAGAAATCTTACTAATTACAGGGCATACCTTAAACAATAAAATTATTATCTGATACTTTTTCTAGTTTAGCTTCCCTGACTTGTCTCTGCCCTCTAATTCACCTACATATTTGATTCTCATGGTAACTAAGTGTATGGAGACTTGTTTCATGTTTATATTTGCAGATCAAATTCAGAAGTAAATATTAAACAATCCTTTCTCCTCAGACTATAGGTTGTAGTATAAATGCTTAATACTTAATTTCTATAAATTAAGTTGACAACCAGAAGGAAAGACTCTTCACCTATTCATTTATTTAAAGTTTCTATCATGAAACAACATTCAAAGACTGGCCATTTGTATGCCAAGGCAGGTAATTTTTTGATGCATCACAAAAATGCTCACATTAAAATTCGAATTTTTACTGTACCTTTTAGAAGAAATGCAAATATTATTTTACTTTCTCCTAAGAACAATGCAGAATGAGGTCTTGGAATTGCTGTGTTCAAGTGCAAGTCACTCATTACAGAATGTAACTGGGATATTACAGGCATTATGATTTTTAGTACTGCCACCACTACTCCCACTCCAACCTGTTAATATCTGCAACAGTTAATTCTTGTTACTGTCTAAAAAAATTCACCTTTATGCTGGGATTGTGGCACACGCAGTATGGTTACTAAGACTTTGTTGAGAGGATTGAGTTTTGTCTCAATGCTACAGTCACACAGTTTGGATTAGGACCTTTGCAATGAATCTCCATTCAAGGAGGCTTTCTTGCGTTGAATCCCAAAATTCTAGAGACCTTTTCTTTATTTTTTGGGCTCCTTGACAAATTCTTAGCTGTTTCAAAGCCATAAGAATATTACTACAGGCGGAACTAACTGGCTCTGGATAATGGAATATGGTTGACTTGATAGTCCCTTCATTACATACAAAAATATCAAATTAACATTGTCAGTATTTTCTTGGGATAGAAATTAGAGATGCCTTGGGGAAATGACCAGTAGTTGTTTTTGTCATTATGCTGGTCCATTTGAGGTGCTTTTATGTCAGAATTTATATTGCATGTGTCGTTCTGGGTCTCCTTAGCTTCTGTTTCTTCCTGGATTCGTTATCCTTAGAGATGCTAAAACTGAAGAATCACTAAGTTTCTTTTCTCTGCATGCTGTTATAAGATATCATACCTTTTGGACCACTTTGTAAGTGCTAGGTTCTAGAACATGTGTTAGTGCTTATATTGCTTTCTATGCCTTCATTACAAAGGAACTTTTACTATCCTTATTTCAGGACTTCAGCATTTCTCCTAACTTCCTTTGCTCATGTTCTGACTAAGTATTTCTATATTTCCTGAATAATACCAATGTTTTTTTAATCTGTGTTTTGAGAATACATAGATGGGGCAAGAGCTCTTGAGCTTTTTATATATAAAAGCAAAAATTTAAATCCCATTATATTTTTAGGTGATGACTTTTCAGTAGAAATTGTTTTCTTACCAGTAATGAAGTAACTTGATCAGAATTTTCTGGGATACTCAGTGAGGCAGGATAGTTGTAGTTCCGAAAGACCAACATTTTTAAGAATTTGAAAAGCTCAGGTATCACAGATACTGAAGCAGAAATTGATTAAATGATATTTTCAGGAAAGTCTAATCTAATTATGGTCCTATTAGGTCTTTTTTTTTTTTTTTTTGACTCATATATTTGGAATTGTGTCTATTGTACTCATTCTGTGCTTGATGGGAAAGTTAGCTTAAGTAATAACAAGATACTGGAATTAATCCAGTATCATAGGTCTCCTCACTTGTCCTTTGACCCAAAGCAGTTTAAAAATCTCTTCAAAAATTTCAGATTTTATTGTGTCTGAGTTTCTCCTTCTGACTCGTCCTTTATGTCTACAGAAAGATATGAGTTATATAAAGCTTATCACCATGTAATAAAATGACTCATCTGTAGTGATGTGATGTTTTCTTTTGTTCCAGGACTGCATCAGCCTGGGCTCAGGAGAGCCAAGCAGGAGTGCATACCACTCTTTTGTCCTTTACCACAATAACAGCCCTCGATGGGGAGAAATCATCAAGTTGCCCATCCCTATAGACAGGTTCCGTGGGTCTCACCTTCGGTTTGAGTTCAGACATTGCTCCAGTGAGTGCAAAATATAACCAAGATAAATCTAAAAAAGCTGAGGCATTTCCATTGTCAATTTATATTTGGATGAGGCTGTACGAAGTGGAAAGCAGGAAAGGAGTGCCAACCTAAAATACAGTAAAGATGCACTGCTAATTAGCCGGTTGCTACGTTTAGTAAACATCACGTTAAAAACATCATGGACAGTCATTGCAGGGCAAAACGTCTTGTAGATGTTCTCCCCTGATGTTCTTTTGTAGTGTTTTCCCATAGAATGTTTTCTTTACAGCATGTATATTTTATATTTTACTATGTTAAGCATGTTTGTGTTTGGCTTGAGGCTTGTTGATCATTTGCATAGAATTAGGCATATTATATGTTATTTCTTATGTAACCTGCATGCTTTTTGTTAGGTGTGCAGAGAAGTTAGTGAATATGTGTGCTATATGGATGGACAGAATATGTACAAGTATGATTCCTTATTTCTGTCTCTTGCTGCAGCAAAAGACAAGGGAGAAAAGAAGCTCTTTGGTTTTGCGTTCACTCCATTGATGAGAGATGATGGCACTACCTTGTCAGATGATATCCACGAGCTTTATGTTTATAAGGTACCAATTCCTCCCTGCAGACTTTTCAGCTACTCATCTCTAAATCAGTTTAAATAAGCAATGGTCATTACATTAGCTTTTTTCCCCCCTTCATTAGAAGTATTTGAGGAACAGATTAACAGTTGTTCCAAATTTTATAAAATCAAAACCTCATGACTAGGTATGGATTCAGCCTTCTATTCTAGGTACAGCTTACCTTTTCCCTCCACATAATGATGATTAATCCTATCCATTTTTAATTCAAATGTACTAGTGTTTATTCAGCAGTTTTACCAGCCCATGGCATTACTCTGTACCTTTGTATTATGAAGTTGTGCTGTACTTCATATGCATCATGTTACAGTGCAACAGCTTGTCAACCCTGTAGCAGAGGGTTTGGGGGGCGTTGTTTGGGGTTATTTCTCATGCTGATTTACCATGGTTTATTTCTTCACTACAATTTTCAGACAGCAGCACTAAGCTGTACAGTTGGAAGGTCACAGTAAGTTCTAAAGAGTCAGTGGTCAGGAGACCACACTTTCTAGAGCTGGATCTGTGTTGTGTATGTAGAGGGTGGTAAGCAGAGTTTTTTCTTAGAAGTGTTTTTGTGCACCCAGAAGATCAATAAAAATAATGTTAACCAATTGCTGTCAGGGTGTGAGTGTGTGGAATGAGATAGAATAGGTACAATTCCATTTCTTGTCCTGTACCTGCAGTGTGATGAGAACAGCACCTTTAACAATCACGCACTGTACCTGGGGCTGCCTTGCTGCAAAGAGGACTACAACGGCTGCCCCAACATCCCTTCCAGCCTCATTTTCCAGCGCAGCACCAAAGAGACCTTCTCAGTCTCCACACAGCTTTCTTCTACCAAACTGACCCAGAATGGTAAGTAGCTGATTCTTCAGAATTGCCCAAGGCAACAGGGACTACGAAAAAGAGACAAGATGGGTATGCTTCTGCACTGTTTCTTGTACTAAAATACTTCTTTGTTATAATTTCATTATATGTATTGCTTTTCTTTTTACTAACACTATTGAAATGAGCAGAAACTGGGTTTTTTGAGGAAGTAAGGATATTGGCAGAGATGGCAGAGAAATTACAGACAGTACTTGTAAATCCAAGAGAAGGGTAATATGTTAAAGTTAATTTTCGTTAAATGATTGAAGAACAGAAAATTCAATGTTAGCACTTGTACACAATCCAAAGCTTGTTTTGTTCAGCTTTTACAGAGTTACTAAATAAATAAAAATTTGTTATGGCAATGTCCCTTAAGCATGGGAAGACAAAAGTGGATTGTCCACAATGCAGTGTCAGGTCACGAAGGGAAAAATGTGGTGTTTACTCTTTTTTAAGTACTTCGTTGTTCCTCCTTTCATTTCTTTGTTGGTAGTATTGGATTTACTCCATATGTGCCTTCTTGTTTTCCCGTATTTATTTTTTGCACGAGATGTACAAACTACAAGAGCAGAAGAGTAACATATAATGAATCTCTGGTGGGTCTGGGGTTGCCATGCTTCCCTCTGTGTATGATTCTAGCTCTTTCTCTCACTGTTCTGCAGTGGATTTGCTTGCCCTACTGAAATGGAAAGCTTACCCAGATCGTGTGATGGATATTCTAGGAAGACTGAGACATGTCAGTGGCGAGGAAATTGTTAAGGTATTACATGAAATAACAGTCTTTGGATGTATCTGTGATAACAAGTGAATTCAGACCTGCAGTGCGCTTCTGAATGTTCCCTCTTTTTGTACTTTTTGACGCACACTGTGAATTCAGTCTTTTCAGAGACTTCATAAATTGTTATATTTTATTTCTTGTTTTCCACATCAGAAATTTAATTAGAATAGATTAAAAAATCATGAGAGAGTCTGCAGTTGACTTCATCTTCAGAATTTTTCATCCTCCTTTCTGAGGACTGTGCTTTCAGGAAAGAAAATCACTGAATTGTCAGCATTCAGTAAGCCAGAGTGTTATGGGTGAAAGAAACAGTTGGCCACATGTAACTTGACCTGATTAATGGTTGTTATAAAAGCTCTACTTTCTGTCATATAACAAAAGTTTTCAATATTGAACATAATTTGGAGCACCAGTTAATGTGTTTCCAAGTCTTAAATTCGATGACAAAAAATACCTGATACACTCTAATGGTATGAGAATGCAAGTGGGTTGTTTTGCTGCTGTGGCTAGGTAGCACTTTTAGTCAGTGTACAGTGAAAGGAACACTCAGTTATATTTACAGATCTGTCATGCAGTACAAATCCCTTTTTTTTCTGTCATTTTTGTTGAGAAATATTCCTTGTAAAGAGAAAAATTATTCTTAGTTTAAAAAAAAAAAAAAGAAAATCTGTTGAGTCATATGGATGAACCTGAAGTGGTTTGTCCTTGGCAAGTGTTTTAGAGGTATTAACATGTGTGAAATAAGGAGGGAGGGTGGAAATAACCTTCTTTTGAATACAGTTGAATTTTAAATTCATTGTTTATTCATGTCATTTTAGTTCCTACAAGATATTCTCGACACCTTGTTTGTAGTTTTGGATGACAACACAGAAAAGTATGGGCTGTTGGTCTTTCAGTCTTTGGTAAGCTGCTGAATTGTTACTTTATCTCATGGTCAGTAAGTTTGAAGTTTCTTATTATTATGTCGCCAGTCTTTTACTTCTATGAGATATGAAATATTCAGCTGGATCCAGCCTTATGTTTTCGGTAATAATGAGGTGAGGAGGGCAGGGTAACATCAGCAGATCTGAGGACAGTATCTGCTGTCACTTGGGAGAAGCAAATAGCATCTAATAACACAGCTACTCACTGTTGAAAGAAACTCATGTATTTCATTGTTCCTTAGCTTGTGTAACTTGTTTATAGAAACCTAGCAACAATGTGCCATTTCCTCTAGTATGGGTTCACTTTTTCATCTCCCACAGGTATTCATCATAAATCTCCTGCGTGACAGCAAGTATTTTCATTTCCGACCCGTGATGGACACTTACATTCAGAAGCATTTTGCAGGAGCACTGGCTTACAAGTAGGTTTTGTTCATCCACCACTTCAAGAGATGGCATTAGCAAGCTTTTGACTGATGACACCGTCAGAATCATAACCTTCATGTTAGCAGTGGTTTCAAAATTAGATAAAAGCTGCTGCATGTCACCTGTGGCGAAGAATGAACAGACTTTGGAGGTTACCTTGTCATTCTCAACCGGCAGATCTTAGTTGGGTTTTTTTAACTGATGAGACACTGTCACTCAGCGACAACTCATTATCAGTCTGTGCTAATGAGCTACCAAGAACATACACATTTTTTGTCTTAAGGGTGGGATATAAGACTTATGTGAAAGCTTACAGAACTAATTGTAATTTCCTCTTCCAAAGCAGACAAGTATTCACAGAATATGACGTTCTGTTTAATTACAGAAAATGTATCATTTCAGTAGATCAAAAACTTAATTTTCACTGACATTTTGAAGATTCTGCTTTGTTTTCTAGTATTTTTGAGTTTGCATCAGAGAATTAAGACAGACTTTTGTAAGCAGTAACACTTATCATTCAGGGTGGGGTTTTTTTCTTTCTTTTAGACTATTTCTTTTGTATATTTGAGCATATCCTATCTTTGGCCATAGTAAACTATTAAAAACAGTTTGTAACTGGTTTTGATTGTTTCAAGCCATTCACTTTTTAGTGTAATTAAAAAAAAACCAACAAATTCTGTCAATGGCAAGTAAAAGACTGTAGATACTGTACAACACTAGAAGGCATAGTCATGTTCAGAGGGTAAGGAGGTGTTTTGCTTTGTGTTAATTATCACCTCTCAGACAAAACAAATGACTTGTAGTAGTCTGATATCTGAAATAAGGTATGCTTTTAATATAACTCTTGAAGTTAATCCAGATGGTATTGTATCCTTAGGAAAATAGATGCATGTATTTTCTTTGTGATCTTAGTTTCTAAAAATTTCTTAGATGAGATCTGGAATTTCTTATTTTTTTTTAAAAAAAAGTATATTTGGGTCTTAGAACTACATTGCATGCCTTTATCAAAGCTATCTCTTTAATAACATCAATTTGATGTTCTCTTGATGTTCCTTATGGTATAAGTCAATTACAGAGAATAAATAATTTTCTGGTTTTGAAACTTAAATGAAGGTATATATTATGTAAATTCAATGGCTAGGACAGCTATAACTGACTACTGAAATGGAGTGAAATGAGACTATTTTATAGATTTCTTCCTAAAACCAAAATGTTTGTTACCTGACTAATTTTAAAATAGTGCTGAATGTTTATCATCATTTCACTGTTTGTTATATTCAGAGAACTGATCCGATGCTTGAAGTGGTACATGGACCGGTCAGCTGAGCTCGTACGCCAGGACCACATCCAGGAGGCAATGAGAGTATGTATTCAATAAAAGTATTTGTGTGTCTCTTCCATCTGTGACTACAAAAGGGCCGGGAAAGCTGTAACTAAAATCAAGGGTAGTCTGGCACTGAATTCTTATTTGTTTAACCAGAATTTTATTTTTTTAATATTTTACCAAAATTTTAGTTTTAGGGGGAGATTTGCTCTTGCACAGAGAAAAAAAAAAAAAAAAAGGATGAATTATGTCTCCTTAAGTCCTTTTGAAGCCCTATAGAGAACTTAATGGGGATTTACATGGAGTATATATGCACTGGCCATTTATATATGTGGTTATACCTTGCACTTCAAGAAGCAGCTATTTTAAATGTATTAATGGAGTGGATCAAAGATATGATTTTCATTTCTGGCTGTGAACAGCTTCATTGTATTTCTGGTTGAAGTTCTAGAGAATTCTAAAAAGCAGACAGATAAGCTGTTAACTGGATGGAAGTTCTAACAACTGTCATTGCAGCAGACCTGAATCACAGCTCGGTGATGAGAGTACGATCTCACAGGAAGGCACAGCTTTCTAATGGGGTGTGAGACAATGGGAACACTTTTGGTGCCATTACAGAGAAACCAGCATTAGTTTTAGCACATGTAGTTGTAAAACAGAAAGATAATGTGTCAAGTACATAAATACAAGATTCCAAAATTTGTGGGAAGATACTCTTCTTTGAGTGAATGACCATCTGTACCTTCTTACTCTTAGAAGGCTTATGTCCAAACATTTGAGTCTGGGCACTTTTAGAGCTAGGAGCAGTGGCAGAAATTAGCACTTTATTTTTCTCACTTTTTTCATGTCAGTACAAATATGTGAAACATCTCACAAGTGAAGCGCGCACACACACACACACACACACATATACTACTCCTTTAAATTCTGGCAACCACTTGTGGAAGTCAGAGGTGGTTCTTTGTATTTATGCTTGTGTCTTGACATACGTTTCAGACTTTATTATGGCTTTTTCTTTCCCCTTGTGATATTTTTGTTCTTTGTTTTGCCTCTTTTAGTCTTAGTCAGTATTTTCGAGGAAGTAATTTTTATTTTTTGAGAATCCTTGTTCAGTTTGAATGATATGGCATCACTACCATCAACCAGCTTTCAAGATTTCCTGTTTAGATCACATCCTGATACTTGAGGGCATTATTTACAGTGTTTGCTTTATCTTTGGTAGATATTTACAGACCTAGAAACTTCTTTGTAATACTTTTCAACCACAGATTCATAGGGAGTGGTAAAGTGGGGCAAAGATGTCTTTTCAAGAAATTATCGATTTTCTCATCCTTTTTGTTTCTATCATCCTTTTTAATTTTTTAATTACAAAGAAACCTATTAAAATTATGAGATAGGAGGAAGATCTCCATCTGGAATGGCTTCTAGAAGGTTTTCTTCCCCCTCAAACCACTCATTAGTGCTACATGCAATGCAGCAAATAGAGATGCATGATATTGTCCCTATGTGGTCTGCAGTCTTTGAATGTCATAGTAGTCCTCTTCAGAAATACAAAAAACATGAATGCTGGACTATCTTTCAGAAACTGTTACGCAACATACCATTTGTGAATAAGGTACATTCTTTCAAGGATTCCATGGCAGCTGTTTGCTGACTGGGAATCTCAAGTGCTTGCCTCTAGAAAGTAGCTGTTCCCTCCATGAGTGAGGTCAGTTTGAAGACCTGACAGTCCAAGCCTTTCCAGGCACATGGATTATAATTACCCCCACAGTTTCTGCAGACCTAACAGTACATCCTCTACCAGTGACACTGTTGTCACATCTTATTCAGACAGTTGCCTTTACACATGTATCTTGGAGACCCAAATTAATGTCTTTGTCTTCTTCCATTACAGGAAAGTGAAACAAACCTTTTTTAGATGCTTCAAGGTACTGCACGCCATTACTAAGGGGCTTTACACAAATCACTGATAGGAAAGGGTCAGTCTTCCCAGCTGATTTTTTCAAAACCCTGACCATACTTTTAGAGCCATGCTAGCCAGGGAGCTACTGAATGAGAGATGTGGAATTACATTTTCAGCCTGCCTTTTGACATGGGACTATTCCAACTTCATTTCTTCACACTTAAAAAAGAAATGTCAGTCTGTTGCTTTTGAGACCAGTCTGCCTCTGGATTTATTAGTTACCTCATTCAGAAATAATTACCGTATTTGGTGATTTACATTTTCTACAGTCTTGCTTTTTCTAGGAATACCAGAAAATTGCTGATGTAATTCTAACTGTTCTACCTGATCAGCCTGGTTGTGGGACTTGCTCCTTCTTTTATTGCTGATGCCTTGAACTTTGCCCTAGGTCTTTTATCTGCTCTCACAAGACTCAAATTGGTACCTTCCCTTGAACTTTTGCACTTCTTTTTTCTTAAAACTGCACAGTAGATGCTTCTTGCACTTGAAGCAAGTATGCGGTTCTCTGGAAAAAACACACTGGACAGTAGCAGAAAGAAGTTTACTAGCTACTCTTGGAACAGTGAAGCGGTTACTCGGAGACTACTGAAATTGGCTTTTATTCACTTTAGTCAGGAGAGTGAAAGAGATTCAAACCTTCAGAGCTAATCCTCTTTACATACACTGTGCTTATGATAAGGTTACCCATTCTACATACTCCAGATTCTTTCCTAAAGTAACCTTTGGGTTCCTTGAGTCAGGAAGGTAATCTGTCCTTTTCTTAAAGCAGCTCTATATAAGAGTGATTCATCTGTTCATTACTCTGAACATCAGGTATAGTTTGCCTTTTGTTTGAATTTAACAGACTCTCCAGCAGATGAGTCCAGATGTGCAGCTGTACTGTCCCCAGCTGTTCACTGGATTTATGAATGTACTACATTAAAGCCATCAAATGTTGTCTGAGCATAATCCCTGAAGGCTCAAGTGACACTAGTGTCTCTGAAGAGTATCTTTATCCATTAGACCTGCAGAATAACCACGGAAATTTATCCACTTTTTTACCTCTGTTATCATGGAAGCTTCTAACTGGTGCAGTTTTTGTCATAGAGGTCTTCTGGTTTAAATTCTCCTGGGACATTGCAGTCAGCCACCAGATAACCTGTGCAAGCTGAGATGTGCTGTTCTGTGTTCACACAGTAAACATGCATACGGACAGTCACTCAGAGAAGAAAGGAAGGTTACTCAGTAGTAAGTGGAAGATCTTTGAGCTGTGGTATCTCTATGCACATTTCTTACACCTTTTCTCATTTGTCCTGGAGTACCACTGGTAGAATTTAGGGATTGTTTGGTGGAAATCAGGTTATGATGCTGTTTGTCCATTTAAGATTTGCATGTGATGTACCATGAGTCTTTAGGTTGCTCATCACAGGTGAGTGGTGTGTGCTCACATGTATTCTGTGGACATGCGTACAGACTACATTTTTAAGAAACTTCCTTTAATTTGATACTGATTTTTAATATCATGCCAAACATAATAGAAGTCTTGAAATTTATTTCAGTGCACTATGGCTTTTAACACATATATGCATCATAGCTGTGATTTTTTTTTAAATATATTTTTTTTTTAAGTAGTAAGTGTCGAAGTTAGTCCAAGTGCTGATTTGTGCTAACAGGACTTGATTTGTGTTTTTACTATCTCAGCCATATGTCTGCAGGCACACTGAACTCTTCAGTTAACTGCCTTTGTAGGTTCTAGGCAACAGTTGAGGTTGTCTGTGCTAAGTGTGTCTCGGAGTGTCTCGGAAAGCCTGCCATGCCCTTTCAACAGAGAATTACAGAATGTCATATATAAATCCTCTGATTCATTGAAAAACATAATCTCCACATTAAAGTTATGAGCTTTCAGGTTAGAATTATGGTTGTCTATACCAAATGTATAAAACAGCTTGTACAGGCACCTGCCTTGCTGTATTTAGTGTTAGCAGCAGAGATGCTAACCTTAAAGAGCTGACTTGGGAACCAGTTGACCTCTGTCTGGAAACTATCCAGAAATATAAAGTGTTATTTCCTGGTGAAGTTCTTTGGTGTAAGGAAGCTTCACTGGGAGAGGTTTTAGCACAGAAGTGTAAATAACTTACTGCCAAAGTACCGAGGTTGCCATCATTCCTGAAAAAAAAAAAAAAAGGCCTTAAGTATCGGTGGCATTTTGAAGTCTGTGATGACTTTATGAGGAATTTCACATTCCCCTTCTCTATCCATAAAGCTGTAGCATTCTAAAGCTTACAACATAACATTGCATATTTGTGTGTATAGTGTGGTAGTTCAATGAGGGGCATCTTATGAATGCAAAAATATCTGATGAGGGCAAAATTTGTACTTGAATTGACTTTCAGTTTCCAAGCAGTGAAGCAAGACCAGAATACTTTCCAGCAAATAGAGTGGACTATTACAAATGCTTCTGTATACACTATAATTACTGAGGCTCAAGCATGTTTGTTTCCTATGCTGAATTTTGAGGATATCATCAAACTATGTGTCATGTCTTCTCTTAATCCTGCTTTAATGGTGTATCATGTTAAGCACTAAGGGAAGGAGTGAAGTCCAAATCTCACTGATATTTAGTACATTTCAGTGTTGGCAGTTGTGTACACCTAATGATCAAAAAGACCTTGTTGCTGTCTGGAATATTACATTGCTCTGTTAGTGTCTGTGAGAACCTTTGATATATTGGGAAGCTTGTTAAAGGCTGCATAGAACAATGCATTTTTCTTCATTGACACTGCTGCCAAATAAATGGAGTTCTGAATGATGCTATTTGCACAGTTTTAATTAAATACATTTAGGTTGCAAATTCAGACTTAATCTGGACATGTCATAGAGCAAATTATCATTCTACTACAAAAAGATCCAATTTGCCAGTCTTTCGGGACTGCAGCATCTATCACCCATTGTATAACGGTGTTAAATGCCATCTTCTGTGCAGGTTGTTTTCCCCTGCTGAGTGCTGTCCAAGTTTCATGTGTGATGATAAAAGTCACTTTAACTTATCACAGCTTGAAGTGAAAAGATTCTCACTACAGTACTGCTGCTTGCTACTGTTACGGGCTGCTCGAGGGCTGCACGGGCTGCTCTTTTCTTCTGTTTCTGCATCTGCATTTGTTTCTGTTTGTACATGTAGCTGCCAGAGCTGCCAGAAATAAAGGTGAACTTTGCTGTTGTGTTCATATTGAAAAGTAGTAGATTCTCCTTTTACCAGGTAACCCTTCTTCTGTTCCACTGACAGTCCGCTTACCTTAATCTAGATTAGCTAACTCAAGTAATTAAAGGGTAAATTTGAATGAAAATGGGAGAATATCTTCTTCAGGTACTTACAGTCACTGTGACAAGTCATGAGAAGTTTCTTACCTTCACCAAGATTTTCCTCAAATTACGTAACTCAAATTTATCTATTTGACTTAAATGCATACTTTTTTTGCTAGTGACACATACTAGTAACAGAGGGTATTGGTTAAGAATGGGTACTTGCCTATGAGTAGCTCTTCCTTAAATGAATTATGTACAGAACCTGTTTTTCTTTCTCCTTTCTAAAGCTGAATAATTTAGTCGTTATGCACCTAGAATCTTTCCTGGTTCTCTTTAAAGCTCCTTTATTTTTCTTTCTCTCTTTTTCTCTATCTTAATCTCCTTCCTCTCCTGCTCCTTAAGGCCTTGGAGTATCTTTTCAAGTTCATTGTCCAATCTCGGATCCTTTACTCCAGAGCTACTTGTGGAATGGAGGAGGAACAGTTCCGCTCTAGCATCCAGGAGCTTTTCCAGTCCATCAGATTTGTGCTCAGCTTGGACAGCAGGAGCTCCGAGACTCTCATCTTCACACAGGTTTGCTATTTTCTACACTTTAACTGGCAAACCAAAAGGCAGCTATTTTCTGCACAGGTAGTATATATGGCACATGACGATTAAATGCTAATAAACTGATGATACTGGAAAATGACGTAGCTAATTAATGTTATTAGACAGTAGCTTTGCACCACTTC
Organism: Athene cunicularia; assembly: GCF_003259725.1. Lineage (NCBI taxonomy): Eukaryota > Metazoa > Chordata > Aves > Strigiformes > Strigidae > Athene > Athene cunicularia. The sequence continues at coordinate 19,054,607 of NW_020799116.1, forward strand.
ACAGATGCAGGAGAGCTGAACTGTGGACTCTCAAGAGGAAGGTGACATAAGAGTATAGTTTTTTTCCTTCACAAAAGTAAACTGCATTTTCAAGCGACTCATTCATATGTCTTATGGTTGGCCTCAAGGAATTTTAAATCCTTAATTGTAGTAGCTCAAAGTCAATGCTTATGATCATAGCAACATTAGAGAATTTCAGCTGATGCACTCACAGTCAGATAAACTTACTTCCAGCATACTCTAAAATGACAGTCAGCATCATATGCAGCCTGACCACAAGCATACTGTGATACCCACACTCACATTTAATACATTATTTTGAATATGGCCCAGATGATTTCATGAAGACTTCATGTGGGATTAAGATACTGTTCAAAGTGAGTAAGGATGCTGCTAAGTTTCTTTCATATTTTCAAGATCACTAAATTACATACTTCTGTGTTTAAAAGTTTTAAATAGTAATGTCAAATGTGTTATGTGTGTCTCAGCTCACGGAGTGTCAGAACGAACCACCTAGAACTGCCTGGTAATATGAAGATGATTTGTAATGGCAAATTTGCTATTTACGGATGTTTTGAACACCTACTGTAGTTTGCCAAAGAAGCAGTTGCTGTGAATGTTGCAACAGATCGGAGTGACTCCAGCGGTTAGGGGAGCTGCCAGCAATGTGATCTCTTTCTTAAGAAGCTGCTCTGAAAGATTTTGAGAACAGCTGCTCCAATCTCTTATTTAATCACCCATTAGTGGGTATCATAAGATGAGCCAAGAACATGAGGAATCAGTGCACAGAATTTTGCAGACAAAGTGACAGCAAGTGGAAACAGCATCCTATGAATGGTGGCTGTTTAGGACAAAGACTAGGTTTGAGGATGGGGTTATTTTCCCTTTTCTATTTGTCTTTTTTTTTTTTTTCTCCTTTCTCTCACTAAGATATTTCTTACTTCAGAATCTGTAAAGTCTGTCCTTGCTTAATCTTTGAAAAGTTTACTTTTTGTTTCCCCCTTGCCACTATGTTGCCCCTTGATCCCAATTGCCCCATAGGCGCCTCAGCCTGGAGGGCAGGCGAGCGGAGCTGGGACATGTGCCCCACAAAAGTGTGGTGGTACTTCAAGGCCGTCATTTAATTCTGTAAGTAACAATCCCTAGAACTGCAGAAGTATTTCATCATGGATGTTCCTAACTAATCCCTTTTCCCTACCCAAAACCCTCTTTTCCTGCATATAAACCAGAATGTAATGTTTAAGTGGCTGGTACTTTAAAATAAGGAAATGTGGAATATTTCAGTTATTAATGGAATAGCTTATGACATCTAAACACTGAAAAGACAGTACTGAGGATGTATACAAGATTATATACATCAAATTGTTCAGGGGAGCCAAGGGGATTGTGTACTAGTTCTGCAAGTCTGGGCAACTGTTAAATATCTACAGAAATGCTTGAGGCCCTAGCAAACATGGTTGTCTTCACACTTGCCCTCTTATCCAGGATATTAGAGAGATCTCAGTATAGTTCTTTCCAGCAATGAGATTAAAACTGATTATGTCCTTCCTTTCAGGCAATTAGCTTGACATGAATAATGTTCCAGCATATTTTAGGGTGTTGTACAAAAAGGGCTCTTCAAGGAACGGATGAAATGATGTAGCTGTTTCTCAAGCCGACTCCAAAGCTTCCTACTAGATATTCTAAACCACAACAGAAATCCTTCTTTCTGCTTTATAGTAAGAAATAAATTTAGGAAAACTGTAAGGATTTGTTGGGCCAATATTGTAACCTCATTTGTATTATACCAAAGCTAAAGATGATGACTGGATGTAGCTGTTAGCCTTCCAAGAGTACCATGAGCTTTTTAAAAGATTCATACTTATTTAGTTTGTTAGTACGTTGTATGTATACAGCAACAGATAGGTGACAACACCCAGGAGGCTATGTGGGGTTTTGTGTAATCTGAATTGATTGTAATGAGACAAAATGTTGAGAGAGATAGAGTGTGAAGAAGAAAAGGGTACATTTGTATTTGGAATAATTTAATGGGCTCTACAGTGTAAGCTGTAAAAAAATAACTTAAACTTTGCTCAGTGACTACTAAATAGATATCACTGTTGTTTGAAGGAAAAGATACTTTGAGGAGAGATTTGGCAAGGAAGGAAGTTGTGTATTATATGGGATTAGGAGAGGCATGCCAAGTGATAAAGCCACCATGGGAGAGATACAGAAATGTGTGTGCAACATAAAAACAAAAAAAATCTGTGAGGAAAAGGAGGACTTGAATAGAAGAAAATCCTGATAGGTGGTGAGACTCTGGAAGGGCAAAACTGAACAGAGATCTGCAACGAAGTTTAGTAAATCTGAACTTCTGCAGGAAATCAGTGTGGTTTGTGTGGAGAGCTGAATTCAGACACAGGAGGTGGAAACAGCAAGAAGGGAAGTGTGTGTGGTCAGGGGCTTGGATGGAAGACAGACAGTTGAATCAAAACCAGGCTGGGCAGCAGTTCAAGACAGCAACCCTCTAGGAATTTAAGTAGTTATAATGAGGAAACCGGTATGGACCTTGGTAGGATGTAGAGGAAGAAAGAGAAGAATTTTAAAGCATTAGAGGTGTGTGACAGTTGTTAGGTATGACACCAAGTCAGTGGAGCTTGAGGATAGGGCAATGTGTGGAATTTTCTACTGTTACAAAGAAATTAATTGAAAAAATGTGAAATAAGAGATGAAGAGTGATTTTGTTGTTGTGCTGATACTGTTTCTGCACTTTAAGAAACACTTCAAGGATAGCTCCAGCTTACTGGATATATCCATTACTACAACAATCACGTGCACACTTACTTGCATGATGTAATGCCTCTTTCCCATGAAATCGCACCCCACCCCACTGCAGAAATATTATAATGTCACGTGAGAGTGCTGCCATGGTTAAGGGTCTGTCAACATGATCTTTACTTCAGAATATTTTCTGTAGAGTTTTAACTGTCTTAGGTAAGTTGCTCAGTACAAAAATTCAGTATGGAACTCTAATCAGAAGCAAGTTTTATATTTATTGTAAAAAATAAATCAACAAAAATGGACTACTTTCTGTTCTCTGGTACCTCAGGTTTTTTCTGTTTTATAAGTTGTGTCCGAAAATACAGCCTTTTGAAGCTCTACAGTATGTATGTGCTCAACTTACCATAAGACTTAGTATTGCAGCAGTGCTTGATTTTTATGTACTACGTGTAATTTGTTCACTATGAATTTTAGGTACTGCAAAACATTAACACCAGCCATAGTGCACTATTTAGTAGCTTTTTGCAGACCCTTAATTTAGTTTTACTGTTTCTATTTCACTGCATTTAGCTGCCATTACAGAATTCCAAAGTTTCAGTTTCTTCATTTACTTTTTTCAGGCTGCCTTGCTGAACTCCTTCCCTGCTATCTTTGATGAGCTGTTGCAGATGTTCACTGTGCAGGAAGTAGCAGAGTTCGTGAGGGGCACTCTGGGCAGCATGCCCAGTACAGTACACATCGGGCAATCAATGGACGTTGTTAAGCTACAGTCTATTGCACGCACTGTTGACAGCCGCCTGTTCTCTTTCTCAGGTAAGATGGCAGCATCTGAGCCTAAGTCTTGCGGCCAACTAAGAGTAGGAACATGTTACATGTATCTTGCAGTTGCTTTGTTGCAAATAATTTATTGCTGAATGCCAATAATCTTGGTGTAGTTATTTATATCTCAGTGGCATCATTGTTAATAGATTCACTGCACATACTTTGTAAGCTTCCCTGTGGTAGAAAATGTTTATAAATCCATGGGGTGGTTTAGGCCCTGCCAGGACCGGAGACCACGTTGCCGTTGTCCCTCCCCCACCCTCAGCTGGTCAGGGTTGGAAGTGAGGCACAAACCCCGGGGTTGAAATAAGGAGAAATTTAATATAACAGTGTAATAAATAAAATCTGAACAACAACAATAGCAATAATAACAACAGTAAACAGTAATAACAATGACCAAGACAAAAGCTACACAGAGCAATGCCACAGTGAACACAGCCAGCCTGCTGCACGTGCTTCCCGCGCTGCTGCGTGGGACCTGACCTCAGCATGGTATGGGTAACCCGGCTGGAGATCCCTTCCCCCTGCTTGGGAGAAACTTAACCCTATCCTAGCTGAACCAGGACAATCCATCATGGATAAATTGTAGTTACTAAAGGTAAAGATAAAAATACATACATTAACAAATGAAGACAATTACTAAAACTGCCAGTTCTCACTTGATACTTAGTGTTACTCTTCTGTTGCTGTCCTGCATGGAAGATAACCTTCCCAGCAAGCTTATTCTTTGAGAAAGAGAAATGGAGATAAAGTTACATGAGAAACCCACCATATTCTTTTAAAATACGTTTATATAACTTTAATATTTCTTTAGCTCAGCATACTAGTTAATTCTTTAAGAATTAATTGAATGAAGAAGAGTTTGAAGGTTGTGAGTTTTCACACATAAAGGTCTCAATAAAAGAAGTTAAGAAGGTAATAGTGGAAGATAAAAAACACCATTAGGCTTACCTTCTCTTGAAGTAAGGATCTCAAGTTAGTGCACTCAGATTATTCTACTCAGTGCAAGGTGAGAATAATAACACAGAATCATGTTTAAGCCATCCATTGTAATTGTTTGTAAACTTATTTTCTTCTTAAATTTGAAATTCATCTCCAAAAACATGAAAGTATAGAGAATAAGTAGATTAGTCCAAAGGTGTCTGTGAAACAGGCAGTGAATTTTATCTAATTACAGTTCATGGGCAAAAACCTCCTTTTCTATCTTCTCAAGAAAGCCAGGTGTAACTGGACCCACCAGGGGTCCAGGGCTTTAGTCCTTCCCATTAACCTTCATTTGTTCTTTACAATGATACTGGCACCTAATGATGCTTTTCCCTGCTGCATAGCACCATGACATCTCACTGAAGTTACAAAAACCAGAAATAAAGCTTCAGCATTGCAAGGCAGCTATGACTGTATAGGTACCACATTTTCCACCCAACACAATGGCAGACCCCTATCCTATTCCTTCCCATGGAAGCATGACCCAATACTCCCAGGTCAACAATCTCTCCCATGTCCTGTCTGCCCCTGGGAAGATGAATCTAGTTTCTAAATTTATCTTTTGCCTCCCTGCCCACCCCACCTACACTTCAGGTCTTGCAATTAAAGGAAGAAACATTTTTCTTTTTCTTGCCTCCCATATAGTGATGACTTGTTTTCCTTCCATCTCTCCTCTCAGTCTGTTTGCTGACATCTTGCCACCTTTTTCCCCCGTCTCTATTTTTTTCCCCTCTTTTGGCTACTGTTTTCTGCAGCAGCTACCTGCTCTCCCTTCTTTAGTAAAATTCAGGTTTGCAAGCCAGGTGAAAGAGAAGAAGTAGGAGGTTTCCAAGAGGCATATATTTATTGGAGAAGCTCTCCTAGCTGTGACAATAGAGCTGGAAAGCAACACAAAGTGAGGAGGGTTTGCACGAAGAAATCAGCATTAGAAAATATTAGTGCACAACTCTTGTTTCCAAGTTGAATCACTACTGAGAACATTGTGTAGACACATATAACTACATAAATGTGGTCATTTATGAACTTTTGAAACTAGATGCACTGTTCATTCATTAGATAACAGTTCTTAGAAGTGTAGTGTACTACAATCTCTACAATAGAAGTTGCACCAATTAATCAAATGTGCTTGTATCAGTAGGCTAATTTGGATACCTAAAGGCTGCTGATTGAGATGGTTGAAATTTTAGTGGGTTTTTTGGAAGAGCTGCAATCTGATTTTCTTTTTTTCAGAGTCCCGGCGCATCCTGCTACCTGTAGTTCTTCACCACATTCACCTTCACCTACGACAGCAGAAGGAGCTACTTATCTGCTCTGGGATCCTCAGTAGTATCTTCTCCATAATAAAGACTAGCTCTTTGGTAATCTGCTGCTTGATTTTTTTTTATTTTTTTTTTTAATTGCACCACTGATTTAGTAAAATGAAGACTGAGGGACTCTTACAGTTTAATGCAGGTTTTTCAAAGAACCTTTTAAAAATGAAATTCTGCTAACTTTCTGTCAGCAGGAGAACATCTGAATTGAGGGTCTGCTTTTGTGCATGTGACTCAGAGCATTCTGATTACACAGTGTTCTTGCTGTTAGGAGGGGAAAAAAGCATACACATTTACCAGGTTTGACACTGTTTAATTTTCTTCATCCAAGCCCAGAACTTAGATGTCAGTGGAGTTTAAAAGCTCTACACAGCTCTAGGACTTGCAGTTCTTCAGGAGACAATAACTAGCACATTGTGATTCATGTTAAGAGAATACTCTAAAATTATCCAATCAGTGAAATCACACTTACTTATGGAAATCACTGCTGAGTTTAAACACCCAGTTTTGATCATAATACTCTGATCTCAAATGGTAACTTGGATCATTTAAAGCAATGCTCATAAACAGAGGGTGGTGAAGTTTCCCCACCTGACTCTAAAGGAGTGAGCTCATGGTGCTAAATAAAATTCATACCATTCTACAATAGAATTCTACAAGTTACGGGTTTGTGTCAAAGGAATGAGATGAAAGGTATCACAGTAATAAGCTAAAATAATGCTGCCATGGAATAAAGGTTCCTGAGCATGATTTGATGCCATTGTGTTCTAGAATGTATGCAGACCTCTGATTATAGATTTACCTTTATTGCTGTGACCCTGAACGTTTCCATCAGAGACTAATGAGGTAACACACATTGGCATAACAACAGTATCTGGTACCAATGAGGAATTTGACTGTGCTCTCCTGAACCTCTCTTACGGAGCGCTCTTATCAAAATGAGTCTATGGTATGGCTGACTCAGCAGAACTGTCTTTGCCAATTCCATTCTCTCCAGTTTCTAACTGTGTGTTTGCTCATCACTTACTGTAGGAGGGAGATGTCGTGGAGGAGGTTGAGATGATGGTGGAGAGCCTCCTGGATGTGCTTTTACAAACTCTGCTTACAATCATGAGTAAATCGCAGTCTCAGGAGGCGGTAAGAGGGCAGCGTTGCCCGCAGTGCACAGCAGAAATCACTGTTAGTAACTAACAATCAGTTTCTATTTCCTGCTTCTCTAACCTTTGGTTCAGTCCCTCACCACCACTGGCACCTCATTATCATCTCTGCTGCATGAATGCCCAGAGCTTTGTCTCTTTCCCTTGATAAGCCACAAATCCATCCCTTCCTCTGTGCAGTAGTGAGGTCTGCAGGAAGCAGTGGAGCTCAGGAAGCTTTTGTGGATTTCCAGGTTATTTTCTTGTTTGTCTTTGCAGCTGTGATTGAGAGTTATTAATTAGAACTTGAGGCATATGCTAGCCGGGTCACTGCCTAGGGCTTCACCCCTAAATGCGCCTGACCAAGAGCTCTATGAGTATCAGGCTCTGATTCCTAAGACCGAGAAATACCATAATGCTCACTGGACAAGTCCCTTTAACACCCTTCGAGAGCTTCTGTCCAGCTTCACTAAGTATTTCATGCAAATGAAACGCAACATACTTTTGAAAAAGAAATTAACAGATCCTAAGTCAAGTGAGCTGTTGAGCTTGGTGGGAGAAGAGGGAGAAGCCACCACTTTGTCCAGACCGACAGCCATAAGCCTAGGGGAAGAAATCTTTTCATTGACATGCAATGGTAGAGAAGAAAAAGAACAGAATTTTGCTGTTCAGCTTTGTTCTTTTTGGGATTTGTTGCCCTTTTCTATTTGAGCCTATTTTAGTCTATTTTAGCTTGTCAGAGTCTGTAATGCAGCTTTTGCACAATGTATGATGTTAAGCTGTTGCTCAGAACATCCCTTTTTTTAGACTTGCTTTTTTATCAAATGGCTGAAACCTCAGAGGTATTGTTGGGGGCAGATGTACACTGAGGTACGCTTCTCACACAAGAGGAAAGGTTCTATCTTTCCATGTTAGCTCAGATAAAGTAACAAATGGTAGAATCCTAATAAAGAACAAGGCATTTAGTGGTTTTCAGATGTGTTCTTTGATATAAAACACAGAAGGCACTAGCTCGCAGATGTCCAGTAACATCTCATTTTTCTTTAATTCCTACCTTTTGTCTTACTGTTATTTATCACATGCCACCTCTCACCGAAGAGCACACATTTTTTCTTAATGAAATTCAGCCCCATAGAGTCTATTTGAACAACCTATGTCAAAGCTTCTGGGTAGATGCTTGAGCCAGTTAGAGAGAAAAAAAAAAAAAAAAAAGGAATGGAGAGTCTCAGGTATAAAATCCCATAGTATTTGTTCCTGAATTTATATTTCACAGCACAGTGATATGTGGAATCTTACTAGATACTGCTTAGAAACTAGTTTGTATATTTTCCAAATTAATTGTTCATTGTCAGAGGAGAAAAAAAAAGTGTTGTGCAAGGGACTGGCAGTCAAAAGACATAGTGCTTACGTTCTTGGCACTGCCTTCCTTGTTACCTTGGACACATTGCTTAACTTCTCTGTGCTTTGCTTTCAGATATGTAAAATGGGGAGCTCATCTTTGGAAAACACTTTGGGATACTGTGGTAACTGGTTAGGGTGCATCTGCTTTGCAGGCCAGAAATGTAATTGTAGCTCATGTAGGCTTACCCAAACTATATTCAGAATATCTTACTGGAATACTGCTATACTGTAGCTATGACAGCATATATCTTGTTGAACACTAATAAGCCAAATATTTACAAGATTCTAGACACCTTTTGTAGGCCATACTGATCTCATGCTGTCATCATGATGTGCTGGTTTGAGTATCTGAGCCAATTAGTTTAAATAATTGCTGGTATGTCTGCATGAGCTGCAGTCACACCTTTGAGACACATAGTATATTAAGTAACTGGAAAAGGTGATTGTCAAAAACTGCATGCTTGGAGGACAATTCATTAATGTCTGTATTAATTATTTTAAATTATTTTTGTTTAGACTACAACATTGGTTAAAATACCTTTAAAACTGGCATCTGTGGAGGAGGTGTATTCCTGTGTATTAACAGTAATTCAAGAACTGTTAACATGCAGTATTTTTAATCTCTGTGCATGTCAGCTTTCCTCTCATAGGCATTGGGGCCATTTCAGACCCCTCCCTTTATACCTTTACCCCAGGTTGAGTTTTATATTTATGAAATTTCAGATTGTCTGAACTTAAATAGTTTCTCATTTGGTCAACAGGGAGAATATGTCTCCTGCCTTTTATCTTTGCTTCGTCAGATGTCAGACACTCATTTCCAGCACTTACTGGACAACTTTCAGAGCAAGGATGAACTAAAGGTACAACAGAACATTGTTTTTGTAGGGTGATTCGCTCAGAATGGGAGAGCAGAGGGAAATCCCTTCATCATTACTTGCTCTGCTAATCGTTCCCATTCACTGGCACTCTAGTCATGGACCTTCCTTTCATCTTTATAATAACAGGTGTCGTGTTACTTAAGACGACAGCACACTGAATGATTTTCCTAAGAGCAAATAAAGTTCCAAGATAGATGTTATTAGACTTAAAATGATATTGTTGTTGTACCATATAGAACAGAGTCAAGAGGAACAGGGGGTTTTTTTAATCCCGGGAATGTAAAGTCAGTTGTTCTATAGCATTTCACTAGATGTTAAACTTACAAAGAGTGTTGATTTTATGCCAAAAGAGAAATTTCAAGCCTTTTTGGGTATACAAATGTCTCTAGCCGGTGAAATCTTTTTTGGGAAAGCAGTAAACTTATTACTCCACTTGCTGCATACTTGCCAAATTTGTGAACATTATTTTAAATTATGGCTATTCATGAGCAGAAGGGGTTGGTGAGGGGTACAGACCTCTCTGGTGGCTTTTTTTTGTCACTGACATTTTGAAACAGGACATCTCAAAACATCAGAAACTAGCTTTTTATCTCAACTTCCATAGGAAGGAGTATCTCTGACAACCATCTGTTAAAAAGGCAGAATAATTTTATAAATAAAGCATGCTTTTGATTAGCATGGCACTCAATAAAATCTGGACAATAAGAGGAATGTAGCATGGCAGGAACTTATGTTGCCTTAAATGAAATGGAGAAACATAAGAAGTCCTTTCTGAGTAGGCTTTCAGGTTCTGAATAGTTCATGTGTGCATAGAAAGGCTGAATAAATCATGGACATAAATTTGGGATGATATAATTCTTACCTTTAGGTTGCAGGGTTCAGTGTATCTCAGGTTGATAATCTGAGATTACTACCTTTCAGGTAACTTTCAAATTGCTCATAGGAAGATGATATGGTAAACTAAGTAATATTAGTTTTTACTAGTTATTTTTGAAAGCAGTTTAAACTATATTTCTAATGTCAGACCAGGGAAGAGGTTTGTCCTTGAGCTGAAATTTGTCTTTACACCCATAAGGACAAACACTCATGTATCTCTGATAATTTTAAATATAAATTCCAGGAGTATCACAGAGGCTTCAGATTTTATACCCGATGCTTTTTCCAACTATAGTTGACCTAATAAAATACATTACTTTTTTTTTCCTTCAAATATTTCTGTAACAATATTTCCAATACCTTTTCTTGGATGGAAAGGCATTATGTTCCTTACCACTGTTACAGCTAGGCCAGAACGAGGTCAAAAGTCAAGGAGCTTCTGATGCTTTACTCTTAGCTCAGTTACATTAAAATATTAAACTCCTCCCCCTCCCCAGATTAAGGCATAATGGTAGGACAGTTTTGAAGAAAACTTGCACTGCCACTTTCTGTACTATCCTGATTTTGTGTAGAAGAAAAACCAAACAATAAAATCATAGTTTGCAAGGCCAACAACTTGGCATGTTTCATCCTTACTGTTGTTCTTTATAAACACAGAAGTGCAGGTAGTCAAAAAACAGAAATGTCTTCAGGTTTGGCGATTTTTTTTTTGGAAAGCACGTAGTCAGCTAAATGTGTTTTAAGAGATCTTTTCTGCTGCATATTTCCAGAAATGTTTTTTTTTTGTTATTATTTTTAAAAGCCTGTGTAGTTTCATTGGGTTTGGGTGTGTGGTTTTCTGTCAAATTTGTGACATAAGTGCAAAGAAATTTGGACAGATACATTAACTAAATGAATGCATAAATAAATTATTATGATCCCGGTATATTTGAAAATAGCTGCAAATTGATACTGGAACTCTAGATGATAGTACTGAGAAGTCATTTACAATTATGCATGTAAGGAAGTTTTTAATCTCACTGTAGAAATTAAGATTTAAAAGACAGCTGCAACTTGTGAAGTACATATTAGATGTGGACAAAATGAACAGAACCATATCCCAATATATGTTGTTTCTGTGTTTTCAGGTGAATGGCCTAGTAACACAAAGCTCAAATGGAGCACATTTAACTTCGTTGTCTTTCTTACAATCAAGAAAAGAGATTAATCTACAGCAGCTGATGATATTTTTCTTTTTTTTTTTTTTCTCCCCCTATGTGATAGGAGTTCCTCCTGAAGATTTTCTGTGTATTTCGGAACCTGATGAAAATGAGTGTCTTTCCTCGAGACTGGATGGTGATGAGGTTGCTCACCAGCAAGTAAGTAGGGAAGCAGGTATAAACTGCTGACTTTCTATATCAGAATTTTTTCTCCTCAGCTGGGCAGTGATGCAGTGTGTTTCATCAGTCTGAGGTGTGGTGATCAAGACAGGAATTCCGGAGTGCTCATCCTCATTCTGCAATTATTTTAACAGTCTGGACCAAACTGAGACTTCTGTATTCATTCTGTTCCTTAAACTCTATCAGTATGTACAAGTGTCAAGAGTTGAAGGTTTAAACCCAAAGCTGAAGTAGCTGCATTGAGGGTAAGAGTGGCACAGCAGCTATAACGCATGGCAAGGGACAGCAGCCCACACTGTGTGGTATTGAGGCCTCTCAACTCCCTTTCTCAGTAAATTACTACATTAAATATCTGTCTCTTCTTATAAACATCACTTCTTAACCTACCTAGGAGGACTCAGTTAACTATCTTAGAAAAGGAGGAGCAGGCCCAGCAATGAGTTATTTCTTAATTAATTGTTATCTACCAAACTCAAAAATGCTTCATTTTATATAATTTTCTTGCTTCTGATGGGTTAAGTACTACGCTGTTTGGAACGGTAGCAGTGTGATGAACACAGGGTGGCTGGAATTATTTACTAGTTTCTTGTTTCTTTAGATAAACTAGCTATAGAATTACTACTAACTGACAACTGGAGGGGTTCCCATTACAAGAAGACACAATGGAAATTTGCCTAAAGGCTGATGCTCAGTTGAGTTATATGCTCTGCGAGTTCACCGTGCTAATGAAAAGTGAAAGAAGTGGATTTCAGTATTTCAAGCGCAAAGATTAAATGAAGTTCTGTAAGAAATCCACGTGAAAAGAGTAGTTACCTCAGATACTGTAGGTCACCTAGTTCCCTTCAGCATAATTTTGCCATAAACCTTTAGCCTGAATGTCCATTTAGCAGTGCTGCTGGAAGCATTGCTTTCACGTGAATCAGAGATGTGCCGTTTCCCTTGATACTGCTGTAGCCTTATATACATGTTATTTATTAATCACATGCCTTGATTGCCTTTCACTAAGGTGTATTCAGCCACCTACAAACAAATACCAGGTAATGCAGAATGGCAAAATACTCACAAATAGGTTGAGTTTAAGTGTGTGGCAAAAAAAAGAACCATTGTATAACCAAGACTGACAGCTCAAACTTTTTGAGCTGCTCTTCTTTGAACAACAAAACAACCGCTTTCTGCTTAAAATAGGAGAAAGATGGGTGTATCCTTTTGTTTCACTGAAGGCAATATGGCCCAGCCATACAAAAGAGACAGGAATTTAAATGCTCCCGTGTAAATTCAAAAAAATTATAATAATGATGAAAATCTTTAATCTTGTATCACTTGGTACAAACTGTTTATTACAGCATAGAAAGATTGGTGACTTCTGTGAGAATCTAGCAGTGATTACATGAAGAATGCTTGTCTCTGTATAGTAAAATCAGCACCACCCACTGTAATGTTATACTCCAGGTGCAAATGAGTTTTCTTTTCTGTTCTTTTGCTTGCAGCATCATAGTTACGACAGTTCAGTACCTGTCTTCTGCCCTGCATAAGAATTTCACGGAAACGGACTTTGATTTTAAAGTAAGAATTGATACTGAGAAAATGTTATGACATCTTTTTAAACTAATGCTAACAAAGAAACAAGAGCTATTCTCTACATTAGCTGATGATATTTGCAGCATTTATTTCAGTATCTGTGAGGAAGATGAGCTAACTGATAAAAGGCAGGAATTTGAATGTGCTCTGGAATTAAGGGGAAGTAGAGCAGATAGATTGTAAGATCAAATCAAGAAAACTGAGCCTATCATAAAAGAGACAAGTATCTTCATAAGCAGTGGAGCTAATGAAGCATGCTGTCTTACAGATTGATGCCTAATAAAATGTAAACTCAAGCAGTGCTTTTCCTGAAGTTGGAGCATTCATGCTCTTCCTCTCCCACAGGAGAGAAACACAGTATCTTAAAGAGTGTTTTCCCTATGGAGTTTAAAATGGGCAACAAATTCACTGTTACTAAGGAAAAGCTGCCAGACGTGTACCTAAGCACGTGCATGCACACCATGATGGCAAAAGCCTCATTTCTTTGAGAAAACAGACTAAATTATAGACCTTATTATAGGCTTATAGGGCTATAGCTTATAGGCCTTAAATTATAGGAATTATATTATATCATTCATGATATATTTCCTGCATTTTTCTGAGGGATAAAATCTGTTTAGCCTAGAGAAAAAGAACAATTTAAAACCTGGCTGAAGTCACCAAGTTTTATTCATTTTTGAACTCTGGTGCTAAGATGAAAGCCTAGTGGCATTTACTTTCTCGGGGTTTTTAATTTTTGTTTCTACTAGGTTTTAAATAATCCATTGGTATCCATAAGAGTTTAGTATCCCAATTAAGTTACATCTTGATTACAAAAAGGATGTAACAGATATGTAGTCTGATCCTACATATAGAGGAATATATGTCTTCCTACACATGTTTAAAACCTACTCCTTGGAGTTTAATGTTATAAAACTTCTTTCCTCTGTCACAGGTGTGGAACTCTTATTTCAGCCTGGCAGTTTTGTTTATAAACCAGCCAAGCCTCCAACTAGAAAATGCCACACCAGCTAAGAGGAAGAAGATTCTGGATAAGTAAGAACATGTTTTGCTGGGTTTCCAGCCTTTTCTACCACCTCAAAAAAAGAGACTTCTTTTTCTACCACAAGTCCCTGTGATTTATTGTGCAACTTGGGGATGTGGAGATGCTTGGGAAATAAATAAGTGGTCGAGTTGTTTTTCTTATGTTGACTTCAATGTGAATTTGATATTATTTTTTAACGTCACTGCCTTGTCAGTTTTTGTTCCATTAGGCAGTTGTCTGTCTCCTCTCTTTCAGGTATGGTGATATGAGAGTGATGATGGCATATGAGCTCTTCAGCATGTGGCAGAACCTGGGTATGTCCCTTCCTTCTCTGTCCTAGCAGCCAAAGCCAAAGTAGCCCCAGCTTTCTGTTGGAATTTTTTTTAAAAAAAACTTTTTGTAGCATTGTACAATATTTAGTTTCTCTTAAGAGTTGTAAAACCAGGAAGCACTTCTTCCACCAAAAGCTCTCTTCTGTACTGTCTCATCCTACCTTTTTATTTGAGATAATACATTCTATGAATTTGAATGCTTTCTTCTCAAATCTGATGGTGGCAGGTTTTGATTGTTTAGACACACCAGTGACAGTTTTTGGGTATTTGCAAATATTAAATCAGCTTTTTCCAATCCCTTTAACTGTGTTGCAGCCAGGTTCATACGGAGATACACTGTTACTCTCTGACTTTTGTCTGATCCATGGCTGTAAAGTAGAAATTTAAATCTTCACAGCTGTAACCAGCTTTGCAATTACCTAGAGGATTCAAATGCCAAAGTTGTAATGATTCAGAATTATAGAATCATAGAATCATTTAGGCTGGCAAAGACACTTAAGATCACCAAGTCCAACTGTAAACCTAACACTACCAAGTCCACCACTAGGCCATAGCTATGTGTGTTTGATCATAATGCCCAGAAGGGGGATACAGTAAAGCTTCTTTTTTGGTGTCTTCAGGTATCTAGTATGCATAACAAACTCTACATTAATACTTTAAAGAGAAAAAGGAATTAAAAAACAAACCAGAAAACCCAAACTAAAACCCACAAAAGCCCTGTCTGCAATAACAATGTTTGTGATAAAATTTCAACTTCTGCAGTTCATTTGACCTCTTTCTATATATCTTAAGAAATAAAGAATGTTACAAAGTGGGGAAAAATGTATCTCGCCACAGGTTTCAAAAGGTAAATGGAGATTTTTCATCTAGAACTTGTGCTTTTAGAAGTGTGCTGCAGCAGTCTTGGGTTTAAGTAATTCAGAAAAGCCAAGTAACTACTGTATCAGAGCAAGTCCAGCTAGGCCAGTACCCTGTCTCCATCAGGGACCAAAAATGAACACCTATGGAAATGTTTGAGGACAAAGAAAGCACATAGTATTATAAAAGAAAAAAAAATATGTTTGCTGATAGAGATCACAAATAATGCAAGGTTCTGAGAACAGGTAAATCATTAAGAGGGCAAGGGAATGGTACAAATCAGATTGGATAACTTGATAATGTGGCTGTAAGCAATATATTCAGAAAGCCAAATATAAACATTTTATTTGTAGGAATATAGGTAGGAGTGCTAGTTGAGAAAACAAAGACTGCAAACATATCATGCTGATAATCAGGTGAAGGGGAGCTACCTGTAAAATGCCATGAGTAAAAAAGATACCATAATCTTTGACAAAATATGTAAGAATCTTGAGTAAGAGAAGGGGGATGATATTAGTGCTATGGTTTTTTTATAAGTGCAGTTCATTCCAGAATAGTTCACCTGGTCCTGCTTTCTACAGCTCAAAAAAGAAAAAAACCTAAACCAAAGACAAATGGGACAGAGTTCAGAGAACAGTCAAAGGTGACTTCAGAAGTAAGAAAATGCCTTATTATAAAATACTGAATAAGCCTGACCTGTCTTGCACAACTAAGATGATGCAGACAGACTTGATCACAGTCTCTAAGCATCTGTGTGGAGAAAAGAAGGGTCTCCAAAATAACAGAGATCAAATAACCAAAAAATGATGGTAGACAAATTCAAATGAAAGTTGAGAAGCCTGTTTTAGATATGTAGATACAGATATTAATCACTGAATCTTTTTCCAAATACGGCTGTTCTGATTTATTCTCTGCGACTGCACAGTAAGCATGCCACAGAAGAGACTGCTAGCAAAATGCCTTGGATTTCTGTTGCTGAGAAGCAATGCAATTTGGTCCTAAGTCAAGGTCAGTTAGGAAATTGAGACTTCCATAGCACAGAGGATGAAGAGCTCTGTTGTAGTTCTTTGAAATCTAAATATGATTTATTAAATTCTATTGTTCTTACCAGCCCCTTCAGAATCTTTTTGTTCACAAATTAGAAATATCTGTGGCCTCTTTTCCCCCTAGTTAGTATGGTTTAGTTTGGTTATTTTTGGCAGTTTGAATTCCTTTGCAAGTCAAATGCACTGACAATTTTTGCTGAAGGCTTTCACAGTGAAATTAAAAATGCTCTTAGAGAATTTGTAAGGAATGGTGTAAAGCAAATAGTTTTTCCAGTCCTTTCAAGAAAAGAGCATGTTTGCTTTTAGAATGCTCATGCTTACTACTAGATATGTATATGTTGTTCCTGCGGGAGTTCCCTATTTTCTCAGGGACAGATAACAAAGGCTTTTATTTAATTACAGTTACTTTGTGTTGTGCAGGTGAGCATAAGATTCACTTCATTCCGGGAATGATTGGCCCCTTTCTTGGTGTTACACTTGTTCCACAACCTGAAGTCCGGAATATCATGATCCCTATCTTCCACGACATGATGGACTGGGAGCAGAGAAAGAATGGCAACTTCAAACAGGTGAAGTCAGTTCCCAAACATTTGCAGTATTATTTTTCTTGCTCTGTCTATCTGCATTGTCCAGCTGGAAGCAAGGAGTTTTGTCTGCTGATGCATTTCTGATTGTGAAGAAGATGTTGTCATGTAAAAATATAAAAATATAAATTTGAAGCATAATTCACAAAACTATTAGAAGACTCCCAAGTTTGAGTGTACTTTACAGCAAGGTACATTTCCCATGAACACAGAGATGAGGAGCAATGTACTCATCACATAGGAGATGAGGAAAAGAATTTTGTAAGTGCTGGGCTCTCACTGCTCCCATTGGTTTCACTTAGATTATTAGTCAACCATTAAATGGGTCAGACTGAGAACCAAAAATGGAGATGTAAAGATATAGCCAGTATTTGAGAACACAGTGATGTTTGCTGTGCTCTGTCTTCAATTTCCAGCTAGAAGGTGGTATTGCGTAATTAATTATACCATGCTTTGAAACAGACTTTGTATTGTTTTTAAAGAAATTGTAGCACTCTCCTGGAATGATTTTGCCCAGCAACAGTTCTGTAGCTTCCACCTGCTGTGAGCTCTGATTGCATAAACAGGGAGAGGATTCTTCATCATTTTGTTGCCCAATCATGGACGGAATTGCTTAAATTTTCCACTGCAAAACAGATTCCTGAAGTGCAAAATACTAATAATGAAGAATTGGTTTGGACTGGACCCTGAGATGACTGTGCTTCATTGTCTTTGGGGCAATATTGGAGCAGCAAATATTTGCAAATAAGCACTCTGAAGTAGTAAATCCTTTTATTTAAATTATCATAATTCATGGGATTATTATCCACACACTCATTAAAATGCCAGATCTAATCTATCATTCCAGGAGAATAGCAAACCTTTTCCATAGTCTGACCTATTAAAGACTGTGTGGAAAAGTATTACCAGGAGCTTCAGCTTTTCTTTTTCTTCAACTCCTTTGATTATTACTGTTATTATTATTTACTATTATTATTACAGTAGCATTTGATCTTGGTCCTCTTTTTGCTTGTTTTAGCATAACAATAGAACAGTCCCAGCTCTGGCACTTACAGTTACTGGTACCTACAGTCATCTTCAAGTTTCTGGACCTGTTTATACTTACTGTATCAAGATGAACTTTTCATAATCTTCATTTAATTTTTACACTCATTAATATATTCTAGAGCTCCAAGAATATTTATTTAATTACCTGTAGAGCAAATTTCCACGCTGCTTTATGAAGCATATATTGTAACTATCTAAGATTAAAGACAGAATAATCACCTCTATTAGTGAGAATGAAATAAAATAGTTAAACAGCACAAGATGTATTAAACCTTATTAACATTAGCTGCTGGAATCAGGAGGTTATTTGTTGTCCTGTATAATGCTAGATATATTCTGGACACATGCATTATGATTTTTGTCAAGTCATTGTAGATCACAAGCAAAGAGAGGGTAGGGATTTTTTTAAAATTCTGAGCTTCTCTTTACTTTTTGAACACTAAATTGGTTGTCAAAAAATATAAAAATCCTGGAAATTCATTTTCAAGTACTTTTTTTATTTTTGTCAGTAGCTCATGTTTTAACAAGGTTATTTTTTCAGCAATACTGGATAACAATGCAGTCTGATTCATGGACTATATCAGGCTTCCCTTTAATGATATCAGCCACAAGAGCACCAACTCCGTTTGTGTGCCACTGGGTGATTTGCTTTTCCTTCTCACCTTAACTTCCTCTGCAGCAATTTGGCAGCTGAAAACCATAGACAAACTCAAATTATGTTTGTCTTTAAATAAAAACAAGCCATATTTCTACAAACAGTTTCAACCTTTAGGAACCTCTGTCTTCATTAGTACTGAAAGTATGTTTTCTACAAGATTTGCAAGACTACATGAAATAATGTTGTTTAATGTTAGATACATTGATTTTTGCACTTGAATCAATTTCATGGGAATAGCTGATATCAAACTTGGTAATAGGATGTATTAGACTGGGGGAGGAAATGAATACATATTCAAAACCTTTGTAAGGGAAAAGAAACATAATGATACTGTTGTGGCCCTTTATGTAAGCGTGAAAAGAAAATGCGTCATGTAATCATAGAGAGGCTTGACAAAACTGGGTTTAATGAATAAATAATCTTGCAATGTAGTGATGCCTGGATGATTGGAAATCAGTTACCTACCAGCAGAACCATCCCAGCTATTCAGTGGCGATCACACCATAAATTAGTTTCTCTGTGTGGATATTCTATTACAGAAACTGGATACAGTTTGTCTGGTATACTGGTTCACTGAAAGTGTGTCTTAGTGATTTATTTGATAAAGAGAATAAACTTCAGAAATTCCTGTGAAGAAACAGTGTTATCTGCCCTGGGAAGTTCATTTAGACACTCATAAACAAAAGGATAATTTAGATTCTGTCCTCCTATTTCACTGAAAAAGGAGAGAAGTGTGTCTGTTGAACTGATCCACAGAGAAACAAATCCCTGGCACATTCTTCCCAGTGTCTGGAACTCTTGTCCTTCTACATGAACAGCTAATTTGTAACCAATTGCTGCTTCATCCAGGTGGAAGCTGAGCTGATCGATAAGCTGGACAGCCTGGTATCTGAAGGAAAAGGTGATGAGAACTACAGGGAACTCTTCAGCCTGCTGTAAGCTCTGCGTTTCTCCTCACTCTGTGTTGGGCAGGGTCATTGAAAGAGTCAAAGTAGTGATCTGTGCAGCCCCAGCAACAGTGCTGATCTTCAGAGAAAGCAGTCAAGGGCTTTCTGGCAGGTTTGCATGACATGGCTCAGTGAAATAGAAGTATGTCACTCTATTTCTGAAAAGAATATAAAAACCTAAATTCTTCTTTGTCTTCTTTCTGTGAAATCAAATATAAGGCTGCACAGGTAAGTAGTTACCATCTTCACATCAAAAATTGATTTGCTAGAGGAGCCAGTGCCTGCCTTTTTACACAGCAGTACGTGAAATCATGGCCTTAAGATTGAGAAACAGTGTACTATCTAGCAAGTCAGGCCTTGTCAGAGCAAAAGATATTTTCCTCAGCTTTTTCCTTCTTCCAATTTTTAAAGCCCACCTTTTGCTTGGCTCAACAGTTGCAAGTTGCTTCTTCCAGACTCCATCATGACACTGTATATCCACTCCCTTTCACACCAAAAATCCAGTAAATCACAAGGATAAACTTTACATCTCACTTTCCACTTAGTTATCTTTGATTACTGACCTGTTGCCAGATTTCATTTCCAGTGATCCTAGTTTATTTCAGAAGGAGTTATTTTGAACTGTGAGAATCCAGAGCAGTTAAGCCAAAATCTTTAAATATTCCAGTGAGCCATGGAGATCATCAGCAAAATTTTAGCCATGCATTCCAGACAATTTTATGTGGCCCCTGATAGCATGCTGGCAGTTTGAGGCATAAAGCTTTGTTTTGCTAGAATCAGTACCTGTATTTCTGAATTTAAAATTGCACATTTGTTCATTTTCAGATACATAGGCCTGCCCATTCTGTATGCTTATCCTTAGGAAGCATGTAAATGTATTCAGTTTGGATTTGTGTATATTTAGCCTTGGCAAGTCTGACACATTACATGTACAGATAATATAAGTCTATTTCAGGGACAAAGGAAGGAAAATATCTTTTTTTCTTTTTTAATTCACCTGGCAAGAGGAATATCATGTATTTCTTTTGCTCCAGTTGATGACATTTGATACCTGAAATGTTAAGAATTCAAAGACTGTAGCTTGTTACCTATTTTTAGATGACAGTGACTGGATGTATTGCCCAGAAATACAGCCTGGAAGTCCAGCAACCTTTTAGTTTATATTTGCTATTGACTTTTCTGAGAACAGTGTGAACTTTGAAGAAACAATTCCACAAAGTTAATAAATGCTGTGTGAAATAAAGAGTTGACCCTGAATTCTACTGTCTCAACTATACTGCTGAAATGAGAATTGGCTCCCTCAGCTGATAATCATTCCAGTACAGAACAGTTGGCCTCTTGTGAGGACATGTATGACACCAAACAGAATTTCTTTTCTCTTGCCAGTACAGAAGTGGCAAGTTCTTTGACTGACGATCCAGTTTCTGGAAACTAGCATGTAAATTTGCTTTCTTTTTTCACTTTTTAAGTATGATTTTCAGTGTTCTCACTCTAGCCTTCTCTCAACCTTCACAATTGTCTCAGAGAGATGCTTGCTGTATTGTCTAGTTTGCTGAGCAGGAACAGATTTTTATTTATTTACAGTTTAAATAAACTGTGATTCAAGGTTAGTTGGTTGGTTGCTGATTAGAGGTGAAAATTTATGTAGTGATGAGCAAAGAAGAGGTATTTGCACTAGGTTTAGACTCCCTTCCAACTTCTGACTGCTGTTAGCAGTTTTTAAGCTACATTAAGCTACATGGGAATGTCAGTAATGTGAGAATCGGCTGTTGCCATGAGCATTGCTGCTCTTCAAATATTTTAAATGGCAGTGTGAAGATATTTTTCCTTCTCGTGTAAATTCTGTAATTTCCTTGTCTTTGCTTCATGCTGCCTGGAGTAGAACTCAGCTCTTTGGGCCCTATCCCAGGTAAGACAGGAATTCTATGGATTTGTTTTATAAGGGAGAAACCAAGTTGTCCCCAGCTGTCTGCATGCACTGTGCCATTTCCGTGGAAGCCTCATCTGCTGTTTCCATCTCCCAAACAGTTTGCTGGAGAAGATTGAGCAGGAAACATGGCGGGAGACTGGAATCTCTTTTGTTACGTCAGTTACTCGTCTCATGGAGCGTCTGCTTGACTATAGGTATCTGGCAACAACAGTAATATATTCTAAGAACTTTGTAAGGAGGTAGTAACAAATTTCTTTTCTACAGGGAATATTTTTATTGTTTATCAAACTGCATGCTTCTCTGATGACAAGTATTATGTAAGCAAGCCTAACTCATTGCTACTAGGTTCTGGGCAAAAATCCTAAATCCACATCTCTAGAACCCTAATTCTCATTCTTGTATGCTTGTTACTGATAATAGCAAAGATGAAGAAATTTTTTAACTCGTAGTCTTGCACTAAGGTTTAATCAGGTTGCTAAATCATTCATTCCTTCTATCATTGAAATGATCTTGCCCAACTCAGCAAAATTGAGGCTAAATGCAAGAATGATCTCAAATGCCTTGTCGACCCGAGATGTGCTGAATGCCTCATCTAGACATGCAGGGTTGGAAAACTTTTCATCTGAGGGAAGCCTGACATGACAGCTGGTGACTCATGTGTGCAAGACTCCACTATAAATTAGGCATCCTTTATTTAGTTCTAGACGGAAGTTTACAGGACTATTATGTCAATACAGCTGAGCTTTGACTCAGTTACAAGAAAATATTTTAACTTTTATATATATATATATATATATATATATATATACACACACACACACACATACATAGAGTTGTTTTTATAGAATAACAGACATTTTGAAACCATATAGAACTGGCCCAATTATTTCTATCTTCAGCCTACTGACAATTTTTGCTTCGGCTGCTGCTCATCATAGGTGAAAACCTGTGACTAGGCTGGGTATTCTGCAATCCCAAATCCTTTTCTGTGCTTTTTAGTTTGCTCTTTTTATTATCCTTACCTGTCTGATCCAATCTCCTGTTTGTTTCCTGAGAACAACTGCTTTACAACTACAATGCAAGACCAGGTATCTGAGATACATTTACAGGAAATGCAAGGGAGCTGACATTTTTTTTAATGAAATTTGCTATCAGTGCCATTTTAATACACAGATACACAATGTCATGCTTAATTGAGGAACAAATACCAGGTTTTAATTGAGTTTTAATACACAGCAGATTTTTTCATTCCCAGAGCAGACCAGAACAGGGAACTGCATCGGAATTTGAAATACACAGGCATCTCTTGGAGTTCAGCTGCCAGTTCACTGACAAAGTAGTTCTCAAGATAGTTTGCTGTGTTACTGCTTTAAAAATTCTGTCTCTTTTTCATAAATGAATGTGACTTTCTCAAGTCAGGACTTGTAATTTCAGAAGCCTTTAACTTTTTGTGCTGCTTGAATAGTAATAATTTCTAAAATACTCCAAAAATGAAAGATAAATGTTGTGATTTAACTTAACGATGAAACAGTTAGTTATCTAGTCTAAATTACTTGGGTTGTATCTTTCAGTGTGCCAACACTTCACTGGATAGCTGAATTTATGAAAGCCAATCCTTTGACTAGGAAACACTAAACATTTACATCTGGTTAAATAATAGTTTTTCACTTTTATAATAGATAGTTCAGATGATTTTTGGAGACTATTATTTGTTTTTTGTTCAGATTCTTGTAAGAAATGAAGTAGCAGTCATCTCAGGTGCTTGTTCTCAGATGCAGACGTGTAAGAGGACACAGTTCTCATATCATTTAAGCCATAATATGGAAATTACTCTTAGAGGAACTTTATAAAAGAAAGTATATGGTTAACTCTTTTTTGTGATCCAAGGAAACTCTGGAAGATAAGATAGCTTCAAATTTATTTTAAAAGGTTTTTGTTTTGCAGATGTATGTTTCAACATTGTTCTGCTTTCTTAGGGACTGTATGAAAGGAGATGAAACAGAAAACAAGAAGATTGGCTGCACTGTTAACCTTATGGTAAAGATGTTTCCTTTATCTCTTTGGGATACTGTGCAATGTTGTCAAAACTGGAATGGGAAAGTTTG
The DNA here is from genome assembly GCF_003259725.1 of Athene cunicularia. Taxonomy (NCBI): domain Eukaryota; kingdom Metazoa; phylum Chordata; class Aves; order Strigiformes; family Strigidae; genus Athene; species Athene cunicularia. The sequence continues at coordinate 19,078,262 of NW_020799116.1, forward strand.
GGACAGGAATCTGTGTCCGGCAAGGGCAGCTTCAGAATCTGAGCCCTGGGATGACAGCAGAATGACAGAGGGTTGTGAGGATCCCCTGGAGGTCTCTGGTCCAACACTCTGTTTAAAGCAGGGCCAAAAGGTCAGGTTCCTCAGGGTCTTGTCCAGCTGAGTTCCGAGTATCACTGTGACAGAGGTTCTACCACCTCTCTCGCCTTTTCTTTCAGCTTTTGACTACCTTCGGTTTGACAAAAAAAAAAAAAAAAAATCATGACACAATAAAATTAGTGGGTTAAATCAGTGTGAATGTGAGTTATTACTTTTCTTTTACACTGACTTCTCTTTTCAGTACTTTTATACATACACAGATAATGCTGATTGTATTGAATGAAGGGTCTCAGTAACAACTCTGTTGTTTTCTTTCACAGAATTTCTATAAATCCGAAATTAACAAGGAAGAGATGTACATCCGCTATATCCACAAGCTCTGTGACATGCACTTACAGGCCGAGAACTATACAGGTTAGTAAGATATCCTATGTCCTATGGGGTCTTCTTGAAATCCTCTTGCAAGTTTTCAGCTCTCCCAATGTTATTGGGAGATGTTACATCTGATTCATTCTTTTGGAAAAAAAATTGTATGAATCAGTTATGGCAGTTGGGAAGATAAGCTGAGGTCCAGCTCATTCCCTTCAGTCAAATAATGTATGTCTACGACCACACAACCATATGACTATTCTGGTACACTCTGAATTTTACATTAAGTGCTCTATGAGAAAGACTCATCCAAAAAAATCACAATAGTGGAATCACATTTAGAGGAATATTAAAATCACAAAACCACTGTTACATTATCATTTGCCATATTTCCTTGCATTGTCATATTTACAGAGCACTTAGAAAGTGTATGGACCCTAAATCTGTGTTGACCAAGTTCCGTGTACAGCTGCAGGCCCCAAATCTAGTTCCATAGCTGACTATGCATTTAAATCAAGTAGCTAGTAAAAAGGAACTTGACAGATTAGTACCTAAAAATCAGGTTCATCGGAAACAGCTTTGTGCTGCTATGTTAAGTAATTGACATCTTAGATGATCATTTAATTATTCAGAATTTTTTCTCACATTGTAAATCAGAAATTCCAGACTGTTTAAGAAGCAGGTCTAGTGACCTTTCAACTTACTGGCTGTATTTATTTGTTGTCACTGATTCAGTGTTCAATAACTGCATTTCCAACAGAGGCTGCATTTACTTTGCTTTTGTACTGTGAGTTGCTTCAGTGGGAGGACAGACCTCTGAGAGAGTTCCTGCATTATCCTTCTCAGTCAGAGTGGCAACGTAAGGAAGGTCTGTGCCGTAAGATTATCCATTACTTCAACAAAGGGAAGGTATGCCAACTTCTTCTCTCTTCCAGCAGCTTCCTTCCCTTTTCCTGACTTACTTAGGCCTTGCAAGACTATCATCTCAGTTCAGTAGTCTGGAAGTAAATTTGTATCACAAGGTTTTATAACTTGACAAATTGCTTGTTGGCTCTCTGGGCGCAAAAACATGAGAAAATGCATACGAGTATTGCATTACACATAACATTTGGAACCCATTTAGGTAGGCCAACAGAAAAAATACCAAAACATTTTTCTACCTTTAAACCAAACTTTGGATCAACTGTTATGACAGACAGCTTTATGAGTGCCAAGTTCCTTAGCTTCTGGGGGGCAGGACTGCATTTTGTAGTTGTCTATGCAAATTGCTGTGTTATGACTCACTTTAGGACTTGTTTTGTTTCTAACCTATATAACTAAATAGCAGGCAATGCACTGTAGGAGTCCCTTTATTAAAAAAGATTTAAGTCTTTTCAGTGTCACTGTTATTTTAAGGTGGATTTCAATTAAAGTGCAGTTCCATCCATTCAGAAGAACAAAATCAATATATTTCATTTTCACAGATTAGGTGTGTTTTTCCTACAATAATTTTTTTTTTTTTAATTACTGCAGATGTAGGTGTTATAGTCTCTTGTGTCACAGTGTTTTGTTCACATTTCAGAGGTGAACCTTAAAAGTGGTATGATCTGTTAGAATATTTTAATATTTTTCCCTTTTCTAGAAAAATCCTACAGCTTATATATTGGAAGATCATGTCTGTTTGTGTGCCTTGGGGATGTTTTTGCCTGTGATGGCAATGACAGTGGTAGTAAATGCAAATGTGATTTGGTTCATATGGGATTGCCATTCCAGATAATTCTTTCTTAGTCCTGATAATGAAAAATTGAATATGGCAGCGATGTTCTCTACAGAACCTGCAAAGGAAGTCAGATTCCAGTGTAGGAAGAAATGGCCTATTTATGAAGAAGTGATTCATTAAGAAGAATTTTTTTTTTTTGTCGGAATTGTTCTTTTGTAATAATACTGCATATGGTTCTCTTTTTAGTTTCAGAAATTTTCAGAGGTTTTCAGACTGCACTTAAATAACCACTGATGTGCAAATATTGCAGTACTGTCTGAATGGACAAAGATGATATAGAAACTATGTCAAACAAGTGAGCCTGTACTTTTGACAAAAACAGGCAGTCTGTATATGCACTGAAGCTGAGTTAAAACCTGATGGATGTAATTTTGCTATAAAACTCCTAACAGATTATAGAGTGTTAACCTCCCGAGGTTTTTCCCCCACTGGATGTTTTTGGAGTTACTTAACTTTGTGTTTTAATCCTCCTTTATTATAAATGGTAGCTGAATGACTGAGTAATCCACTTTAGCAGTGTGTATGTCACTCAGACTGTGGAAGTGAAAGAAGCAAAATCCTCCTGCTGATTTTCAGCACTCTTTCTGTTGCTGTGTAAGAGGGGAAAGATCAGGCAATGGAAGAAACTTGCTTCCCTCAACTTGTGTCCGGTAGTCTGTCTTTCTGCACCACCCTAAGATGGTCCCTCCTCTGGTCCTGAAGAGTAGAATTTGTTGTTCTGTGTCCTTCAGTTGCATTTCTAGAGAAGTTTCTCATGCTGCTCCTGGCATCTTCCACTAAGTAAGGGAGTCAAAGCAGCATGAAAAAGGTGTAAAAATTCTGCATTTGTTAATGGGAAAATTTTCTCAGCACAGGAGTGGGGGGGGAATACTATGGCCACAGGACTGTCTTGTGAGTTTGCTCTAAGGGGCATGCCAGTGGAGGGCAAGGAGTGATGGCATGGCCCGTGGAGGGCAAGGAGTGCTGCAGTGGGGTGCAGAATTGAGCAACTCACATTCTCAGTATTGTTGATAGCAGCAGCCCAGAGCTGGTAAGGAACAAGGTGTTCCAAAGCCCTTTTAGCCTTCATTCTGGTCATTTGCTTATTTCTGCTATGCTTTAAATTAGGTTATGGCTCAGTTGGCAGTGTGAGCAAGTGCATAACTTTAAATGAAGATTTATTTTTTTTAACTCACAGTTACAATTTTGTCTGTTAAAACTCAAGGTTTTCTAGTTGAAGACTGTGAATAGAACAGTTTGAACCTGACTGATCATGCTTCCGGACAGTAATAGTTTGAAAACTACACAACCCTTTTCTGTCCAGTTCAAAGCTAGATTTTATTAACTGAAAATTCTGACCAGCTCCCATCACAGCATCACAGTGTATCCTCCTTAGTGCCAGCCACGTGCTGTGAGAGACCCAAAGCTGTATTTCTAAAGTAGTTCATTTTTAGATCATGTGTTCCATACACAACATTTGAACTAATTTCTCTTGTGCACCCTCATGTGACTCATATTTTCAAAAGAAATCTGCACATGGGATGTGAGTAAATAAAGGTTGCTGTTCATAAATGTTGATTGTCTGTATCTGTGCTTCCTTGTGTGCTGTCATTAGCGCTCAACTGAGAGTTGCTGGTGCCATAGGAGAAGGCTGCAATAAATGTCGTATGAATGTGCTTTTCAAGTGAAGGACATAATATGCAAATAGATCAGATGTCAGTAATGAGGGAAATTAACAGTGGAGACATTAGGAAATTATTTGAAGGTGGGAAGAATGATACTTTAGAGGGAAGTGACACTTGCATAGCACATGGAATTACGTATTAAATTTCTGCACTGTGAAGATGGTACTCATTAAAAATCATAGATTTTAAAACTGAGGATCGCAGTGGCTCAGATATCCATTCATTCCCTTTTCCTTTCAAGTATCTGTGAACTCTCTTTTCTCAGTTGCTACCTGTATATTGTGTTTCTTCACTTCTCTGTCTCATCTTGTATCTACAGAATATTCAGCTAGCACAGTGGAGTTTCTCTGTGTGGACATCTTAACTGAAAGAAAGAGAGAAAGCCTGAGTTAGGATGAGAAGAACAGTATCAGGGTACATGTAGAAGAGCTGGTATAAAGAGAAAGTAAGATGTGGTTACATGTTGTTAATTTAATTCACATCAGAAAAGGAGCATGAAAAGGTTACATCTTCAGGATCACCTGAAGGGATGACAGCCAGCTATCTTTCTGCTTCTGTCCAGAAGACAGATTAGAGAATTATGTAGGCTTCAGCCACAGCATCCCATTTGGAAGTGAGACTCTGCTCACACTCTGTGTGACAAAAGCCATTTATTCCTGACCAGATGTTTCAGAAGAGACTTCTTTTCCATTCTTTCAAGTAAATACAGATAAGCTAAGAATTGAAAAATCTACGTATAACACCTCTGTAAAGAATGTTGTAACCTATAAAAAATGCAATGAACTCTGTGTTTGCAAATATAAATACTTAACTGGTTAATGTTGTTGATCCCACAGCAAAAATACTGTTAATTTAGGATCACAAAAACCTGAATATTATTCTCAGTAGTCAGGCAAATGGCCTTTCAGTTCATTTCCTATTGTACGTATTGTATTTATGTAAATAAATTTTGGGTTTCCCATCATCCCAAACTAATACTGTCAGAATACCCAAATTGATTCTGAAAGAACCCTTTATTTAGCAAGCTCTTATGTAAGTTTTTGTAATTAACTGAAGTGAAAGAGATGCAGAATCATTATTTTTACCTTTTTAGTTCTTACAACTATCCCTTCTTTTAATAAAAAAGTTCATACACTTACTGGTTTTGCTTTTCAGAGGAAAAAAACCTTTGCTGGTATTAAAGATGAGAAAAAAACCACTACAAATGTGTGTGCATTATAAATACACTAAATGAAACAGTGCAGCGATTCACTTTATGTGAACTGTTTCCATATTAATTGCTAATATTTTACATAGTTACTGTTAATTAGTGTTACCAATAATTACAATATTAATATTCTTAAAACTTTGGGTGATAGTCTTAACTTGCACATTAATTTTGTTTTCACTACAGTGGGGTCCCAGTTAAAACAACTGGCAAGTTAGCCCAGTAATGCATAAAAGTTAATCCCATAAAAGTCCAGCTGAGACCTTGGTGTTCTAGATCCTTTACATAAGTATGGTAAGAAACAGTCATTCCCCCAGAAGGCTTCCAGTCTATGCAGGTAAAAGATGATAGGAGATTTCAGGGTGTAAAATGAGCACTCGAAAAAGCTAACTGAGGTAACAGGAGTCTTTCTCTCAGTGTGGGTGTGCCCAAACTCAGTCTCTTTCTTCCTCACCTCTGTGGGTGATGAGTATGGTGTACTAGAAAAAATTTGTTGTATGCAGACTCTAAGTTGAAGAAATGAGTCTTGCTGCAATTCTGAATATGGATATTCACTCAGTGCAGTAATGCAGGTCAGCTCTAAGAATTTTTTGTCTCTGTATCTGTTTCCCATTGCTTATAGTTTTGTGCTTTCACCAGGAAGTAGGAGCCCTGGGAAGGGGAGCACTTCACTGAGAAGCTAAACCCTAACTCTTTATTCCAGAGAGTTTTAGTGCAGAAAACAAAGCAGATATTGGGGGTGTATTGAAGGGGTATCTAACAAGAAGGAAAACTGTTAGTTATAATCTCTTTCTCCAAATATTTGAAGTTTGCAGTCTCATGAGTGAACTGTCAGTAACAAGCTCTGTGTGTGTGTGTTAATTTCAATGGAACATATCCCTCCATTACCATCTGGAAGAAGGAATTAATCTGATACTTAATGGAAACTGTTTCATCACTTTGCATTTTCACATCTAATCCCTGGCATTTCATACCAAATGAATTCTCAAAATTGAGTTTCCATATTCCTCTCAGCTAAGTTGGCAATAACATCGTTTGCTGTGAGTGTGATTTGCTTTGGTTTCACAGAGCTGGGAGTTCGGAATCCCGCTGTGCAGAGAACTGGCCATACAGTACGAAAGTCTCTATGATTATCAGAGCCTCAGCTGGATTCGTGTGAGTAGCAGCACTTCCTCTCCTTGCAGACTCTCATGTCATTCTCCAGGGAATTTTGCTCTCCTGTCAGAACATTCTGAATTTTAAAAATAATCATATATCCTATACAGCTCCATGCATTTACAGCAACTCCCTTTTGCCATTGATCCATTTCGGTGACTTTGTAGATCCGCTGAAGAATTCCTAAGTCTGCTAGCAGTAAAATCCCATGAGGAGCTGGGCTTGCTTTTGCAGTTGCATATTTATGTATATTTTTGCATAAAATACCTTTTTTCTTTTTTAAAAAATATATATTGATAATTCCAAAAAAATCAAGGATAGCTTGTGCCAAAGTTGACAGAAGAGGAACAAGAGAGAAAGAATGCAGAAGGCAAATGTTTATGGCATTCATGTCAATTTACAAGAAACTGGTCATCTGGTAAAACCAAACCTATGATGAAATCAGGGAACATTTGTAGCATTATGCTTTAATCAGGAAAATTCAAAGTTCTTGTTGTTATTTAAAAGCTTTAAATGGAATGTGAAAACAGTTCATCTGCTTTTGTCCCCTGGGGTAGCATGCATATGTCCAAATTTAATATTTATGCTATGTGGATGTATTCTCATACACAATCGTTTAAATTCTCTTCAAGTCACATTTATTCTCATCTGAAGATTTGTCTAACTAGGGCTCATGAACTGCACTTTTTCTGAAGAACCTATTTTCTTCAAAGTGGCCCTAAAGAGAGTACGGGTGACTGTCTTGGTTGTGCACTCAGTTTATTGTAGACATCTAAATAGGGAAGTGTGAAAATTTATCCAGGTGTGCAGGAAATACCATATCAGTAAAGTGAACATGAATGATGAGCAAACAGACTTATTAAAGGCTTAGTCAAGTCATGCATCAAGACTTCCCTTCCTAAAACATCAGTAAATTATTAGCTGGTTTTGCTGCCTCAGTTGTTTGGATGTAATCAGGTAGCAGGTGAAGACCAGCTCAGCTGATCAGTATAACCAACTGATGTCATCCTTTTGCTCCCTGTTTTCTGTTCAAGTTTCCTAAATCTGTGTTGAGCTGAACTGACTTGAATTTCTTTCCCACTCTAAAGAAGTTTTTCTCTATGCCATTCACATCATTCAGTGCATTCCTTTATTCTTCCTGCAACAATTTTGGGACCTTCTCCATTTTAGAAAAGGAATTAATATGTGTGGGAACTGAGAACAAAATCTCGATGCAATATTCTAAGTCAAAGCTGCTGTTAGGATTCCCTGCAGTAGAAGCAGTGATGTCAAACTGATTCTTCTCTTTTAAAAGCTGTCTTTTTGCTATACTGAAATTCCTGTGAGCCTTTCAACTGAGAAAGTTTGGCCAGGGGTCTTGAAATCCCACTCTTAACATAAATGCTAACACAGTGCCACAAAACTAATAATTGGAACTAGAGAAAAGTCCTTTTACTTTTTCCAAACCTCTTTTTTCTTCCATGATAAACCTACTGGTGCACAAAGCTGTAGAAGATTTAATTCTGTTTCATCCTTTTTCATGCCCTTCAACTCAATTAAGGCAAACCCAACTGAACTGATACAATTTTACAGGCAGTGGTATAGATTTTGAGCTGTAGGAGAGAACAGGACACTGTGAGCCAGGCAACATAGATCTTAATCTCAACTTTGCCATTAATTCTGCAATGCAAAGAAAATTACATGCAAGACCTGTTTAATTTAAAATGAGATACACCAGAAAAATTTTCATATGTCATCTCCAAAAATGTAAAATGAGTATGATGATACTATAGTCTGTTCCACCATGTAGACTGTTTAATTAATAATTTTTATCTTTATCAGAATTTCAGTCTTGTAATAAAAAAAATGTGGGGGCAAAAGAATAATGTGATATTTTAATGTGTCTTGAGATGCTAATGCTTTAAGCACAGCTTTGAGGGTCTGACAGCAGCTATCTTTTTCCTCCACAGAAAATGGAAGCTACCTATTATGATAATATCATGGAACAGCAGCGCTTAGAACCTGAGTTTTTCAGAGTTGGTTTTTATGGTCGGAAATTCCCATTTTTCCTGCGGGTAAGCCAGACATACAAAATATGACAAAATGACCAGGCTCAGAGTAGCAGTTAAGGTTTTGTATTTTTGTTGTGGAGATAAGAGGTCTGCCATTCAGCTTGGTTTTTTATGCCTCCACAAGTAGAAACAGCTTACTGGCTGAACTGAAGGATGTGATCCACTGGGAATGTTCTTAGGAACAGAGATCAGACATTTGACTCACGTCTATGTGTATTTTTGACAATCTGCAGATGCGGCACAAATTGCCTCTATATTAAGCAAAATGCTGTATTGCAGCAGTGTTGGGTCATTACTCAACTAATTTTCATCATCTCAAATTATTACGCTTCAAAAAGTCTCACATGACAGAATGATTTTAATACCAGATTGATGACTCTCTTATGCTATCTACAAACAAAAATTTCCTCTCTTTTCAACAAAAAGCCTAGCAGCTTCTCTGGACATGTCCTCACTTTGGGCTTATTGTCTGCTGGTGTATACAGCATCAGCTGGGTCTGCAATCCACTAAAAAAATTAAATTATCTTCTTTTCCTAATGAGGAATCAGACTTCAGGATGGATGTTTGTTCAGTGTCGTGTGGCTAGTTCAGAGCAAGGAAGGAATATAATCTGTCAACTGCTGTAAGAGCTGTCTGAGAACTGATGGTAGATGCCATCTAGCTTGACAGGGCAAGATAACTTGAAGTGTACTTTCAAGGACTGGAGCTGTAAGTTTTGAGTTCTCTTTAAAGAAATGGCTTGATGAGATGGCACCACTCTTGAGTAGTAAGAAGCTACAAAAAGCTAAACTGTACCATTTTTGAAAATTGTACTCTTACATTTCCTTCTGATTACTAAATTGTTGGTTTTTAAGTAGGATTTAAACACTGGTGTTTAATTACAGTCTTTTAACAGAAACACGGGTGGGGGAAGTAAATGCAAGGTGGAATTAATCAAGGTGAAAATACCAGTGGGTAAAGGGTGGTTTCATGTTATTGGAAGGCGAACAGTGCCATGATGTAGCAGCCTGAATCAGTGTTTAGAACACCCCTGCAGAGGAATCTGAGGAAATGACAGTGTTGCAGTATGAAGCAGTAGCTACCCTTTCATGAAGATCTCCAGAGAAAACTGACAATTTCTTTTTTTATCTAACAACAGATGTTTCAGAAAAGGAATGACAACAAAGTCGTCATAGCACATAAGCGTTCCTACGTTTGAAGTAATATCAATGAATCTAACTTACCTTACTGTCTTAAGGATCCTGCAGTCTTGTCTTTGATCCTGCATAGCCTGTGTTTAACACTGCACAAGTGAAGTGCACTTACTCTTTGCAAAACAGTGTAACAATATGGATACTTGGCTGGAGACATTAACAGTGAACATGAGCGTACATAATTATAATCCTTGTTAATTCTGCAATTATATTTGGTAGCAGTACTTCTGATAGCAGATTACTAATGTAGCAATCTCATTAAAAGTCATCCTCTTCCTTTCTCTCCCTAATGATCCATACAGCATACACATCGCAAAGCACAGACTAAGCCCATTAGCAATCACATCAGCATAGATCACACTGTAAAGAGATTGGAAGCAGCTATTCTAGAGAAGAAAAAGATTTACATGGCTTTAAAATTTTCAAGCGGATATGGGAGTGATTTAAAGTGATCAAATAACTCCATGCCCTTTTCTCATTTATTTTTCTATTGCTGTATAGCTTAGGCAGAAAATAACCACTTCTTTCTCTATCTTTGACTTTGAAGACTGTTTGTCTAGAAAAGTCGTTGTTCATGTTTCTATGAATTCTGCATCTATTTCTAGCCTTCCTACATAAGCAAATTAAAACTGTCCATGTCTTCCACCTACCAGAAGTTCAAGTAAGGCCTGACAAGCCCCATTCTGAGATCTTGTGCTGGCATCTGTCTGAAAAGTCTGTTAAGTTTAGCTTTGAGGTGTTTTCAGGGCATTATTTTTAGAATCACAATAACATTATTTATAGGCTTACAGTTTTCTGGATTGCTGCAATCACTAAAATAAAGAATGCAGTAAGTGTCATGAAGAGATTCACCTTCAAATATGGACTCACTCCAAATCTAATAATAGCTGCAAAGTTTAGGCATTACAGACTGAACTATCAAGATTCATCATGCAATTTTTCTCTCAGTTCATTGGTTGCTGTGACTGATGCATGCAAAGTGACATATGTCACAGCTGGAACATGAGAACTGCTCCATAAAGTTGAAATGCAAAGCCAAGGATAACTGTGCTCCTTGGCTGTATTTTATGATTGGGTTTTGCTGCTTTCTCTTTGATTTTGCTACAAGATCAAGAACTGCTCAGCCAGAATCCTTTTCTAAAGCAATTAACAAAACATTATTGTGTATACTGCAGCTTCTAAATGCAAGAATCAGAAGTGGGAGAACTGTTCTCGATTGCTGGGATTCCTTCTTTGGTTGTTGTTATGTGTATGAGAGTTAAAACTACCATAATTACTGCATTTGCCTGCTTTGATTGGTCTTGCATCAGGAGACATTAACACCAGTCAAAATTGTGTTTTGTGGCAATAGGGTTAAGACACAGGAATACAATCTTCAAGACACTGAGGACTTTAGAAATCCTGTATCTTGCTGTTCATAGTTTGAGATAGCTCAAAAAGCATGCAAGAACTCTGCAGAAGTGGTTTAATGCCTCAAGAGGCATATCTAAATGTAAGCTTTCCATTACTAGCAGAAGCGAAATTTCGTTCATCAAGAGGAGAGTGCTTTTAGGGCTGAAGGGGGATTTGCTAAGTGGCCACTGAGAATTCTTGGTAAGAATTCTTTTCCATATTACTCCACTATAACAGGGGAGTTCCTGAGGCTGTGTTGTTCAGCATGATCAGAGGTGGATTGTATGGCTGTGACAATACAGCAATGATTCAACACTGACTTTTGTGAAGTTTGTTATGGCTTCTCTCTAAGGGTAACTGATAAATTGACAAATGTGTATCTCCCTCTTTCCTATGAAATCCTCAAATCTGTTTGACAGCAGCCTTCCCAGTGTAGAGCAGCCGAGATGGTGGCTTAGTCTTAACTTTTGGTGGCTATGTTTCAGTATGGTCCAACTGAAGAATAGTCCTTTTTCAGTTGTCTGAAAAGCAAATAGGAAAAGACAGTAGGGCTGAACGCTATGTGTGTATGGATCTGTTAAGAGATCATTGGAATAGTCTACTTATCACTTCACGACAAAACACATTGTAAAGAAAAAGGAAGGAATAAAAGAGATCAGCGGTGTTAAATGAACATTTTACCCTCACATTTTCATATTGACATCATTTAACTTGGGTTTGAAGCTGTAAAATTTAAAGTAAGATAAAAGCTGACAGAATTTAACTTACTTTTAAGGAGACTAATTTAAGCTTGTCCTTCTTGCAGAACAAAGAATATGTTTGTCGGGGCCATGACTATGAGAGGCTGGAAGCCTTCCAGCAGAGGATGCTAAGTGAGTTCCCACAAGCCATCGCAATGCAGCATCCAAACCACCCAGATGACTCTATATTGCAGTGTGATGCCCAGTGTATCCTTCAATGAAACAGCAAACTATGATTAGAAGGGCTGTGGTAGAGCACAGAGGGGGAAGGTATTGAAATGTCATCAGCTTGGATACCTCAGTTCCTAAGTGTCTTAGGTAGAGCTGGATATGGACAAAACCATACATCTGCCTACAGCAGACATTAACTGCTTCACTGCACTATGTATTGTGGGAGAGAACTGTCACTTCTTATTCAGGGAGTAATGCAGGTCATATGTGATGTGTAAGGGCAACAGCTGTGCTTGGTCACATCCATGTTTTCACCTTTACCAACAGCACTGGCATAATGCATGTTTTGGGTGGTTAAAAGTATTCCCAATACCTTCTCTGAGAGAGTGTTTTGTTGCGAACAGATATTAATTCTGAAGTGTTACTTTCTATTGTGTTTATTTTTCACATCAGTATTACTGTTTTTCCACAGTCTCCCTTTCTTTTAAACTGCTGAACCCTTTTATACCGAAGGCTTTGAATCTCATTCTTCTCATTGGCAATCTGTACTGTGATTTGATACAACCAATATGATGCTATATACAGTTAAGGACTGAGCCACATAACATTTTGTGGGCCCTGCAGAGACTTTTGGAAATTTTAGTCATGAGAATAGTTTGGCTTGTGTGACTACAGCAAGGATATTGCGCAGGACTTTAACCATGAGGACGTTGTCAGCAAGTGAAATCTCCTGAAATGGGCTGCTGCTTCCCACTTGTCTTTCATAACATGTGCTTTTTGCTCTTCTTTGCTATGTAACACTGATATATTCACAGACAGAGGGGGTGTTTGTATGCATATTTTGGTTGGTTTGTTTATGCTTGCAGAGATCTTGAGTGTAACACAGAGGTGAAACTAATTAAACTGGACTGTAAATTGATGAAGAACAACTTCAGTTTGTAGACAAACCTGAAGTATCTAAGGTGAAATTTATCAAAGGTAAATACGACTTAGGTACCTAAATACATCAAGATCTACTAAAGTTCCAGTATGGATGAGGCACCCAGCTCTAATTAAAACTAAGATGAACTGGATATTTTGCATGCTGTAGCTGTTTTGGATGTCTTACTACGTACTCTCTGCATCCTCTGGTATCTTCCTCTTTGGTTAATCTGACTGTGCGGTACTCTCCTAGTAGTTCTAGTCTAGCATTCTGTTGTTTCACTTGTATGAGAAGAGTGTTGGAAAACAAAGAGGAGCATGATTGAATTCACCATCCCGTTTCATTCTGCAGCAGAGATTGCTTTGCTGTTTGACTCCTGAGGCTTTCTTTGACTACATAATTTACAGATTTACAGATCTATGCAGTGACTCCCATCCCAGACAATATAGATGTGCTGCAAATGGACCGTGTCCCTGATCGCATAAAGAGCTTTTACCGAGTCAACAACATCCGGAAATTCCGCTATGACAGACCCTTCCACAAAGGCCCAAAGGACAAGGAGAATGAGTTTAAGGTAGAAGTAGTGAATATACGGTGTTGTAAGTGTTAGTCTCTTCAAGGTGAATACTGTCTTGTTATTTTATGCTGATGGTCTTTTGAGTAATCCTGATTTGGTGGCCAAAGATACTGTAGTAAGTCAAATAACAAGTAGCTGTTGAGTCCAAGGGTTACACACCTGACCTGATTAAAGCACTGTGCAGTTTAAAGGTTATTTTAGTGCCAGGAGAAATGCACTTTGAAGTAAGGATGGGGTTTTTTGTTCGGCTGGAATTTTTTTCTTACTGTCATATATGTCCATAATGTCATCTTGGTTCCCATGACAGAATTGGTGGTCAGTCTTTAAAAATTAATAGAAATGTTGAATGTGTTGGTTTAGAGTATACTGAATTCTGGTTTTGTTCAAGTGACTTTCAGTATGACATTCTGCAAGTAAGTTAATGCTCAGGAGGTTAACATATTCTTTTCTGAACTTTAGCCCCTTAGCACCTGTAGTACGTAGTAGAGATGATGTGATTTAGGATTCAGTGTGACCTCACATCCTCAATTACTCTTTTCAGAGCTTGTGGATTGAACGTACCACTCTGACCTTGACTCACAGTTTGCCTGGGATCTCTCGTTGGTTTGAAGTGGAGAGAAGAGAACTGGTAACATTCATAGTTGCTGTAATTTAGGTTTGAAACAATGAGTTACTGAGGACATGGGAGAGGCAACTTAAAACTCATTTGGCTAAAATCTTGCAGTTTAAAATGATGAAGGTTACCAATGATGAAGTATGTCATTTTTCCACTTAGACTAAATAACTGCTGAATGTAACCAGGGGAATTATTTGAGGGAACATGACAGTATAAAGGAGACAGTGCCAAAAAGATGCGATAATTGCATTGTTGCCATGTCTTCAGTATACAAAAAAGTTACCACAGCAAAGTAACCTGAAATACAGCACTGCCAACAGTAAAGTTTGTTAATGTAGATAATTTTCTACAAAGCCGTAAAAACTAAGAGAGGTCACTGAACAATCCTAGAGTATCATTTCATTACAAGGAAGATGATAAATCTCAGTGAAGTGTCCATGGAACTAAAGTGTACTTTATTGCCTTTGAGGTTGAAGTGAGTCCTTTGGAAAATGCCATTCAAGTGGTTGAGAACAAAAACCAGGAGCTGAGAACACTGATAAGCCAGTACCAGCATAAACAAATGCATGGTAACATTAATCTTCTCAGCATGTGTCTGAATGGAGTGATTGATGCAGCTGTTAATGGGGGAATTGCACGATACCAGGAGGTAAGCCAGGCTCTGCTTCTGAATTTAGTATTGCCTTTTTTTAATTTTATTTCCATTTCTGTTTCAAAGAGAGTAAGACTTAATAAGATAAGAAATTTTCATGCACATTATCTAAATATGAGGTTAAAACCCCTTCTTGGTTATTCTGCATCAGTGCTTGCACAGCCACATGTCAACAGGAGGATCCAGAGGTGGAGCTGGGATACTGCACTGAAGTGTAGGTACAGTTGACAGTGGGGTTTCTCAAGAATGAAACTTGGCTTACCTGGAAATCAGATTTTTTTTTATACTGCTTGCATTATAAATCTTGCATTATAAATCATTTTGCAGTAGAGGCAGTGGGACTGATGGTAATTGAGAACTAATTCGTGCTACTCTACCATTCTCTTTGCTACCCTAATTTCAGACTCATTGTAACCCTAAAATGATCTTATGTGCAGTGTGTTATCTGGCATAATCTTTGGCAAGCTGTTACTTAAACTCTGCATTGCAAAAGGTAAGTCGGGTGAAATACTGAAAAATGGCAGCAGTGGTCCAGGGGTGTGGGACAGACACATCTTCCCTACAGAGCCATGAAGAGAACACTATTCATGCTTTACATTAGTTATCACTTCACTCACTTAATTTATTTAACTTTAGGCAGCAATGTGAAGGAAACTATATAAAATTTAAATAACTGGATGATACAAGGCTGATATTGCTCAGCACTGTCACATGGAGAAACTTGGGTCAGATTCATGATTCAGCAGAATCGTCTAGGTTGCTAAAACTCTACCATAGCTCTACCTGGGTCCAAGAGTGCTAAAAGCAATAAAATTGAGCTGCCACTGTTAGCCTAATATATTTAGTTTTCCTAAGATTTTTGGACCTTTTCCTCTCATCCTCCTTTGACACCAAGTTACAATGAAGTATCTTCCAGTAAGCAGAAAGCTTTTCTTTTTTTTTCTTTTCCTACAGGCCTTTTTTGATAAAGACTATATCACAAAGCACCCTGGAGATGCAGAGAAGATCACACAGCTCAAGGAACTCATGCAGGAACAGGTACTGTTTTTCAGATACAAAAGAATATTGCTATAGTATCTGGATTCATCAGCAGTCAGTCTGAACAGATCCAACTGATTCATTCAGAAGCAAAGGATTTTGGTACAGGAGATCAAAAGTACATTTAAACAAAAAAATGGGGGAGATGGCCAAGGAGTTTATGAACAAGTCATTCACCTTATGGGACATGAGGTGAAGCTTAGCATACATTAATTTTGTTGTCTCCATTTATTATCCAATAGATATTTGCCATATTTCAAGCCTGCCATTCATTTTTAGCATTTTGAATTATGTATTCCCAGTAAATTTCAAAGATAATCAGAGACAGGTCGGGTCAGGCTTGAGATTAAACTAGCAGAGCTACATGGGAGAACTTAATGCCTATTTATATTATCTTCAGTTTTATCTTCCTTAGAGTCTCCCTGAAACATCTTGGTAGATAAAGCTAGCTGATGCTTTGATGGTAGTGAAATCAGAAAATCACATCCCTCTTAACTGAAAGTTTGGCAAAATGTACCTCATTAAACAATGTGTCCAAGTCTGAATAGAGCTACTAGGCCTGTTTCTTCAACAAATCACTTAACTGCATTTCAGATTTCCCATCTGTAATATAAAGATAGTGCTTATCTCCCCTCAGTCCTCAAGAAAATATCTGAAGATTAATTAGTTATTGTTTGTACAGTCTTTGGATCATGTAGGGAATTATATATATCTTAAGCCTGCTATCATCACTATTTCCTTTCATCTGAGAGTTTATATAATCTCATTCAATCACTACTATTATATGTTTGACCTTTTAAAAAGTGACCTTTAAAAATAAATAATGAGCAACCAAAAGAGTGACTGTGCATGGCACACTCACACTGTTCAGCTTAATTATGAGAAACTTCTTTTAGAAATCTCTGTTGGCAACTTTGACCCCTTCTCTGACACCAGGTGGAAGGGATTTTCTTTGTCACAATGCATTATCTGTGTGAGGACGTAATGCTGTTCACTTTGGAGAGAGAATCAATCTGGTAATTTTTTTACAGTTCTCTCTTAACAAAAGTAATCCAACATGACATAAATGTACTTGTTAAAGTAATATGAACTTGCCGGTTCTCCTAGACTTGCTTAATTAGCAGCAGCCTGAAGAGTGGCAGTTCTTACATTACTTTCTTGCACATTGACAGAACTGCAGAACAGGCTTCTATCTCTTAGACATGATTTATTTGGGCCTGTGATGTCATCTTTTGTTTTTAACAGGTACATGTCTTAGGAGTAGGTCTGGCAGTCCATGAAAAATTTGTGCACCCAGAAATGCGCCCCCTGCATAAGAAACTGATAGACCAGTTCCAGATGATGCGATCCAGTCTGTACCATGTAAGCTGAGAGTCATTTTTCTCATTTTGAATTATTCAGAGTTATGATTAAATGTTCTGTCAGTTGCAGTAAGGTTCACAAAAGAACACTGATTGAACCTCCTGGACTGACAAATTATCAAAAGAATACTTGATATTTCCACAAGAAGGAAGTCCCAGTAAGTATGTTAACTTAGCCTTTAATTTAAATTAGAATTTTTAATATTTGTATGTTCTTTGTATTACAAAACAATTGTAAAGCTTAACTTTAAGTTACTGTTTTACATAGCAGAAAATTATGTATCACACGGGAAGAAAGATTAACAGAAAGTGTTAGATGATGAGCTCTGTGAAAGAACTGCCGTAATTTGGAGTAGCATGACATCAGTTAGGCCCTCCAGAAGTGTTTTTATATAGACAGCCACAGAAATTCCTGTTGGTTACATTAGGCATCCAACTCTCATCAGGACACGAGCTATGATGGGTCTGTAGTTCCTATACAGCCAACCCGAGCATAGTTCACACCACCTGTTATATACCATAAGTACAAATACCGTCCTCTAGGAATTATTCCTTTCCTTCTGTGTGTGCTCCACTGTATGGTAGTATTCAGAGACAACTACACTTGAGACATCTTTACCAGGTGGGTCTCAGAAATTTGCAGTGCATTCTCCTCTTCCTGCTGTGGTGAAATTCTTATGTATACCTAGACATAATTTTGAACATTATAACAACCAAACTAAAGGAAATCTTTCTGTGATGTAAAAGAATTACTTGAAATATGTGTGTTAGCACTTTACCTTCCAATGTATTGTATTTTCTATCGTAGCTTCTAACTTGGAAGCTTTTCCCTCTGTTCTTAGGAGTGAACACTGTGCAAGGATGGCCAGAAATAACAGCACAAGAATTTTAAAATACAATTTTTCAAAGCAGATGAGATCCATACAGTTCACAGTTGCCAGTTTGAGTTCACTACCTTTCTTGAGAGTTTGGACAAAATCCATATTGCTGCATCCATATTTCTTTTCTGAAAAATCTAAGGTGGCTGTAATTTAGGTCACACTATGCCTCTATTTTCCTCCCAAATTCCTGAAATAGTGGCTAGAAAGCATCATTGGAAATATACAGAGAATGGGAATGTAAAGCACTGAAGCTCTTTATCCTGTGGAAATGCAGGATATCTGAGAATAACTGTAGAGAACATGGAAACAGATCAGGATTTTCCTGAGAAGACAACTTGTAATTTTCCATGACCAACTTAGCTGAAGTATGTTTTCTTTGCAGGAGTTACCTGGTTTGGATAAGCTGAGTCCGGCCTGTTCTGGCACTAGTACACCACGCAGCAACGTTCTGGTTTCACATGGACCTATGAGCCCAGAGAGCATAAAGCTCGTGCATCGACACAGGTACCCTGTTTTTTTCTGTTGACATATCTCAGATCTCTGCACACTGCTGCATTAAGATTCAAAGATATAAGAAGTGGTTAATAGTGCTGCAAGAGGAGCAGGATGTGTTTTGGCAGAAATGCCTTTCATCTTCATTCAGTACTAATTATTAAAGTTTGAGGATTGGAGTCAAAAAGTTGAGAATCCAATTTGCAGCAAATGCTGAACACCTCCAGGTGTTACTCCATCACTTCACTTACTGTAGAGGCAGAAACACACACCTGCCACTCAGTTTTCCAGATTCAAGCTGCCTTTGGAGGTTCCAACTTCTCCTGCTTCTGTTATGCAAACAGCAAAGAAATGGCTCTTTATCTACCATAAAAGTAAAATTGTCTTGCTTGTTTTAGAACCCAACTCATTATGTTACCATTTTTAAGGATCAAAAAATGTCCAAGTCATTGTTTTTTATAATTCTGATCAAATTGGAACCTAAATATAAGAAAGGCTGCCAAGGTGTTTTGATCAGAATACCAAAATATGACTCAGCCTTCATAGAAACGTCTGAAAATGTGGATGCTTACTCAAACTGAATACCCAACTATAAAAACTGAGAGAATGATTGAGGATAAAAGTTGGAATTTTCGGTGCAAAAACAGTGGGTTTGTATCTGGCCAAAACTGCTTATTTTGTACATATCCATGCCAGTATGAAAAACAGTGACAGAAATGTCACTGAATTATGAAATTTTAATTGTTCTTTCATGTTTATTTCTCTTGGTGGGTCCACATAGTTTAGCTGTTTTTAAAGCCTGTATGAAAAGCTGTAGAAACTTGGTCTTGAGTATATGAATCCTGGATGGTGACATTCTTTTTACTATTAAAACTGAGTAGCTCTTAATCTACTTTAGTGGCTTGGGAGTTGACAACTAGTGTCTAGATGATATATTTTTTTTCCTCAAAATTCCTCACTTTGTGAAGCCTTTTTTTAGTTCTTAGGGCAAACTAGGGAGATTCTATAGTGTACAAAATATGTGATTCAGAATGACAAAGAAAAAATTAATGAGTGAGATCGGGGTGCAGCCTGTACACCAGCTGGGCTGTATCAATTTACTGTCAGCTACAAAGTTGCCTTCAACTGTAATGCTGAGGCCCAACAGATGCAATAAGGAAAACTGTATTTTGTCCTGTGTATCTCCTTGCTTGGCTTCCCTTGGAAGTTTAATTTTAAGCTGATCCCACTCCTTGTACTTCAGTGTTAAAAATGAGAGTGGTTTCAGAATGTTCTGTTATAAACAAAACATATGCACCCAGTGTCATGACGTGATGTTAACCTAGCTTGGGATTCTGGAATTCTACATCCTACATACTATGTTGTCTTACATTTAACCTTATTGTCACTTTTTCATATTTACTCACATGTATGGATTTGTTTAAGATTATTCGGCCTAATTTTTCAAGTGTTTGACATCTAGAGGTGACCTAAAGCAGTAGGCAACCGTAGGTCCTTACTAGCTTGGAAAAAAAACAAGCTTCACAAATTAAAACAGAGTTTCAAAAAATAATTATGCCCTTGTTCCATCTCTGTTTTTATTCCAGCCCACTGAACTTGCTTGGTTCAGTCCGACACTCCTCATCCTCTCTGTCATCCCACACCTCCAGCGAAACAGGAAACCTGGTTATCCTGACAGACAGTTCTGTGGGGGAGACTGCTGAGGATATGTACCACATGCAGGTACAGCTCCAGCACAGCCAGGAGCAGTTGTTAGAAGCAGCACTGAACACGTTCTGGAGGGTTATGCTTAGGAGGAGTACACTTCACCTGTGCACATGCTTGGATCTGTCCTGTGATATACTTCTCAAAGAACTGAATAGGTAGAATCTAACATTGTTCAAGAAAGATGAGAGTAATTCAGCTAGATCTACTTTGCAAAGAAATCTTCTGCATTTGTACAGGGAAAGTTGATACTGTGGTCCAAGATCATACTGTTGCTTTCAGAAGGTGAGATTTTAGTCAGTGTGTTATTTATCTGACCTGCTTGACATATGCAGTTAGTATTGCCCTTGGTCTGTGGGAGGGTGAAATGAGGCCCCCAGTCCTGAGTACAGAGTGGCCTGCACTGAAGCTACTGCCTAGATAGAGGCCACACTAGGTCATCTGAGACAGGTAAATATCTCATGCACTGATCCGCTCAATTCTCTCTTGATGATTTCTCTGCCTCCTGCAGCTTGTTTACCCTAGCTCCAGGTACCAGGGCTCAGTCACCAATGTCTCTGTTTTATCCTCATCCCAGGCTAGCCCTTCCACCTCAAGCCTGAGCTCTACTCACTCGGCACCATCCCAGATGATTAATTCTGCCCCTTCCAGTGCTCGAGGTAAGAATGGATGGGCCCAAATGAAGGCTTAACTGGACCTGCAGGCATCTCCTAAACCTGGCAACCTTGTTGACTTACTGGTGAAAGACCACCTACACTGAAGGATACCACTGTTCTCTTCTGGAGCTGTAAATGCCTCTTCAAAAATTATTTCTTGGAAAATGTTTTTCATTCTCCAGAAACAGATTTATTCCTTTTTTTCAGCAGTATGTGAAATGTATCTCTTATACATGCTGCTTTCAGGCAGGCAATCTAGAGGAAAACAAGAATGGTCTTTGGTACAGTACTTAGATCATGAAGACACAGGCAAAAAAAGAAAATTTACATATTTAATGAAATTATGGCACAAAAACCAACTTGAGGCAGTTTAGCAGAAATGAATGTATACAAAAGCATGTGTCTACAATGAATGTTGAAAGATAATGAATTTTAAGTACTGGAGTTAAAGAAGGACTACAGACTGTAAGGATACTCATATTGCCTTTGCTGTTACAGTAGCTGGTCTTGATACTGCTAATCATTTCCTTCCCAAGCCTCAGAGCTGAAGCAAAACCACTCTGCAATCTCCTGACTTTGGTAACTTCTGTGCAATTTTATTTTTTTTTTTTGCCCCCTCTCACTTTGGATTCTCAGTTGCAGGTTCACAAATTTCTACACCTCTTTTAACAGGCATCTGAAGAAGGTATCCAGAATATAGTCAGAGATAGAGGCTGACACTGAAATCTTACCCCTTCTTCCCATACAGGGGAACTGTATATCTCCTTAAGGACAGAGAATACAGAGAGGCCCTTTCAGGCCAGCTTGGGGCTTTTTTGCTCAATCCTGCAGTAAAATCTTAATTGACTGGCTGTTGCTATGACACAGATGCATCAGTGATTTAATTGAAGGATCAGATGGAATAGGAAGGTGAGAAGTGGAAGTCTTCAAACAAAGGCAAATAGCTTCACTAATTACCAAGGGCTGGAAGGAAAATAATGACAATTCAAGTAGTAAAGTAACCAGATTAAACGGGCACAACAGGAAAGGCAAGATGGAACTGAGTATAGAGCTATCGTATCAGGAAGACATCCTTAAATGGATGTGCCTCAGCTAGCATGTGAGGTCTGAATCTTTTGAGGGATCTGAAGGGGTTTGGTGCTCATAGTGTTTCAGACTATCTTCCACTTCAGAAGTCCAGTGCTCACGGTGACAGTCTGTGACAGTCTTTGAGCTTGGTGACTTCACAGCATCAGCAGCTTCCCTCTTTACTGTATTCTTTGCTGTTGCTTAGAAACCAACGTGATGAATGCTGTAAAGGGTATAATGCTGATGAATGATCCAACAGCACCTCCCAGAGATGAGAACTCGACACTGTAACTGCCCACAAATGAGGAAACAGTAAGAGACATAATGATTTTGAAAAATACTTTTAAAAAAAATATATATATATATGTATTATTCTTCACTTCTACTAATATGTTTTGACAGTCTATGATACAACATTTCTTCGCTGCTAGTTTTGTTTGTTTTTAAGTTAGGTGAGCACAGCATTCAGACATTACCCGCTGATTATGGGATTTCACTTCTAGTGAAGTCCCAGATGCTCTCTGTTTCACAGTGTGCAGGTCACTATTCTGGTTATTAGACCGCTGTCTGGAATGGAGTTGTTCGAAATGAGAAAAAGCCCTTACACTTAAGTTCCACTGTGGTAATACAGCTTTGTTTTTCTCCTTGGTGATTTTTCCTTTGGTTTTGTTTTTCAATTGGGTGAATTTGATGCTTGTGAAAATGAGAGACCAGTATCACTGGCTGGAGCAAGGTACTTCACAAACATTACATGTGCAGCTCTGCCAATGCACCTCTATCCTTTTTTTTTTTCCTTTTTTTTTTGTATTTATTTATATTCTTTTTAATTTAGTGCTGGTGAAAGGTGCTGGATTGACAACACTGGAGGCTGAAGCCCTCTATTTATCCACAGAACAGATACAGCATGGGCGGCAGCCGTGCAAGCTTCCCCACGCTGCCCCCACCAATGTGCCTCATCTCTGTCCTGGAGGGACCACCTCTAGAGGTGAGAGGATAGTTCAGTCACCATGACCCATCCAATCCTTGGCCTTTCTGCTGAGACTGCCAACAAAGCTACGATAGTCACAATTGCTGCAGTTAACCACTTTTCAGACAGGAAGTAGACAAAAGCCAGCAATTCATTTCATACAGGCCACCTCAGTTTATCAACTTAGCATCTTTGTCACTTTTGGCTTTAACCTGAGCATGATTACCTAGGATTTCTAGGTTTTTGTCAGATGCTTAAATGCTTCTCTCACTGATTGAAACATTAATGTACAGGTGAAAAACCACTATCCCGTTATCCAGATACTTATACCACCCTCTCTGTTTAACTGCGGAGTCCTTTCTGGAGCTCAGCTACTAGCACTGTTCTGAGGAGACAAGTATCTTTATAATATAGATTAATTCCATTAGTGACCAAAGGAAGCCATGATCATTTCTATTAAGAATTCAGCAGGAATTTAAATCATACTTCCAATTCTCCACTTCCAAAAAATGCCCCTTTCATTAATGTTTAAAAGAGCAACATAAGCAAATTATTTGGCTTGTCCAAGGAAAATAATAAACCATTAATACAAATTTTTTTAAAGAATAGTCATCAAGACAGTGGATAAATGATTGTATCACTGAACAGCAAATTAAAGCAGCAAACCTTACACTAGTTATAATATACACAAGTTATAGTAAAAGTGTTAAGTAGAATTGTAAATGGAATACAGTAAGAATTTTCTAATTCTATGCTAACGATAAAGACATTACTAGTTACTCTGTTTTTCAGATTAACAATTATGTATTTTTCAGTTTTCACCTTGCTTGACCCTTGTGTAGCTTCTTCCCTATCAAGAAAGCAACTCTGTTGTTGTATGGACAGTCAGTAAGAAATTCGGAGTTTGATTTTGGCTTCATTTGAGTTGACTCATGAGGCACAGCTCTAACCTTACCAGAGTTAAAAGACTATGTTAACCAATGTTTGTTAAGCAGAAATTGTAATGCAAAAAGGCCTGGGAAGAGCTAGGAGTGGGTTAGGTTTTTTTCAGTAATTTCATTGAAAATATGGTTGGGACTTCTCCAATGCACTCTAAAAGAACTCCCACTTGACACTTGATGACTCACATCCTAAGGCACCCCTACTGCTTCCTCAACACAGCCCATTTTTAAGGTGTAGAACATGACTCCTGGTGTCTTATTCAGCACTCTACAAGAACCCATATATTTACATTTAAAACTTCCTTCTTAAACCAAAAAAGTTATGATTTGGTGCAGGAGTGAACTGTTTTCATAACAGTAATGAAAATGATGATGCAGAAGAAAAGATTCATTGAGTTTGAACTACCTTAGCTTCCAGTTCCATTCCTTAAAACTAATACTTGTCACAATTGGATTAACATTTCCATAATCAAAAAACTACCTCCGGCTTCAGCACAGGTTTTCCTTTCTCATTAATAGTACATACAGTGCTGCACATACCAAGTGTACCAAGCTAAAAGGAGTAAGCCCTGATACATGCTGCAACATTTTATATGGCCATTGGCTGCTCTGGAAGCTTTTAAAAGGGTTTTTTTTACTTTTGCGTTTTAAGTTTTACCAGTCCCTGAAAGGGAGCCATGGTGATTGTGCTCTCTACCTGTCCAAAGAAGCAGGGCTGATAATTAATAAAGCTTCAGTTACAGCCACTCCTCTTGTGGCCCACAATTCAGAGGTACCAGTACTTCACTTTGTCTGCAGACTGGATACTTGGCATAATCTGTTACAATCTTTGTAGTTATTTACAAATTCAGGGTACCAGACAGCAGAGCTGTTTTGTAAACTAGACTCTGCCACCATATTTAGCACATATGGGATTTTTCAGGTCACACAATGCAAGGTCTGTGGAAACTATAACCCTGTACAAACTGATGGCACAGAGGTGGTTTGCATTTTGGATGTAAAAGAACAAGACTGACAAGATAAATAAAAGCGGAAAGTTTACAGTATAGGTTGTGCTGTGATGTAGTTCTGGGCACACCTAAAAGTTCAGTATCCTTATATTTGTCATGCAGAAACAGGACTATCTGTGATGTGTGAGTAAAAGAGACTCAGCATAAAGCGTTAACACTCTGTTTTCCAAGCTGATGTTGTATATAAAAGCAAATAATGTTGTCTAATTATGCTTCTGTTTTATGTCTGGGGAGAAAATGAGTTCGGAACTAGAATGCAGATACTCTGCGGCTGTTTATGTCGGGGTGGGGGTATAGATTAATCTGGGATCTGCCACCCCTGATGGAATTGTTGCAATTGTAGGACCTTATCCTGCATTCTGCTGGACACATTGTTCCTTCCACTGTGTGCTGAACATCAGTCCCCAAAACTGCATGTTTGCTTTTGCTGGGGTAAAAGCTGCATTAACCAGCCCCAATGCCTTTGCTCATATATTGGAGTGCTGTTCAGGTAATGTGTGTGGTTGTGGAAAGTTTGCAAAAGGGGGCATGTATTCCCCAAAAGCCAGCATGGCTCTGTAATGCGCTGTGTGCTGCTATCTGTTAAGTGAGTGTTTGTGACGCAATGAAACAATCAGTGCAAATTAAAGCTCACTCCAGCAGCTTCAGAACATCAATTCCTGCCTAATACTGTGCATCCCAAGGGATGCGTGTATCAGTAGTATCAGACTTTAGGAAGTCACTAATGAGAATCATTCTTCTGGCAAATCCATTGTCAGCTGTGGCATATTGGAAGTATATTGTTAAGTGGCATTCATCTTGAAGGACATGAGTCCCAAATAATTCCACACACCAGGAAGCTATTTACATGAAATACTCCAGTATCTTAAATGACAACTATACAGATAACCAAGTCAAGCATATTCCTACTACATAACTTTATTGGTAAACATCCCCTTGTCATAAAATGGCTCGGTATACCAATACTCTCAGCAGTGTATACCAACACTCTCAGTAGTAATCATACATTACCCCGAAGCATTATAAGCAAAGTGCCATCCACATTTATAGAAAATTCTGCTTATTACTGGGTTTTGTTTTCCTTTAACAAAGAGGAAGCTAACCAACAGATCACCAACTAAATGGCAACACCTCAGACTACCACAACTACTACCACAACTGAGGAAGGAAGTAGCTTCCTGCTTTAACTGAAGGGTGTATCTGAAGCTCTTATCCCTTTCTTCCACATTCAGTCCTAAAATGCACAATTTTATGGCATTTCTATAACTCTACAATACTATATGGGGCAAGGGATCATTAGGCACTGTTGTACAGCACAGCTGCAGCTGATTCCACACAGATGCCCACTCTTTTGTTTAAGAGGAAGCACTCTGCAACATACAACTAGGGACACATACATCTTACACCCCTTACATAGGATGTCCTTAATTGCATATAAAAAGCCAGTTCTTATTTCATCCTTGTGCTACTCGCCCCACCAACAGTTAGCTGCTTAGTGGGCTCGGCACCATGTTTTCTTGAGTCCTGTAAGATCATCCGTCTGAACAAATTGCAAAGGAGGACTAGATCCCTGGGCATGCGGAGACATTGGCTGTTGTCTGTCACGTGTACGTGATTATTCTCACTTGTTTACAGGCTCTCCCTCTCTACCAGATAAGTACCGCCACTCTCGGGAGATGATGATGTTGCTGCCAGCCCATCGGGACCGACCTAGCAGTGCCATGTATCCTGCAGCTATCATGGAAAATGGACAGGTAGCAGATCTGATTTCTCTTATGGCAGTTCAACCACCTGAAACTGTGACCTTATTTTTATTATTTTTGACCACGTTAAAGCTTCCCTTCTTATTTTTGGAAAGCACAACTTACTTAGTATCATTTTCAGAGGCAACGGAGAACTTTTCATAGCAACTGCCCCCTAGAGCCACCCACTTTGGTAGTCGAGTGACACAAATTGTAACGACTGTTAAAACTGCAGATACACCCTGTGAAAATGGACTCTGCTTACTTCCCAACTTTATCCTATGAGCCCTGGCCCATTGCAGGCTGTCATACCATTTTATTCATTTTTCTAGAACCATGGCCATCCTGCAGTCTAGCCTCAAAGCTAATTCTAAATAGCTTTATGGTGATTTGCAGAGGTATCAAAAACCATGAGAGGCTGAAATAATATACAGGGTCTCCAAACAATGTGTGCCCTTATCTACTACTTTCTCTGGACAAATTGAGAAATTCAGAGTGTGCCTACATGTAAGCATTTTAGTCTGGCCCTAGTGTGCACTTTTGAACAAATCTCCTGATCATCCCCACTTACTGCACATCACATCAGAGAACTGTCTCGGAGCGTGTGAACACAAATGAAACCACAGGAGAAGGTCAGCTCCAGAAAGGCACCTGATGCATTCGAGCTGATAATGGGCACAAGACCAGGCTAGAGCTAGTTTGAAATAACTACTCCAGAGAACACAAGCAGCATGAATTGTGGGTCCTCAGCATTCATTACACTCTAGAGATCCACTATTAATTGAACTGTGGTACTTACTAATCTAGACACAGCCTAAGATTCCCATGAATTTTTTTAGTTTAAAAATTTTCTTTGCTCAAAAAGAAAACGGAAATCCCCAAGGTTCTGCACCAGCTGGTCTGTAACTTTTTTTTTTCTTTTCTGTGCTAACTTTCTTCTCCCTTAGCCTCCAAATTTCCAGCGCGCCTTGATCCAGCAAATGATTGGACCATGCAAACCTTGCAGTGACCCCAATCTGTCTGTGGCTGAGAAAGGTACTCTTTTTTTCCTAGTTAGCATGCATGCTTTCTAAAATACTATTACTCTGGTCATGCTACAGCAAGTAACGAATGGGCTTCTACATTTCCTGGCAGAGTGTGTTATCTCACATTTTATTAATTAACAGTTTAATTAACTGGGCCTTCTGCCAACCTGTAGTCATTTCAGATCATTTCTAGAAGGGTGGATTTGCACAAACCTCTTTATTTCAGAAAGGTTTCTGAGTTTAGCATTTTGTTATTGAAACAAATCCTGCAGCCTTTACCAAGCAAAACTTCCAAAGCAGCATGTGAGAAGGTATCAGAAAGAAGAGTGCAAGATTTGGACCATATTTGTAAATAATGAGATATACTGCTTTTTTTAATGTGCATTTATTGTTCAAAATATTAACATTTCTTGTGATCCCTCTCTGAGGTACTTGTGTTTATCACTGGGAATGTATGCTTTTTTCACTCATTGCTTCGAAAAAAAATAGGCAGAGCCCCTGGAGAAAAAAACAAGAAAGAAGAGAAAGAGTTTGTTTGGTGTAACGAAAAAGGAAGAGCTTGCAAAAGGGGTGCCATGGACAAAGTGATGGGCTCAAAAAAATTATCTGAAAGGCAGCATTCCACAAAAGCAGAAGACTCAAAAGCTGAGACAAGGAGGCTGCCTAACCAAGCAACACTCATGTGTATGGCTGGAAGAAATGTTATCTTAAAAGATTTTTAAGGCCAGGAAAGACCATCGCAACTCTCTAGTTTGACCTACATAATGTACTCCCATTAGACTTTTATCTATTTTTGTTTCAGTGCCTACCTGAACTAAATAGTATTTTTTTGAAAAAAATCCAGATTTTATTTTAGAATTTCTAATAAATCAGAATCCACTACTTTAACAATGTGCCTTACAGAGCAGTCCAGACTGAAACCAAAAGCCAACATACAGTTCTGAATAAATGGCAGAATGATGACTTGACAGTAATGAATGATGATAACAGAGAGTTAAGACTAGGGGGTGAGGGATTAAGGGCTTCATTTTAGCCATGTCAGTTGGAACTGAACATAGGACAGAGGTGGTGAGATCTTTATACTGGACAGGAGAAAGATGTGGAAAAGCAAGGTAGATAAATATTTACTACTTGTTTTGGAAAAATACTTGAATTTGTGGGTGACATTATGCAACAGTCTAGCATACAGCACAAAGAGGAGGGGATCAAAGACAGAATGCCCACCAGAGGCTCAAAGAAGCCATGAGACATGGATGATGTTCCATAATTGTTCTTAGGGGATGGTGTGACAGCAATCCCAGCTCTTCAAACAGGTTCGTAGCATAAATGCAGTTACAGGCATTTTTTGCAGCCTTTGAACCCTCATCATTCTTTCCAAGTCAGGATGCCATCTGCCTTGGCTTTTGTTAACAGTCATGCACCGTAAATTTACGCACCCCCCTCCTTGCCACGTCAGAAGCTCTGCTCAGTAATTCTCATTGACAGCAGGGTGACATCAGTTGCCCAGAGCAGAATAGTTCAAATGCAGCTTCCCTGCTAATTAAACTTGGCCATGGAGCCACTGAACACTGTTACGGAGAGAGATGGGCTAGGACAGAGCACTAGGAGCTCCCTGGTGTTAGGTTCCTCCCTGAAACATTTTGGATAAAATGCTGGTTTTAACAGGCAGCAGCCACTCTCCAGAATCATGTGACCTTAGGATGACTTCCTGCACTCCTAAATACTCAAAAAGCTGTGAATGAGGGAACACTGAGAAAGTATAAATGGATTATGCACTGAGGTACCGTGTTGCCTTCTTCATTCTTCTACTATGTCTCAGTGTTTTTTTTTAAAAAAAAACCAAAACAAACAAACAAAAAAAAACCCCAAAAACAACAAAAAAAAGCACAACAGTCATTTTACAGGCCAGGCCAAGCAAATCAGGTTTTGTTCTGTCCTTTTCACTTGATGCTGACATATTGCAGGAGAAACTAGCCTAGCTGACATTGTTATGCATCTGGTCCTCTGTTTTAGCCTTTTGACACCAATTGCGGTGCACATTAGAGCACTCTGGAATGTGTACAGGGGCGCTCAGAAAATTCATCTGAAACCACATTACTTGTGTTGAGATGTAGCCCATGGTTTCAGCCTGTTCTCTGTCAAGATTCTTAAGTGTCGTCTTTGTATGCCTTTCTTAGTATGAGGGTCTCTTTAACAACATTTATGCTTCTGTGGGTTTTGTTCTGTCTTACGAAGTTGGCACTTTGTGATCTCTTCTACTTTTGGGAATTTTAGGTCTTGGGGAGCCTGTGTTCATGCTAACTTGTGAACTAAAGAGAAAAAAAAATGGCTGCAGGCATTTTAATTAAGGAGGAATCATCTTCAGGTGGCAAACATCATGTTTATTTCTCCAGGCTTCCATTTTCCAAACTGAAGATGGAAAAAGCTATTTTTATATGAGTTTTCTTTGGCAGCCTCACTGAATTGCTTTGCTTTCCTTTATTCTTTTCTTTGCGAATCTGAAGAAATTATTGGTCTTTAAATAAATATTCAATTATTGCATATCTATCTTCTCAGAATAAATCAAGTGTTGCAGTGTGTTTGGAAGAAAGGAAGGTGCATTTTAGTAACATTTAAGGTTGACAGAATTCTCAAGATCTTGAAAAATGTTCAGGTTAGAAGCTTTTATTTCTATGAAAAAACAAATTCACAAAGATCCTACTCAATATCTGTTATACTTCCTGATTATCAAAGACTTGATCTCTTCAGGTGACTCTAATACAAGGAGTCTGAACTTCTGTCTTTAAGTATTTTGTAATCAAAATCAAAATTCTTGATCAACTCTGTAGCTTGGTAAATTGGGGATTTAAAGTCATGATTTCTTTTGTAACAGATTGAGGTGTAATTTCCTTCACATCCTTTATTCAGTCTTCACTTAGCCACTGTAGTGCAGCAACAGGCCTTCCTGTGTTTCACAAGGGTTGTGCCACACGTTCCCTCCTGTTCTGACATCATGAACTGCCAAGCAGAACAGCTCACAACTGAGATCTAGCTGCTGCTCCACCAGTAAGTCTTCTTTTTTCCTTACTGGCTCACAAAAAAAAAACAACACACAACCAAACCACCAACCTAGCAGAGTTCTACTGCTCCTCAAATTTGCTAGACATGAGCCACGGTCATGGAAGGGAGATGGGCAGACTAACAACACTACTGTCAGCTAAACTTGCTTCCTTAACAAAGCAGCTTATAAACTTAACACACTATAGACTAGATGATGTCTTTGTATGCTTTCAATCCTACCATTCACCAAGTCCCTAGAATCTCTCTCTTTATGGCTAAAGAGCACATGGGAAAGCCAGTCCTTCTGGCCCCACAAACTCCCTGTTATGTTACCCAAGTTACATCTGTTTCAATCCTTCAGCTGTGCCAGCAGCGCCCAGTAGCTGGAGCCTAGACAGCGGAACCAGAGAGGCCCTGCCATTCCTGTCTGCCCACGTTGGGAGCATCTTGGCCCCACCAGTGCCTCCCCGAAGCCTGCCCCATGGTAAGGAAATCCCCAGCAGGCCTGCTGCATAATGCCTGCAGTCATGCACAGATGAATCTAGACCATCTGAAAGATGACCTTAGCCTTTTTTGACCCTATAAAAACAATCAGAAACAAAAAAAAACCAAAGTCTTTCCTGGTCTGCTAGGTTAGCACTGGACAAAGTTTTCAATTTTTTTCTCCAAATCTTCAAATTTTTTGCAGTCCTTATAGTAATTTGGACTTGCGTGTATTTTGGGACTAGAATTAGGTGTGTGAGTGTTGAAGTTTGGCATGGCTTCTTGCCAACAACCATCTTCAGCAATGATTTGTTACAAAGCTATTAGACTAAACTTTAAAACTTCATCCTTTACGAGCCTGTTGCCTTGCCATGAGATCCTTTGTAACAGGGGTGGGTGGAAACCTATCACTGCACTTAACTTCTCGTTAGCGTTTTGTGTGTCTGACAGATGCACTCCACAGTTATCTATCAGAAAGGAAGCCCTAGATTGGAATGGAGCGTTTGGAGCCGCTACCTGGCACTGCAGCGTCTAAAACCCCAGCTCCTTTGCTGCACTGAGGCAGTACATGTATGTATTTCTGATCCTTGTCTCATTCCAGGACACTACTCACTGCACTTTGATGCCTTCCATCACCAGCTCAGTGATGCTCCCCCAGCACTGCCTGCACGAACATTGCGCAAGGTAAAAAACTGGCAGGAGAGCAGAGAGGGATGATGTAAAAGAAAAATAATAGACTCCTGAAGCAATCCCCCTCTTCCCCTCCCACCAAGCAGCTTTTGAATACAGATACACTATTTTAAATTTTCTGGTAACTTACACATGAGAAAATGCACTGAAAGCTCATAACCTACTCCAGAGTTGATTTCTATAAAATCAGTTAGGCATGTTGTAGGCCCTTCCACTTTCCTTTGTTGCATCATATGCCGTGAGTTCAGACACCTCGATTATCACCTCAACTACTGTTTCTTTAACAGCTCGGGTGGTGTTAAGAGCACTTGTCTGCCCACAAGAGGTACTTCCACGCCAGTCAGGGGAGTGTGCATAGAAACCCATAATCATTGATGTTTTAAACACAAATGGAACTGCACTATTGTTAACATTACTGTCAAAAGCTGAAATGTGGAACAACACACGGGATACAGGGTTGCCTCCTTTGTCAATTTTAATCTGGTTTTGTTTTTCTCTGAACAGTCCCCTCTTCATCCTATCCCTGCATCACCCACCAGTCCGCAGTCTGGTCTGGATGGAAGTAACTCCACTTTATCAGGCAGTGCCAGCAGTGGCGTGTCTTCCTTGAGCGAGAGCAATTTTGGACATTCTTCTGAACCACCTCCTCGCACAGACACCATGGATTCTGTCCCCAGCCAGGCCTGGAACACTGATGAAGATCTGGAGACACCCTACCTCCCTGTCAGGTACAGTCTCTCTGAGCCTGATGTCCTAGAGTCGCTCAAATCCCAGCCATGCCGAAGCCACTCTGCTCCATCTGGAGTCATTCCTCAGGACACCATGGACCCTCCTGCTCTGCCCCCCAAACCTTACCACTCCCGGCTGCCAAACATGGAGAACGAGGAGGGGATGATAATTGAAGATGATGACAAACACCGCCCACTGCATCGCAAAGTGTCCCAACCAGTGAGCGGTGCAAAGGAAGAGCAGGCCAGGGTAGCATGGGAGCATGGCATCAGCGAGCAGTAGGGACAGCTCCTGGTAAGCAGCTTGCATCGTCATTCCAGGTCTGACTACAAAGGAGAGAGATAAGGACTCGGAGAACAGCAAACCCATTTTCTACTGCCGCAAGTTGATGTCTGGAGCCCACAAAAGCAACTGGGCCAGCATGGGAGGTTGCTGCTTTCCTTTTTAATTTCTTTTTACACCTTTCCGTTATGTTTTTTAACTTTCTGTGCAGTGGACAGTTTATTCCTTCTGCAGTTTCTTAACCATATCATATGGCACCAAGCCATAGAGACTTGCAGAAGCTGAAAAATACAATTTTAAGTGGAGGGGGAAAAAAGGGGGGAATGTGGCAAGTTGATTTTGAAACTGCTTTCCTCCCAGTTCTGAGACGCACATGAGTAGAAGCAGTTGCACTAGGGACATTTCTTTGCTGTACAGAAGTGAAAGCTCATTACTGAAATCAGGGATTCTACGAACTGTCAGGCTGGAAGGTGCATGAGCTGCAGGCAGTGGAAAGATGGCAATTCTAAGAAGAAATTGGCTCTCATGAGAGCAGGATTGTACATACCTGTGCAGTGATCTCCCTGCACTGGGTCATAGGTGCTGAGGCAATCTAACCAGTGCTGATGCACTGATTTCCAAGATATCATTTCCAACAAACTCTGCCTCCTTTGTTTTTTTATGTACTGTTTGATTTGTTAAATTTTGCTTTCACTGGCTAAACCAACCTGCTTTCTCATTGGATTCATATGCTATTCATCTGTGCTACAGAATGAGAGGAGGTTAGTAGCCATTTGGAGCTACAACCTAAGTGTAAGCCTTTCCCATGCCCAACTTTGGGCAGGCTGTTGACACCAGCATTTCTATTCCAGTTTAAAAGAAAAAAAAAAAAACAAACAACAAATTGAGTTTCTCATGCCACAGCTGGTTGATGACCCAACCAGTAAAGAAAAGGTGACTTAAATGCATCATATCCAACAATCCTTGCCTCAGGGCTGAACATCACAGTTCTCACCAACTTCCATCACCCAGGAGCTGAGATTCATTCCCTGTTAACATAATGTCCTCAGTCCCTCCCAAAAACTCACTGTAGCTGGTGTGCAGAAAGAATCTCCATTGCTCACAGTAGACAGAAAACACCAAGATTCAAGAAAAGCCCAGTATATAGTGTACATCATAGAGTCAGGGATCTTAAAGGCAACCTGTAAAGAACAAATGTTTGTTTCCTCTTTTGCTTCTTTAGAATGTATAAAGAAGCTTTAAGAGCTGCTTCTCTCTTCTTGAACGTTGGTTTCCTTTCACCTCAAGCAGCAATACAGCCTTTGCCTCCTACCACATTTTTTTATTTACAGGCACTAGAAGGGGCTGAATAATGTTTAAAAAAAAACCCCACAAAACCAAGAAACAGAACTGTGCAGAGGTGAAGACAGTACAAGTCTATGAATGCAAAACAAGGCTTTTAATCAGTATTTGCTTAGTTCAGTACATGGCAAACCAGGAAAAAATTCTGTGAGTAATAGAACTAAGATCTGTTCTTTGAAAAGAACACTAAGAAATAGTTTCCTATTTTCATATTTTTCAATAAACTTTCAATCAAGAGAGTATCAAATATTTAATATTTTTAGATAAACACACAATGTTCCTTCCCCCTACCATGCCCACACATATTTTAGCCTTCCTTACAGCCCTTTCCACCTGCAGATTGCAAAGCACATGCCGGAGGACGGTCACAGACCACCCTCTTTTCTACCACTGAAAAATCTGAAGCACATTTAAACAAGAGACTTACCTTCACCATATAAATTAGTGTCAGAAACAGGAACAGCACTCAACTTTCATACTGAATTCTTGCCCTAACCACTTGGTTTCTTATGCTACAAACAGCATAAAGAAGCAAAAAAGGACATTACAAATCTTTTACAGGTGACCTTTAGCACTACCTCTAAATACAGTGACTGGGCAGAGTACATTGCTTCTGAACTTTCCTAAAGATGGTCTGTCTAGACTCAAAACAGTTGTATGAAGGGGATTTTAAGAGGATTTGTTTATTTTCTTTCTCAAGCTCTAGCCCATGCAAAACTAATAAGTTATGGATTTGTTTCTTAAATGGCCTATTTGGCTGGAACAAAGTCTCTCTTGCTTCCTCTATTTTGTTACTAACACAGGCTGCTTGTAATCATTATATCCTTCACAAGTAAGACAATGAGGATAAAACCTGGCCTGTAGCGGACATTTCATCTCTAGCAGGAAGGAGAATTTTCCAACGCAAGGACAGTCCTAAATGTTAATGAATCAAGCCAAATCTCTGGTTTAGAACACATGTATGAAAACTCAACTCAAAATTATGTTTTCAGTAAAGGTAAGTCAAGGTAATTCCTTAGAAATGAATGAAATATTTTCACATATGCTATTCTCCAATCCGACTGAGACTCTTCAAGTGAAGCTTTTAAGACAACTAAGTATTCAATTCCATCTCCCCTGCCCCTTTTTTGGTTTTTTTTGGCAGGAAGATTAAAAGAGCTTCCTTACTGCAAAGCAACAGCAGGTCTTGCAAATAAAACTGCAAAACCAAGAATACAACTAAATGGGACTAAGTCCCAGTCAGCTGGAAAACCTGCCCACTAGAGCTCTTATCAGTCTCTCAAAACATATCATCCTGCTCTGACTAGAGACACTGTACAACAGCAGTGAGTCCATTTTGGGAGTCTGGCATCACTATGTATTTGTAAGGGTTTGAAGATCAATCAGAACACATACCTAGTTTATGGCAGGCCCAAACAGAGAAGGACAGAATAAATTGCTGAATTTACCAAATTTAAGCCTCTCGAGTTAACTTTCTGTTAGTGTTCTGGTATCTACCAAGTATTCTGTCTCCCTTCTCAGTGCTTGCCTTAAAGGGGGCAGAAGACAGAAAGACTATTATTAAGATTAAGATTTTGTGAATGTTGGAACTAATACTTCTTGGAACTAATACTTCTCTGTAAGGTGGGGTGTCTTATAGCATAGTACAACTCCAACATCAAGCTCAGTCCTGGAGTAGGTGGAAGCAACAGCAGTTGTTGCACTTGCCCAGCAGGATTTGAAGATTCCTTGTATAAACCACAGCAACAGGATGTTTTGAACAGGACCTTGTCATTCTATACTTAACTCTAATTCAAACTTAATATGAACTTGCCTTCATTGGGTTTTCTTTGCATAACACAATAGCATGTGCATTCCTGAGAAAATTGGTGGAATTCTGCTACAAATCTCTCCGTCGTCAGTGTACCTGCTGGTCCCATCTGAAACAAAATTGAGAAGGAACTACGGTAGTAGAAGAAAAGCAATTAAAACAATTTCTCTGAATCCTACAATTATTTTTTTTCAACAGTTGGGTTGGTTTTATTACTGTGTACAAAACAGATTCTTTTCCGTCTTTTCCTCTGGTTTTCAGCTTACTTACCCTTTTTTTAGGTAAGGGATATTGCATATCCCTTCTGTGGGAGAATCAGCCAAACTGGGGAGGCTGGAGAGAGCAAGAGCCTTTGGGAAACAAATTACGTGATATTTAAAATTTCCTCTGATCATGCTTCTTTGTAAATATCCCCATTTGAATGCTGTGTATTTGTACAGGAAATTGAGCAAAAAATGTATAGATTGTGATGTCTGACTGGTATTCTGCCCTGTAAATGTGTTTTTAACCTCTGGCATTCTGTGCTTATTTAAAACAGGCAAAAACCTCTAACCACTTCTCTTTTGTGTATTCATGTTTAAAATAAAATTAAAACAGCTATCTTATCTATAATGGAAATCAAATTTAAAAGGAAAAAAATAATTTGTACAAGTGTCCTAAAGGTACTTCATTGTATATATTGTGATAGCATGTTTCCAGAACCAACAAATAAGTGGTGTGAATTTTAGATGTAAATATCTGCCGTTTGTTTTGGGTTTCTTTCCCTTACCCATTCACTCGACTGCTGTGATGTGGAATTAAAGATTAATACCTGATATTAAAACAGTACAGCTGTATGTTCATTGCTGTCCTCCAGAGAGCGTTATCCTCAAGCTGCTCCAGATGCTCACGATGTATGTGGAAACAGCCCTTGCTTCCCACTTTTGTGCGAATGAGGAAGATGAGGAGCAACCAGCAGAACCTTGTGGCTATTATGTGTGGTGAGGGGATAGCTTCCATTATTATCCTTTTAGCTGATGGCACACTATTTTATTTAATTTCATCTTAAAGCAAGCATCAGGCATATCCACCAGCTAGTCTGGTCAGGTGAACTTACAGGACACATGCAGTAGCCTGGGACACAGTTTTGAAGCAGTACTTTCAGTGACCAGCCAAATCTGTGATTAGTTCTCCAATACATACCTCACTGTGTAGATTGTTATTTGGTGACTGATACTTCACCTTTCTTCCTCTTACTACAATAGCAAGCCCTTCTGGCAGTGATTTCATTTCTCAATTTTAAGTATTTAAATACCAATCATTTTAACAGAATAGGTGTGAAAGAATAGTACATGTAGGAACACAGGATTTGGGAATTAAGAGCTATACTAACTTCTACATACAAATAATCTTAAAGATGTACATTTTCTTCCATTACCACTAATAAACCAGATAAAAGTGCAGGAGACAGAAGTAGAAACCAATTTTTCCCATTCTGTCTTGACAAACCAACAAAAAAATTTATGAAACTTGTCCCAAAAGACATTTAGCAGTAAAATATAAGAGTCTGACTTAAGCTGTCCATGGGGTAGATGTAGAATTCCAAGCCCCCCTTTCATTAAGTACATACCACATACAAATACTGAGAAGAGATAACATCATACTTCAAAGTGCATCTAAAATACCAAAATGTGGCTTAGCTGAAGTGTTCATCTGACACCTAAAAACCTATAAATCAGACCATTTGAGACTCTTCCTAGGCTAATTTACCAAATCTTATTTAAGTAAATTTGTATTCAGCTAAAAAGAATTTATTAACTAGGGATAGAAAGTAACTCTGTTTGGCACAACAAAATATACCTAAAGCCCTCAGCTTTAAATAAGAGTTAAAAAAAAAATCTCATTTCTGCTAAAACCAAAAGAACAATTTTTTCAATGCAAGTCAAATACTTCAAGCTAAGACAACACTAGTGTGGTGGTTTAGACCCTGCCAGGACCGGAGACCACGTTGCCATTGTCCCTCCCTCACCCACAGCCAATCAGGCTGGAAGTGAGGCACAAACCCCGTGTTAAAATAAGAAGACATTTAATACAATACTGTGATAAATTACAATCTGAACAACAACAGTAGCAATGATAACAACAATAAACAGTAATAACAGTAAGCAAGACAGAAGATATACAGAGAAATACTGCAATGGTTACAGACAGCTCACTCGCGATGCTCCCCGCCACCAAAACCACAAAGGAAAAAGTTCCCCTGCGCCCAGACCTGACATCAGCATGGTATGAATAAACCGGCTGGAGATCCCTTCCCCCTTCTCAGCTGGGGAAACTTAACCCTGTCCTAGCTGAACCAGGACAACTAGTCAGATTGAAATCTTAATACCATGTTCAAATACCTCTCATCTAAATGAGAAAACTTCAGCACAGTTTCAATATATGACTTGTACAACTCAGTATGAATTTCATTATAAAGCTGCTAAGAGGAGAAATTAAACCTGTAGGAAGGACTACAATGCAGCCAATAAAGATTCAGTCATCTACACCTCTGCATAAATATGCCTCTGTCTGTAGACTTAAACCATGGACACAGACAGTATTCAGGAGCTGCACATGCACGCACTACATTGTAGCCCACTGCCAAGAGCCCCTAGCCACATATCTTCTCTTTACTATTACCAGACAACTCAACAAACTGCTTATCCCTTTTCACAGGCTTTACTATTGGTCCCATATAAATTAAAACCAGATTTGGAATAGTAGTTCTACTATAGTTTCTATCCTGCATTCATTCACAGAAGTACTGCATTATGTTTTTCCACCAGACTAACCTGGCTTCACCTCCACCCTGGCAGAACACACTTCATTGCCCTTGCAGAGTAACACCTGAAGCTGAATCTGATAGCTGTACATAGATTTGCATTCTCAGACTGCAAAGCCAGGGAAGGCCCAGCCCACACACACAGCTGCTGCTACATAACTAAAACCTCCCCACAACACCAACTCTAATCCACAGAGACCTACCAAGCCCAGTTAACTCTCAGCTCACTCCTGATGTGCTACCACTGCCCTGTAGCAATTGGTTGTTCAGCCTGGAGAAGAGAAGGCTCAGGGGGAGACCTTACAGCAGCCTTCCAGTACTGAAAGAAGCTACAGGAAATCTGGGGAGGGACTCTTTATCAGGGGTGTAGGGATAGGACAAGGGGTAATGGTTTTAAACTGAAAGAGGGGAGATTTAGATTAGATAGAAGGAAGAAACTCTTTACTGTGAGGGTCATGAGGCCCTGGCACAGGTTGGCCAGAGCAGCTGTGGCTGCCCCTTCCCTGGAAGGGTTCAGGGACAGGTTGGACAGGGCTTTGGGCAACCTGGGCTGGTGGAAGGTGTCCCTGCCCATGGCAGGGGGTGGGACTGGATGACCTTTAAGGTCCCTTCCAATCCAAACCTTTCTATGACCACTTCTTACCAGAACACTATTTCAGAGCTGATCATATTCCAGCTCCCCCCATTAGCCCTACCCTTCTCACATCTTCCCTTTGTGCTATCAGCCCACTACAACCAAACACTGCAGGAGCATCTGGTTCCTCTTCAGGCTTTTTTTTTTTTTTTCCTTCCCCAAGTAGAGCATTTTCAGCTCTAGAAATTGCCCACTTCGAAACAACCTCAAATCCAGCTTTGGTGGTTATCAACGGGGAAAACAAGCAAACCATTTAAATGCTGGAATCAGTTTCTGCTTCTCTCTAACAGCTCCCTCTCTCTAACGATCACCCTTGTCTGCACACGAAATTGAAAAGGGATGTGCTAATTAGGTGTTCTTTATCCACCTTTCTGTCACTTGTACATGCCCAGATACAAAGGAAATCTGATCTCCTACAACAAGGCGACCTACTTATTGGGTGAGGGAAAGGCTGTGGATGTTGTTTACCTTGACTTTAGTAAAGCCTTTGACACCGTTTCCCACAGCATTCCCCTGGTTGGATTCCACAGCTTTCATGGGCACATGCTTCGCTGGGTAAAAAAACAGTCTGGATGGCCGGGCCCAGAGAGTTGTGGTGAACGGAGTTAAATCCAGTTGGCGGCTGGTCACGAGTGGTGTCCCCCAGGGCTCAGTGTTGGGGCCACTCCTGTTTAACATCTTTATTGATGATCTAGCCGGGGGAATCAAATGCACCCTCAGTCAGTTTGCAGATGACAGACACAGAGTTGGGTGGGAGTGTTGATCTGCTCGAGGGTGGGGAGGCTCTGCAGAGAGACCTGGACAGGATGGAGCCATGGGCTGAGGCCAACAGGAGGAGTTTCAATAAGGCCAAATGCTGGGAGCTGCACTTGGGCCACAACAACCGCCAGCAGCACTACAGGGTTGAGGAGGAGTGGCTGGAGAGCTGCCAGTCAGAGAGGGACCTGGGTGGGTTGATTGACAGCCGGCTGAACAGGAGCCAGCAGTGTGCCCAGGTGGCCAAGAAGGCCAATGGCATCCTGGCTTGTGTCAGAAATAGAATGGCCAGCAGGGACAGGGAAGGGATCTTACCCCTGCACTCGGCACTGGTGAGGCTGCACCTTGATTACTGGGTTCAGTTTTGGGCCCTTCACCCCAAAAAGGACATTGAATTACTTGAGTGTGCCCAGAGAAGGGCAATGAAGACAGTGCAGGGTCTGGGAGCACAGGTCATACGAGGAGCAGCTGAGGGAACTGGGGGGGTTTAGTCTGGAGAAGAGGAGGATGAGGGGAGACCTCATCGCCCTCTACAGCTACCTGAAAGGAGGGTGCAGAGAGCTGGGGATGAGCCTCTTTAACCAAGTAACAAGCGATAGGACAAGGGATAAGGGCCTCAAGTTGCACCAAGAAAGGTTTAGACTAGATATTAGGAAGTATTTCTTTCCAGAAGGGGTTGTTGGGTGTTGGAATGGGCTGCCCAGGGCAGTGGTGGAGTCCCCATCCCTGGAGGGTTTTAAGAGTCGGGTTGACCCAGTGCTGAGGGATCTGGTGGAGTTGGGAACTGTCAATGTTGGGTTAATGGTTGGACTGGATGATCTTCAAGGTCTTTTCCAACCTAGACGATTCTGTGATTCTGTGAATAACCCCTAGCCTTCACTGTAAAGCACCCATGGCTTGGAGAACAGTCAGATTCTATATTCTATACAGTCACAGGCAGTACTAGGTTTTTAGCAGACTAGCCATCCATAATCATGGCACTCGGCAGTATCATCATAACTAATTCTGAAAATTTGCAAAAAACTGACCAGAAGTCCCTAGAAGTCTATTCCTCACTCATTTGCATGCTCCAGCCTCAAATCTGTGACCACTTACTGGCACAGGAACCCTCCTATTCACCAGCACCTCACTTCTCCAGTATTACTGGCTTAGCTAATATTACCACCAAACCCACAGCCATAGGGAACAAATACAGCCACCTCTGCCCCTCACAGCATCCTGTAGGGTCTAGCAGCTGTAATGGACACAGCAATACCAACCTCCCCATGAGAGAGCCAATACTTTCTGCTTGAACAGTCTAACTGCACAATTTAGGACAGGTCTAGAAACCCTTATCACTGGCTCCTACACCCTCTGCATCTTCCTAGTAACAATGTAAAACTCCACCCACATTTTGGCCATCTCAGATTCTCATATACCAGAATCTCATCTCCCTCCTTGTTCTTGACAGCTTCTTCTTTATTCCAAAGTGGGAATTAATTGATGAATAACCTCCTACAGCTATAGTTTTAACTCAAACATTAAAATATGACAGTAAAACACGAGCTAAAGCCTCCATAAAAACTGAGAGGCTTTTAAACAATAAAAACTACCAACTTTTGCATCCAAACACTAAATCCTCAGTCCAATCACTTTTAAAAGAAGACGCTCAGAACCATGAATCTTGATACAACTCAAAGTATCCTGAGCACATGACACTGCAGGAAGATCTCTGAGGCTCAGCCAGTCTTCTGAATATTACCACTTACTGCTTATACATGTGGAAATTAAGGACTACACTTTAAAAAAAAAGCTAAAAAAATATTTTTTTTTGCTTTTTTAACACTCATCCATCTTAGACTGGTAACAGTCAGAATGTCCCAGAACCACTGAGAACCAGCACAACCTGTCTTATCACCAAGGTTTCAGATGTGACAAATCCATAACGCTCCAGAGGGACAGTGGCTGGAGGGCAGTGGAATGAACAGAACCCTAGAAACCTTGCCATGGTTCAAAAGAGAAGTTGAAGGTAAAATGAAAGCAATCCTTCCTAGCTGCTGAAACGTTGGAAAATAAACTATAAATTAAAAGAAGAAAAAAAAAATCAAAAGGAGCCTTTGTTCTTCCTCAGAGCCATTTGAGGATCCCCTATTGAAACATATAGAGAAGCTCATTTCCCAATTCCAAACCAAACAAAACCACTCCTGTCCTGTCACACAGTCTGTTCTATAAAAATTTATAAAATTCCGACGTTGTTTGAAGATGTTTCATACATGCACTTCTTTAATAGTTAAATTTCCTCACTGTGAAGTTCCAAAATTTTCCTAATTCTGAATTTAAGACCTACCAACTTAGTAATTATAAGCCACTTCATCTTACACCTCTTTTGGCCACTATCCTGAACAGAAACAAGAGCAATTTAAGTAACCACTTCTCTGCAAAACTGACTTTAATGGGCAATCAGCATAAATTTAGAAAAATCAATAATCTTCCTAAAGTACATAGATATTGAGTAATTCTGGGAATTATTATGGACTGATTAAAACAAGCAAACAAACAAACAACAAGACAATAATATCTT
Source organism: Athene cunicularia (assembly GCF_003259725.1). Lineage (NCBI taxonomy): Eukaryota > Metazoa > Chordata > Aves > Strigiformes > Strigidae > Athene > Athene cunicularia. Next base: position 19,120,839 of record NW_020799116.1, read on the forward strand.
TACCAATCTTAATAAACACATTTTGAGAGATAACAAGGTCTGGAAAGGTGAAAACCCACCTCTTCTATCTGATAAACACATGTGATGTATTCACACTGGCAAGATACAGTGTCCTGATTACTACTCACCTGCTACATGACCTTTGCTGAACCAGTTTGCTCCCCATCCTGCCTGTCTGACACCATCAGGTTTATAATCTGCAGCTGATGACCTGCAAGAAAATTCAGATTTAAGAAAAATTCCCCACAGCTCCTACCATGGCTTTGCTTGGCGCAGGCACCACTAGAATGCCCCATTAGTCTTCCTGTAGAAGCTCATCTGTGCGCTCCCTTGCTGTAGTGCAGGGCTAGATGACCTTCTTTTACTAGAATATCCTAAAACGCAGTTAAACATAGCTCCACAAGACAAGGAGGTGTGTGCTCCTCCCACAACGGGCCAACAACTTCAAAGAGATTTAAACGATAAGCTCACAGGGCGGGGATTGTTCAAGGTAGTTCCCAGCACATCCTGTGAGGGCTTTGGGAACAAATGGCAATAGCCAGAACCAAGCCGTTCATGAGTTATTTTAAGTACTCCGGTTTCAGCTGCTCCACCTCAAAGAATTCAGGCCTTATAACTCACAGGGTGTACAGGCATAAACAACAGCCACCCGAGAAGTGCTTTGAGAAACCTGTCCCTGCCCCAGGCAGTGCCCTCCCAAGGGCTGCACCCCCAAGCGGCTGCTCCTCTCTCCTGCCAAGCTCCCACACCACACCCCCTCAGCCCACAGGAACCCAGAAAAACATAACCCCGGCAACCTGAAGCTCCCACCGGCACCAAACCCCAGGCTGCTCCATGGCAATCTCCTCAGCCTCACCTCAGCGCACCCCAAACGGCCGCCCTGCCACTGCCATAGGATGAAGGGATACCCTGCGCTGCCCACCCGCTCCCGGTGCCCACCCTGGGCAGTCGCAGCCCGCGGGTACCGCTCAGCCCGGCCTCGAAGCCGGTATCGCCCAAGAACAAAGGCAGAGCCGTCCCCGCTGTGCGCCTCAACGCGGCTCAGCCGCAGGTGTGAGAATCTGCCCCTTTAGAAGATGGCGCCCGCAGGCAACCGCTAGGCAGCGCACGAGGACGTTTTTCCCTTAACAAAGATGGCGGCCAAAGGAGGCGGGGCAAGGCGCCGCGCGCCGGCGTTCCACCGCCTCCCCGAATCAGCGGCCGCCAACTCTCCCGTGGAGGCCGCAGGACGGCCAATGGGAGGAGGCAGCGTGGAAGCCGGGCGGGGAGCGGGCCAATGGGGCGGCAGCGGCGGGGGGAGCTG